>NC_134038.1:122869894-123479938 GCF_965140245.1 Athene noctua
AGTGTTGCAGGCTCCTCTCTGAGATGCTTACCTTGTCAGTTTGTGATGATTGATGTGGCACTGTCTAGCAAATGGAAATAAGTGTTCAGTGGTTGGACTCTGTTAGCAGAAATAGGATTTTCTCATGGAAGAAGTACGAATTACATGCGTGGATTCATTAAGAGTAGGAATTAAGGTTTCTTAGCAGAATAACCACAAATCTGTAAGTAAAGGTTAGGGTGGGAAATGAGCACTGATCATAGTTCATGATGATAGTAATTAAATAAACAACATAGTAGTCATCTGAAAAAAGCATATTTAAGACTGCTTCCAGTGTGGTGCATATCAATTAATGAGACAACAGCAGTCTCTGAGTCTTACTAACTCTCTTGGGGAACAAGTATGTATTCAAATGGTGAAGCTGAGATGCAGTTCCCACCTTTCTGACAGGATGTGGCATATATTGGAAGGAAGCACTTAGTGAAGATAAAGGGAAAACCAGACTTTTCTGCAGGCTTTTTAACTGTTTGATCTAGGGGCCAAAATACCACTATACTTGATAGTTGATTTCTGGAGGATTTTCAGGTTTTCAATTGAATGTGTGAAGAAGCTCCATCTAAAACGGAAGTTACAAGAACTGTTCTCTTAGCTCTCCTGTCATAGGAGGAAGCATGACATAAAGGGAGATCTTGAGCATTGGTGTCACAAAGTAGAGGGTTTACAGCAAAGAGCATTGGTGTCACAAAGTAGAAGGTTTACAGCAAAGGTGTGAATCCCTGATGGGGGGGAAAAAAAACCTGCAGGAAGGTTATCTGTTACCAAAGGTTCTTATAAATTACCCCCCCATCCAAGAAACTGAAATTAGCTTTGGTGGTCTCAATTGTTTAAGTAGAAGTAGAGAGATACCTAATGCAAAATCCTGCTTGGTAATGCAGTCAGATTCAGTGGTAACTTAAAAGGGCATGTGAGGGGAAAACATGTAAACATTACCCAAATACCTTAAGAAGCAAGAAAACACATGCTCACCTTCAAAGCTGTAAAATCATTTCTTGATATGCTGTGGAATGAAACTTTCTGCTAAGTGAAAGGGAAAACAACTGTGTCCCATTTTGTAGTTGAGACTATAATACTGATGACTTGCAGTAGCAAAGAGTAACTGCTGGCCTGCTTGGATCTTTCAGGCATCTGCATCATTAAGAGAGTTGATTTTATCTTTGTCTCTTACTGTGTGTCAAAGATAATCTGGCCGTGCTACTGGAATAAATACTCAAACTCAGTGAGTGGTTGGTATGACTTAAAGCTATATTTTTAGCTAGTTAACATAGTTTACAACTGGTGTGGTAAATAATGTCTTTATTCTTACCTCTGTATTGTCGCTGCTGCTGGATTTCCAGTAACTGTGGGAAGGAGAAGAGGGAAGGAAGGTGGTATGTGACTTTTTGACCGGTGCTTTTGGAAGTAATTCTTCCCTCCTTGTTTTCTGTGCCAAAAATGAAAGCCAGGGATTGTGTTTTCTGCAGCCTATGATGATCGTCCCAGGCACAATGATGGTGAGTCTGCTCTCACTTATGTTGGTTGCCTGCTTCTGTTAAAAGCTTGTTAAGAAGGCTGAGAATTTGTAGGAAGCTAGGCTTAGGTTCTTCAAAACATCACTCCCAAAGATGGAAGAAAATGAATAGAAGTGGGTGTTTTTGTAGCTAATTTTGAGATAAAGAATGGACTACTGGACACCTCACCTACTGTGTCAACCATTAAATTAAATACATTTAGGAGATGAGAATGAATGCATCATGGAGTTATTGAGCATATGTACAAGTGGGGTTTTTTTTTAAAAAAAAGCAACCAAAAACACACCCCTGCCCCCCCAGCCCGTGGAATCTGTAATCACCATCTGTTTCTTGGATGATTACAAGCTGATCTAAAAATTTAGCAGTGCCTGACTTTTCAATGGCACTTGCTGCCTAATAAGCAAGTGGAACAATAAGAATACAGGGATCAAATTTCTCCCTTCCCCCCCCCCCCCCCCCCCCCCAGCATATCGCAGAATACATGAGAAAAACTATACTTTCTGTGGCTGAAGAATTCAACAGATAATAAACTCCATAACCTCCTTCAACTACTCGTGTGAGGCACTGTAAACCTGATGCTACTGTTGCACTCTTGACTGTAATCTGGTTTGATATTTTTAAAAGTGGAACAACAGCAGGCCAGAATAATAAAAAGGGTGAGAGCCGTGGGACTCCTCTCTCCACCAGTGTAACTCCTGGATTCATTCACTGTTACAGTTAGAAGTGGGGAGGGAAAAAAAGCATAAGTAAATATGCCTTTTCCCCTCATACATACAAGGATGTATTTGATCATGTTAGGAAAGCTTCTATATATCTGCAGAAAGCTATAAAATGTCTGTGTTCATGTCAGTTTTCAGTTTGGGGTTTTTTCTTAGCATACTAGTCTTCCCTGTTACAAACTTTTATCCAGACAAATACACAAATAGCTTGCTTATTCATAACAGTCCTTATGTTTTAACAAGTCACTGAAGAGCTTGTTAGGTAAATGTGTATCCTCTGTTTGTGGCATAAATCAATTTTCTTAGTACTGACTTACCTAGCCTCTCTCCTAGGAAGTTCTTATCCTGAAACATTGCACATTTAGGAAAATGACACTGAAAAGAGCTTAAGTAGGTCATTAGAAAGATGAAGCCTAGGTTATGCCCTCTGGAATAAAAACTGCTGACTTTATGATCAGTTTCCTTTAAAGAGTGGGGAAAAATCCACAAAAACAAACCCACAGCATGCACTCCTAGCAATATATCTTAATATGTTATGGGAGTTGATAACTTCTGGGTCCCTGTTTTTAATATACTCTTAAATGGTGATGAGACTAATGACACCCTGAAGATATGAAACTATAATGTTGACTCATGGCATTGGCTCTCAGCACAACAGATTGGTCAGAAACTGTCTTGAGATGGGGAGGGCTACTCATCAACTGTGTTGCTAGTATTTGTATTTAATGTAGAATATCGCTACTGCAATTGTGCTTTAAGTAGCTTTTCAAAATGACCGAAACAAAGTAAAACTAAAGTTACTGATCTTAGAGTTAACTTGAGATTTGTAATAGTGAGCTTGGAAAAAACCCAACAAACCTTATTGTTTAATGGAAGTGGTGGTAGACTTCATGGGAGAAGGCTCTAAGAAGCAGGAAGAAACAATGTATTATAAAAAGCATTGATTACAGCAGAGCAGATAATAAAGCAATTAAAACTATTTTAAAATAAAGTCAATCAGGCAGTCAGACCAGATGTTTATATGTAGAAAGAAGTAGAAGAGGAAGAGCTGTTTATCGAAAAACTGGTTCTTTTTTGGGTGTCAGGCTCTGTGTACTGCAGATATTAAGTTGACACTGCTTTTGCAACTGAGTGAATAGACTAGGAAAAATACAGATTGTGTAAATATTTATTATGGTTAGGTTAAAGGTAGTAAACATTCCTACATGAAATACAAATGGGAGTGATATTTCATTATCTTCTCTCTGAACTATTGAAAGGGATAGCTTTTATTTGGGATGAGATGGGAAGAACTATGAAAAGCTCTGACAGCTGTTTCAAAGCTACTTTTGGTATTTTCTTCTGCTCTACAAGATAAGGTGCTGCAAAGGCTAGGGTTTTTTCTTGCCTACAAGTTTTTGAAACAGAATTTCATTAATCAGAGTGGAGAGTGCTGGACAACATTCAGTAAAGCAAACAGGCAGCACAAATTGGTTTTGCTGACTTAACTTGGTCATCTTATTTGAGTATCCTGCACCAGATGCCTTAAGAAAGTGTCTCTAGGGGATTATTTCTGGGTTCTGTGCAGATTAAAGCAGATGCTTGCATTATGCCCATTGGTCAGAGTTTAGTAGATGTTTATTTTTTCTCCAGTAGTTTCAGGGTGACAAACTTTGTTTAATATAACTAACTCACCCTATTATGCAGTTCCTGCTATACAGTCCTGTTTCCTGCTCTTCCTTGAACACATCTTGTGCAGTAGGGTTCCATAAGGCTAGCTGTATATTATGCAACTTCATGACAACTTTAGAGTAAGGTGAAACTACCTATTATTTACAGATCTTCAGTGTAATCTTGCCAGAGCTAAGCACTCAGTTGTACTCATGTTGGTTTAAAGATCACTTGACTTGTTGAAAGGTTAGTCATCTTTGTTGTTGAACTGTGAGGTTTTAAAGGCTTGAAAGAAGTACATGTTCATCTTCATTTTCTCCTGACTTCAAAGTGATTATGGCTGCTGTTGTAGGTAATAGACTCCAGTATGGATTACTATTTTGTTTACTTCCAAGGCCTATTTCCATGTTTTCCCACTCTTTATACTTGATGATTGCTACTTAGATATCTAACAAAAGTCCTAATTTCCCTTCCTCATTTTCACTGTTGGTAAGGCACATGTTTGCACTTAGCAAAATAGCTGAAGCAGTCTTAAGAAATTGCTGTCTTGGCTATGGGATGGTAATGGCAAACCTTGTTTAGTTTTCATGGTCTCCATCCTGGTACATGGTAAAATGGGTTAGCTTTGAGTTGTTGAGATGGTAACTTCTTGCATGTGGTTTGCTATGTGAACATCTGTCTTATGATCCCCCTATAGAGCCTGAGCTGTTTTATAATAAGTTAATTAGTTTTATGTTGAGAGATTGCTTAATAAGGGTGTTGTGAAAATTGTTTGAAGTAGCTGAATGCTGTAGTGATGGATGTCACAAACTGAAAAGAAAACATTAGCTTTATCTTCAAAGAGCAGGGTTGAATAGCTTGCAGTAGAAATACCTAATGGCCATATACCTTTTAGAGTACTTTTCATCAGACTTGGAGAACAACTACCTTGTATACTGAGGCAAGGTAATTAGTCTAATCCAGCTCTTTTGTGTGCATTGTAAGTTCCCAAGGCAACCTTAATATTCTTAACACAGCTGTGAGTATATGCATGATCCTTTTAGGTTGTAAGACAAAAATGAAAAAATTGCATTCCCTTATGTGGCATTATTAGAAAGCCTGTGGAGCTCCTTGTTGAGGCTGGGATTTACAGAGCCACCTTGCAGCTTCTTGAGCTAACTAGTTTAATCTTTCACTTTTCCCAGTCTCCCTCTTGGTGTCTCGGTCATATGCTGTCTCATCGCTCACAACTCTGCTGTTCTTGTGTTTGCATTTTATCAATCAAGGCCCTGTCATCCTAGTGTTCCTGGTTAACAAGTTCAGCCATATGTGTTTTCCTTATCAATAATTACTCAGCTCCAAAATAATAATCCAGCAAAAATAATACATTTTGAGGAGTTCTTAGATGGACCACAATTCACTGAAGTTCATCATCCACCCATGCAAACAGCTATGCTAGCAGAAAGAACGTGGCATTGATGCAAGAGTAGAAAAGATGGGGCAAAATAACTTCTTTGTAAGGAAATGCCAGTTTAAACTAGCATAAAGTTGTTCAAACCACAGCCTCCATAATACTACAGCCAGCTAAAGCTGGGGCTGCTGGACTTGTTTCCACTTTCTCTCTGGCACTGATCTGATCCTGTGGTAAGTTCATGTGGGGAGATGTACTGGAGGGAAAACTAATGCAGAAGAGTGAATAGGTTAGGGTTTTTGTACCACAACTGGGCATGTCTACAAGTCAGTCCTAGTTTAAAAAAGTTACTGCAAATACTTCGGGGGGAGTGGAGGGAAGATGATGTATGTATACTCTAAGGTGAGTTTTTTATAGCTGCTTATGACAGTTGGAGGGACTCAGATAGCTGTGGTGTGTACTCTTTGACCAGTGATGGCCTATCTAGGGCTCAGTTTCATGTTTGGTAGTCTGGAGTTACTCTGTTGCCCATAGTAAAAAACACTTGAGTAGAGAGCTTTCACTGTGGATTCTGCACTTTCAACACAGAGACCTCAGCTATTTTAACCTTTTGAAATAGTCATGTATTTAGTGAGAGACAGAACTGTCTACATAGCTGTTGGTTTCTGATCAGCTCTTCAGTCTTGGTCTTTGGAACATGCTGAAGAATCTAACCTCGTACTTTACCTATTCAGATAGAGAGTAAATGTTTTCAGAAAAGCTCTAATAAGCTCTATAAAGCTCTCCTAGAGACTGAAATTTTTGAAGTTGCTTTTAGAAGCAAAAGCCAACATTTGGAAGATATTCTAAACAATAATTCTTGAGAATCCTATGTCAAATATTCTCTTGTAGATTATCAAATGTGTCTGTAGCAGTCACTGACTTGGTTTTTTGGAGGAGGGAGAGAGGAAAATATCCAACTTGGTTAGCCAAAGACCAGTAAAAAGAAAGCAGCTTAGTAACAACTGAAACTGAGCAATATCTGATTAGTTTGTGATGCCAAGCCTTAATAATTCTGTTATTAGATTATTAGTTCAGATATAATGCCCTTCATTTGTAGTGTGTCCTGTTGCAAAGTAGACTTAAAGCTGTTCTGCCGAGTTTAGTTCTGCTTTTATCACGTTATCCAGTGTTTTGTAGACCCTTGCTAGATCATTCAGGTACCAAAACCATTTTTGGTACAGCAGATTCTGATGTTGTGGTGTTGCTGGTTGTGTTTTTCCTTGTTCAGTGTATTTTTTTCTCTCAGCCCTGTAAGTTGTCTGTAGTTAGAGAGTATTTATTGGTATTATGAGGTGCCTTCATTATGGATTGGGTTCTGGATGATTAGAACAGAAAACTTTCAAGAGGAGCTCAGATACACACTTTAAGGATGTAGTTGTCAGGGCCTTTACAGTGTGCAAATCTGATGTATTATGGTTGCCTGCAGATGAGCAAAAATTGGAACGCCAATGTAACAAAAGCAAGGTTGCTAATCTGAGCTTCCTACATCAGTCTTTGTGACTTTTTGATCTGAATCTAGAGCTAGTTTTGGGAGACCAAATACCAAAATACCAAAAATTGAGACAGCAATTGAATGAGGAATGGAATATCTATTTTTATCTTAGCTTTTGAAATTATTATCCTAATACTGCTTTTTGCCTTTTTAAAAATAAAGACCTAATGGTATACAAGGTTACTTTCGGCTTCTACGTACTTCTGAGAACAGTGGCACAAACACTTGCATTCAGGGTAGCAGTTCTAAAATTTGTGCCTCTTTAATTGAGTATCCCTTTTTTATGAGGTATTGCATGATTTTCTTTTGCAAATAACGAAAACAGTCACTAAGATATTTGGGTAGATATCTCTTCTCTGAGGTTTGTACTTACATTCTGTTTTTGTTTTAGGGGTTTTCTGTACCTTTTCCAATCCTGAAAGAGAAATGTGATCTCTTCCAGACTTACTCAAATAATTTGTATGAAGATATACAACTCCAGCTTTAAAGATGGTATGCAAATCAGTTCTTGATTCACAAAGTACATATCTGAGACTGCTTGGTTCAAGTAGTGATAATATTTAAAGGCTTATACTTGAAATAAATTTTTTTACAGTAAGTCCTTGAAGAGGAAGTACTTATCAACACATTCTGTCTCAGCTGGCTGTTGAAAAGAGCTGGTTGTCTTTCTGGGAAAGATAGCACTCTCAAACAAGCTGACTTCACTGGAAAGCCCATACCCAACCTCCTCCTCAGTCACCGCAAACTTGCAGTTGGAGGACTCAGAAATGACTCACTCGAACCTAAATGCAGTGTCAGATGCTCAGCGAGGTGCTGCAGCTCAGCACCACCCTCTTGTGCAGCAGCTTGGGGCTGATGCAAACTAGGATTTCCCTGTTGCTCTTGACGTTTTTCCCCCCTCTGGTGTTAATAAGGTTAGCACAGGAGGATTGAAGAGAAATTTTCCAATATAATTATTCTTTTAGATCTCAAGCAGAATTATTAGTGAGTTTTCAGTCTGACGTGTGATTCACTTGCAGTCTGTGATATGTAAACCAGCCTTCTCCTGTGCTTGCACAGTGGACAGGACCAAACAAACATGAAAAGCTTTCTGGATATTCCCTGTCCCCACAGAATCAAGTGGTAAAACTAATTTACAGAAAGAAAATCTTAGTGCTTGTTAACAAACTCATATACCTGCTTGCAGGCAAAAAGCACTGCAACCCCTGTTTTCAGAACCTCTTGCCCATTTCTATGGATGCAAGGAGTTCCTGATATAGCAGTTTCTTCAGCTGTTATTTTGGGCTTCAGCTGATTCAACAATGCTGCTTTTTCTTTCCTACCTACAGGTGCAGGCAGTTGTAGCTGGTTATTTCATTTGAGTGAGCAATGCCCTTCAGGCTATGTTGGCTCAGGGATGTTAATAGGGTTCAGATGTCTGGGCTCAGAGAATCCTGCCCTCCTCATCCCTCCTCAGCTGATTCTGTTGCAGTACATCAAAGCAAAAGAGTCCTGAAATCTTGAGCATCTTGAATCTTGCTTGTGCACAACACCTTTTTCTTGGGAGTGCGGTGGATTTTTTTCCTTTTCCACTAGGGAAATACCACTTGTCAGGGTTTTTTCCCCATGTTACAGTAATTATCTGTGGTTGGTAGTGGTGGTTTTAGCTCACTTTTCAAGCCAATTGCTCTTCAGACTTTATTCTTGTGCTTGCTGAATCTTTCACAGAAGATATATTGCAAGTTTCTCCTTGGAAGATGTCATTTGGTAGGATATTTTTTTAATATTCCTGTCTTGTTGAGGAAGTCTCCCAGGCTTTCATATTTAAGTCATCAACTGTTTCATTTTCCTGTGAATGACTTCCTAAGGTTTTCTGGTCGAACATGACTTGCTTCACAATTAAAGGCTGAGAACCCAAGATTTTACTGGAAGAGCCTGGAAGTAGTTGTTTGTCCTTCACAGTGTGTTTTGTTGATGATGTGAAAGATGAAGGTCCATTGGGATGTGAATGGTGGTGACTGTTTTAGTGGACATGTTCTTGCTAGCTAATCTGGAGTGGTGTGTCTGAAGTCTTGTTCACACCATTATAAGTGCTCCTCAAAATGCAGAGACTCTTATTCCCTGAAAAGCCAAGTTTCTAACCATTTTACAGTAAAATGTGTGTAATGATGGGTAGTTTGGAGGGTATCTTTGTGTTGAAGTGGCTAAGTCATGCTTATGTTACTTGAAATGTAAAAAAACCTCTTCAAACAGGTAGATAAACAAGCTGTTGGAGCAGGAAAACATTCCTCATTTGGCTTTGTCACAGGATACCATACTACAACAAAAGTTAAGAAAATAAGCTTAAGGACTTATTCTTAAATAATAAGGGAGCTGAGGGGTATAGAAATTTGACTACCTGGCAGACAGTAATTCAGTCACTTAAGTAGCTGTTGCTATGTGTGTATGTTTATCTCAGTAGCAAGGCTAAAAGTAATTTTAAAACTACATTCATGGTTTGAGAGACTGTGTTACTTTGTAAACAAAGTGGAATTAAAATGTGATGGTTTAAATCAGCGTGTTAGTTTTGCTACTTGAGTTGGCCAAGGGCATAGGCATCCTTGTAACTCAGCTGGTGGAAAGTAACACCTGAAGCTGAAATAACCTGCTTACTTTTATTTGTGGTGCCATGGGACCCCCTTCTGAACTGAAGACATCCAGAAAACTTGTCCCATACAAACATATAACTAACTCTTCAGGGTTGTTTGTTTTTCAGGCAAACTCATATTCTGACCAAGATCAGCCTCTCGATAAGAAAAAATGAAAGGAACCTGGATCATCTGTGTCTTGCTGATAGACTCTTGATATATATATGTAGCCTGTTCCTCAAAAAAAAATAAGGGGGGGGTGGAATTAAGGGGAAAGGGAGTGTTTGAAATGTTCTGTGACCATTGGACTTACTGGCTTTGAAAAGAGTTAACTTGGGCGAATAACTCATTTCTGGTATCTCAAACACTTTATATTTAAAAAAATAAAAAGCCTAGGTCCTTTATTAAAGGAAGGAACATAGATTTGGTTGTGCAGAGTTCAGAAGATGGGAGTTGTATAGTTACTCAAGGCAAGTATTTTTACTGCAAAGACTTCCCTACTTTTCTTCACCTGCTACTGAAAACTGACTTGAGTAGTGGTGCAAGCTGGCAGGGATCACTTGGATGATGAAAATCAATACTGTGTCTTCAAGTAGGTGGAAGAAGCAACAGGGCTGATATAGTAAAGCATGATCCTTGAGCTACACGTTCTCAGCTACTTACTGTTGCTTTTCTGGCTGACAGCTTTGAGCTCAGAATTGGTTTGTCAGATTCATGCTAGCTATGTTTTGTGCCATTTTCCCCTTATTTGATAGACTAGGGAATTCAACCCTATGATAACTTTTTCATAGAACTTGCTGTTTTGTCACTCCCCTGCCACACAGCTCTGCTGAGGAATGCAAATGCTCTCACCTTCCAGATACTACAGAGTATATTTGAAGCTTTGCTCTGTGATTGCGATGCATCCCATTTTTTCCATACAAGATTGCAATATGGGCTAATAGTAGTTGTCTGCGTAATCATGTTTTTCCCTCTCCTTATGTGCTTGATATGCTAAATATTTTAAATATAATTCTATGGGTTGTAACCATATAGGGTACTTAATTTATGAAAGTGATCTCTTGGCTGTTGAAATGTATTTAGTCCAGGAATGCTGAACTTTGTTATAGCATTGTTGTTGACACGGTTGTGCCATACAGTAATGTCCTACAATTTGTGCCAGACTTCTTACCACTCTATGAAAAACATGCATGTGTCTGGCAAAACTAACTTCCAGTTAGTTTTTAGCCAAGTTTTCAGATATTTCTAATGGCTTAGATGTTGAGGTAGGGTGGAGAAGAGGGTCCAGTCCCACCATCTGTATTTGATGTTGTTTGGGATAGTTTTGTGATAAGAGCTCTTCCAAACTGAGGATTCAGAGACCAGTTTTTTTCAACAAGCCTTGCAAACCAGGAATGAAAACGCTCAGCTTTTAGACTTCTTGAACATAAAATAAACAGTGTGCAGTGAGTCACAGTGCTACCACTGCATAACTTAAGGGAGCTTGCAATTTTTTAATACTTGATTTGTTTTTTTTAAAACTAGACTAGTCAAAAAACTGGTATTTTACTGTATCTTCTAGGACAGAGCTACTAATTTCCTGCCTAATTAACCTATTGATTTGTGAAGTGTTTTCTAAAGCCTTGAGATCCTATGTATTTACATATATTTGCATAAGTAATACAAGGGGGAAAGTGCTCTGGTGAATCTGACTGGGGTTCTGGTGAAGTTGGCAGGATTTGCTGTTGCACTAGTTACCTGTTTCACAGCTCTTTCTGAGCAGACAGCTTTTCAGCTACCCTGGAGAGGCCTATTAAATGAAACAGTGATAGAAATGCTATCAAACAAATCCAGCCTAGAGCTGTGCTCCTAGGCTAGTCAGGCTGGCCTGGGTTATGGACAGTGCAATCCATTCTTAAAAGTGTACAAGATGACTGATCAGATAGAGATGCTTATCCTATGGGTATCTAAATTTTTGGAAAGATAATTGCCAACAATAATTTGAGTGAAACAAAAAATAGTGTAAGAGTGCTTCAAAGCTGTGTTAAGCTAACAACCAATGGAAACTCTCCACAACATTGTTAATAGTCTTTAACTATCCAGGCTATGACTGCAGAATAATTGCATTACTTTCTTGGAAATATAAAATATTTCCTGTGTGAATATAAACACTTTTTACATGTGACATTTTCTTTGTCACTTAGCTCCAACACTATGAAACTGAAGGCATTTAATCTTAGCTTTCCATGGCGATTTACTAATGAATTATTTCAATTATTTAATGGCTCTTTCTTTTATTTTATTTTCCCCTTCCAGGGGGTACTTATGGTCAGGAAGCATGAAATAACGAACCTGAAGCCAGTAATGCTGCAGTGTAATGACTTCACTCTTAAAAATTTCCAGAGATCTAAAGCTGTCATTGTACTTTCCCCTCTCTCTGTCTGGAAGGGAAGAGTGTTTCTTGGGACAGAGGGGAATTTTATTTGGGGGTTTACATGCTTTTGGAAAGAGTTCTGTTTCTCTGATTTCTGGATGAGTTGTTAAATAAAGGCATGGCTTCATTGTCAGAGGGGGTGAATGTGATGAAACAATAGTGCAAAGGGGTGGTCCTGCTTAAAACCTCACCTTCCTGTGGGCATGGGAGAGCCCCTCTGCCAGTAGTGCCAGTGTGGCTGTATGGTGGCCAGGTCAGCTGCTTATTCTGCCCAAAACTAACCCTGTCTGGAGGCAGGGAGGGAGGAGCAGAAGGGGCAGCGATGGGATGCAAGTTGCTCTTGTTTAAAATAATGAGCAAAATTACTTCTCATGGCCTTAAGCACTGGTAGGAGCAGTTAGTGGATAAGAGTTGGGTGCTGGAAATTGGGCTGTGTGATTCCTAGCTGCAGAGGAAAAGCTAAGTCTCAGTCTAAGCCAGCTGTGAAACAGATCCTTTTCTGAGTTGTATTGGTTTCTCTCCCTGAACAGAGGCTAGTGACTTTGAAACTTAGAAAGTGTTAATTCTGGTGGTGATCAAGAGGAGGAGCAATAGAAGAAAAAGTGAAATCAAAGTCAGCTGCTGCTTGAATTTTCTGCTGGTATAGGCTTTACCAAGAGACAACCTAATGAGCCAGTTTATTTTTGAGCTTGTTGTCCAACAACAGACCAAATTCTGTCTGATCAGGTCTCTTCTAATTAGCTTCGCACCCGTTAACCCTTAATATTGCACTTTTTATGTCATGAAAAGGAGCAATAAAATCTGATTACTCTGATATTCACACTTTAAATACCAGTCTTTTAGTGGAAATGTTTTTTGGATGTATTTGTAGCAAGTGCTAGCCAACAAAAATGTAAGGGAAATGAAGGTGTAGTCTATGTATGGGATTTTGTGAAAAACTCTGCAATACAGACAGTCCATATCCATGGTAACTTTTGGAGATCTTGGAAATGCTTCCATTTGTCCCAATGGGAGACACTGATGCCAAGTCCTAAGTCTGTCTCAGAACCTAAAAATGAATGTATTAGACTTAATCCACTTTTGTAATCTGTCTTTAATGCTGTGGTTTTTGCAGTAAGTGATAAAGAAATCTCAGCAAACTGTTCTCCTGCATCCTTGTCAAGAAATGATAAAATTATTCCACTTTTCAGTTAGTCCTCTGAGACTCCTTCCTGGCATTATGTGGGACTATGGAAAGTCTTCTTTACAGAGAAGAAATTGTATCCTTTTTTCCACGCTGTCGTTTGAGGCCCAGCCACACATGCTGAGAGTCTCTTCCCTTCCATTTTTGAATATGCATCACTTACCTCTGTGGCTGTGTCCGTTTTCAGTTGTCTTAGTAAATCTTTCCCCTGAGGGACAATTTATGCTTATGCTGAATAACAGTTTGCTGGATAGGTAATGCTATATTAGCTTGTGTTTATCTACATGTCTTTAGGGAATCTGACTATATGCTTCCAGTAGGAGTCTTAAAAGGGATAACTTTAACTTGTGGTTCAGTTGTAGATGTTACTTCACTTTTACCACCTTTCAGCAGCAGAAGTTGTTGGTCTTGGTGTTATTATTTCCTTCCTTTTTTCACCATTCTCAGTATTGTACCCTTGGCCAAGCTGTTTTAACTTAGCAATTCAGTAGGAAAAATATCTTTTTAGGGAGGAGGAGATATTTTTAGGAAATTAAGTAATTATAGTTGCTGGTGGGATCTGACAAGTACCAGAGCCAGTGCAAAAGGGATAGGCAGAACTGCCTCACAGAGTGCAGGGTGTAGCTAGGCAATGAGTTCTGTCTCCCTCATGCTGGGAGCAAGCTGTTGAGTTTGTCTTGCATCCCTTCAGCCTCATTCTTTTCAGTTTTAACTTCACTCTTATTGGGTACACTTGCAAACTCTCACAGTGATACTCTATAGCTGTCTTGAACAAGCAGATAATTTTTTTTCCCATGTAAATATTATAAGAGGACTCTACTTGAAATTACATACGTTTTTCTGTGCAGCCACAGTGCACTGACGTGTGTTTTATGGTACATCTAGTAGTTAACTGTCTTACTAAAAAAACTTCTCTTCTGCATGTACTGCTGTTCAACACACCGTTTTAATTTGTTTTTGTTCAGACACTGACATAAGACTCCTCTCTCTGCAACACCAATAAAAGACATGCTTCAAATTCAAGTGGTTTCTCCCCTGAGTGACCTATTTGTCTTACGTGGTCTTTCTACTAGACTGTGTCCCATCAGTACAAATTGCAGCAGATCAGCAGCACTATTTGTGGCATAAGGTAAAGGGATAAATAACTGATCAAGCCCTTCTCAACTGTGTCTGTGGCTTTAATAAAAGGAGGCAGAGTTCCTACTGCTTAGTTTATGCTGGCTGTAGTATGTCTGATCATTCGGTAAATTAATTCAGCTTGCTAAAACACCAGAGACTAATCTGGCAAAAAGTCTGTTCTGGGCTTTTTTTTTCCCCTCATTTTTGCTGGGTTCATAGGCTGAATGGACTTGCTTTCTGATTAAAGGGGTTGGTAGAGAGGGGAAGAGGAGGTAAGACTGTTCCCACTTGCCAAGTGGCAAACCATGTAATTCAACTCAGTCATGAAGCAAAAGGCTGGAAACGTACAGCCTGAGCTCATCTAACTGCTGGCTACTGGTTAGGTCGGTTTCTACCAGCTGAGCTCAACAAAAGGCCTATCAAATACCAGAGGGGTAGGAAGCTGGATCTGGCTGACAAGCTGGTTGACAGCCACAGAGCTACAGTTAGAGATGTTGAGCAAAATCAACACTAGTGCTGCACTATGTTGTACAGTAGTCTTTTGAATTTGAAGCAGTTATTCTGACAATGAGTATTTTCACCTTCTTATGCTGTTAGGCTTCCATACATCAAACCTGATACCTGGCACTACTTACGTACTAATGTGCTTTCAAGACCAGATTCTAGGCTATGCATGAGTTACGATGCATTCACTTTGTGCAAATATTCTAGCTCTTCCTTTAATTACAGCGGATCTCAGTGTGAGCTTGACGAGTCTTCAGAGATGAGTTGACTCCACATAGAACATGTGCATCAAATACTTCCGGAGTATACTGGACCTGCTACTGAACCAGTGTGTTGTGTTTCAGTTTTTGTCCTGCTTCCCTTTCTACCATTGTTTCAGTCGTGGCTATCTACCTTGATTCATTTTTTTACATAACCTCAATGTTCTCTGATATCTTAGATCAATAAAATACTATCATATGAAGGTCTCCAGTGAGAATTGTGACTGCATGCATGTGCAGATGTTCTTCGTAGATGTTATACTCACCAGCTTTCTTGGTATGTGGCTGAACTAGCTTATCTCATTTTGATGTTGTATCACGAAAACTTTTAGTTACTGTGATTGGTTTTAACATTTTCTCCTCCTTTCAGAATTTTCTGCACAATACTATTTTAAGAGCTATGTATTAGTGCATGTCATGACTCTGAGCAGTAGACATGAGGTTTTTGGACAAGAATTTTGATGGTTGGCTCTAGTGTACTTGTAGATAGCATTAGTAAATGCTTGAGGACTGTTATTTTCTCTGTAGGTTAAATTTGATACTTGGAATTCAAATCTTGGATGCTAGCTGTAGTTTGTGTTAGTTGTCACTAGTGCCTTGCTTTCCTATGGTTCAAGAACTGTGGAAATATAAGGGTTAGTAGAACCTTTGCAAAAGGTACCAAACAGATTTGAAACTTAGGTGACCTTATGTCTGACTGTGTAGGTCTGTAAAATGCAAATATATTGGTGGTAGACACACCTACTTTTTATATGTGCAAGGAAAGAAAATTGTAAATACTCTACCAATAGTGGAGAATGGCATATTTGAATACATCCTTGTAATTTCAGGGGACTTAAAACACAATTAGTGGTCTTGGCAGATGGCCAAGCGCACAGGCAGCTTCTGGAACTCTTCCAGCTGCTAATGGAGTGTTGATTCTGATTAACTGTGGCCACTGAGTCTTGGTCTGTATGTTTCTGTGTGTGTTAAAATGTATGTTTTTCAAACTACTAATATTTTATTTTAAAATTATTTTAATACTCAAAGGCAGCTGTACAGTATCCTCACAACATGGATCTCTCCTATATGTTAAGCACAGTAAAGACAGAAATGCCAGTGTTATGTGAGAGGATGCAGTCTGCTACATTGCATGTTGTTGAACTCTACTATAAAAAATAGCTGTTCTAAAAGCTCTAAAATATTTTTGTGTTGGCAGCCTCAAATCCTTGTCAAGAAACACTGCTACATTAGTTCTGTGAAGTCTGTTCTATTGTTGACATAATTAACTGGTTAAAAAAAAATCTAATATAGCAGAATTGTGGTGTGGTGGATGGGGCCTTTGACAAGACTTAAGACTTGTAGTTTGGACACAAGCCTGCTGGATCAGTTGCCTGCTCATCCATTTTATTACAACTTGAAGTGGTTGCAAACAAATGAAATGATAGGGTGATTCCTCATGCTTCAAGATATGTCGGTGTAGGGAAGAACATATTAAAGAATGGTGGTAGGCAGGAGGAGTTTATTCTTTTAATTTCATGTGGAAGAAGTGGGGAATTTCTCAAATTAGGATTTTTTTTTTAATTATGGGTTTGTCAGGTCAAGGGGTCAATCTAATTGAATTCAGAAGAAATAGAAGGTGAGGTAATACTTCTTCTGGAAAACATCGTAGACAATTGATGCAAAAGCATAACTGCATAAGTGTCTGCAAAAATGAACGGCTATGCCTCATTAAACTTCTTGTAAAGAATTGTTGATGAGAAGCATTCAAATAAGGCTGTATCTGTAAGGGAAATAGAAGTCACCAATCTGAATATTTTGAGAAACTCTTCAGGTTCTTGGTTCTTGCTTAGGTGTTTTTTGTCCCCAATTATTAATATATCATTTTACAGTACAGTGATGTAACTGTAATAGGTAGGTTTCAGTCTCTGAACTGCCCGTGTCATTCCTTTGGTATTGTTAATTTCTGCAATAAAATTTGCAATTTCTTAGTGTGCTATTATATATTCTATGTTGTTAGAGAGGTCTTTGAATTTTAAATAATGACTTTATGAAATAATGATGGATTTGATTCATTGCTGCATTTTTCTCTCCAGTCTTGGTCCTTGTAGCATTTTCCAGTTAGCTTGCAAATTGTTGGAAGTGGACAGGCAACTATGAGTAACGAGACTTCTAAGTTCCTGCTAAACTTCATGATGTTTTAGAGGAGACTCCAGCAATACTTACTACATTGTATCTTTAAGCAAGACTCCTGTGTTATTTCTGAGCATTTTTTATGCTGAAGAGATGAACCAAGACTGTCCAGAGGCTACTGTGTGCAGTGTAGTACCATGACTCTTTTGGAAATGGGAATGTGCATTGTGCAGAGGAGCTAGAAAAATTATCTTGAGACTAAGGAAATTAAAAGTAAGAGTAAAGCTAAAGGAGGTAATAGTAGGGAGCTATGTTCTGTCCCTGACTGAAAAAACATAAGGTTAAGTGATTTGTTATCATGATGTAGTGAGCATTGTGGCTACATTTATTTCAGTGTGTTTTAAAGCCAATGTTCTAGTCTGAAGAAATATTGAATACTTGGAAGTCAAATGTGAATGTCAGTTGAATGTTAAATATGCCAAGTACTAAAATCTTATTTTAAACACTGAGGTTTTGGCAAAAGACTAAAGAAATAAAAATCAGATTTATTTTTAGTATTGTGTCTATGGGTAGATCAAGGTCCTGCTTTCACACTCTGGAGCTACAAGGTAAACTGTTTTGAAATGCATTGGCTTATTCTAAGCACCATTATTTTAGAAACTGATGAGAACTAATTCTATAGCTAATGCAAATTTAATGTTGTGCTGTAAATTATAGATATTAATATCTCTTGTCTGTGATGTACAGTCTGCAGCCTATGGGTGTGAAAAGGGCAAAATTAAGACTGCATGACACTGGTCAGGTCTTCCTAGTTCTTGTAGACTGTTCAGCAGAACTTTGGTTTTATAATTTGAATGTAACTTAATAGGCTTTTTTATGTAAACACCTATACAAAAGATGATAGTTACTTGTCACTACAATGTGTGTGCATGATATACGTGAACTAGCACCTGAAACAGGGTGCAAGAACAGTTGCTCTTCTATGTAGTTGCTGTATTAATTTTTTCGAGGAGGTTTTCACCTATCTGTCAAATCAGAGCTGACCCTTTTAAAGCTTGTCATCATGTGTCAGGTAAATCTAACAGGTCCTACAGTAGATAAAACAAAGTGCTCCTGTGTCAAGCTAGTGTTGTGAAGGAGCAGCAAGTGTGTATTTAAGATCATTTAGTGTTTCTTAACTAAGTACAGTTTCTTAATGTGAATCTGGTAATTAAGACTTGTTTCTTCTTTGCTTATAAATCCTGGATTTAGCTCCTGTTTTGCAAACATAATTTGGGGAATCTTCCCCCCTCCCCTCATTAGAGCACTAACCTAAACAAATAGTTTGATGTTTCTGTGGGACAGCAATCACTTTAGCTTGTGGAGCATCTTCTGTCCATGTGTGTTCCGTCTTCAGAATATGAGTGAAGGGATATTCTCCAATGTGGGTATAATTCAGTACCTTTTGGAAAGCCACTGGCTTGCATGAAGCAGGGCATTTGGCTGGTTCTGCTCCCTTCTCTCTGAAAACACACCGTAAAGAACAGCATCATGCCCAGCTCCTGGTCTGGCTTCTGTTTTTCCTTACTGTGCTAATCACTGGGGTGGAGTGAGGGAGGGAGAGAAATATAAATTTATTTACAGGGATAGCTGGAGGAAGCAAGGTTGATATAGGATACCTTGCATGTGTGGGCATAGTACGCTTTATAATTTCAAAAGGTTTAAGTTGCCTTCTCTCTGATCAGAGAGATGTTTTAAAGGACACTTACTGCAACTATTTCCTGATGCAAAATGAAAGCAAAGAGTGGTTGAGCATGGAAAATACATGAAAGGAAGATGTTCCTCTGCAGCAAGTGGCTTAATGTCTGTAGTGTGCTCATGTGGATCTGGCTACTCTTACTCCAAATTGTATTGACGTAAGCATCAGTGCAGCAAACAAGTATCTGCAAATAATTAAGATGTATGTTTTCCTATACTTATAAAGTGAGTTCTTAAGACTTTTTTAGTAATTTCAGAAAAGCTATTCTCTTGCCCCATCCTACCTTTTAGCAACTATTGGAAAAAAGACATGGCTTATCAAAAATATTCTAGTTAAAAATTAAACTTGGGGTATATGGCTTTCTTGTTTGGAGAGCAGGGAAGATGGGAAGAGATCATTTCAAAAAGTGAACAAAAAGCCCAACTTTGGCCATAAAATGCAGCTTTCTCTTAGCTATTCCAGTTGGCTTCTTCATGTGCTCAGTAATTCTTGGCTTCATGAATGTTCCATAAGGGTTGGAGTTTTTCCTCTGTGCTGAGATCTGTAGGTCTTTGCAGTCATTTGACTTGTGAGAATGCCAGCATATATAGTTGCATTCAAATAAACACTCTATTATGCATGTCAGGCTTCTGCTTGATGAGCTGAAATAGCTACTGTGACCCCGAAAGACTTCTTGAAAATACATTTCTCCTTGCTGTGATATGTGTGGAACATGCAGTCAAAAATAATATTTGCTTTATAAGGCATCTTAAGTAAGACTTGTTTATTTATAAAAAACTTTTTACAAGGACTACACTAGAAGATGAAATATTGAGCTATATTCTCCCCGGTATAGCTGTAAAGCTTTTCGCATTGTATGAATTGTCCCGGCTACTATATAGCAGTACCACCTACATCGTGACATTTACTGCCTGTTGCTCGCATACAGTTACACAGTGCATGTATCTGATCAAAACAAAAACATTAAGTAACTTGTGTATCATCATCAGTTTTAGTCATAAAACAACTTCATATTGTTTACCTAAATTACTGATTTATGTAATATATCCCCAGATAAATTCACAGCAGAGTAATCTGTTTTAAGTGGTGTTAACAAAAATTCCCGAAGTGCATTGGGGCTTCAATTGCAAAACTATGTATATGGAACCATACATGTGAAAGGACCAGGTTAAAGATAAGCAGTTACTAATTCCTTTAGGAAATGCTTCAGCTCACAATCTGTATAAATCTGATCTGCAGACTTAGACCACTTTCAGCAAACATTTGCTATATTTAAGTCTACTCCCTCTTGAAGTATTTAAATCAAGACCCTGACTCACTTGATTTACTTTTCTTTTTTGACCAGTTGTCTGCTGTTGCACAATGCTGAGACTGAGTCTTCTCTGCTTGAGGCTTGACTAATAAATGTATGGCTGCAAACCAAGGAGCAGTCTTGCCCTTCTAGGGTCTGTGGCAACCTGGTCAATAGTAGGAATGCCATTAGAAGGTAGATATATATGTTGGAAGGAAAATGAGATTCTCATGGTGGCAGAGAAATGATCTGAGTCTCAGGAGCTGTGGTGTTGGGCACAAGTGGTTTGACAACAGTACTTGATTATCAGCCAGTAATTAAGCAGGTCACTTCAGCTTGTTGTTGTGCACTGACTGTTTCTAGCACAAGCTATTAGTTTAACACTAGTTCTGGTACCTTTCTGCTGTGTTGCAGCCTCTGAGGTTTTTTTGTGTTTCTGTGGGTGTTTGTGTTGGTTTTTTTTCTTTACTGCTCAGACATACCAACTGCTAAAAAGGATGATGGAGGTATTTTTCATGCCTTCATTTCAGAAGGTTTAAAAGGATGGTTCTGTTACTGGTATACTCGAATCTTTAGCTCTATTTTAAAGCTTTTCTGATTATGAAGGAACTTCTCCAAAAGGCAGAAAGCAAGAGCTCAGCTGCCCCCACCCCTCTACACACTTTCCATACATGAACCTTTGTACACAAGGAGAATTCACAATAGATTTGTCCCTTTCTAGGCTCTCCTCTTGTTATGCTTCTAGTGGGAAGCCTGACTTTGGCTTCCTCTAAAGCTGTGTCTTTAACAGAGAAGAAAAGAAGTAAGCGTGGTCACTTGCTTAGGGAGTAACCTGTATCATTAAAAGAGGAGCTGGTCAGTTAGTGCAACGCCGTGTGTGTTTATGAACTGATGATTTACCTATATTCTGTTCCAGAGGAATCCCTTCCATTCCTCTACAAATGAATTTCATCTTCCCCTCCTCCCTAAACTCCTGTATACTCCAGATTTTCGAGTCTTCAAATAGTTGAAATGGAGATTCATTATAGTGCTCCTGTATTTTATCCCACAACTGAAAATTTATCAGTATTTGAAGGCAGACTTACATTTAGCCTATCTGCAATAACTTTTTAAAATAAACGTGATAATGCTGAGATAATGATAGTGCTTGTAACTAATCATACCTTTGAGTACAAATTCACTGTTTTGTCCTGTCATCTCTTCTTTGAAAATGTGTTTTCCAAATCAGTCTTGTTCCTGTACAAACCTTTTTGAAGGCTTTTAAACCTAACCTTGATTTAGCATGTGTGCCATGCGTGATCAATGTAAAGGCACTGTCTCTCTCTTCGCAGTGGTTCACAAGTAATGAACTACTGTCGTGCACTTGTTATCTGTAATAGTCAAGGCTTGTAAACAAAGTAAAGTGTTCATGTTTGTGAATAGTTCATGTAGTTTGTCAATAATCCACATGGACCCTGTCTACAGCACTGTGTCAAATGGCTTGAATTTATTGACTTTTATTGAAATACCCCATAGTCTCAATAATAACATTGTGGGGTTTAGGGAGGCTTTGATCTGGTTTGGTTTTTTTATTAAAATTCAGATAAATTACTTATGTGGTAACTGGATTTATTCCAATGC
Organism: Athene noctua; assembly: GCF_965140245.1. Taxonomy (NCBI): domain Eukaryota; kingdom Metazoa; phylum Chordata; class Aves; order Strigiformes; family Strigidae; genus Athene; species Athene noctua. The sequence goes on from NC_134038.1 coordinate 122,891,581, forward strand.
TGATATCTTGCAGTGAGAGAAGGAGTGGGTGAACAAATAAAGCTCAGTTACTGCTTTATATATTAAAAATAAATAAATCACGGAATCAGACTGGTTTGGGTTGGAAGGGATCTTAAAAATCCTACTGTTACAACTCCTCTCCCATGGGCAGGGACACCTTCCACTAGATCAGGCTGCTCAAAGCCCCGTCTAACCTGGCCTTGAACACTTTAAGGGAGGAGGCAGCCACAGCTTCTCTGGGCAACCTGTGCCAATGCCTCACCACCCTCACAGTAAGGACTTTCTTCCTTTATATCTAAATCTACTTCTAGTGTAAAACATTTGAACCTCTTTCAGTTTAAAGCCATTACCCCTTGTCCTATCACTACATGCACTTGTAAAAAGTCCTTTGCCATCTTTCCTGTTGGCCTCCTTGAAGTACTGTAAGGCCCCTATAAAGTCTCCCTGGACCCTTCTCTAGGCTGAGCAACACCAAGTCTCAGCCTGTCCTCATAAGGAGGTGCTCCAGCCCCCTGATCATCATTGTGGCCTTCTCCAGACCTGCTCAAACAAGTTTATGTCCTTATGTTGTGGGTCCCAGAGCTGGACACAGAACTCCATGTGAGGTCTCACAAGAGTGGAGGGGGAGAATTGCCTCCCTTGAGGCAATTTGGTGCTTTGGTGCAGCCCAGGATACAATTGGCTTTCTGGGCTGCCAGCACACATTACTGGCTCATAGTCAGTTTTCCATCCACTAATACCCTCAAGTCCTTCTCCTCAGGGCTGCTCTCAATCCACTCATTGCCCAGCCTGTATTTGTGCTTGAGATTGCTCCGACCCATGGGCAGGACCTTGCACTTGGCCTTGTTGAACTTCATGAGGTTCACATGGGCCCACCTCTCAAGTCTGTCAAGGTCCCTCTGGATGGCATCCCTTAAGCGTGTTGACTGCACCACACAGCTCGCTGTTGTAGGCTAACTTGCTGAGGGTGTACTCAGTCCCACTGTCCATGTTGCCAACAAAGATGTTAAATAGCACCGGTCCCAGTACTGACCCCTGAGGAACACCACTCGTCACTGCTCTCTCCAGTTGGACATTGAGCCATTCTCTGTATCTCTTTGAGTGGGACCATCCAGCCAATTCCTTATCCACCAAGTGGTCCATCTGTCAAGCCCACGTCTCTCCAATTTAGAGACAAGGACATTGTGTGGGACAGTGTCAAAAGCCTTGCACTACTTCAGGTAGATGACATCAGTTCTCTTCCTCTATCCACCAGTGCTGTAACCCTGTGATAGAAGGCCACCAAATTTGTCAGGCACGATTTGCCCTTAGTGAAGCCATGTTGGCTGTCACCAATCACCTCCTTATTTAACATGTGTCCTAGCACAGTTTCCAGGAGGATCTGCTACATGATCATGCCAGGCACAGGGGTGAGACTGACTGGTCTGTAGTTCCCCAGGTCTTCTTTTTTTCCCTTTTTAAAAATGGGAGTTATGTTTCCCCTTTTCCTGTCAGCGGGAATTTCACTAGACCGCCACAACTTTTCAGATGTGATGGATAGTGGCTTAGCCACTTCATCCACCAGTTTCCTCCAGGACCTATGGATGCATCTCATCAGGTCCTATGGACTTGTGCACCTTCATGTTACCTGATCATCTCCCACAGCAGGCTGTTCTTCATTCTCCTAGTCCCTGCCTTTGCCTTCTGTGACTTGGTGGTGTGGCTGGAGCACTTGCTGGTGAAGTCATTGAGAACCTCGGCCTCTTCTGCATGCCAGGTAACCAGGTCTCCTGTTTCCTTCCAGAGAGAGCTCCCATTTTCAGTAGTCTTCCTTTCATCACTGACATACCTATAGAAGCTTTTCTTGTTGCCCTTGATGTCCCTGGCCATATTTAATACTATATCAGGGCTTTGGCCTTCCTTACCTGATCCCTGGCTGCTCGGACAATTTCTCTGTCTTCCTCCCAGGTTACCTGTCCTTGCTTCCACTCTCTGTAGGCTTCCTTTTTGTGTTTGAGCTTGTTCAGGAGCTCCTTGTTCATCCATGCAGGCCTCCTGGTGTTCTTACCTGACTTCCTCTTTGGGGTGCATTGCTCCTGAGTTTGAGTGAGGTGACCCTTGAATATTAATGAGCTTTCTTGGGCCCCTCTACCCTCTGGGGCTTTATTTCATGCTACTCTGCCAAGCAGATCCCTGAAGAAGCCAAAATCTGTTCTCCTGGAGTCCAGGGTAATGAGCTTGCTGTGCACTCTCCTCACTGCTCTAAGCATCTTGAACTCCCATAATTTTCTGGTGCCCTTGAGATTCACATTCCCTACCAGCCTCTCCTTGTTGGTGAGAACAAGATCCAGCATAGCACCTCTCCTTGTTGGCTTCTCTGTCACTTATAGGAATACATTGATAACTTCTTTCAAGAACCTCCTGGATTGCTTGTGCTCTGCTGTGTTGTCCCTCCAACAGATAGCAGGGTGGTGAAGTCCCCCATGAGCACCAGGACTTGTGAACATGAGGGTGCTCCTATCTATCTACAGTGGGCTTCATCTGCTTGGTCTTCCAGGTTGGGTGGCCTATAGCAGACCCCACTACAATTTCTCCTGTCCCTGCTGTCCCTTTAATCCTGACCCATAAGCTCTGTCATCCATCCCCAAGCACTCCAGCTTGTTGCTGACCTACAGGGTGATACCCGCCTCCTTTGTCTCCCCTGCCTGTCCTTCCTAAAGAGCCTGTATCCTTCTATCCAACACTCCAGTCATAGGAGCTACCCCACCTCATCTCCTGTGATGCCAATAAGATCGTGGCCCTGCTGGCATACACATGTCACCAGCTCCTCCTGTTTGTTCCCCATGCTGTGTGTGTTTGCATAGAGGCATTTAAGTTGAGCCCCCACTGAAGCTGACTTACTGGCTGGAATTCTGTTGTGCTGCTCTTCAGGTGCTCTCCTGCTGACCTGTGACCCCTCTCCACGCTCTGGGCATCTATTGCTGGCACTGGCATCAAGCTGGTAGGAGTGGGAGGGATTGAAGTTCCTGTCCCCTGGCAAAGGAAACCCATAACAAACAAACCAAAAAACCCCAAATAAACCAATCTATCAGAACTTTAGGAGAGACATAAATCTAACTTTATCAAATCCATGCATCTGTGTATTTGAATTTTTTTGTCCTCCTTGCCCATCCCCTCCTTTTTTTTTAAAAAAAATGATTCTGACCTAATTTAAGAGTCAGTGGAAGTGTCTGCTCGTGTAACACGAATACTGTAGTGTGGACCACTTCTCATCACACAGCATAGCTCAAAGAAATGGCAGGTGAGAGTAAGCTAGTTTGTATTCTTTAAAGGAAGATTAGCCTTTCTAATCTTCTGTACATCATCAGATGCATGTATCAAAGTCTATCTCATTCAAAGAAATACTATAAAGGTGGTGGTGGGGGGAAGCTTCTTAGAAAGTAACCAGACAACTCTTAAGACCGAAGTGTCTCAAGGGGACATAGAATGTAGTGAAGGAGACAGAGATACAGGACATGGAGATTGTAGCTGAAGCAGAGCACCAGCGTGTGCCATCTAGCAGGATGGTTACAGAAGGGCAGAAGCAAGCTAGATAGTATGAAGGAGACAACTGGAAGCCAGACAGCTGCCTTTGAAACAAAAAAGAGCAGAAGGAATGTTCAAATAAGTAAAAATCATGAGTCTAATAGTCTTAAGTGTAGAAAGACACTGAAAAGTTTGTGGTTAACAAAAGGCATCAAAACTGTTAATGCTTCCTTCCTACAGATCAGGGGCTTCCAGACTGCCTGTAGGAATTGATGATCAGGAGCACATGTAGTTGATACAGCTTTTGCAGAGAAATTGAATTATTTGTGTCTTTGTTCAGTGGGGAGGAAACTGGGGAAGTTGCAGTTTCTGAACTCTTCTTTGTGAGGGACTCCTCAACTGGCTGATCTAAACACAGTAGAGACAGGAGCTGAGTTTATAAAAGTAGCTGACAACATGGGCAGCAGCAAAGTACCAGGACAGGGTGGTATTTGCTCTGGTTCTAAGAACACAAAGATGAAATAGCGGAATTGCTGATGGTGTGTAAATTCTTGTCTAAATCTACCATGGTACCAGGGATATAGAGAATGGTAGGTATGATGCCAAAATTTAGGTAAGGGAGACTGTAGCCCTTGCAAGGCTGTAATCCTAATGTCTGAAACGGTCAAATTAGTAGTGTTATTTATGTAGATATCCTCTGCTTCTGTTCATTATTATAGTCTCTGCCTTGGAAAAGTCAATCTGACTTCTGCAAGGAAACCTGTCTTGCAACCTTGTGGAGACAGTTGTCAGGCCAATAACCATGTGGATAAGTGTAATTTGGGTGTCTCTAACTTCCAAGTGGATTTTGAGAGGGTCCCTCACTAGCTTTAAAGGGAGCTAGTTAGCCATAGCTTAAGAAGGGAAGGCCTTTATGTGGGGAAATAATTCCTTAAAAGGTAAAGACAGGGTAGAAGCAAATGCTTGACTTATATCAGTAGAGATAGTCGCTTCTAGGCAGGACAAATTACTGCAGGAATCAAATATTTTCCGAAATTACCTGCAAGAGCCCTGGTGACAGTGGGGAAGAAAGCTTGCTGGTGCTAAATTTTTTGAGTTAGTGAGGGTGAGATACAACTGCAGAGAGCCACACACAGAACTCAGGTAACTGAATTTCCCATGTTGTCATTTGTAGGGTGGCTACCTGACAGCAATGCATTGAGGATGACAGCCCTAGCTTTGCAGATAAAGTGATAGATGCTAAACTGGCCGTAACCATTCAGGAGTGAGGCTTTAGTATTATGTCAGCATTCAAGCAATTGTTGTGAGTTACTAGAAGAGGAATAAAGAGTAAACTAGAAGAGGTTGCTGTGCTAGTGTGTAAATCCATTTTGCATCCAGATTTTGAATGCTATGTGCAGTCCTCTTCTGCTAAGAGGTATAATAGAGCTTGAAGCTCAGTTGAGGGCAACAAGGATGATCAAAGATACAAAACAGCTTTGATGTAAAGACTTGACTAAGAGTCAGGACTTTTTGGGCTGGAAAAAAGATGACTGAAGATGTGAAGTCTCAAAAGTCATGAGTTAAACTGAGGACTGGGTAGGAAGTGATTTTTGCCTTTTTCTGTGAAAGATGTAGAAGCCAGGCTCAAAACAACCAAGTGGTGGTTCATGCAGCAAATTTGAGGTTTTGGAGGATATAAGCTAACAATCTTTATCTAATCTTTGATCACAAATCATTCTGATATACTATAGACTTCCTGTCTACATTGAAAGCAATTTTAAACTATCAAGGTGACAGACACCTGCTTCGTCAATGACAGGTTATTGCTACTTCAGTTCAAAATTAATGTATATTTTCTGTATTATTTCTTAAACATATTACAGAACACTAGAAAATTAATTCTAATGATCTTGCTGTAGTGAATTTGAAACTAATCCAAATATAGTGCTAGCTTTTTAAATATGTTTTTCTTTTGCTTGCCTTAAAGGCTTTCCTAGCTAATTCTTTGCAGTTTTGTTATGTTTCATATTTGTTAGTAGTCTAAAATGCTACCGATTGAGAAATGTTGCAATATGTAGTTACTTGTACAAGTTCACACAGGGGTTGCAACTCTGATACAGCTTAATGTTCTCTTCATTAGTTTAACCAGTGAGACTTCAATCAGTTTTGTTAGACACTGTACAAAAGGTTCATCACTGTGAGAGAGGCAAGTGATAATCAAGACCTGTGTTTAGTCTTTTAGACATATTGTCTTGGTGCTTTCAGTTGTCCACCTGGATAATCAAAACAATGAACCTTACTTTCCCTTGTAAAAGGACAGATGGGGGGGAAAGCTCTGCTCAACGGTTTATTGTAAGAAGTAAATCTTTCCCTTGTCCTCAACACACCACCTCAGCTAAAATTAATAACTGTTTCCTTGATTCAAATAATGTAATCAGCAGCTAGGTTAATAGCTTTTTTGCAAACACAAGATTTTTACAGTCTATAAGTTTCAAACCTTTACCTCAAGTGCTGCATCATCCAGCAGTGGCAGTGCTTGCTTGGACCACTGGCTTCCTTTGGAATATATTTCTGCTGCTGTTAGCTTCATTTCATTCTCCTTTTTGAAAATGTAACTAAAATATGGTCTCGCATGGAATGATATCGTCATTTATTTTGTGTGTTAATAGATGTGTAAGGATGAACTGCAATTTTAATTTTTTTCTACAGCTTTTAGCTGAGAAGAATAAAGTACAAAATTACGAGGAGTGACCTTTTATCAAAGTCCAAAGCTACCACTTGTTCCATTTGAATCTAATAAGGCTGAAGTCAAATAAAGGAGTTGCAATGGGTGGTCAGAGGTGGACACTATGTAATCTCTTTACGGTATCTAACAAAACCAGTAAAACTGCTTTGATGCTTTTACTTAAGCTTTAACAAGATCTGAGCAGAGTTACTAACCTGACTTACGACATAAAATATCAAACTATTAAAAGCAAGTAATTAATCATGACTTACCTACTTCTCTATAATGTGTTGTATCGTTAAAGGCTTTCTGTTCAGTGTATTCTTGTTATTTATGTGAAAGATTTTTTTTGCTATTTATATTAATATTTTAATAAAAGAAGTTTTCATATGACAGCATGAAGTTTACATGCCTTGCATTTGTTATTTTCATGGCAGACCTGAAGTTTCTGGCTAGTATTTGATCAGATTCTGTTGCTCTCTTATCATAAAGCATATCTCTTGTGCTCTGTAAGATTATCATTAAAGTTGCTTGGTTAGATTGATCTTATAGGAAAAGATTACTTGAAAAACTAGTAATTGATACTGCTGGAAGTTAAAGACATACTTCTCAGTGTAAAACCTCTTGAACCTCACTGATATTACCATATGTGGTCTTAGTTTTAAATATATTTCTGTGTATGCTCTGTGGTCTGTCATTCTAGTTGCTATGTCTGAGAAGATGAAAATATTATATTTCATTTTCATTTGTGTGATAGCTTCTCCCTTTTTCTGTGCTTAGTTATTATTTTATTTGAAATTCAAACGTGTTGCCTACACGCTGAGGCACTATAATTGTATCATATTTTGTCATCTTTGCCCCTGTAATTTTGCTTTTTAGGGTCTATTTCTGTGAGCAAGTATTCTGTGTCAAAATTTGTACTGATGGGTCTACAAATTGAAATTGAGACACACTGCTTTTACTTTTCTTCAGCCAACTTGAATCATCTAAACATACAAAAGGAAAATTTGACTTTATCTTCCTTGACTACCCGAAAGTGAAGGGAGTTGTTCCTGGCACTTCAGGAGGATCAAAGGCATCAGTTACTTCCATCAGCTCCTCAGCATCAGGCTTCACCAATGTGTGCATCATTGATTCTGTTCCTTGATGAGGTGGAATCACAGCATGTTACTGAAATATGAAAAACTGTTCTATTTAGTGGTCCTGAAAAAAAAATACAGTCTGCATCAGCAGACTTTTAATATGTAGTTTTATTTGAGGGTATTTAAGGTGTGTTTTAGGGGTCATAAGAGCCTCATCCCTTTCTCTTATCCCTTAATGCATACTTCCTACTCTGAAGCAGTTAATTTATGATTGTACATTTGCCTCAGAGAGTGTTGCTTTGTTATGTTGTCAGATAGCCAATCATGTTTCTGCTATTTGTAGTAAATTGCTTTAAGGCTTCAAAGTGTATAAAAACCTGGGCCACAGTTCTAACACCTGTAGTTTTACACTGAAGTATCTTCTTAGGACCAGTAACGTTAAGTGTTTATAATCATTTCGGTATAGGTTTCCACACAAAGTTTAAAAAAACCCGAACTGTCTTAGGGAGATCAATAAGAGCAGTATTTGTTGACCAGGGTCATTGAAAGAAGGTCAGAAGGCAGCTGTATTGACTTGCAATCAGGGAAATGAATGCGAAGTGACCTTGTTCCATTTTAAGAGATTGCTAAAGATCTGTAACATTTTTGAAGAGACCTTTTGATAGCTTTTGTTGCACAGATAATTCAGTTATTTCTGAATTAAGACTAGCTGTCAGTTTAAAAAAAAATTATTGATATCTATATATCACTAAGTCTGTAGGAGGAAAATCTTTCCCAGGAGATGGGATAGTTAATCTTGTCGTTTTAAGTATGCACTGTGAAACAAATGGCTGTCTTGAGGTAGCTGTACAGTAGCAGCAGGAGAGGAAGCTAGATTTTCTTCACTCCCAAGTGCCAGCACATGTGGGAGGGGAGACTGAAACTGCTAAGCCCTAATATCTCAACCTTCCCTCCTACCCATATTTGTAAGTCTTTTGGTCTAGTATGCACTATCTCTTACCCTTTGCTTTGCATGTGTTCATTCTTTGTCCATTACTCTAGTGATCCCAGTAAATGTGAATGCATATAGCTTTGTTTTTCTGTCCTGAATTTTGTACTCAAAATTATTTTTAATACTTATAACATTGTAATATACATCAGACATAAGGGGATTTTAATAAAATGTCTTGGGGGTATTTTAGGTTTCTCTTAAGATCCATCTTTTATGGAGCTGAGAGGAATCTCTCAGGACTTTCCAGATAAACAAACATATATTTGATTTCAGATTTGATGTGAGAGTCATGGAAGTAATCTGCAAACTAGTTGGGCAGAATACATCCATACTGTTTGCTGCATGGGAGTGCATGAGTGACATCAAGCTGCATTGCAAACCAACCTGATTGCTTAAAAAGAGACAGGCTCCTTCCTATAAACTGTTTTAACTCCTTAGAATAGCAGAAAAGAATCCTGTTCCTCCTCCCCATTTGCCAGTTTAAGCAACGCCTGAGGAGCGGGCAGAAGGCAGGGGGGCAAGAGCGTGTGGCTGGAAGCAGGTGGGAGGAGGCAGCAGCAGGAACTTCCCTTTTTGGCACTGCTTGAGCTTTTATATAGGCTCCATAAAATGCAGTGAGCCGTACTCTTAAAGTCCTTCTGGATTTTCAAGAATTTAGCACCTTCTGGAGTCTGAACTTAAACTGTTGCTAAAATTTGAAACTAGACACCTACCTATAACGAAGTCTCTACTTTCTTATTCTTCTTCCATGCATAAATGCAAGAGGTTGGAAGAAGCAAATAGAGAACAAAATAAAGCCTTGTTGTGACACAGTGTGGTAGAAGGAATACCAGCTCTGTTTCTCTGGTTAGAGAATTCTGTCTGAGCAAAGCTAATCCAGTCATTCAGTAACTGAAAGCTCTGCATTGAACTCTGATATAATTCTGATAATTTTAAGGAAAAACATTCTAGTGCAGATTTATCATAATCAAGAAAAGGTGAAAGGAAATAATTGTACATACAGTCTTATCTGATGGCTTCTCTGGATGGAACACAAGCTCAATTTCATTTAACAGTACGGGATTGGGTAGAATACACTCACTGTGTGTTGGCTAAAGAGCAAGGGAGGAGATATTGCAAGATTTGATTCAGCAGCAGAACTGATCTCAATAAGGAGCAAGTATTTTTGGACTTCAGAAACATTTTGACAAGCTTAAAAGAAGTGAAGTTTGAGTCTAAGGAAAGAGAAAGCTGTGCTTGCATTCTTCAAGACTGCCTGTGCGAAATTAATCAGAGTATATCTTCATATATTAGTTATTGATCACTATGTGCTGAGGTGGGGAGGGTATGTGGAGAAATATGCCTCAGTTTAAAAATGTTGTGTGTTGAAAACATCTGTTGAAGTGAATGAAAAAGGTCAAGTTAGTCCTAAATTTAATGGTACCAACAAATCTTTAGAAAATCTTCAGAATTAATTTCCTGATAATAAAGCAAGTTTTCACTGTCTTCTTGACACTTTTATAAGCACACGTGTAATTATAAGGTTTAAGTCTGATGTTATGCCCCAAAATATTTTGACTTTGAGATTTTCTTGAGTTAGGAATTTTCCCCTTAATGTTTTGCAGTCCAAATACAGCAGTAATAGTTGTGAGTGCCCCTCAAAATGAAAAATATCTATGCCTTGTTTAGAGGGAAAACCAAACTAAATCTACAAAAATAAAAGAAAGTTTAAGAGCTTTGTAATGCCTTGTAGCATTAAGAATTAAAGTTCCATCTGCAGCTGAGAGGCAGATATAGGAACCAGGTGAGCATTGATTCCCTGAGGAGCTGATGTAAAGGTGAGCCTCTCCTCTCAAGAGAGCCCTCCCTGCCTCCTGCCTCAACGGAACATGCCCATCCAATTTTCCAGGGAACGTTCAGATGGTTTCAGTTTTTGGAGGTTGTATGAAATACATTTATCGAACATCTAGGTAACAGTGCTGTTCATAGCGTAGGGGGTTTAAACATGCAATGAGAGAATAATTTAAAAGGTCTCACCTGTTTCATCCTACTTGTGGCTGCACCAGCAGCTGCCCAGCAGAACTGTTTGGCTGATGATTTTAGAAGACAAGCAACAAACTATTCACTGCCTTCTTTCTCCTCCACTTGTTTTCTTCCCCTTCCTCTTACAAAAAAACAACTGTGTGTGTCATGTGTCCCCCCCCCCCATCTGTATTTCCTAAGGGGTTATTTGAAGACATCTGAGTGATTTGACATGAAATTTGGGGGGGACGGGATGGAACATTTTTCCTCTTCCAGACATACTTTTCTCTAAAATTAAAAGATAGTAAGCATTAGTACCTACCTGTGTTTTGAGGATCTGAATTAATCCTGTTGTATCAGCTAATTATTGAATGCACAAGGCAAACCTGGCCAAAAGCTCAGGCCTTTGTCTAGTGGAGAGACTGGGTTGCAAAAGATAAGAGACTTTAAAACAGGCCAGTTTTTAAATAAGTAGTGGTTTAAAACCTGGAAGAAAATAATCATCCTGTTTAAATTCACTTCAGGTTCCTACTACCTACAAAGTAGCATCAACTGTTTTGTTCCATCTGGAAAAATTAGAAGACTAAACATCAATATGAGCAAGACTGTTAGTTCCCAGGTACATGAAAATAAGACCTGGGGAAAAAAATTAAAACTTAGAGGTTTTTAGCTTCAAATCTCTGTGGGTTATATACTTGTGCTTCTTTCTACAAGTGTGTGGGCTAGACTTTTAAACTTTGCTCTTATATAAAATCAGATGCCAACAATGATCCTAGAAACTTGAATTATCCTATATGATAAGACATTTATAAATTATCAGGAGTTAGTAACTTCAAACCTATGTTGTTGCAGTTTAAAATTCAATGTTAAGGGATTTTCATATGTCATCAGAGCAAATAAGGATTTTATGTAGTACGTGTAGCTATTATGAGTTCTTTCTTTAGATCTTTGTAATAGTGGAAACAATTTTGTTGTCTTGGAAAAAAAAAAATTCTCTTTTTGAAGATGGTAACTCTTTTAACCTCTTGCAACTATACCATTTTAGATATCAAGAGACAATTGCACAAAACAGATGGTGGGGGTAAGTGCTCATGTTAAAACAACGGGGAAATAAAATGCAGCAAGCAATGGTTGTCAGTTTGTCATGGATTTGCTTAGGATTTGTTTTGGCAGAAGATGTGAATTTGCCTGATTGCCAGTGCTGCCTGTGTCTTTCTAGCAACAGTTGCCATCAGCTTAAAAGTGTAGCAGTAGAGTCTAAGCTTCGATATTAAAAGAAACATTCATGGACACATAAATGGTCATGTAACTTCATTTTGGAGTAGGAGAGCGAAGAGCATAAATATGGCTTATTTTCTGTAAGAAAATTTTTACTCCCATTTGACATGTGTTCACCATTATTGTCTATAAATACAGTGAGAACTGAAATGACAGCAAGATAGTGAATCCTATGGAAAGGTGTACTGTGTCTTCCATATAGAACAATCCATGGTTTGACTGAAGCCTGATAGAAAGCATTGTTATAGAATCAGATATCTAAGCCTTTATCTAGTTTCCGGTTAAATCAATAAGACTAACTGATCCTAATGGAGCTTTGATTCTCGCTCTGCTCATTTGCTGATGGGTTTGGGAACACAAGGGACTCGATTTTCCTCCTATCTCAATGTAAAAATGATTTCTGGCATTACTTTCTTGTCCCAGATCTGACTCTGCTGCCAAACAGACAATTAGCAGCTTTGTCTGGATCCAGAGTTTGGACTGAAAAAGCAAAGTGTCCTTGGATGTCAGTTTGCTTTATTTAAAGCAGAGATGTGAAGGTACGTCCCTGCTGCACATCCCCCTTGGCTGCCACCTGCCTTGGAAAGGTGGGTTCTCTACTTCAGCCTATTTAGACTCAGTGCTCACCGGATCTCCCATCTAGGCATGGGGATTTCTCCTAGTACTTCAGGAGAAAAGAGTATGGTTGAAGAACTAAAAAGAACAGAGTTGGCCTAGAGTTTTAAAAATAGTAATTTTTGGAGAAGACAGATGCCTCTTTAGAAGGAAATGCCAATAAAGGCATCACCTAATGCCTTCACCCCAGTCACTCAAGCAAGCAGTCATGTCTTACGGTTAATAACCCATTTTAAAATGTTGGGTGTTTTTTTTATGATTGTCTTAGTAGGCAACATAGGCACAGTCTTTTTCTAAAGCTGAAAGTGCCAGTTGCTATGCTAGTTGAAATTTTAAAGTATTGTATGCTTATTTCTTCAGACTTTAAAGATCAGATTACTAACTAGATTAAGAGCTCATTTATACTAAGTACCTTGATCCCAACTTTAGATGGTTAAAATCAGCTTTGTCTGGCAAATGCCTGTTTCGTAAGTGTTGAAAGGACTTTTTTTTTTTAAGCTTATTTAGCTAGGTAATTTAAAGTTGTGAGAGGTTTTTTTCTTTTTTGCCCCACGTGAATAAAACTGAGGTATGAGAGAGTGAAATACGCTACTTCAGTAATCTTGAAAGATGGTGATTAAAAGTAATCAGGTTGGATAGAAAAGTACACATAACTTAACCATCTTTGCTAAAGTCATTATAGTCATGACTGTTTAAGCAGTTATCTTTAGCTGGTATCCATTTTTAAGCTATTTTATTTTTCAGTACGTTATGCAAATTCCGAATTAAAAAGCTGCTTTTTTGTAAATAATTGTCAACCATCATTTTCCAATATTCTCAAAAGCCAAGGAAGTCTTTAATGTCTCTGCTCCACAGGTTTACGTGCATTGCCTGCATGCACCCTGTTACACAGAAGAAAAAAACAAAAAAAAATAGTGTAGAGTATCTTTAGTCACTGATAAATGAAAATAATAGTTAAAGCTCAAGCATTAAGATAAATGTGTTATATAAATGAAAGTATTTTTGACACGTGATGCAGCCCTTCATGTTATACCTGTGGTCCTTTTTTTTCCCAATTTTGTTTTACCCAACAGAAGTCTTTTGTTCTGAAACAGGCTCTTCCTCTGAACTGTTACTGTTTCGTTACTGAATAACAAGCTTCAAAACTTCAGATGGTTAGTTGTGACATCCCAAATATGGTTTTCAGATTGAAATACGTACTATCGGGAATTTAGATAGAGAGACAGAAGGAGAACAAATGGGGTGTCTTGTGTTTTCTATCTCCTTCCTGTAGCAAAACTAGACCACAGAAGAGCTTGATGATATCTTAGAGTTCATCCTTTAAGCTCATCTGGGTAGGAACTCTGCCGTCATTTGAAAAAGCTGTGGAATTGCAGAGTTTTGTAACAGAAACATTAAGATGGATACAAATGCAGTATGAATAGAAATGTGTGTGGTAAGGATCATAGAAAATGACAGAATAAAGGGTTAAAAAGAATGTCCTGTGTTGATAACTAAGGACACAATTCCTAGCTGTAAAATGTGAGGAATGTGTTGTTTATGTCAAAACCAAAAGGCTAAAACAGACTGCCAGAAAACACTTCATCCTAGCACCAGGAGAACAGTAGTGAGGCTGTAGCATACCCTGTGTGCTCCCCCTGTTCCTCTTAGCTGGGGAGGAAAACCAGATAATGGGCATGCAACCTTGACCTAATGCTTAGGGAGACTGAAGTTGAAGTGATTTTGAGACATACAGTATCAATCAGTGACTCCTAAAAGATACTAAAAAAAATCAGCCTAAAATTCTGGTTTTATCACCAGTCAGGAACCCCAAAAATTTCAGGAGGATGAGACATGTCTGTTTCCCTCTGTGGCAAAACCATGTGGTGGACACATCATCATGGGTATTTGGGATTATGTTGGAGTGAGCAAGTAAAATCTGAGAGTGTGAAGGTGTAAAATCAACTTGCATTTTTTTCTTCTTTCCCTTTTCTTTTAATCTTATCCTTCCTGTAAAATCTTGTCCTGAGCTGTGTAGTACAAATTTTCCTACAGAAGCTTTCTGGAAGATGTTGAATATATAATTTGCTTCTATGTTATTACTGTTGACAGCTGAAGTCAGGGAAATTTAAGTTTTTTAAAAATGGGCTGAGACCCCCACCCATGTGAAGGGAAAAAAATAGGATCAAGTATCTTCTGCAATCCAACTTTCTGCAAGCAGGGATATCAAAGAACTATATCGGGTTTATTACACAGAAAACAAATTTATCTTATATTTTGGGTTCTTGTCATGCTGATGGTACTTACTGCAGGGAAGAATGTGTCCTGTGGGAGAAGCTAAGATTTCCTCTGGGACTTGTTAAAATACTCTTGATAACACATTGTAAGTATTCATGACCCTCATCCTTCATGTTGCATCTTCTCTGACATTCTCATCTAGGGGGCTATTCTAATGCTTCTGGTGAATCTTGTTGAACTTTCAAATTTTGTTTTAGCAGCATTTATGATGATGAGCTGAGGGTAAAGCTGAGGTTAAGAGCATCTGAGTTGTTGCCTGAGTATGTTAGTTCTGAAAGATCTCTGGAGAACAATTTGCAGTAAAGCATTTGAGGGCTCTTGCATCTTCTCTAAGTGGTATACTTCTGCCCTTGTGGTTGCAGCATTACACGAGCTTACTAAAAGCAGTGATGAATGCCAAGTGACATAATAAAGACATGCCAGATGTACTGGTGTGTGAAGCTGCCACATTAAACTGTAAAATGATTAAACCGTGTGCAGGAACTTCTAAAACCTTCACCCTCAAAAAAAAAAAAAAAAAAAAAAACAAAAAAAAAAAAAACCCACACAAAACCCAAACCCCCAAAAAACCCCCATCCTCTAATTTACAGGGGAAAAGAGGAGGGGTAGTTCTTAATGGACCAGTGAGCAAACACTTAACTGTGGACCTGGATTTCCAAGACAGTATATGGCTGAATATAAAGACAGGGAGAAGGGAAAGCTGTATCTCTTCTTAAGAAATAACCTTTTTTTTTTTCTTGCTAGAAAGACAAAGTGAAATCTGCTAAAGCATTGAATAATATTTAATACTTCTGTAGAACCAAAATTGTTCATACTACTATAGCAGGATTATAAGTATGTAAAGATGGTTTGCAACTGTAGGAATTATTTGCAGCAGAGCATTTGAGGGCTCTTCTGTCTTCTCCAAGTGTTATGCTTTCGCAGTTACTCAAAAATATTGACGAACCAGCTAATTCTTATTTGTTTGTCATCATCATGACTGAGAAAGGAGAAACAAAATAAAATAAACCAAAGTTCTCTAACAAAACTATGGGGCATTGTTCTGTACAACCCTGGGGAAGCTGATTAGAAAAGGTTTACTTTCCATTTCCTTGTATTAATAAAGCATTTTATTTAAAAAAATCTGAAAGACCACAGAGCTGGTTTATCAAGCTACCTGCAACAGGCTCAAGACTTGCTACCTCTATTGAAAAAGAATTCATGCTTGTGCAGTGGTTATTCAGTACAGATGTTTCATCTACAGCAAAGCTGAACTGTTGCTAACCACTGCAGGACAGGTCAGTGAGCTGTTGCATAAACCCAAGTTTAGCCATTTTATCTAGGGGGAAGAAACTGGTGCAGACTGGGGGGGGGCTTAATATCTTAAATTCCCATAAACTGTACATTTTAATCCACGTGCATTAGAACCTAAAAAGGAGGGAGGTCTAAGTCATTTTGGCAGTACTCATTGACCAGGTGTTTCTGAATAGAAATTTTACATTGTAATGCCAGCATCATATTCTATTTTCTCAGCTGAGTTTTACTGCAAAATTCTTGTCCATGCAGGGTAGTTCTTATGACAGCATCTGACTCAGTTTGGATTGTGGGGGTTTTTTCCTGTAAGTAGAAAAGAGTCAGAGTGTACCATGGTTCTATTTAGGATTATAATCACTTTACATTGGAATTTGCCATCTTGGACTGGAAGATTACAGTTCTGTATGGTTGTCGTTAAAGCATTTTAATCTAATTTTGTTCCTGACTGTTCATAGTGCATCTTTTGGGGCCATTAAAAGGAAGCTGATCTTCACATTTGCCTTACAGTGGATAATTTGGATTAAAATAATATTGCAGGAGTTTTAAACAGATCATAAATAACAGTTGTAACAATTTTATCATGCTTGCTTTTTAAAATGCTTTTTGCAAGTGATGAATGTTTAGAAAAACATCCTTTTGTGACAGGAGAACTGGAAGAAATCTAGTTTACAGAACAGCACTTTAATATTTTAACTTGTAAATTAGTCTAGATCCTACAGTTGCATCTGTAGTGATGGAAAAAGAGCTGAAACTGGACAAGCTTAACTGTGTTTATGCGGCCTCAGAGTACTGTGTGACAGTTAATGATGCCATGTTCCTCCCAAGATGGGAATGACTAGTACAGATCCAGCTACAATTTAAAAAACATCCTTGTGTAAGGAGGCAATTGAAGATTTCATGAAAGAGTTCAAACTCACAATAATTTTCATTGAAATCTCATTTTCTCATAAACCCTAAATATTGAGACCACAGAGGAAACAGTAGTGAGCCACCTGTAGCATAACCTTTACTCAATAAGTTAATTGGTTTTTAGAATACAGTGACTTGTTCACAAGTTTCTCTGAAAACTTAAAAACAGGGAATATGAAATTCAGAGTTAAATAGCTTGTAGAGACTAGAAGTTTAATGGAAGTGGAATGGAACATCAGTTACTGCTTGCTCAGAGAATGGATGCTGTCTTTCAAGAGAATCTGTTTCTGTCGTCAATAGCTCAGGTTCCTGCAGCAGGAATTGATGCTGCTATGACAGCTCACATGGGAACGCAGTCAAAGATTTCAAATTTGTGGAACAGGCGATCTCATCACTCCCCTGCCCCTTCAAACGCCTCCAGAAAGAAAAGAATGAGCTGTTGCCAGATGAGAAACTTGCTGCTCAGACTTTCCTTAATCAAATAGTCTTTACTCATGTGACATACCCCAGTGAGTAGGTCAGTTTACAATCCTGGTAATGGGTTGAGTTTATGCTATCTATCCTAAATATCTTTTATAATCAAAAAAGGGTGTTAGTAATTGTTTTGATACCTGGTTGTGGCTAGGTCTGAATTACGTATATGATAAGGTTTTCTCATCCTTTTTTAAGCATCTTGGAGATAGAGATTGCTTAGCAACGAACACCTGAGAAAAAGGTATACATTTTACAGCATAGCTCTCTCTTTGTGCTTGAAACAGCACACAATTCTCATTTTTATTGTTTCCTTAGGGGTTAAAAATGCTAATTAACCAAATGGTATATTACAGTAATGGTTTCTGTGCTGCTTTTTCCTTCCTTAGGAAGCTTTATCAGTGAAGGGTTTAAAAGTTTTTGTGCATGAGAAAAAAAAAATCAGTCTGTTAATCTGTTTGCCTGAAGTTTGCAGCTATATTAATAGTTTGTACCAGAAAAAGTGTAACTGAAGGGTCTTGTTCCTTCTGTAAATACCTTTTCTTTCTTTGTTTTCCTCCTTACTCACCATATGTCTCCTCCTAGATAATAAAATATGGGATGAAGTGAGGGAGCAAGAAGTTCGTTGACCATACTTCCCCTCCTTTTTCTTCTTCCCTACATTATTTATACACTTGTGTGGCCTCAGTCCCCCCCCTTTCATTTTCTTAACACAATGGGCTTTTTGGTTGGTTTTCTTCCATATGTATATAATAGACATTATTTTATATTGTGTTTAAATATTGAAAAGTTACTTATTAACCTCAGAGCCCAAATGAGTTGGATTTTATCAGCAATGCAGTAACTGTTGAAGGGGAGTAAAGGCAGTTCAGACCTTCAACACGAAAACTGTCCAAAGATCCATTTAGTCCTCATTCTGGTGGAAAATAATGTGTGTTGAGAAAAGAGATGTAAATGAAAAAGGATATTGTTCCCATTACTGGCAGTAGATGTTTTAGGAGTGAATTAGCTTTCCCCAGAAGGACCTTGCTCAAGTAGTGGTGGTTTGCATTGTAGCAGGAGGTGTTCCACTGCTTGAGAGTTGAATCTTTGTACCTTTACCTGATTAATCCTCTATAAAGTTTTCCCTTCTTTATATTCCACAAAATATTTGAGATAACAGGGAGTTGTAATTCACTGCGGGTGGATCTCAGGAGCTTCCAGCTTCTCGGTTTCTTGTCACGTATCACTACTCTTCCATACACTTGTATCACAGTCTGTAAAAGTTGGTTTCTTTGTATGATACAAACAACCAGTAAAGAGATTTCTTTAGTCACCTGGTTGCAGAGCAGAAGCCAAGCCTCCAAGGACAAAACGTGGAATGCTGGAGCATATGAATACTGCCCTTAGCTGCTAGTGAGCTGTAAAGTTTTAAAGAGAAACAGGCAAGGCTCCTTAAAATGGTAATGTTCTGCATTTTTTCTACAGAAGTGTCTGGAAGATGTGATGGTTTGATCAAGCACCAGAGCACACAAAATACACCTCTGTGTTTATAAGTTGAAGGGTATAACAAAAATAGCAAATTCAGTAGTGTCAATGAAAAAATCCTACACAAGCACAGTCATCTTCCTAAGAAATATCAAGTCATTCTTATTGTGGCATCTTTCTCTTTAAAATGTGAGAGAATTTTATGTTCATCCTTGTCAAAGAAGCATCTACAGCTGATCTGACAAGTGGTTAGCAATTAAATGGATCCTTTGATTTCTACTGTGCTGTCTGATGATGATAGTTGGTGTGAAGCAGAGCGGGGATTCTTGTGGTATTGTGTGATCTCTACAGCTCAGCATCGTGCAGAGGGGAAGAAAAATGCTACTTATCATTCTGGCTTTATGCAGTAGCTGATCAGAGCAGTGTGGTCTGCTTCTGTAGCCTATGCTCATTTCTGATGCTTAAAAAAAAAAAGCTTCTCCGTTTAAGGCGATTTCTGAGTATTGTCATTGTCCCTGTCACGATTCACTTTCTTGCTGTACTAGGACTAGCAAGAGGCAAGTAGCAGCGGTCCTGGCTGTTCCAAAACAATTTCAGCAGCTTGCAGTTCTCAATAGTGTAGGAGTTAATCTCCCAAAACTGCCCTCATCCAGCAGCCTCGAATGAGCTGCACAAGCCTCTGCGTTTTACTTGTCATCAATACTGTAGGACGAATAGCAGTCTCTGTAGTAAACTTAGAAGTTTGGAAAATGATGCTTTCTCCCCTAAAAGAAAAAAAGATTCCTTAAACTCTAAATAACCCCAAACTTCCTCTGACAGCGAGACCAGTAGCTAACTGCTTTCATGTTGTATTGTGCTTGCTGGTAACTCACCCCAAAAGTGGTGGGACTGGTGTGTGCTCTGAAAAGCCTAGGACACTCAACTACAGTGGTGATGGGGCTTTAGGAAGGAATAAAGGAATTTCTTCCATATGGAAGAACCGATTCGTGTAATGAACAGTCATTTGATATGCCTAATTTTCCTTATCAAACAGAAATTATGTGAAGGAGTTTCAGAAGCTCTATTTTATTTAACAGGTGTTTGGTGAGACAGGTAAAGCAAGCCTGCAGTATTTTGTTACCTGCTCTGAATTTCATAAACTGCACTTCAGTATGTTTTAAAACTTGTAAAATACAGGTTTTCTAGATCTTCTGTTTCCTGTTTATCAGGTGCTGGTTTCAAAGAGTATATTGAGTGAAATGTAGTCAACCTCTACAATCCGTCCGTGCATCTACTCTAGTGCCCATCTGTGGGCAAGGACACAGGAAGAGTATTTTCTTGGTGTGATTTTACTATTCATATCTTTAGCTATATCTTTCTTACTTTGAACTTTTGGGGAAAATTAGTAAAGCTTGGCATTTGTTGCTTTTTAAGAGAAAGTCTTTAAACCTTCAATTCAGTCATTGCAGATGTTTTGCTGCAGCACCCTATAGTTCTTGAAACCCACTATAAGGATGCATAAAAGTCAGGAGGTGGCAGAGTGTGTGCCAATATGTTCTGGTAGGCTGGCACAAATGAGTTTATCTTCTCTAGCAACTCTGACAAAAAAGTTGGTCTTGAATTCATGCTCTTTTTTTCACTGATCTCCAGAAAAATTAATACCATTTGTGTACAAGAGAAACTCCTATTGAAAAGACAGAACAAGACTGAATTGAGAATAAAATGACTTGTGAGAAAAGTCCACTGTAAGTTTCTTTATATCTTTTTGCGGTGATATTTATTGTGAGAACAGAACTGTTGTGTAGTTTCAAGCTCGGTGGGTGGGGGGTGGTGGTGTTGTTCTTAATGTGCTAAAATAATGAGATATCAATAGTTGAAGGCAGACTCTACCATTCTGTTTTTGCCCTAACTCTTTTTGCTTTGAGATTACCCCATCAGTGGAAGATAGCATCCAGCCCAAGGACTTCTAGCTGGGTTAGGGATTTCTAATAGTTATGGACACTGGTGCATCTGTGTTCTGGTTGGCAGTGGTGTTAGTATCTGGGATTGATCTGTCGCTACTGCTCGTAGCGTAACTGCTGGAGCAGCATGTACTTCTGTGCTTGCTAGAAGCATAAATTCCTGGGGTGGGTTTTGTAGCCTGTGTAGGGCTCCAGGCGTGCAGTTTCACTGCTGTGCATGTTCGGGCTAATTAAGTACGTATGCCCATGTGAGCTCCTGTTGGATCTGGCTAGACCTAAGTAAAATTTCAGGTCTGATAAAGTCAAAATTACTTGCATGTATGTTCTGAAGCTTTGTGACTTGCTTCCCAAGTGCTCCTGGAGTAAACCTGAAAAACTTGCCTTGTGTTTCCGTATCTTGTTGAAGACTAGCTTTGGATTGATTTGTAAGATCTGAGCGAGCTGGGGAGTTTTTAAATGCATTTTATAATTTCAAGTGTGTGGGGGTGAGTGTGAGTGTACTTTTGAATGGTCTTAAAGTTTCAGAAAGGTTAGTTCAATAATTAAATATAGGATTTTTCATGAGACTTCTGGATTTCATTGTATTTTTCAGGGAAATAGGGCTAGCTTACTACTCAAGAGTCTGCAGCTCCATAGTTTGGTGTTACGCTATCTTAGAACACTGAACTCCCTATCAGGCAGTGAGACATAACTGTTGAACAAAATGTGATTTTTCCTGGTATTAATCCTGCATTTTGGTTATATTGTAGGTAGTATAATGGGAGTTACTACATGAGTTAGTACCAACCAGGAAGTGTGATGGTTCATAAAGATTTTTATTTTTGATCTTTTCAAGTAAACATATCTAAAGAGGTAAAGCAAAAATTGAATGTCTCCCATGTAGAGTACTGAATACCCCTGTTTAAGCAGGTGATTTGGTACAAACACTTATTTTTGTTTGGGGTTGTTCTTTTTTTTGTTCTTTTTTTTTTTTTTTTTAAATGTAGGGAAAAGCATCCCTGCATTTCCTGGGTAACTAGAGAAATCCCAGAACAATCAGTTACTAGAATCTATTGCTAGCATTCTGTTACGATGAAAACTGTCAGGATAGTGTGAGAAGAATTAATTTTATGAATTCAGTGTTTGAAACCTGTAAGTAGATCTCAGCAAGCTTCTGCAGCTTCAGAAAATTGTGGTGTGTGTGCTATGTCATTTGCTTATTATAACTGTGGTCTAACAAATTATACTGTCACAGTCCTGTCCCATCAGTCTCCTGAGAAAGTCACCTTCAATTTGAAGCAAGACACTAGTTGTTTAGATCCAGTTCATGACTTGTCACCAGAAATAAATGAATGAAAAGCCTTGCTATGGACCAGAGGATTATCACAGGGTTATGCTATGGAGTGCTCAGGATGAAATACTGTACAACAGTATAATATTCTGCTTCATTCACTGCTTGCCATCGTGCCGTGTAATACCCCCATCCTGCTCTCTTCTGCTGGCTTTGGCACTGATGTGGCACAGTGGTGAGCCATTTCAGTCTGTTAATTCACTGGAAGGAGAAGGAAAACCCACACTAGCTGTTCCTGTGGCTCAGCAAGAGCAAAGCAGCAGCTGGGGGCGAGGCAGGGAGAAAGAGGAGAGGTACAGAGGTAGAATGCACCAAATTGTCTCTGACTATTTGCAGCTTTCTACCTTAGTCAACGCAGGACCAAAAAATTGCCTTGATATTGGGTACAGCAAATGACTTGTATGGGAAGTGGCTTTCAGGAAAAAATGAAAGGCCATTATGAGGGCCCTTTGCCATTTCTTGTTACCAAGGCTTTACGATTTTTTTGTTGTTCAGCTTCTAGAAAAGCAATTAAATTTAATTCAGTAAGCAGCTGACTTAGCTCTTCCTTGCAATAACAAGGTTTGGGTCAGAAAATATCAGAACAAGAATAATGCTCTTTTCTGTTGAATTTGTGGTGCTGTACTTACAATGCAGAATTGCCTTTTTACTTGTATTATTGGTCAGTCTCCTTTCATTTCCTTTCCAAAACACTGTGTATGAAAGGCCAAGTAACCTTTTTCTGTTGGCTTATTTATTTAGAAACATGCACAACTACAAAGATAGTTGGGCAGATGATGTTCTCAGAACTTGAACTCCAAAACCAGATGTTTCGGGTTGAGTGCCATGCTGATACCTTGGGTTTTGCCCGGATTTTTTTGCTTTCTTCCTTCCTACCACTGAGTTTTTCCTCTCCTTCATTTAGTTTGTTTCTGCAGCTCTTGGCTTTTCCTGTTAACCTGTCAATGTCAGTGGGAATTTCCATTAAGTCACTGCAGTTCATATACTGCCTTGTTTTCTTGGCAATTTGTCTGGAGGGAAGATAAGCACTGAGAGTCTGATTCATAAACCCTCTGAAATAAAAAGATGAGGCAATTCCATAGACATCATTGCAGATATTTTTGATCCACAGACTTTGGGATGAAAGGACAGTCAAGCCTGTGAACCTCAGCAGGAGCTTGTAACGTGATGACTGTCCATCCTGTCTGGTATCAGGAGACACCAGTCGGCCACGTTTTGGTTGAGACACTTGCGGGTATAGTTACGTCAAACTCAAACAGTGATGGTATCTTCAGCACTGCTACATTCTGGAGCACCTGAATTCAGACTCCAGACAGAGGCACTTTTACTTCAAATGGCTTGTCTTTAAAATATCTGTCCTATGTTGTATGTTTCATATAGTGTTAGTCTTGAAACTAAATACTTACATCGGCATTACTTCCACTGTTAAAAAATTAAAAAGAGGCTTTTTTCCCCTAATAGATAAAACTATTGTTTTGTTCTTTTTTTTCTGTTTTAAAGGCTCTGACTTTAAATCTGGCTTTTATCTTGTATCCAGTGCCTAGTTGTAGCATTTCAGAGAGAGGGGAAGGCTACCCACAAAAAATGGCTGTGACACTAGTTTAATCTGTTTTGATTTCCTTGGTTACTGGTGGTTCAGCAGAAAAACCAAGAGATTATTTTGGAAGAGACCGTAACATGCATTTATGAAAAGATGACATCAAGATGAGTCCCCATTCTTGAATACTGAAAAGTTGTTTGCAAGGAATCTTTCTTCTGACTGTAAACTTTTGTAGGCTTTTCATAGTAATTGCTTGCTCATCATGGTTATGTCCACAACCGTGTATTTGTATATCACACCCAGTCCAAGGCTTCCTGCGGAGTACAGTTTGGGAGGGAGGGGGAGAAGGAAATCAAGGTGTTTGAACTTAAGTCATGCTTTGCCCAAAGGCAGAGATCTTTACTGGAGCTGTAACACTGGGAGGTGAGTGACCAAGCATTGTGAACAGAAGTTCCTCTTGGGATTGCTCTGGTCTGTCTTCTCAAAGAGCAAATCCAGCCTGTAATCAGTTAATTCTTTACATTGCACATAGAAACTACCTTTAGGACTTTATCATTGTTGCATACTTTCTTTTCTGCTAATATATGTTTCTGTCTCTGAGGCTGAGCTTCTTTTGATTTTTTTTCAGAGAAAGAAAACAGTGGTTGTTATTAGCACAAGCCTGCTTTCCAGGTTGCTGTTCATCATCATGTTGCTAAATGGCTCCTCACAAATGTGGCAGCAGGTTTTTGCCTCTGTACTCTTAGGATATACATGTGTTGCTTTTTGTAAGAGTTGATCTAAGTCCTGTCAAACTGTTCCTAAAGATACGGTTAAGCTCCTTCAGTTCATTAACCATTTCTCATGGGTAATGCTCCTGCTACAAATAAATATTTTCATCCAGACAGTGACAGATGAGAAAAAGCATGGCTTCTCCTTGAATGGCAGCACTCTTCATTATTTTTTTTGTAACTCAGGTTTCCTAACTAATGAACATAAAAATGTCACTAAATCAAAGTCAATGTGATTATAGGTTAAATAGTGCACCCAGCAAATATTTGTAAGCCTTTCTAAAATTGCAGTGAAAGTAAAGGTGAATTAGTGCATGAAATATAAAAGATTTCACATGAAAATTATGATAATATATACTAATCAAAGAGTTAGACTCACTCCACATGAGGTGGAAAGTCCTCTGGGATGGTTAAGACTTCATAAATGAGTAAGTGCATTTGGTGGTATAAATGTGCTTGCTAGCTGCTCTTTCCAGTCTAAAATTATTTTGGCTAATGACGCTTTTTTCCTTTCCCTACTTGTCCTTTTTATTAAAAACCAGGTGGCTGGTTGTAAAATACAATTTTAAAACATCAGAAAAATGTTCAGGAAACAAAATACACTGCTTTAAAAGGAAAACGAATCTCAAGCTAGTTACAGTGTAAATGACTGATAATTAAGATGCAGATTAAGGCCCAGGAAAATATCTTCTGTCAGTAACACTGCATATTTCATGTTGGATGTGTGTTGACAAGACACGTACTTATGTATAAAAGTTACATCAAATTAAGTTCAGGAAACCGAAACTGAGGTTTTGTATCTTTTCTTCCTTCCTTCTCTGCCCCCTTTTCAGCCTGCAGTAAGCATTACTGCTAGTTCAAAGTGCTTGCAAAGGTTTAGTTCTCACGAAAAAGCAGCTGCTCACAGGCCTTCTGTTTGTTGTGTGTCTTTCCAGTGTTGATGGTTTGGGTTTTTTCTCCTAACACCTTTGCATGTGCTCTTTGCTAATTGCTCCTGTGACTATCTGTATTTATATTCTCTGCAAGGTGTGGAATGTATTTTGCATAAGAGTCAACAATCTTTATCCTCAGTCTCCAAAAATTGTTCATACTACATAATAGTTCCCGGTAAGTAGGTGCTTTGCAAATATTTGATTAACAGAATAGTGAAAGAATAAGTGAAATCTACCCTTGCCTCGACAGCAGCACATGTCTAGAGCCAAACTAGTCACCCTTTGCTCCTCTTGGAATTAATGCAAAGAAAGAGGTGCTTTGAGGGCGTTATCTAATGGTTGCTTTTAAACACTTGACCATGACAAGATCAGTCTGGTCTCAGTTTGTTGTTGACTAGATATCAGTTGTGGTAAGAGCAGCTGACCCTTGTGCCTCAGCTGCTGGTGTTTCCAGTCAGTTCAATTCTGCTCTGCTTGATGATTGCTCTGATGCTTTATTAATAGTTGCAAAAACTACTTACAACTTTAATGATTGCCTTGAATCTTAAGGCAGTCTACAGTTAAATCCTTCAATCAATGTAATTTCTGTCTGGGGAAGACCAAAGTTTGCTGGAGGAAGGAAATGAAGTGAATGAAAAATTACTTAAGTGTTGGGAGTTAAGGCTGATTTTGGTTGAGTGGACTGAGAGGAGA
The DNA here is from genome assembly GCF_965140245.1 of Athene noctua. Taxonomy (NCBI): domain Eukaryota; kingdom Metazoa; phylum Chordata; class Aves; order Strigiformes; family Strigidae; genus Athene; species Athene noctua. Next base: position 122,917,381 of record NC_134038.1, read on the forward strand.
GTGAGGCTTGTGACAACTCGCTGTGAACATCTGTGGTGCTTCTTGGTCAAGGTGTAACTGTTAGCTTGTAACAGCCTCCAGCAGGTTGGGTATTGGATTTTATTTACACTTGTGAATAGGAACTGTTTGATAGAAACTGAAATGGCAACCAGTCTGAAGTTAAGTAGATGCTAGTAAAGTGTCTCTTGGTTGTTGGGGGTGTGGTGTTTCTTTTTTAGTAAATATACAAGTAAACGCTTTTGGCATTGCCCCCATCTCAGCTAGTGATTTGCTTTTGGTTTTACTACTTGTCAGGAGACATTAATGTAAGCAGGGTACTTAAGTGTATTGTTAAGCACTTTTGGTGCCAAATTCAGCCAGCTATTCAGAGACATTAGTAGCATAAGGAAAGAAGACAATCTGTAACTCATAGCAAGTTACATAAATTACTTTGAAACAATTTACTAATGTTTTGGATATTATTTTCATTTTTATTGCACCAAATGCTTTCAATATACTTTTAAAGCGTTAACAATATAGTGAATGTTTTAAGAATAAATGACACTGGTAATTTTCACTAAGTTCTATGAAGCAACAAGTACAATCGTTTGTCAACCCAGAAACATTTTTCCTTTAAGCACTGCTTTCAAAGAATCTACTACAAGAATTATTAAAATGACCAATTGTCTAAAGATGGGATAGATGCTATTAAAGAGCTACATAAGCATTTTCCATAGTTTTACTGCACATGCATTTCTTCTTTCTTCTTTCTCTCCGGGTGGAGCATCAGGTCCTTCTCATGGTCTGGACTTCTCACTTCCTCCAGAGCACTCATTAAACCAGAGTTCAAATGTCTGGTGTGCTGAGATAGTCTCAGGAGCTGAAAGAGATTATTGCAGTGATGTTAGTTTTAGCAAATTGTTCCTTTTTTAAAAAAAAAACCAAAACCTTACAGCTGGTGACAGTTTGTGGGTTAGAAGTTCAGAAAGGGAAATTGGACAACAGTGGTTTTAATATAACACTCTTGCCAGCACTTGCTCTATCAGGAGATTCTTTAAATGTCAAAATTCATACAAAGTTGTTACCGTTTTATGTCACTGGCTTTTTAATACCTTCCTTAGGCTGTAAGACCTGTATGTTTTATAGGAAACTGTGGCTTGCATAGTACCACTAGTCATCTGTAAATTCCTGACTTAAGCTGACTTACGTACACAAGTATTTGCCTAATATCTGCTGTGGATTTTATCTTGACTGTAACTGACAGAGCTTTCACAGGAAAGATCTCAGTGGTAATTACTGCTACTTCACTTGGAAAACTTTGACCTAAATAAATCTCTACTGGTGAGGCTATTCAAACCTCAGTCAGAAACATCATCTAGCTAGTTCTTGGGATGTAGACTTCCCCAAATTGAACAGAAGTCAGTGGGAGCTGTTTCTTTTGGGCACTCCTTGAAAACCAGACCAGAAGTACTCTAAAGTGGGCACCCAAAAATCTGTGGAAGGTTGGCTGCTGAAGACACAGGTGCACCAGCCATGCTTCTAATGGGAACTGGTCTTTTCTGGGTGGTACTAGTCCTTAATTCCACCTTCCTGTTGAGGAAACTTGTCTGCTTTCCTTGTGGGAGTCATCTGAGCTAGTCCTATTCAGTTCTCCTTGACATGTTTTATTTCATTAATGAGTCGCTGAGGAACAAAACTGCAACTTGTTCCTCTCTGTAGAAGTAATCTCAATTCTTTGTGAATAATGTTGGTCCCTCTAAAGCTTATGTCATGGTGGTCTGTTCACACTGCAGGTGATGCTCAGGGCCCCTTGGTTTGGAGGAGGCGGAGGACCTTTCCTCTTAGGCAGTGTACAAACATGGAACAAAATACTAATTCTTGCTTCTAGGTCTTTCAGTCCCAGATCTGGTAAGCACATTCACTGCTATGGTTAGAGCAATTACAGTACAACAGTATCTGTTTATCCATCATTCAGTATTTTAAGAGATTAATATGAGGCTATTTTTAACACTGACAGATAGAGGGTATGTTATTTTAGAACGTGTATTTATTTAGGTGTTTTGTTTGATAGTATCTGTGTTAGTATTTGAGGTCAGTTGAATCAGCCAGAGCTGTATGAGTCATCATTGAGTTTACACATAATGGTCTGAAACATTTCTTTTCACCTTTTTTTTTTCTTTCTTTTTTTTTCCTGGAGTATGACCCTAGAAAAACAACAATGTTCCTCATGTTGTGCCAAGTGCATCTCTTCTGAAAATGGGCCTTAGTTGATCTGTCTTGCCTTCTGGGCTTATCTACTACTACTAAATGGTAGAAGTGGGAGGGGAAACAATACAGGAAGCCTGAAGACAGGAAGACATCATTACACTACTGGCAGCCTTCCTGTGTTTGAAGCCCAAAAATAAGTCTTCGGTCTAAGGAAGTAAAACATGAACATTGGAAAGATAATCTTCCTAACTGAAAGTTCAGCAGAACTTTTCGTTTCACTGCTGTTTGAATTAAAATTTTGGAGTTTGTGATATAAAGTTTGTGGCTGATAAAGAGCTTATTGATGATCTGAAAATCATGCATAACTGCAACTGTAAGCCTAGGCGGAGATAGGGTTCCCTTCAGAATTTATTAATTGCTTCAGACTTTGAAGTTCTACAAACCTAGTCTTAAGGTTTTCTTTTTATACTTGGAGTCACTAGAGTAAATGTCGTGGGTTTTTTTTCTTATATCTGTGTTCTATCTATTATCCAAGATAGGATACCACTGTTCTGCATTTGATAAATAATACAAGGTATAGTTTTCTTTTATATTGAGATAGTAAATTTACCTGGGGAAAATGTGTAAATATTGAAAACTTGTCATTACAGACATGAATTAGAGAATGACAATATTTAAGACTTAAAAAGAGATCTAATTGCTTTTCTTAAGGATGTATACTTTTTCAGTCTTGTTGAGGCTTAGGCATCGCAGTTCTTAGCCAAGCATCCAAGTTTATTAAGTTTTCTTCACTACTTCATAGAAGTTGTACATATTCTTGCTGTTAATAGATAAAATTCTGCTTAGTTGGGGCTTCGAGAAATCTCATCCACTGAGATTCCAAAAGGTAGCATCAGACAAAAACATGTCAAACAAGGCTCTCCTTAAGTGAACCCGTAGAGCTGAGGCAGAAGACTACAGTGAATTTTAAAACAGAAGTTTAAATTTAAATGAAGCTTAAATTTATAAGCAATGATCTTTGTTAATATGTAATTGTCTTCAATTCTGTTTTGCATTTGTATTTAATTAAGTGAATACTGTATTTTTCAGTCGGAAGGGCCACTGTATGCCTGTCTTCTCTGAAGAGTCTTGATAGTGGGCTGGCAGGCAAGAGTTTGTTTTTTAACTGAGATCCTTTTTAAAATCCCCTTTGTCAGGCTCTGTCTGAGAAATTGCAAAGCAACATGCTAAACCAGCATTCTTTTTCCTAAGTTAAATGAAACAAACTTAAATACCCTGGATACACAAAGTGGAATATAAGTTAATCAAACCAAGTTGTATACTTGACATAGTAATTTTTTTTTTTACAAAGTATTATCTAAAGACTCTAATCTTAATGATCATGCCTTAAGATTTCAAAATTAGATCTCATCTTCCATAACACTTTTAATTAGGGGACCTGGAAAGGAAAACAAGTTCTCTTGCTTTTTTGACTCCCAATTGTTTTCTCAACTCTGAATTGACCTATCTGTTCAACTCTATTACAGTAATGAGGAAAATATTCTGCTTGTACCTAACCAACAAGTTACCCAAAGCTGGTTTTGCAATTCAACAAACTCTGATTTTAAGTACTTAAATGTTGGCTGCAAAAACAAATGTCAAAATTGTTTTCTGTGCAGGAAGTTCAGTCATGAGTGCGGGTTACTCTTATTTCTCATTCTGTGATACTTTTTATAAGGTATTGGAGTTAAAACTTTGTTTAAATTTTAAAAATACATTTTTGGATTAATCTTTATTCACCTTGTAATAATCACATCTAAAACTGCAGGAAGTGCTTCCAGCTTCAGGGGGTTTAGCTCATAGTCCAGACCTTTTAAGCTAAGGAATTGCAGAAGGCAGCATTTCTCTGTTGCCTCTGCTCTACTGTGACATTGCAGTAAGCAGAATTGGCAAATGATCCAAAGGAGCAAAAATCCTATTCAGCAGCCTTGGTTTGGGTTTTAACTTTAGTTCATCGTGTGGCTGACTACACACCCATGTAGATCAGAAGATGAAAAATTATGGTGCAACAGCAGGTAAAATGGGGAAGATCCAAAGTGCTGCTTCTGGGGGTGATGTTGGCAGTGCTGGTTTATTTGAAGCATGGGCCTTTATACGTTTTTCTGAAAACACCTGTGGCTCACTGAACCTATTTTCCTCTTGAGTCCTTTCTTGTAACTAGACAGAGATGTGTGTTCTAGATTTCCTGAAAAATATTCCGGTATTACCTGTGCATTTCCAGTTAATAAGTTACATAAAATCATAAATGCTTCCATGAATAATTGGAGGAAAAAGTCCAATGCAAGAAAAGAACCCCTGCACTTACAAGCTTGAAGTAGATGCTTTTAATCCATCCTAGTTTTTGTATCTTTCCCGATGGCTAAAAACCAACAAGTTAACTTGCTGCATGTGCACTTCCCACTGACTCCTCCTGTTTTGGAGGGCTGCCACCTTACCTTTCTGCCACTGTAGAAATTAATTAACAGTAGAAATTAATGGCTGTCTTGTGTGCAGGAAGTCTGGTCATTAGTGCAGATTACTGTTATTTCTCATTTTATGAGGCATTTTACAAGGTATGGCAGTCTTTTTACTCTCTGAGAAAAATGGCAATAGCTTTTACTGTTTCTCTTTAAAAAGGAAAATTTTTTTCAGTTCTTTAGGTTTATATTCAAATTAAAACTAAGGCCAGTGTTCCTTTTTAATATTATTTTTCAGAAAATATTTCTTAGACTGAAAATGGAAAAAAGAGTATTTGTGTGCAGAGGAATGTGGAGGGCATAAGGGTGCACATTCCAGATCGACTGTGCTGGAATGGTGATGCAAAGCAGCTGTGAGTTAACTGGCCCTTGTACTGCGCAGGCAGTCTGCTTGTACCTCTGGTCCCAAAAATATTGCTTGTCTTGATACTATGTGGCTCCAACTCTTCAAAAATGCAATTCTGTGCTCACTGTGGGTACATTATTCAGAACCCTTTACTTTATTTTTTTTATTTGCATTAGAGAATTTCCTATGCTAAGATTAGTGTTAATGATTGAAAATGCATGTTGGTAGCTCAGGGCTTTTTATAAGTTATTTGTATGTATTTGTGTGTAAAATATGTATATATGTATATGAAATTCTTGCTTAGGGGATAAATTAAATCTGTTAAATGTTTTTAATTTGGATTTCCAAGTACAGAAATAGTAAAAAAGCTAGATTTTTCTTTCTCGTACTGTTCAATGATACATAGCCTGAATCAAATGTCAGTGATGAGAGTGAGTTTCTGTGGGCTAGTCTTGCTCTCTAAGTCTTGGAAATGTGATTCTGGAGTGCCGGAGAGGAAATGAGTGGCAGCTGATCAAATACTGGCATCAACCACCTCATCATGGGAAATGCTTTTTGACTGGATTTGGAACAATGTTACCATGGATAGCATAGTAGAAACTACAACAGAAAATTTCTTTTTTTTGCAGTTTGGTTTTGTCTTTATGTTTAAAGTGATGTCACCATACTTCCTGAATGACAAAGTCTGGTAATTCCTATTTGATCTCCCTTCAGAGGCATTGTGACACTGGTGCATGTTCAGATTAATGGCAGTAAAACCACTGGAGTTGCTTTTTATTTATGGGCTATAACAAATATAAGTAGAAAGCAGATTTATGTCCTCTTGCCTATTGAACACGTCCTGGTAACAAAAGTCTGACCTGTAAACAAAGGAAAAAAGGTTGTTAAAAGGATATTACATTGCTTTTAACAAATTATATTTTATTTCGCATCAAGGGATAAAAAGATGTTTACCTTGAGTAGTATAACCATTTCAACTCCCAGTTTAATCGGACTAGGAGGGTGATGGGACTTGATGATTATTATATAATAACTAGGAGGGTGATGGGAGTTGATGAGCCCCTGTCAGCTCCCCTCACACTCCTCCTGCAGGGCCAGGAAGGCTTTCTGGGGTTATAGGATACCAGGCAGTAATTTAAATACTTGGCCTGCAGCAAAATTAACATTGCAGCTGTTACATCTGAGCAGTTAATATCTGATAAGTAATGATAATAAATCTGTGAAACTTTGTGTATAGCATTACTGCCAAAATAAATTGGGATTCTCTGGGGAAAAAGGATATCCAGAGCAGAAGCAAAACCTGGCTCATTGTAAAAACACCAGGATACTGTTCTTTCCCAAACACTGAAGAGGTGCCACATAAACTCATTGCTTCAGTAGCTAGAAGCTGCAGAGTATATATATGAATGAATGAGTACTTTAATGTCTGTGAGAAGGGGAGAGTAATGCATTTTTAGAAACTATATATGGGGGAACAAGTATGAATTCCTGCCTCGATGACCACAGAAGAGGTGGACAGGCAAATGCTAAAACAACACTTAAACAATCCCAAATGTCTGTTCTGAGGTTGCTACCCAGCTCGGGCTCTTTTAGGTTTCCTTGGGACTTGAGGCCCTTTATATCTCCTCTCAGGAGCTGTCAAGCTGTCCTGACTAGCAGCAACTTCTGCTTTTGCTCTGACAGCATTTTCATAAACAGCCCATGCAGTGGCTTTGTGCAGAAAAAAAGTCTGAATGGCATCCTGAAAAAATCTGGAAGACGGGTAAAACCTCCCAGGTGATTACAAACCTGTTAGCCTGAATTCAGGCATTACACTACTTTGAAGTAAAAAATTACATGGTAAATGCAAGAGGAATACAGTGCAACCAAGATGCATCAGAGAGATAAAGGAAGGGATTTCTCTAAACTAAGGAAATACGATGCCTACCCATTTGGACTTCAAGTACAATATTGTGCATGGTGCTGCACAGGAGATTATTACTTCTCCTGGAGGATACAGGTTGAGAGCTTAAAAAAATGTTGGTTTAGCTGAAGACTGATGGGTGCTGGGTAGAGCAAGTTCTGCATGTTGTGCTCTCTGATTACTCTGTAAAGTCCATGATACCAAGATCAACTGCTATGCCACTCTACAGAACAGTTAAATACTTGTAGTATAACCTTCATGTACTTGCTTCTGGTGTCACTCATGCTCAGTTAATTAACTTCATAAATTAGATTTATGTAATGCAAATGGTATTGCTTCTGTTTTCAGAAAATTTGCCTCACAGCTTCAGCCTTCACTTAATCCATAGTCAGAAATTACCAGAAGGAATCATGTTTTAATGTCATCTTTTCACAAGCCAACAATTTTCTAAACAGCAACTTATTTGTGAGGTTGGAATGTATGACAGCACATTAAAGCGTGTCACCAAAAAGCCTATTCACAAGTTGGTCTTCCTTCTCCTTAATAACAATAATAATAACAACAACAATGTGAAAAGCATACCTTAGTTATGTCAGTGTAGAAATAACCAAAACATTTGGCTTTTCTACATTTGTCATTGCTTCTGAACAATAATGAAACCCATCTGCCTTAAATTGTCGCTTTATGGTATTTATTCTATGGCCATCCCAATTAGTCATTCTTAAGCAGGATGCTCTTACAGCTTTTCACTTTATTCAGCAGCTAAGTTGCATGCCTTATATGTGAAATGGTTCCTTAGGTTTCTTTTTCCATTATACTTTGCCTTTCTTTGTTGAAAAGAACTTTTTTTTTCTTGAATTTCATTTTGCAGTTGTAGCATTCAGGTAAGGCTACACCATCTCCATATTTGTTCAACTGCTCACTTGCTCTCACACAAACTGCACAATTTTATCTTTAACTGCAGACTCATTTTCCTGTTCAGAAAAGTTTACTTGAAAAATGTGATCTCAGAAGCTGTTATGAGAGATGAGCATTATTGAATAGACTCCTTTAAATCTGTTTTTGGTTTGGTTGGTCGGTTTGGTTGTTTTCCAAATCTGAGTGACATGATTCATGGAATATAAGTGTAACTTTATTTCATTTTATTCCTGTTTGCTGAACTCTCTTCCAGAATCCACAATAGATCATTTAGAAAATCAGCAGAACATTTATCCATGAGTTGTGTATTACTTTGTATATATATATAAACTTATTTTTGTTAAACCTTTCCCTATGTTGTAAATAAATACTGGGTGCCTCCTAGCATCCTCCTCTCTTCAGGTATTCTCTTGTGAAACTTCCAGGAGAAAGCCAAGTGAACTTAAAGTTTATCTGTTGCTAGATAAGCATTTTGTTCTTTAATTATAAAAATATAGACCAGACTGCTATTAGACTTTGTGACAAGTATGTGTATTTTACATCAGTTTTTCAAACAATAACTGAAGATACCTTTTGCCGTGAAAGATTGTATTAAAGTGCATCAACTTCCCAGCGCACAAATTGAAGTTTAAAAAAAGATTACTTGAGATATTTCTGCTCAAAAAATAGTGTTCCTTTATCAATTTTGTGGCAAGCCCACTAGCTAATAGTTTGCAGATTGTTTAGTTGTCAGAGTTGTATTCTTTGTCTTCTTTTCTTCTTAACCATTACATTAGCAAACAAGAATGAGCTTATCTGTATTATGTACATCAAAGCTCATCCAAATCTGAAGGACTTTCATTGCTTTACAATTTCCTTTTGGGCTGAGTCTGCAATTTATTTTTATATGCCGTTTGCTACTCAAACTCTTCTGCATGTCAAAAATCTCCACTACAAATAAGTCACTTTTCTGTTATTCTGTTTTCCATTTCATTAATGTACACTAGTATCTTTGTACATACTATGGCATCTGTCCTAGCTTTTTAGAAGAATAGGAGATTATCATGACAGGCATTGTCTTGATTGTCATATAAATGCTTAATTTATATTTGGTCTTTGATTACTTAGAACATTATGAAGTGTTAATTTTTGCACCCATTGAAAGGTGAAAGTAGATTCACAGGAAGTTTAACTAAATCCGTAGAAATGTGGCATTATGCTTGTTTGACATTATACAGTAGATGTTGTGGATTTTCTAAACTCTGCAAATGTCTAAGAGACTTGAAAGACTTAAACTTGCATCAAAACATTTGTAAAGGGAATGTGATTTTGGTGGCTTGTTGTAGGTTCTTTAAACACTGTCACACCAAACTCTGAACAGGAGTGATAACCAAGCTATTAAATCCTTTGTTTGGATTTTGGTTCCTGATATTTCAGATTTAAAGATAAAAATCAAGAAGTGAATGCTCTTCAGAACCTTTTTTTTCCCCTCTATTTTGCGACTATATTTGGTCTGTCAAAATATCCTGTTGGTCCTTTCTCAGGTATGTCACAATATCCAGTTTTCCACGTGCATGCGTGTACTACAGACCTTTCCTCCCCAAAGACACCCTTGTACTGTTGAAAACAGCAACTAAAAAGTCTCTTGAAAACATCTGGGGCTTGCTGTGAAATTTTTTGGGGGGTTTTAATTCAAAGGCAGACCATAAGATTTCAGAAAAGTCTTGCTTCTTTTTTGATAAAAAGTAAATGAACTGTAGTTATGTGTTCATTTCTCATAATTTCTAAATCCATGAAGTGTATTTAATATTTTTGCAAAGTTTTTCAGACATTCTGTGTTTAGTAATTGGGGAAAAGTATATCTTTCTGCATTAAGGCAATTTGAAAAATATTTGCTTCAATTTGGCCTACTTTTCTAACATTAGATTTTTTAATTTCATTGAAAGCCAACAATCTCATGACAGATAGCACGTGAACCATAAAAACTGTAAAAGCTGCTGTAGCAAGTACTGTTAGATGTCTTGAAACATGTAAAACTTCGGTGCCCATTACCCTGACAGCTAGGTGGACTTTTATGTTGGTTCCTGGATTTTTTTCTTTCCATATACCTCAAATTGCAATTATCCTAAAGACTCAGAAAATTAAATACCTTACCCTGTGTTTTTCTTAGTCATATAATTGCTTTAATTTCAGGACTTGTTTATGAATAGGTAGCCAGAAATTACTTACATAGAAGTTTCCTGTGCCATTTAAACTCCTAGCACATTGTGTAGTTAGTTAAAAAAAAGTCTGGGCAGATATTTTTTTACCTTGTGCTTTTAGGGGAAAAGATTATGAATTTTTGTGTGATTGAAATGATGAAAACCTCATTTAAAACAAATTAAGGAGTATTTTGCTGAACTGATTTATTTCTCTACAGCAGAACTTAGCTTAACCTTTTATTTCTCTTGCAAGAATGGCTTTGAGTGTAATTTAAACTGTCAAATGACATTTATCAAATGATGGTGTTGCCCTGTAACAGGCAAATGTCTTCCACAAAATTGATTAGCTGCTGACCTCGTCCACCCTTTTCAGACCCTTCAAGGTAGATCTCAAAGAGTTGTAAAATAATCACTTCACTTTCAGTTTATACTTCAACACAAGGCGTTTACTGTCCTAGTAGCGATACTGCAGTGTGTTCCACATCTGGGAAGGAGAAGATGTAAATGGCTGCCTATAGCTCTGCCTGTCACCACCCAGCCTGTTGTGCTTTAACTAAACCCCTACTCCTTGCAAAATAGGAACAGCTTTGGAAATTACTTTTTACAGCATAGTAAAAGGAGTAAGATTAAGAAACATTATCTTTTCGGTGATTGTGCTCCAGTAATCAGGAAAATGCTCTGTTTGGTAAGACCTGCAGTATGTTCAGTTATCAGCAAAGTGCTGGAAGAATGAAGGATAATAGTCTTCTAAATGTGAAATTTTATACCCCAAACAGTTTTTCTCTGTTGCATTCTTGTTCTGCAGCCTTGTTTTTTAAGTGAAATCCTTTAGAAGCCAATAGGCTTGCTTTTGTGAGCATTAACCTACCAGTAAATGAATTAACTGTGCCTTTGAAGAAATCTGTGGCCCTGTCAAAATGGTGACTCCATGTCTGAATGAAAAGTAGTCTCCGATTCTTTTCTCTTCAGAGCTCTGTGCAAGTTTCCTTGCCAAAGAAGAAACTGAAATTCAGAAAGTAAATCATGAACATAAAAATCTCAGAACTGGTGGTGGTATTAAAAGTTCAATTCTATTTTTAGATCACAGTAATTTCTTCCTTCCAAAATCTCTTCCACTCCCACTTCTTTCGAAGTTTGTTCAAAAATACACAAATTTGTGAAAAATGCAGTTTCTTTGAGTAACAAACCGGTTGTAGCTTGTTTGTCTCAGCAGATCAGACTGCTATGAATTGGCTTTGGTTCAGACAGTTAGGAGGTGATAAACAGAGCTGAAGACAAAGTAGCACTTCTACAACTTCAGCCACATCCAGCATCGGGAGGAGCAGGGATTTTCCTGTGTGAAACTGCCAGGAGCCAAAACTGCGATTGAGATGTTTTATCAAGCTGCTCGGTGTGGTAACATCTCATCCCTTCATAGGTTCAGCCAGTGAGTCCGGCGGACTGGTATGTTAAATTAACAGGAAACATTATCTATGCTGTGTATTACAGCTGAGATATTAAATACAAGAAACCATGTACAGAATGAAGGCTTTAAATAGGAAGAGAGTTTCAAAAGGAACCACTAGGCATCGCTAAGTAGTCTGCATGTTGATTTGTGATGTGCTTGAGATGAAATTTGGACATTGATGAATCCTTTGATTTTTTTTGTATGGGGTTTTTTGTTGGTTTGTTTTAAGTGAATAATACCGTCTGTAATGTGTTACATAGGTTTTTTGTAGCATTGTAGTGATAGGCATCAGCTTGTATCTGTTAGAGAACAGGGTCATTGTTCTGGCTCCTCTAGCTAAACATGCAATATATGCTGTAAATTGCCTTTATTATATGCTGCTTAAATATCTCATTGTCTGCTTTGCATACAAGCAATTTATTGCTGCTTATGTTCTGACACAATGAAAACTAATGTTTAATTATGCATTGCCCTAGTAATGTGGTGTTTAGGGTGAATGTATCTGAATTAAATAAGGGCCATTAATAATGCCTAACAATTTATGATATATTCATTGCTTGATTTCAAATCATATAAATTAGAGAAGCTTATTTGAAATGTCACCAATATAAGATGGCTTTGTGGGAACACCTCTCTGTGTGCTAATTTCAGAATCATTACCAGCTGAGTCTTACTATTTATTCAATGTCCAGTAGGCTTTTATTATTCCCTTATTTGCAGTTTAATTACAACCTCTGTTTTCCTGACAGTGTGAATTCAATCCTAAACCTGCAGGAGCAAAATGAGTTGCAATCAGTCGGTTTTTGCCTGAAAGCCTCTTTTCCCTTCAGCCCCCTCCCACCTGCCATGACCTAGCCATAGCTCTGAGCAGATCCCCACATCCACAATTTTTTGTACCATGTGTTTAAAGGGGCAATGCCAGTCTAAGGCTTTTTAAGTTGTTCTTCCTTAAAGCTTGGAAGTTGTGGGGGATGTCTCCATCTCACATAACCACCTGGTTTTATACCAACATCAGAGAAGATATTTGAATAAATTAAAGGGAGGTTTCTGGGTCACTTATTATTAATATCTTGTGTGCATGAGTTCACAAATGTTATTAATAGACATGAGGTATTTATACATAATACTCATGGTTACTGTGCAACTAAAATCTTATTTGAAATTTAAAACAATCCATTCTCTAAGGCTATTATATGGCATTTAAATTCCTCAAAGATACACTAAGCATTGTCTGTTTCAACAAGACAAACTGCAGCAAAATTTTGGATTGGCAACAACAAAGCAGGGCAGTTAATGGATGTAGGCTGCAGGACTAAAAGTACTTTCTTTCTCGATATGATGCACATGCATTTATTGTAGAGCTGCTATAAATGTGGGTTCTCTTAGAAGTAATTGTAATTAAATGAATGTTTGATCCTCAGTCCTCCTCAACAAGTCAGTCCTCTGTCCAGTGAGCTCTTTCCGCTTCATTTATGCATCGTGATTATCTCTTGTGGGACATTATTTCTTGCTTATGATTTTGTTACATTCAGAAGCACTCCTTAGAGGAAAATCCATATTTCTTACATAATTATTACAGCTATTCTAACACAGTTTCTGTTGTAATTGGGAATACTGAACTTTCATCCTCAGACACATTTTGTTTGCTATTGCTAAGGGACCGAGCTGTATTTAATGGGTAACGTGAAGAGATGCACATAATAACTTAGCAAAGATATCACAGGCATCTTAAAATTTTCTGTTATGCTTGACTCTCAAACACAGAAAAAGAAGCAAAATTTCATCTGAGATGAGTTGGAAGGCTCAAACTGTTGTCTTCGTGTTGCATATTTAGTGTCTTTCAGATGTGACTGTTTCTTTACACAGTGATGGCAAAAAGGAGAATTGATCCCTCTGACCTTTCCTTTTTCTTTTAGCTTTTCAAGAGCTTTGTGGGGGAGTTTTGGATATTGTTTCTTCTCCCTCCCCCTGCCAAATGCAGTTCCAGTTTCTACCAAGATCTAATGACACGAGTATTCCTTTCTGTCTTGTGTGCACTTTCCAATCTGGCCTCATTAAATCTATCTGAAAAATGTACTATTGCACAAAGAACCAGACCTTATACTTGAAAGGTTTAAATTAATTAATGGCCTGTGCCACTGGGACATGCCATTACTCAGCTGGTGCGCTATACCAAAGGTCATTTCTACTGTGTGTTCATCAACTGCTTTTTTATTTTCCTCTTCTGCTAGAGAGGAATTCCCTAAAATATTAAGAGATTACTTTTACATACCTCAGAGTTGGGTGAATCTCAAAAAAACCCAACCCACAGAAACCAACACACCTTGAAAACCACCTAAATCTTTTGTTAGTCTGCGTTGGGTTTTTTTTTCCTGATTTGGGGGCTGGGGGGAGTGTACATTCACATCTTTTAGGGAACTTCCTAGAAGTATTTTGGAATTTTTTGCTTAGAATAAAAGAATCTCGAATGTATGCAAATACAAGCACATTTGGCTATGTTATTCCACTGTGTAGATGACATTTGTAAGGCCTACAGGTACAATTAAGACTGTGCCGTTATAGCACAAATTTAAATATTTGGAGCATGAAAGCAAATCTACAGATGTATCTAGAGAAACTTTGCATCAGCAAATTAGGAAAGCAAATGCGTGTGAATAATTGATCAATGCAGTTTTCATAATCTAAAATCCAAATCTGCAAGTGAACTTGCTGTTGTTGTAGATAATGCTGAATTCACACGTCTTCATTTATTGACAGTATTCAATGAAAGATGTTCTTGGGATCACTTTTGGATAGAATGTACATGCATTCTGGTCTGTTATTTCTCTTTCAGCATGGAATTTGTTATACAATGTGGCAATCTAAAAGAGTAGGTAATTCTGTGTAAGCAAATCTAAAGTTTCGTATCTCTGTGTAATATATCTACTTGTCCCTAGCTTTATTTGTACAACAGCTAGACTAGTTCTGCAGACTCATGAACCTGCCCTGTGGTTTCAGGGTGAGATTGATGTATGGCAATACCAAATTGTAGTAAAGAGCATGTATGTTAGATGCACTGATTTTTGATCAACATTTGGTTATTTTGTCATATTTAATGAGGTATCAGCATGATTTATTAGGTTTGTACAGCTGTGTTTTCAAAAATTTACTGGAGTTTCTTCTTTCCCCCTTCCAAAGGGAGAGAAAGAGCATTCTCCCTGCAACTTCAAGGAACAGAGCACATTCAGCCCATCCCAGACATCCTTCTACTTCCTTTCTCCATTCTGCTATATAACTGCCATGCCTCTATCTAGAGCTTTTCAGGACTTTCCAAAGAAGCATTCTGTAAAGTAAATTCAACAGATCTTATCAGTTTTTATGTGGGCTGTAGGAATCTGAATAATAAAAATGAAACATGGCAGGGAACATTACTGGGACTAGAAAGTACTGCAAAGTGATGAGGCCACCTGACCTGCCAGTTTGCCCTGGTTTCATTCCTCTTTTTAAGAGCTAAAAGGCTCCTCACTGTTTTGTTATTTTGTTTAACTTCAGTTCTGCAAAAGGTCATACTTGCAGTGAGTGTGGGTTTTTTTCCTCCAGTAACCTATAGCTGCTTCAGTGAAGGTTTCTCCAAAAGCTTCTTAAGCAGGATAGCATTTACAGCAACTGACAGCTTCCCAGCTGGAAAACAGTGTTGGATAAGCAGTGCTAAGAGCAGAGAAGCAATCCACCCCTGGTGTGCATTTGTATTCATATAGAGTGGGTTTTACCTCTAAAACCTGTACAGATCTGCTGAAGCAAAATACTCTGCATGAGCAGAAAGATTTGACTGGGTAAATTGAGATGCGTGACCAGGATGTAGAGAACCATAAGAACATAGGTAAAAAGTATGTTATAGGTATTTGATAACTGATGTTGTAATGGGTATCTTGTCCATGATTTGAAAGCACCATTGCAAGCTAACAATTCTGTTTTATGTTTATCACGTTTTAACTAAAATTTACTAAAGAAAGGATAGATTAATACATACAATAATAAAAACACTTACCTACCTACAAACTAGGTAATGATAAAATTGTCTACAATTCATAATAAGGATGTGGTCAGAAGTGGATTTCAGATACATGTGAATAATCCTAATCTTGAGAAGACGGACATTTATTTCAAAGCTAGAAAGAATAGAAGGTCAACATAAATATAACAATATAAGGACGACCTTAGAACTTATATCTCTGTCTATTTCTAAGCAAAAATTTAATTATTTAAATAGTTTGTCCAACTTGAATAATCAAAAAAATTCCTGAATGCTGTGACTTGCAAAAACTTGGCTAGGTTCTGCGTTAGCTGTAAGAAACAAATCTCTGTTTATTGAGCCCAAAGTGTGTGCATTCACATGTAAACAAAATTTCACCTTATTTTCTATAAATAGTTTAAGATACAGCATGTAAGACTACTTCATAAGCTGCAAAGGTAAATAGTCACTTAAAATATAAAATTTGAATTATCTTTGAAAAGTGTAGGTCGGTGAAACAAGAATATGTCCGGATTAAAGACCATTTTGCTGGCGTCCTCGTTGACCTTCCATCAAAAGTACACTCCAGGTGTGCTTTGAAGCACTTTTTTTTCTGACACTAGTCTAAATATGGAATGCTCTTTCGTCTTTTCCAAAATGTCAATCTTGTGATCACATTTAATCTAGAAAGAGTAAAACTGCTTTTGTGTTCTTCTTTTACATTCACTCCCAGGACATATACACAAGAAATAGTAGACTGAATAGCATTTTTGTAATTAAGACACATTCAGCATCTTTGCAAAGACATCAGCAACTAAATATATTCTGCTTTCTCTAGATCAATGAACTGAGCCATGTTCAAATCCCTGTTATGTTGATGCCAGATGATTTCAAAGCGTACTCAAAGATAAAGGTGGACAATCACCTCTTCAACAAGTAAGTACAAGTAACAATTTTTTGTACAAGTAGATAGCGGCAGTGATATTTTTATGAAGTATTATGAACTCTGTTATTTTTCAGTTCATGGGACTGAAGTTTTGATGATTAAGTTAATCCTGCGATAAACATAACCATCTGTGCTGTTCTGAAAAGCAACAGCAAGGACTGCTGGGTAGTATTTTTCCTCCGTATGGTTTATTATTGCCTTATGAGTATCTTACTGAAGGCAATTCTTTCTTGATGTGATTATTTATGGCTGGTATAAGCATTTATTTGGATATTTCTAAAAACATAAATTCATGTGTGTGTACTACTTACTATTTGAAGAAGATTGAGAATTTAAAGCATATATCAAAGCTGAATAGTTTTCGGCTTTTTATTAATCCATAATACAAAATCATACCAATCATAGAAACTCAAAAAATATTACATGAAATTATCTTTATGTCTCTTAAAAATTAAATGTTCCATGAATAGTATGTACAGACACGCAGAGTGATTAACGCTTTGTGTATAACCTGAATTTTATTCAAAAATATATTTGGGAAAAGGAAGATTTCTGCTACTTTGGGTCTTCTGTGGTGCAAAGGTCAAAATAACTTTTCTCATGTACAAGTTTGAAATTAAAACTAGGATATTAAAATGTACTGAATGAGTCAAATTTTCGTGAAGGTTTGGCACAGTCAGTACTTTCTGGTGTCACAGATGTTATAGTAATTCTTGTACAATCCACTCTAAGATTTCACCTTTGAAGTAATTTTAAGGCAATGGGAAAGCATTCTTTTCTGCTTTTGAGTCCTGGTTCCAAAGCCATCAAAATATAGTTTTGTGTTTTATTTCATCTACTTATGTTGTAGCTTGTTAGAGACAAATATGTATAAATTTCATAAACATTGTAAAGAAAAAGAAAAGAACACGGTGAAACCAAGCATCATTTTAAAAAAAGAAAGCATTAGAAGAGAGGTTATAAATCTCCTTATCCTCTGCTTTGTATGAACAGGAATTTACTACATATAGAGATTACTTATTACATATGCAGGTGAATGAAGTTGATTTGGTTTTATATTCTTTCAGAGAAAATATGCCAAGTCATTTCAAATTTAAGGAATATTGTCCAATGGTTTTCCGTAATCTAAGAGAGAGGTTTGGAATTGATGATCAAGACTTCCAGGTAAGTTCTCTTTCAAAACACCTAAACTGGTGGTATATGCAGATTTTAGAGGTTAGTAACGCTGCAGTTGTGAACAAGCAGACCAATGTGCTGAAATAAAGTTCTTTGATTTTTTGTATGTCGGTGGAAAACTAAGAGGAAAAATAAGACATTCTTCCTGATCCTTCCCCCCCTGCAAGCAGAACATTGCAGTTTTACCTTTGTACCTGCCCTAACTGTCTTCTGGTTCCTACCTTTCTGCTATCTTTAGTCCTCCATGTTCCCAGTCATAAGCCATGTTATTAAAACTGCGGGGTGATACCTCTTGCAGTAGGAAGAAGAAATAATGTTTGGACACTACTGACAAGAGACGCTATATTCAGCTGGATCACTGAGATAACAGTTGCTTCAGTGGTGTGTCTATGAGATGTGGTTTCCAAAACGACTACAGTCTTCTGTTTTTCTTCATGCTCTTTGTTTAGAAAAGAGTGACCTGTGGCCTGCCAACTTCATACTGCTTCATCATGTCTCCTTTTCTTGTTAAGAGGATCTGGAAACAAATTGCTTGCATTGAGCAGATACAGCAAAACAAGAAATTGCTGTAGATTTGGCAGGGTTGTTCCTTGCAGTCAAAGCTTCTTTCTGTCTTTGCAAAAGAAAGTTCTTGACTCTGCTTCAATCTGATTTGCCGATACTTGCTGACAATTCCCTCTTCCATTAACTGTTCTTAAGGCACACTGTTTCAGTCAGAGGGATAATTCTTTGTGCAGTCACACTGCAGGCTGTCCTGTCCTAAAGAGCACTTGCTGTGTAACCCAGCCCCCAGCATGCTCTTTTGCTCTTTTAAGCTGTTTTGATGTAGGCTGCAATTGTATTTTGCAGCCTGCCATTAGGATATATTAAGAGAAGATATTTGATAGTGGTTTCAAATAACTGAGTTGTACAAAATGTATTTTATACAATAACACATCCATTCTTTCTACATAGAGCAGGCTGAATACTGCAGCTGAAATCTACATCAGAGTCCTTGAACTATTCTTTTTACCAATTTGCCTCTTTCAATATCAAGCAATGTGCTAGAAATTATTAGATGGGTTAAAATGCGCTTGCAGGAGTGTAGATGGAGATAAGGTTATGGATCTCAGTATATGGCCACTGTAACTTTGGTAAGACATCTTGTCAGTAGGTGAAGACGGTTGGGTTGCTTTCTTTTGTAGAGCTGTCATGATCCTATTGCATGATTTTTCATTATACTGTTTACTGGAGAACTGTTTAAGAGGAAATACGCCAAGATTCAGGCCAACAGTTACAACAGTTATATCAAATTGCATTCCTGGTTCAATTTTTCTGATGGACCAAAGAGAATTCTATTGTTTTGGAAATTGTTTGATCCCTTTATTTGAAGATTTCCTTTTTCTTTACAAAGGAACAAGATCAGTGTATCAAAGAGGAAGGATGTGTGATTCCTCCTAAGCTTAAAATTATGGTGTCAGCTCCTGCTTGCTGTCTTTTAGAAGATGAAGTGATGACATTACTGGTCAATCAAAGTTATACTTCAGTAAATATATATTAGAAGACCTAAGATGCTGTCATTAGTTGAAACCAGTGAACTTAGCATAATCAAAAATGTTGCATTCCACAGCATTATGAAATGTTTCCATCTGCATTGCTGTTCTACAACAGAAACTCCTGTTGTAGCTATGTTATACTGCTGTTTGAATTTATTAATGATAACAATGATAAAACAATGTTAAAGGACAGTCAGTACATAAAATGTCTGTATTTTCAAATTAAAACCAAAAATGTTTGTTTATAGCTGCGTGTTTAGGGTTTTTGGGTGATGTTACATTTCCTTCTTTTGGATTGTTTGGTTACAACAACCTGGGTTTTGATTTCACAAAATTATGTATTAGAAAAAAATCTTCAATGCTATTTAGTATTTCAAGTATATTTAGCAAAAACCAGAAGACAGTTAATATTAATTTTGACCCAAGAGAAGGCAATGTCTGCATTCACTGTTCCTCTTTTCCTTCAACCCAAGCAATTTATCACTCTGAATACTTTTACTCTATTCGACTGTTCTGCTGGGGTTTTTTTCTTAAATGCTCATAGTAATGTATTTTGAACATACTTTCAAAATTAAAATTATTTTTACATAAATACACATGAACAAAAATTCAAGTCACCCCATGTGTAAGATGGGGATTATCCCTATTAAAAGTATAAATCGTTTTGTTTTAACGTTACACTCTCTGATTTTAAAAGGGTATCTAATTTGACAAAAGGAGACTCACTGTATGTACTTTTTCTTCAGATAATCTTTGCCTTCAAGGAAGGTATTCCAATGAAGGTTGGTTAAAATTATTGTCTTGTACTTGGAACCAAACATGAATTGGAAAAAGGCTGTGCAGTATTGAACTGAAGAAAAGCTTATGGAAGAGATAGCAAACAGCTTTCTCTGGATAGTTTTTGTTATATAATGATTTTCAGGAAGAAAATCCTAATCAGTTGTTGAACTATGTCATTTCCATTACTGAGCAAGATAATATTGGTTTAGATAAACCCAATTACCTTGTTCATTACTTAGACACATCAGGTTAAATCGGGAAGAACATTATTTTTAAGCGTTTTTGTTTTCAGAATGTTCTGCAGATATCCTTGATGAGTTGTTCCAAATGGCAGATAGTGCTTACTCATGAGGAAAGACTAAAAAAACCCTGCCTCATGAAAACAATTTGGTAGTATACACTGTAATTACTGGGCTATACTCATTTTAATTCTTGGCATTGTATTACTCACTTTATACAGTAATTTTGTAGACTGCCTAACATGCAGGCTTAGTTCACATATGGAAGAGTTAATATAGGGAACTTCTCTTACAGAGACCTCTAATCCCTGAAGAGAACATTAAATCTCAAACTAGAGCTTTTTTGCCACAAGTACTCTGACTTCAGAGTCAGGGGAATTCCTTAAATTGTATGTGGCTCGTGCCTTACAGGAAGCCATTCTAGCAATGTCAATTACAATTCCTATAGTGGACTCCCTTCCTTCACATTGATGAAAACCAACTCCTTTTTTTGAGGCATCTTTGGTAATCTGTCCTACGTCTATCTGTCATTCATAGCTAGTTGGGCATCTCCAAGCGACATTTTGATCAGTACTGAACTAGGATTAAAGTTTCATGGAGATAATGTGTGGTTGCTAATACTGAGTGGGGATTTTTGGTGATTCATTCTTTATTATGAACAGCAATATGGAAAAAAAAACATGAAGCTAGTTAAACCTTGAGTTTTAGTCAAAGAAATTTGTTATGACAAATTAAGTCTTCAGTCTAGCTGAAGAAACTGTTCTTATGTCAAAAAAATCTTTTATTAGGCCCTGATCTTCCTTCTTGGTGATCACATATTACTAATATATTTATTGCATCAAATTAAAGAATAATCTGGTTGTTTTTTCTTAGAAAAGGGAACACAAGTGATGATTAGTCAGTGTGAATCAAAATTGCATTTGAATAATGGAAAAACTTTAAAACCGTTTTAACCACTTACATAGGCTATAAATTTTCAAAGTGAAAGAGATTATTGTTTTGCTTTTTGCTGTTGGATGTTAAAAGTAAGTACATATGGATCTCGAAGATAATTTTTAGAAGTGTCACAGTAATTCCACAAGACCGAGCATTAAATGACAGATTTTGCCTTGAATAGGGTAAATTATCTTGATCTTGTATTTTTGTTAGTGTCTTCTTACTTTATTGAAAAAAATCCTTAAATCTTAAGATTCTCCTAACATTGACAGGAAAACACTTGAGAGCATTAACTGTTCCTAGCAGGGGAAAAAAAAAAAATAAATCAAAACACAGATGTCCTAAAGTAAATCCTTCACTATAGTGCTGAATTCATTTTTAGTTTCTGCATTCCCCCTCAGCTTTAGACACTGGTCTTGCAAAAGTTACTCTACAGAAAGGCCTCTTTTTCCAAAATATACTGAACTTTGGAGTTTCTTTTCAACAGGATTGACATTATTTCTTAAAAAATCCAAGAGTGCAATTCTGTCAGAAGAATTACAGGACAATCTTCGGTAAACTGCAAAATTATGAGATTAACAGGCAAGCAGCTAGCTTAATGCCCCCCAACAAACTCTAAAAAAATAGGATCTACTACTCTAGCAAATGCTTCTGCTGCTCTTGCTCTGGAAAGGGAAACTTACTTTACTATGCTCCAGCACATCTGTTCTTGCTTAAAGTTATTGCTGAATCCTACATCTGGATTCTGCTAAGCAAAAGAGGGAGACTGGGTTCTTACCCAGTAAAATACAATTGCTCATAGCAGAGGGCACCAGTGTCCCAGTGTACCTAATGAGCTTTGTGCTGGGGACGGGGGAGAGCACAACTGATTTCCCTTACAGTTTTAGTACTTAGTGTAATAAGAGACATGCTCAGATCTGACTTTGCCTGTCTGCAGGAGCAGTTTGTAGAGGTTCTCTCTACAGGACAGAGAATTCATAAAGGGCTTTTAACAGATGGTCTATGAGTTCTTTCTAATTTAGAAATGCTTATTATTTCTCTATGTACGTTTTTTTATATAAAAGATTGAAGTCTAAAATGAAAATTGAGCACTGCTGCTTTGAAGCAATTTCACTAATAACAAACCATATGAACTCAGTATCTTTTACTTATGATATGGGTGTCTCCATACATTTCAGTATCTCAGTTTTCCATACAGAGGATTTATAGTCCAGATTCTAATATGACATCGGGAAAATAATGCGAGTTCTAGGTTCATTTTTCAGAAGTCAGCCATCTTTAATATAATTTTCTTTTTAAGTATCTAAACTTCAGATCATCAGAATTTTTATCAACTTATTAATATTTTTGCTCATTTTGTGTGACTTACCCCATCCTAAGACATACTAAGAGCTTAAAAACTATTTTACAGTCTAAGACAGTATGTCTCTTCAGGCTATCAAATACTAATCAGCTCTCTGCTGGTGCTTCTGTACTGAAATTCATGCCTCCATTTATTGGTCCTTGGTTTGGGAAAGAACAAGCCACCTCTAGCATCAAACTACAGACAACAAGGTCAGCAATAAATATGTCAGCAGCAACTGTGTTAAGAGTTGAATCTTCTTCCGAAGACATGATCTTTTTATTGCATGTTTAATAAAATGCATTAAAAAAATCCTGGCAGCGAGAACTGTCCTGAAAAGAAAATTCCTGTGCTGGTCATTTTAGCATGGTAAGTCTGGCAGTGCATTAAAAGTCCTTGAGCTCATTTATCAGATGAGGTTCCTGTAGCAGAGTATAGAGTTTGTGGATCACAAATGAGCATTGGCACCAAGATGTTCAGAACTGCTGACATGTTGTTTGATATAGGTGTAGGCAGTAGTGGTAGTAAGGTATTGAGCTAGCAGTACTAACAAAAACTGTGGTATTTGTCGTCTTTCCAGAATGTAAAAAAAGACGTTTGTAATCTGAATATTATGTTCTAGGATTTGGTACCTTAAGTGTGAGCCCAAATAAGAGTTCAGTGACTGTGGGATTTAACCTTAGTATGCATGGCAACAGAAGTTTTAATCTCCAGTTTCTCTTAATTTTCCGTAAAGAAAACATTTAATTTGCCTTTCAGCAGTTCCTTGCCTAAACTAAGTATCATTCACAATTGAATATTCAAACTAGAAAAAAGTAATTTAGCATGTGCTGGCAACATCAAAACAGTGAGCTGATAGGTGCTCGCTGATCTCTTATGGTGATAGCCATTGAAAGTGAGGCATCAAGTGAAGCTTTACAAAGCTGATGGGGAGAGGCTCCCAGAAAGAGCACCCTGACTGTTTCTGAAGCAAGTCCATGCCTTAAGCTGACAGCTCCAAATTCAGAACTACAGTTTCAGTGGAATAACTTGATTTACGAAAGAAACACATTTTATTCATTAAACTCTTATTCAACCAAGTCAAGGAACCCATAGCCTTTTTCTGGAAGGATAGCTCAGTGAAAAAGAGAAAAAAATTGGCGTTTCACCTTTGTCAGAGTTTTTCCATGTCTTTCACCACAGTAATCACTCCCTGAGTACGATTCGCATGTAAATGTTCATAGATGTTCAGAGTGTGTACATTCATATCTTAACAGGATCGTAGAAGTGGCTTTGACAGATGCACCACAGAACCAGTGGTGTCCTGGTTTCATCTTTTGGAGGTTCCATGACATAAGTCTTTTGGGAACCCTGCTTTTGAGCTGACAAGAAATTATTGTGCAGTATTGTCCGTACAGCTGCCAAAGGCAAGGGTAGGTCATACCACTGAATGTGCTTGTAGCATATGTTACTGGACAGGTATGCTTTGCTACATGCCATACTTTTTAAACACATGTCAGTGTCAGAGATCAGTGTTTCCTGATCATGTTTCTTCATTACTGTTTCCAGATGTGAACCTGCTCAATAGCAATGGTCAAATGGAATGCACGGTGCCACCATACAAAGTAAACCCAAGAGTTTTCCCTACTCATGCCCATATGACAAAACCAGATACCTCTAGGTTTGATGCTTCTGTTACATTAAAACACTAGTGTTTTGTCTTTCTTCTCTCTGGAAGTCGCTGACAAAACACTGTCCTGAACACCATCCCAGAAGTGGACTGCATGTTTCAAATTACAGCAAAAAACTTGGAGCATTCTTGTCCGGTTGTATGACACTGTGTCTCTCTAATATGCTTCTTAATCAGTAATCCAGGTCTAATTCGTCCATATCCATGATTCCGGAGGTCTTGTCAAAAGTAAAAAAGGTTGGGGGAAGCTGCAGGCTTGTCTTATGAAAAGCTGTGCACGAGCCAGGTAGCATCCCTGTAACTGCTGTCATAGAACAGCCAGACCATGTTGTACGTAATTCTCTAACAGCAATGAACCACTGCCAGGCTTTTCCACTGACCTATGATTTCAGTCATCACAGAGCATCATCTGTGCACTTGTTTTTGCCTGTTTGTTCATGCAAAGCTTGCCCAGAGGCACTCTTAAATAGCCTGGGATGTGATCTGATTTGTCTTTAGGGTACGTTAGGCTTGTGAAGCTCATTTTAGCGTTCCACGACTTTTGGATGAGATCACAGTACAAGAAACAGTTGTTTGCTTTTGTCCAGACATCACAAAATGGTAAAGATTTAAATCAATGAGAAGCTGTTAAGCCAGTCCGTTTGAAAGACCACTGTTCTTCTAAAGTTCTCCATGCTTTATCACCAGAATTTTCCTGTTGTCCTTTTTCTCTTTTTAGGCAAAGCTCTGACTCGATGACAATTTTTATTAGCCTCCCTTTTTAGATGTTACATTAAGTATTTGTATTACATCCAACACATAGTTCACGTGTTCAAAGTTTCTGAAATATAATCTTGTCTGCTGAAGTAGCAGTTAAAAAACAATGACATTTACATTAGATGTGTAAGAGATTAGAATGAGCTAATTGAATTGACCTTTAAATCTCTCCACCCTCTTGGAGGCTGTGGCTAATCCTTGGTGTCCCACTGTGGAGATAAATATCCGTACTGTGAACATTTTAAGCAAAGTGGGCAGAGAAGGAAGAGCCTCACCAGCAGTTTGTCTTTGAAGAGGAAGGCAATACTTTGCCAGTTATAAATATAGCTTGCAATTATGGAGGGAGCAGTGGGAACAAGCTTTTCCTGTACTTTAGTGGCTTTGCTCCATGTGTTTTCCTCACAAAAATTGTTTCAGTTGGAAAAAATAGCTCCAAACAGCTTAACTTGTTGCTCTTAGAAACAACCAAAGTCTGTCTGGAAATCAGTTCACTTTTTTTGATATCTGATGTTGGTATAGCTAGCATTATTGATAATATCATTACTGTTACTTAATTACAATAGGCTGCTGTTTTTATTGACTAATGTACAAGGTAAAAATAGACTTCCAAAGGATAAAGCATTAGGTGGTGTTTTAGCTGGCTTCTAAGGACTCTTGAGGATGCCTCTTGAAAAGTATTTGGTTTGATATTTTGTGACTTTGATTTTTAAAATGTCAATTATTGTGAGGCTCTGTAATAAAAATATTAAAATAATGTAAATAGGTGATTAAAATACAACAAGCAAAATTTAATTGTCAATGAGCGATTGACATTTCACTTAGTGAAAACTTAAAAGAACATGCAAAATTCATGCAAATGGCAAAGTGGGGTAAAGATAAGGGGTTTGTACAAAAACCACTCTAATCACCTCGCATTCTTAGCCTGTCCAAATTAGATGCCTTTTAGTATGGTCAGATGAATAGTTATATTCATCATATAAAAGGAGTGCAGAATTACAGAGGTGAAGGCTGTGTTCAGAGAGGCAGTAGCTCTGAGAAGGAACAAGAGGTTGAAGAGAACAAGAATTTGGCACTGCTGTGAGCTGAGTAGAAGGAGTAACTGCACACTTGAGTGGATAGATTGGAAGGTATAGTAAGATCAGATAGCGCTCTACTGTTTTTTAAACATCTGTTTATTATATGCCTGAAGCTAGTACTATATATAGTTTTGGTGCTAGTCATCTTAAAAAATAGGTTGAAAATTCAGATATGGAAAAAATACAGAAAAACTATGTCAAAAGAATTTAAGGACATAGAGGATACCTTGTGGTGAGAGTTGACAGTTTGACCTGCTGTACTTGCAGAAATTAGAATTGAGAAGTTAGTAGTATTTGAGTATCCTTGCAGGAAAATAATACTAGATACTTTAGGAAAGAATAAATAGGAATGACCAGGAAAGGAAATAATTTTAATTCAAAGTTAGACTCACCTTTTCATCAACATAAATTATTAAATACTAGAAAAACTACAGTGGTAAATCTTGGTCTTTTGAAGTTGGAAAAATCACAACTGCCTTTCTGAAAGTTGTATCTTGACCAAAAGCAGAGATTGGAGTTCAGTTTAGGAATTGTTGGATGAAATGAACTGACTCCTGGTGGCAGTTGTGTTGGATTCTAGTAAATTAAATTCTGTTGAAGGCTTCAGAAAAGCTCTTGTGAACTTCAAAGAATTGTGGATCAAGTCCTAAGAGCACCTGTGGAAAAATTTCCTTACCCTAGTATAAAACTGTGCAGATTGATAGTTTGGGAAAGAGATGCTGAGGGAATAGAGTGGGTCTATAGTAAAACTAAATAATCTTTCAGTTAATTTGCTAAAGAATATGCTGTTCTTGGATAAAATTACATGTAATTTAGGTGTGCTGATTAACTTTGTGTCAAGAACTCTTTGGAAAATTAAATACTAATAAGTAGTGTAGCTTTATTTTATCAGAAATTAATTCTGTAGCATGGGACAAATTCTTTGTGATTTGGAACCTCTCAGCACCAAAGACCAGATGAGTATTTCTGGTTGCCTGCTTACACAGTGCAGTATAGGTGATGGTTTTTTATATTCATTTATGTAAGGGCAGTGAGACTTCCAGCCAGTGATTTCTCAGAGGGAAACTATTTGGGAGAGAGGGGGAGGTAAGTGAAAGAGAAATGTATCTAGTAGAGGTGTCTCCGAGCCAGGCATGTTAAATGCATCTTCAGTTGTATAAGTAATTACGCAAGCAATTTAGTGTAGTCTTTAAATGACCTCATAAAAGTATTCACACTTTAAATGTACAAAACCTTTTCTTTCTCCTGAGACCAAAATATCAGCAGGCACAAGATTAAAACTTCACAAATGAGAAGTGAATGGGGAATTGGCAGAACATGCACACTCAGAGCAGGAGACTTGCAGTGAGTTGCTAAGTGAAGCTGTTAAGTAGAACAGGGTATGTGTGGCTGACAGATGTTTTAATTGTGCCAGAGGACCAAGGCACACTGTGGCAGAGTTGGAGAAGGCTGGGAAAATCTGAAGGGGACAGGGCAGTGTGACCCTCTTTTCTTTTAGTTTTGTACTCACTAACACTGTAGTGTAGGCAGGTGCTTTTTATTAACCAATATGACTCATGCTCTAATGTTGTACAGCTAGATACATGCTCCATTGGTTCCTGACAAAATATGTCAAGTGCTATGTAGTAGCAGTAAGTGCTGATAAAAGGGTTGTTACATCATCTAACCTGTCTCTTTTGGAGGGTAGGAGTCAGATGGTTTTTGTCTATATCTGAAGGATATTCTTACTCTGTTTTGTGGCTCATAGATCTGTGTTAAGTGAGGAGTGGCTCATTTCCCATCTGTTCATATTCCACTTAGTCTTCCCCTAATTAAGAATCAGAGCCAGTGGGAATTCAGTATGGTATTTGCCATGATCTATCTATCTGTGTCTCTCCTTTTCCCCCTGACACCCCACCCCCTTGCCAGGCCCACTTATATTTTCCTTTTGGAAAAGGGAGGTGCTTGGGTTTCATGCTCTGTTTCCTTCCCAGTCCATTATAGACGTCTTGCCTAAGAAGAAGGTATTGTTGCTGGGGACGGTGATGGGTCTCCCTTATTTGAGTTTAGTGCTGAACAAGGAAGCAGAGGAAAAGCCCTGTGCTGTGCTCTTTAGGCGAGTTCAATCAGCTCTTCTTCCAAGGCATTTGTGCACAGATGTCTATAGTACAACTTACTTTACTCACTTTTTGGTCATATCATCACCAGAATTTCTCTGTGTGTTCTGGCAAGACGTCTGGATCACATGAGTGTTTTACCATATACTGTCTCACAAAACTGCATTTGACGGAAAGAGACAAGTCTATACAGTGTGTCCAATAACATTCTGAACTACAGAGCAGTATGATCCAAATAAATGCATATTTTCAGTCTGATGAGCACTACTACATAACTTTCTTATTATCTGCATTGATAAAGATGATTGACTTAAAAACTCAGTTTAGATAACTCCAGAATAAGTTAAACTTTTTTACTTGTTTATATGTGTCTAAAGTCTAATGTTTAAAGAAAACCCCACAAACTTTCCACAGTCTTTGTGGTGTAAAGTGCATATTGGATGTCACGTGTGGTGTTATGATATTTTTGTCTGAGATTTCTTACCAGTTACAGGTTTACTAATAGTTGTGCTTCAAAATGGCTTAAGTGCTGGACCTTCGTGGCCATTTTGTGTCTTAACTTACATGAGAAACATTTTCCAATAAGGAATCTCTTCTCTTTTAATATATGTACTATTAATTTGTTAGTATTTGGCAGGGTTGAATGGGGTGCAGAATGCTTTGATTTCTACTTAACATTCAGGGTCAAACAGGTAAGTTAGCTTCACCTACATCAAAAGGGGAGAATCTTAATCGTTTTAAATAGCCATAGTGTTTCCTCTTTGAAGCACCTAAATTCTTCTAGTTTGGTCCTTTCAGTGAAGCTGTTCCTTGATTGTACTTGCTAATGATGGCTTACTGGTGCAGGCCAATTCTTGTCATCTCTTTACTTAAATTTTTGCTTTACTTTTTCTCTTTACTTACATTGTTGTTGTCAGGCAACAGTATATGTATTTTATTGAAGACTGATTTATAAGTACAAATAAATAAAACTAGTATAGTTGAGGTAAGGTATTTTGCATGATACCTGGAAGCTTTACTTTAGAAGGAATTTGAACTTCTTTGTTCACAGAAGCGAGAACTAACCATTACAAATAAAATTGTCCTCAGACAAAACTCAGCTATGCATTTATCAGCACAAGAAAGTGGTAATGCAATTATAGTAATCAGCATGATATCTAATTAGATTTTTTCAGTTTTTTAAACCATATGTATTTAATAAACTTATGCAAGTATCAAAAGGAAACACAGTAAATAGTAATATTAACAATGTCCTCCATGTTCCACTTTCTTTCAGAGTTAGGAGAAACTACATGCTCTATCTGAAGAGAACATATTAAGAGTGTTACCACAGGAGTGGAGAGTTAGTAAAAGTAAAGTGTCAGAGGCTGTTATAATTAGAGGCTCTTTTTGTCTTAAACATGTTTAATGTATAAATATCTGATCTTAAACTCTGATTTATAACTAGAGTCAAAGTATTATAGAGAGGGCATTTGGGTTACCTGTGCATGTATGGAAAGGTGCTGCTTAGCATAAAGTTGGTTGGTTTATTCTAACAAATTAATACCCACGTGGTAAAATGATAGCTGTATGCATTCTTAATTAAGCTTGATATAGAAAACTAATAATAAAATAGCCATCTACTAAAAAATAAATGCATCACCATTTCTAACACATTAAAGCATTAAGAAACAGTAAAGTGTGTGCTAAATAATTATCTACAGATGTATTTTATTCTCTTGTTAGCAACATTTTTGGTATGATAGTCGTATTTGCAAATTAACTTGTCATTATAGTTAGCAATCAGGCAGAATTAATTTCCATTAGTAAAAAGCTATTACTGGAAAAAACAAGAATCAGTAAAGTCAGTGACTTTACAAGGTTTCTTCCAGTTGATTTAAAGTAAAATAAGACTAAACTTATTCATTTCTATTCAAATCTCGCTAGTTATTTTTTCTGTCTAGCCTGAATTCTAATGAAAGAAGCATGATAAAAGGAGTACTAGTCGATTCATTCTCTTAGTGTAACAGCTGTTACTTCTTTTTAACACATAATTTCTTATTCCTTATGCTGTCCATATTTTTTAAATGCATCAAATATCATAGAATCATTTAGGTTGGAAAAAACCCTTAAGATCATAGAGTCCAACCATAAACCTGACACCGCCAAGTCCACCACTAAACCATGTCCCCAGACACAACATCTACACATCCTTTAAATACCTCCAGGCATAGTGACTCAACCACTTCCCTGGGCAGCCTGTTCCAATGCTTGACAACACTCTCAGTGAAGAAATTCTTCCTAATACCCAATCTAAAGCTTCCCTGGCACAACTTGAGGCCATTTCCTCTTGTCCTTTAGCTTGTTACTTGGGAAAAGAGACTGACACCCACCTTGCTACAACCTCCTTTCAGGTAGTTGTTGAGAGCAATAAGTTCCCCCCCGAGCTTCCTTTTCTCCAGGCTAAACAACCCCAGGTCCCTCAGCCGCTCCTCATAAGACTTATTCTCTAGACCCTTTACCAGCTTTGTTGCTCCTCTTCAGACATGCTCCAGCACCTCAACGTTTATCGTTTAGTGGGAGGCCCAAAACTGAGCACAGTATTTGAGGTGCAGCCTCACCAGTGCTGAGTACAGGGTGGGAGGATGGTCACCAACCTGTCCCTGACACAAGCCAGGATGCCATTGGCCTTCCCGGACACCTGGGCACACTGCTGGCTCCTGTTCGGTCGACTGTCAACCAACACCCCCAGGTCCTCTTCTGCCAGGCAGCTTTCCAGCCACTCCTCCCCAAGCCTGTAGCACTGCATGGGGTTGTTGTGACCCAAGTGCGGGACCCAGCACTCAGCCTTGTTGAATCTCATACTGTTGGCCTCGACCCATCAATGCAGCCTGTCCAGATCCTGAGGGTGCCCTCAATCCCCTCATCCACATCATTGATAAAGATATTAAGCAGAACTGGCCCCAATACTGACCCCTGGGGATTATCACTTGTGACCAGCTCCATTCACCACAACTCTCTGGGCCTGGCCATCCAACCAGTTTTTTATCCAGCGAAGAATACACCCATCTAAGCCATGAACAGCCAGTTTCTCCAGGAGAATGCTGTGGGAAACGGTGTCAAGGGTTTTACTAAAGTCCAGGTAGACAATATCCACAGCCTTTCCCTCATCCACTAAGCAGGTCACCTTGCCATAGGAGATCAGGCTAGTCAGGGAGGACCTGCTTTTCATAAACCCATACTGGATGGGCCTGATCACCTGGTTGTCCCATAATGTGCTGTGTGATGGCATTCAGGATGATCTGCTCCACAACCTTCCCCAGCACCAAGGTCAGACTGACAGGCCTGTAGTTCCCTGAATCCTCCTTCCAGCTCTTCTTGTAGATGGACATCACATTTGCTAACTCCCAGTCATCTGGGACCTCCCCGGTTAGCCAGGACAGCTGATAAATCATGGGAAGTGGCTTGGTGGGCACTTCCAGCAGCATCATCAGTACCCCGGGGCGGATCCCATCTGGCCCCATAGACTTGCGTACATCAGGTCATTAACCATTTCCCCTTGGATTATGGGGGCTTCATTCTGCTCCCCGTCCCTGGCTTTCAGCTCGGGGGACTGGCTACCCAGAGAACAATTGGCCTTACTATTAAAGACTGAGGAAAAGTAGGCATTAAGTACCTCAGTCTTTTCCTCATCCTTTGTCACTATGTTTCCCTCTACATCTTATTCCATCATGGGGGGAGGAAAAAAAAAAAATTTATGTTTGTTTTGATGTGCTGCTACATAAATATACCTATATACTAGATATTTCTGGTTAACAATGAGATGACAGCAGGTTCCTGGAAAGCAGGAAGAACTTTATTTTAAGGCCTACCATGTAGAAGGGTTCTCCTGTGCAAACAGTGCTTATGAAGACAAAATAAGACATTATAATTTAAAAGAGCAAATGGTTATAGGAATAGCATTTGGAAGGTTTGAAGTCAGAAGTGGTTATTTTTGTCCCTTCCTGGCCACAGAATTAGTAACCAAGTTTCAGCAGCTGAGAAGTCCAGAGAA
This sequence comes from Athene noctua, assembly GCF_965140245.1. Lineage (NCBI taxonomy): Eukaryota > Metazoa > Chordata > Aves > Strigiformes > Strigidae > Athene > Athene noctua. Next base: position 122,949,432 of record NC_134038.1, read on the forward strand.
GCATCATCTCCCATGTGTCATATCTCAGGCAAAACATTGCTAGCAAGATGTTTCATTCATACTGAGTACTCTCAGGTCTGCATTTCACTCAAATCTGACAAGTCTTTTGGTGAAGAATTGTAAAACATCCTTTAAGGGTATTTGAAATTTGGGAGAATAATTCTAGTCCAGGTCCTCCTTCCCATCTTCTATCTTTCCCTCCTCCTTCAGAGGTTCAGTGGCAAACTAGCAAGTACACTTTTTTGCAGCTTTTTATAGTAAAACAACTTAAGTCTCCCCCCACGTTAATTGGTTTCAAGGTTTATACTACATAACTTACACTCTGAAGATGAGGGTTTCTCTGGGAAAAATAGATTCAGAAAGCTGTAGTTACTGCTTTATGCAATAGTTAACCTCAGAACAATGTGCCTTTTTCTGCTGGGAACAATAACAACTAATTACCCAGTAGCCTTTATTTCTGCTGACTGAATTATAGCCTAATAACTTAGCAGTAGTTTAATTTGCTACATATACTAATGATTACCCATGCTTTAGCTTTTCTCAAAATTAAAAATAATTATTATGTTACATCATATTTTCTAGTTTGTAATGAAGGTAAATGAATTTGCACATTTTTTTAAAAACTTCTATTATCATTTCTTCATCTTAAACTATTAAACATATGCCCTGGAAATAAAACCAAGTCCTGACTCCAGAACAGAGAGGGTTTCTACAGAGGATGGTTTCTACAGCTAACTCTGTTAATGATTCAATTTAAAAATTAATGGAGTGCAGGTAGCAAGTCTAACATTAAGAAAATTTGATCCATTTCTGATAACTGTTCTTTTGAATTGACTTCATCAGTACATAAAACACTTCAGTGATGGAGTGGTAGGACATGAATTTTAATAGGAAACATCTGAAAACAGGTAAAGAAAACTGCAGTAGTACTTAAATTTCCTTCTCTAGTATCATTAGTACTGTGTGAAGTGGTGATGTATCAGGACTTCTATCTGTTAAAATTGTCTGTCCAAAAACCAGTACAGAGAATTAACTGAGTATGCAGTGGTTGTGTCTAAAGCTCTGTTTTGATCAGTCTAGAAAAATTCTTTAGTTATAAACATTAGGGAAGTACCCACATCCTTTTTTGCTTTAATGAATAGAGAGGATAATGGAGAAAGACATCACTTTTTATCACAGACATTAGTAATGATACTAGTTCATTGCACAAGCCTAGAAATACACAGGGAGATGTGTGCAAAGAGTTATTTCTCCTACATGTCATAATTCAGGTTTTCATTCTAATGAGACCTTGTAGAGCTGTGTGTTTTTAGGTGATTTACTGTTATTCCTACTACTCCTGAGTATTTCAGTTGAACAAAGTAGCCTTGTGGGAAAATGTTTTTATTTCATATTAAACTGATTTCAGAAAGCATCCCACATTTGGGATAAGATTTAATTGTGCTGAAGTCCTGTTGAAGCCAATGGGTCTCCAGAATATGAAGACATAATTGTATGTGTTCAAGGGTCTTCTTAAATTGGGACTATAGTTGCCCTCATCTCTTGGCTGAAGTTGTTACTTTTATGATAATTACTGACCTTTTGTCACTGAGGTTGAATCTGCATGTCTGCTGAAATCCATAGAGCTCGTGAACAGTTTTATCAATGGTAAAACTTCCAAATAAGACATAGCTCCTATAAAAATAAAATTTTGTGGGTTTGGTACCTGGTTGTTGTAGACTGAGTCTTATTTGTAATTACTTTCTGAAAGCATTGTTGTTCTTCCAGTGTAAATGCATTTTGTGACTTAAGTTTACAGTGCCTTATCAAACCACACAACCATGTTCTATTCTGTAACTGCTGGAGCTGAACTTACAAGAATCTGCAACATTTACATTTATATGCAAAATTTTATTAAAACTTTCTGTGAAAATGGCTTTTCTTCTAGCAGGGAGAACATTACACTGTGTGAGTGTGGAAGCAGGGGAATTTTATTTCAATTTAGCAACAGCTGCTTATGCAATATGGTATGATGAGGAAGGATAGTAGGAGCTGGGGTTTTCTGCTACCAGTAGGGATATACGAAATGGGTACTGCAAGTTTATTCCATAAACAGAAGTATTCCAGCAGTCTGTAATTAACTTGTTTAACCTTTTCAGAGTATGGTCCATCTTTATGGAAGTTCTTACACATGCGGTGTAAACATCGCTGTGTTTTCTCATAGCTATGCTGCTGCTGTTACTAATTATTTTAAAGAAACAAATAATGGTGTCATTCGAGTATGTAACAATTGGCATAAACTCTTACTGGTGAAAAAAAGATGTTTCCAGCCAAAAGAAAATTATTATATTTTGTCTATTTTTACTGGTTTTAAGTATAAATAAATCTAATCTGAGTATTTATTTTCGAAAAAAGCAGAAGGTCTCTTTTGCTGCTGTTGAAGCACAAGTACTCTCAAGCTTCAGTCTAAAAACGGTCACTGATCTCTAGCAATTTTTCTTCCAACTACTGTACTGTCATTAAGCAATCTTCTCTTTTTGAGTCTCTAGGAAGGTAGGTCTATTTTACAAAAGGAGGTACTGTACAATATTATTACTTGCTAACAGTAGATAGGAAGTCATTGGTATAGCTCTGGTACTAGAACTAAAATCTAGCTGTGATCTTGTTTATGTACCAGGTCACACTGGCTTAAGGACAATCCTGTTCAGTTTTAAAGTGATACTGTTACTACGGATGGATCCTCTATTTATGGCTGTCACAGAATCACAGAATTGTCTAGGCTGGAAAAGACCTTGAAGATCATCCAGTCCAACCATTAACCTCTCACTGACAGTTCCCAACTACACCAGATCCTTCAGCGCTGTGTCAATGCAACTCGTTAAACACCTCCCAGGATGGGGACTCCACCACCTCCCTGGGCAGCCCATTCCAACGCCTAACAACCCCTTCTGGAAAGAAATGCTTCCTAATGTCCAGTCTAAACCTTCCCTGGTGCAACTTGAGGCCATTCCCTCTTGTCCTATCACTTGTTACTTCATTAAAGAGAGTCATCTCCAGCTATTGTGGTATAATACAATGTTCCTTTTGGATTTTTAATTACTGCATGCTTTCTTCCCAAAAGCTGATAATGTATATGTAACAAAGTGCAATAAATTCTCATTCAGTGTTGAGAATGACTTTTGAACGACTGATGGGCAATATCTTCCCTCAGACATTCTGTTCTTCTTGGAATATTTTTGAGGTGATTTGTCAAGATAACGTGATCTGTGACTACATGCTTTGCAAAATTCAGCTTGGTACAAATGTATTGAAAAAAATTAAAAAGCAAATGTAAGTGGTTTATATTTGTTCTAATTAAAGTTGCATGGTTTTGTCTGACTTGATGCTTTTTTTGTTTTAAATCAATTGACAGAATTCATTGACAAGAAGTGCACCCCTTGCAAATGATTCCCAAGCACGCAGTGGTGCCCGGTTTCATACATCTTATGACAAAAGATATATCATCAAAACTATAACAAGTGAAGATGTAGCAGAAATGCACAACATACTGAAGAAATACCATCAGGTAATATACTCATTATCTGGGTGTGGGATCTCTTCTTAAATATTATAATGCCAGCCTTTAGAGAGTTAAAAGTTTAAATGGATAATTATGGAAATAGTCACTTTGGACTTTTCTCCCTTTTGCAAAAGCAATTTATAGTATGTCTGCAGCTCACAAGGGTGCACTTTTCTAAATATCTAAGCTAGCTTTAAATAAAATGATACATCTACATGATAAAGAGATATTAACTTGGCAGCCATAGCTCCTTCACTTTACTAGGAAGATGCTTTTTCAGCTAGTAGACTCTCACGCTTGAAGCTCCTTTATTCTGGGCTAGCTTGGAAATGTCTCTATACGTGTATATGAATGGTGCAGATGTCCTCTTTCTTCCTGGTCTGATCATTGAATGTTCTGTGTTTCACTAACAACAGATTTCAAACAATTAAAGATGTGTGAGAAATGAAAAATGGGATATAATTAATGTACAATTCCTGCTAAGAAAAAAACCCAGGTTTTGCCAATGTGAATTTCCATAAACAAAAATAAAGTCAAAAGTGGACAGTGGAGATCCCTCAAATCAGCCTTCATAGCTGCCATGCTCTGCTAGTGTATAATTTGTGTGGATGGCATGGGGTGGAGCAGAACTTGGTAAATATGAGAAGCCTTAAAATCAGTGCTAATTTTCTTAGCGCTAGATCTGTTTGAGTAAGCTCTAAAGCTACAGAAATCAGAAAAGCCTCAAAATCAGCTAAAATATGAAACCAAATAGAAGGGGGGGTTTTATCCATCTTTCTGTCTTTATGCTCACTTCCATAGGTTGGAATTTCAGGTAAAGACTTCAGGACATTTGGCGATGGGGCTGCTTTGTGTTGTTTTAGGTGTTTTTTTGTGTTGCAATGTTTGTGTTTTGTTGGGGCTTTTTAAAATACTATTACTTTCGTAAAAACAGTTTTAAAGCCATCTTTGAGGTGGAAAGCGGGCAAAAGCATGCTTTCAGGGTGCTTGTGATTGAAGGTATTGCCAGCCATCTTTGTGGTGCTGCTTGGCTGTCTCCCTCTCTGCTCTTCCTGAGTTGAAGGGAGATCTCTGAATGCTCTCCAAGTCCGGAGTAGCTTGGGAAGCCTTCAGTGAGTTAGGTATGAACTCTTTTCTCTCTCTGCATGTTGTTCTTCTGTTAAATAACATGTAGTACCACCATGTCTTTGTTTTAATGTAGATAAATACCGTCACTATCAACAATGTTCATAAGACTATCTTTTAATTACAATTTTACCAAAGAGAAATTTAAAACTATTATCTGATTGTAATTTGGGGGTTATTTTTTATTAGAGTTTTCAAACTTACAATTTTGGGTTTGATCTGTGAAGCAGTACAGCAGAATTAAAGTTTTAGTCCATTTCATATTTGGCATTAGAAGCTAGTATTAATGATCCAGATTTTAAGACTTAATGCAGCTGCGAAGTCATATCGCTTTTCAAAACAGTCATCTCCTTTCAAGAGTGTCAATGAAGACAGTGCTAACCGAATGAACTTAATTTGGAATCTTTTTCATTAATGCTTTCAAACATCAGGGTTCACGGTAGGCTAGATTACAAGGAATAATGACCTGAAAGTTATCTGTGCCAGGTGTCTAACTTAATTTTATACTGGAAAAACATCTGTATAAGAAAGCTCTCACTGGTGTCTCCGAAATTTTCATAAAGATATGACTTGTATTTCTTTTTGCCTCAGAACTTGAGAGCACTTTTCACAGTGTTGTAAATGCAGAGGACTCAAGTACAGAGGCAGTTTAATAATTAGGCTTTTTAATTAAATAAATATACTGAACAGAATAATCTGAATTAAAGAAAATCTAAATTGCATCCCACTAGCTCTGGTGATGGCTGATACGGTGTCCTGCATTTTGCTACTGGAAATTGAATGCTTGGAATCATTAGGTACAGTAGCTTGTCCTCCCATTTCTCTGTGTATTTTTCAGACAAGTAAAGCTTTTCTTAGCCTGCTTGACAAAGTCTAGAGAACCCATTGTCCTGATGGAAAGGTTTTAATAATTCTCTTAAATCATCCCACATAGATTGGCCTTAGACTACCTTTCTACTAGCAAACAATGCAATGCCAGATAACATCCCTTGGCACTTGAGCTCATCAATGGTCCCTACTGTGGTTTTACTTTGGGCCAGTTATCTGTCTCCCAAATAATTCTGTGCAAGGTTCAAGATATTAACTCAGGCCAGTTACTATTCCTACTTAGAAGTTTGAATATAAGCATCCTGTTTTAGAGAACTTAATATATTTGGATGTGAGTTACTCCATTCCAACTAGAACTGATGTCAGAGGTCAGTCCAAGACCTGTCTAATTCACTGGTCTGGATGTAACTCTATGGTTCTGTGAGATGGCATAGTTGCAGTAGTACAAGACTTTTCAGATACTGCACTGATAGTCCTGTGACCCAGAAATGTGTGCTTGCAGCCTGGAAAGTCAACTGTATCCTCAGCTGCATCTCGAGGGAGGTGATTCTCCCCCTCTACTCTGCTCCTGTGAGACCCCATATAGAGTTCTGTGTCCAGTTTTGGGCCCCCCAACACAAGAAGGATGTGGACCTACTGGAGCAATTCCAGAGGAGGGCCATGAAGTTGGTCAGAGGGGCTGGAGCACCCCTCCTATAAAGACAGGCTGAGACTTGCATTTGTTCAGCCTAGAGAAGGGTCCAGGGAGACTTTATAGGGGCCTTACAGTACCTAAAAGGGACCAACAGGAAAGATGGCAAAGGACTTTTTACAAGTGCATGTAGTGATAGGACAAGAGGTAATGGTTTTAAACGGAAGGAGGGTAGATTTAAAGGAAGAAAGTCCTTACTGTGAGGTTGGTGAGGCACTGGGATGGGTACCCAGAGAAGCTGTAGCTGCCCCCTCCCTGGAATTGTTCAAGGCCAGGTTGGACGGGGCTTTGAGCAACCTGGTCTAGTGGAAGGTGTCCCTGCCCATGGCAGGGGGTTGGAACAGTAGGATTTCTAAGGTTCCTTCCAACCCAAATAATTCTGTAATTTGATGATTCTAACATTAGGGAGGTGATTCATGTGAACTTTAGAAGACTGTTTCTCCCTTGTTAGAAGTCAAGCACCCTCAAAGGTCCTGAAGTTAGATCATCTATCCATTATGGGCAGTAACTTGTAAGTCCTTGGTATCTTGAAGCCTCCTTCTGCCCAAGGCGGCAGTAATTATCTTCCAGTTACTTTTGACATGATTGAGTGAAATTCATGCCATTTATGACAGATTGTTTTTAGGCTTTTTTTTTTTCCCCTCCTCTACAAATTCATTCTGGGTTTCTTCCCTAGGCTGAAATTCTGAATGAGTGTCATTTAAACCATAACATTTACTTGCCTGTTTCCTTATTAAGGCTAACAGCTCCAAATGGATAGAATCATTCTAGATCTTAGAATTACCTCTGTCCTTGTTTAGGACCAAACAAGCCTCAGCAAACATTTTGCAAGACTGCTTGAACTGCTTAACGATAAATACAAGAGGATAGGTATCTTTAAATGAAGAATACTGGAGAGGGGACTGTGTCAAGTCAGAAGTGTGAGAGACTGGATATGTTCTTCATTCATCAAAATAGTCTTCATCCCTGACACTTGCAAAATAGCTGTCATTCTCCTTGTACCTTTTTGAATTCTAAAGGTACTGATGAGGCATCTGAGAGTTAGTGTGGTCAGCAGAGAAACGTATCGGCAGTTTTCCCCAAAATGCCTCCAAAATCTAACTCCCAAGTACCAGTGATTTTTTTGTGATACCACCAAAAGGTTAGAAAAAGACTTGTAAATTGCCATTGGTAAGTAGAAATAAAGGTTATTTTATCAGTAACTGGAGATCATGGAGCTGTATAGTCCACAAACGCATCCAGTTCTTTCCATCCTTCCTCTCTCCATCTGTCTGAAGGTGCAGTAGCCCATCTGTTCTTTGGAGCTGTGAGAAACTGAGGTTATATTACAGTCTTATACTTTGGTATTTACAAAAGGAACAGGAACTGTGTATAGGCTCTAAACATTTGTAACTCTAAAAATACTAAGTCTAGATTGCCTGGGTTTTAATTAACCAAAGTTATAATGGACATGACCATACATGTTGGAGAAATCAGGTTATTTTCAGGAAACAGAATGACTAGTAACTTGTTAGGGGTGAAAATAAAAATGTTAGTTTGAGTTACTAGGTTTCTCCTTTCTGGGTAGAGTTCTGTTGCTGCATTTTGTGGCAGTTTGCAAAAATAACCAAGTTAAGTCCATCACAATTTATAGTATTTATACCGCTATTTAAAATAAAACAAATTGTCAAGGGTAAAATCGAGAAGATAAATTCCAAGCCTAAGGCTACATGCTAGAAATGTACAAATAATCAGAAGTGAAACAGGCTTGAAGGAGTGTCAGGAGAAGTTACTATAGAAACAGCATATAAGTATGTATACCAATTCCAAATTAAAACTGTTGAATTATAAATAATAGTCCTGACAATTGTAAATTATAGTTACTATCCAAAATTATGAGTTGTATTCATTCGTTTACCCTGTCTGATATGATGCCTTGGGTTTTTTTCAGTGGCAGTCAGGCCCACAACCTCAGACAGATGGTGAACACTTCAGTCTAAACACTGACACTTTCTGTCAACTCATCAGATGAGTCTGACGCTTTTAGTACTGAGCAGGAACACTAGAAATCATTATTTTCTCTTGCAGAGTTAAAAAAAAAAAAAAAAAAAAAAAAGAAAAACCAAACCAATAGCAAAATGCTAAGCCCAGCACTTCTAAGCAAACTGAGGGAACAGTGTCTTTCTCCATGCCTAAAGTTGCAAAACATTGTTATTTATGACTAGATTATAAAGTCCATCATGCATGCACCAGCCTTCTATCTATATTTAAAGACAAAATGGCCTAGAGTGTGAACCAGTTAGTTTTCTAAAGTGTTATGGTAAATAGAAATACATATGACATGTTAGGTTCTTATGCTGTGAATTTCTATGTTGACCAGTTTCTAACTACTGTAATGTTTTCTGATACATAGTGTAACATACTGCTTTTAGTCACATTTTAATGGTAATTTACAGTTGGTTTGGGCTGCTTATATTATTGGTATACTATCAGTTATTAGTAGAACTCTACTTGCTACTCTTCAGGTGTTACTTCAGCTGAACATCATTTACTTATCTAATGCACTAGAGAACCATTGTTATGCTTAAATGGGTCAGATTTTCAAATATCAGAAAAGCTATTGCTTGTATGGGCTCAGATGATTGTGTAAGTTAAGCATGTTCATGTCATGCTTAAATAGTATTTGAGACCAAAATCAAATATTCATTTGAAATACCTCCCAATCTAATACAGTTTTGTTTTAAACTCATGCTCCTGAACCAAGATCATGGATCAGAAAAATTGAGTTAAACTCCCTGTTCCCTTTGGCATTGTTGGAGAGCTCATCAAAGTCATCTGTGATAAGTGCGTTGCCAGGATTTCACTCTGTGTTTAAGGAACGGGTATATCTTGCTTCCTCCTAAAAGAAAACTTTTCATTTCAGCTTATATTCAAGCTATGTTTATATGTTTCATTTGGATGTATTGTCCTGTGCAAAAAGTTTCTTAATCTACATAAAATACAGAATATACTATTGTAGATACTAATGTGGTATATATATGTATACATGTAGATATTTTCTAAACTACAGATGTAATTTTTCAAGGGCAGAAATTGGTGACAGTTGAGTAAGATTCTGCATACAGATGTTCTAGTTTCTGAAATGTCTGTCAAGATACCCTGCCCTTCCCAGTGAGATAAGCTTGCTTTAAATCTTAAGTTGGTGTAAATTGGTTTAAAATTGTGGTCTTTGAGAATACATGACAGGCAGGATAGAAATTTTTAAAAATAAATGAAAGCAACTTGAGTGTCTTAAGAAAACCAACACCTTTTGAACACCTTTTTTTTTCCTTTTTTCATTAAAATGGACTTCAAAAGGGATTTATTATTCCTCAGTGCTGACACCCAGGTGACTTCAGTAAAGAAAAGAAATTGAGAAGCCATCTCAAAGCAGGTGAACAAGAGGGAATTGTTAGCGTACAAGCCTTCCAGTATAAAACTACTCATGAGTGTAGGTACCCTTTAGGTTTTCTATAGGTGGCTGTCCCTGTTGACTGCACATTTTCTTCCCTACACAGGTAATTGTGTGCAGAACTGATAAGTATTGCACTGCCTGTTTGTCTCCTTGGCAACCAGCAGAAATAGTGAATAGTGGTAAAGGAGAGGGACTGCCCATTTACCAGAGACAGCAAACAGCGAAGTGATAGGGAAGTGAATGGGAAGAAAGGAAAGAATAGAATGAGCTAAAAAGGCGATACGACAGCATAAAGGAGAAAACAAAAGCAGGAAAAAAAAATACCTTCTGGAGAGGAAAAAATATGAAAGAAACAGGAAGACAAATGAAAGGGGAAAAAAATCTAGGCAATAAGGTGAAAAGGGGGGATGTTGCACTAAGAGCAGGGTTCAGGGCTGTGCAGGAATCAAGGAATAGCACAAGGTTGAGTAGAAGGTAAGAGAAAACATTAAAATCATAAATAGATATAAAAATCTTACAGTAGGCTAGAAGCAATTTTGTCACAGTTGGTGACAACATAGGCTGGAGAATACTCCAGAAAAGAAAGTGGGGACTAGGTGTCTAGGAATTTTGCACTGAGATGGCCTGACATCAAGCCAGTAGGTTGCTAAAGCAGAGCTACATTTAAGTTTTGTCATCCTACCCTCCATGTCATTACTTGCAGAGGTTATCAGTGGCTTGCTTCCTCCCAGCCTCTCCCCTATTTCTTCATGAGTTGCACCTGTATGTATCACAAAAAGAAGGGGAAAGGGTGGGTAAAAAGACAAGGCAATATAATGTACTATTACTTAAACATGTGTGAAGAAGGATGCACACTGTGTAATGGTGACCCTGAATCTCTGTATGTCCTAATATAGTAAGAGGTGAAAATTTATGCAAGGTTTGCAAAGAAATGCCCTTCAGCCAGTTTCTTGTGCAAATCGTGAGGCCGCACAGAACGTGTCCTCTACCCTGTGCTAAAATATCCAACTTCTAAAGCAGCTTTGTGGAAAACCAGGAGAAGCAGAAGTAGTAAAGATGGGAATATGTGTTTTCATTTGAACAGTGCATTTCATCTGTGTCCATGGATCCACTGTTTCCTATAGGAGAGGTGACTCCGAGAACAGGAAACTCATTAGCGTGGGCATTAGGTGGAATTGCAAAAGGGCAGTATGCAAAAGGCCACACAGCCATGGGCTGGAACTGTTGCCAAAAAAATACATCGAAAATCTTCACTAGAAGATGTGAAATTTCATAGGTAAATACCTAACTACACAAAATGGCAGATTGGACTTGGCTGCACTGGCTCTGTTGAGGCCTGGGTTTCACCAGCAGATGTTTTCTATATATTTATTGTTTCATATATATAAGCTCTTGATGCTCTGCACACTTTCAGAAGAAATCAGCACACCAGTGCTCATTTGATAGTAGCAGTACCATGTATAATCTTCCTGGTAGCAGATCTGCAGCCTACATAATCACATGTGGTGGTAACATTTAGATTATGTTGCACTTTGAAGTAAAATTAACACAGGCCTAAGTCTGAAACAACATGAACTGTAAGGCTGTGAATCACAGGGCTTGTATCTGAAAGCCTGTAAACTGCTTTCTTACGTGACTAGAAGAAAACAACCTTATATGCCTTGAAAATCTATAACTTTGTTGTATGCTGTAGTTCAGCTAATTAATAATTTCTGTGTGTCACATAAGTACCCAATGGATAATTTTCCATGAAGAGGGTTTTAAGAAAATGGCAATAATCAGAATATTCTAAAACATTATATCACTCTGGACAACTTCTCAACCTCCTTTTTGAGAAGTGATTCCACATGTCAGCATATGTGCACACAACACATCGATGGAGGATATTTCTGATTGCAAGCAAGAGGATTTGAAAGAAAAAGTTGAGTCCAAAAAAGTAGTATCAACATCTTGTCCTCCAAAATGTCTTTAAATAATTATGCTGCTTTCCGTTCAGTTTCTTTAATAAAGCATCCTAATGAATGTATAGACTTGTCACATAAGTGTTTGATAATTCAAACATGATTGCCTTAATAATTATATAGAAAATCATGAAAATAATAAAGGGGTAACAGAGAATGAGTATGTTGTGTATTTTTGAATTAATGTTTACAAAGTGGGCTACCTGTGACAAATGGGAATGTTGAGTTTTCATGTGGAACAGAGGTAGATATAATTAAGGATTTAGTCTTCAGTGATGCCAAATCAGTCCACAGATTACCTCCAAGGAGAGGAGGAGAAATAGCAGAAATGGAAATTTTACTCTGTGTTTTTCCAAAAAGAACCAAAAATGGCATAACTTCTTTGACAAAAAGTTATATGTACTTTTAGTCATCCTGATATCTTACTAGCATTACCATGGGGAAGTAAGAAGCTAAAAATATAATTTTTCATGTGAAATAAGATAGGAGAAGTTCTGTTCTTATTAAGGAAAATTGAAGCTGTATTTATACAAAAATGAATGAGACTATAGGGTCATAAAGGACGTCTTACTAATTTTTAGCTTTAAGCATAGGATTCAAGGGAGCTCAGAAAATTACATCCACGAAATCTGTGCTGCACAGCTGATAAAATGTGTCAACATGCTGATGATACGTCATTTTGTTAATGGTAATACTGTCCTCATGCTGTGCAGAAAAATGAAAATTGTCTGAATTAACAAAAAATGGGGTGTTTATTACAACACTCTTTAAAAAACGATGGATTTTGTTACTGCATGTAAGGACTTGTAAATGTATTAGCTAAGCATTTCAGTTTTATTTAGGAAGGCTGCTTGATAGAATTGTTTTAATGTTCTTTTTAGAAAGAGTTAACATAAAGGAGTGAAGGTCTTTTCTTTCACTGAAATTTAGCAGTCCTGTTAAGCATGTACCGGCTTATTTTCTAGGCTCACTTTTATTCCAGCTGTGAGTGGGAAACTTCAGGAAAACATTCCTAAAAAGCACCTTGAGGTGACTAAATTGCTACTTCATTTATGTCAAGATGGACAAATTGAAAATCTGCCAACCACAGTCACCAGTGCAAGTCCTGCTGGACTCCCACCCAAACAGATGACACGTTTTGCCTCCTCTGTGATGCAGATATGGGGGATTGATAGTTTCAAAGGTAGGAAGTTCTAGACCAACCTTGTAGATGCTGAAAGCAAGTGGCATTCCTCCCTCTTTCCTTTGTCTCCCCATCAGGATAACAAATGCTGTCATGGGAAACACTGAAATAATTTTAGGGGCTTTTCTTTAATTTGCAATGACACAAGTGTCTACAGTCAGCAGCAATTAGGAAACAACTGTTGTGGTACATGGTCTGCTTTGAAAAGGTCTCTTAGAAGGCTTCAAGAACACAGCCAAGTCCCTTTTATCAAGTGAAGAGCCTTTCAGAAGGCTTGTTCGCAAAATAATTAAATGAAACAACAGCATTAGCAAATGGCTAACCCTAACTTACAAATAGGATTTAATCAACTCTCAGTAATTGCCTTTGTTTCCTTGTTAAATAAGCCAGAACAGTTTGGGGGGGTGTTGTATAGTGCTAACCAAAGGAGTTGCTTCTTGTTACTACAGTGGGTATGTTGCGCATGTTCTGTGTTACTGACATTGCTGTTTTACAGATGTGGACACTCAGGACCAGAAAGGATAAAATTGGAGAGTTAGCAAGAGCTAGGGTTGAAGAGATGGTGTCAAGACTATGACCCTAGCAGCTGAGAGGAAGGGTGGGGGGTTACTAGTCTGGTACTCAAGACGTCTAGCTGCTGTTCTTTGTGGCACAAACTCTCTGTATGATTTCAGATAAAGTTTCTATGTCTCAGCTCCCCATATAGAAAATCAGAATAATAATATTTATTTTAATTCAAATTCTGTAGTTAAGAGCCCTAAGATTAAGAGCGGCTTGATCCATTAAAGAGTTGAGTGGCCTGAAATTCTGTGGCACTGAATTCTTCTTGGAAACTAGATTCATTTTTATTGTCCTTGCAGAACCTAATCATTCTAGAGAATGAATCATTCAGTATATGTTTTTATATGAACGACCCTTCCCACCTTCTAATAGAGCATTAGAAAAGTATTTACCTTTATAGTATGTGTCAAGTACTTGATGTTTATGATAAAATAATCAACATAGTTTGACTAATAGTGATTAGTGTTTTAAACAAGTTTTCTGTAACATCAGCATTAATAGTTCTAATTTCACTTTATGATCAGAGTTCGAAACTGATGGTCAGAATGAGCTATGTATCCTGTAACAAGTTATAACTGCTTTGTGAGGTTGATAATAGCCCTGTGATTGAAAATCCTCCAGTTCAGGAACCCCAGCTTAAAACTTCTGCATCTGTTAAACACAGAAGGCTTCTTAGGTGCAAACTGATCAATCTTTGTGCACAGCTTAGGACTGACTTTGCTTTTGTGGCCTCTTACTGTCAAACTTCTTTGTATTTTGGGGCATACAATTATATTTCCTTCCTAAGGTTCTGATTTGCATTCACTGAGCCTCTGCAGCAACTTAACATGTTTTGCCCATTCCCAGGCAGTTTGAGCTTAAAAATGCTTTGCTGTGAAGTGGCACAACTGCATCATGACTATGTGTTCTCTGCTTTGGGGCTTGTAACCTCCAGTACAGCTACAGGGCAGACAGAAAGGAGTGTTAGAGCCCCAGCTGTGCCAGCAAGATTCAACAGAGCTTGTGTGTCAGTTGTTAGTCAAAATTATGTTCAGTTCTCAGTCAACAGTTTTCATCTTTGTTCTTCATTCCTTTGGTTTCTTTCTGAGTAGGATTGTTTTCAGGACTCTTAAATCTTTCTGGTTTTATTTTGCAATTTTAAAAAAAGAAAGTCTGTATGTGATACATGCAGATTCCAGTATAAAGTTAGTAGAAGAAATTTCTTAAAATTAGCAGAGGAGACCAAAATTGCAAAATCTTCAGGGTTGCAAGAACTTTGTTATATTATTTGTAACCAAAGGTAGTTAGACCTTTGTTAAACAACTCAAACGGCTTCTTCATTTAACTTGTTCTAAAGTCTTCTGTATTTTAGAATAATGTATTTCTAATAACCAGGTTGCTCTGGCACAAAAGAAACAGCAGCTTCAGTATTCAATGAATATTTAAAAGTTGATCTGCTTTAAAAGCTGACTTTTGGTTAGTTTTCATATTTCCCATTTGGGGCTTGAATTTCTAAATTTTCCCCAATTTCCTCTGTTTGAGACTTGGCAATAATAGAAAGAGGAAAGCTGGTGAGTCCTTTTCTGGTTTACATCATTGTGGCTTCACTTTTCTTTGGTTCCACAAAATATGAGTGGATGTGTTTGAGTTGGTTTTAGAATTAATACAGTATGGGCATTTTTATTATGGGAATAAATATTTATTCTTTGGTAGTTCTCATCATCAATGTAGTCTGTTCTTGTACTGCTTCCACCAGTGGTCTTTCCAATAGAAATTTGAACTATTAGTTGTAAGACAAGTGATTTTTTTTTTTTTTTTAAAAAAGGACATTTTTCAGGTGCAGGTTGCAAGTCTTTTCAAGGTTAATAGCCCATTTATAATGAAATATGGTGACCTTAAGGAAAGATAATGATTCATAAATAAAAAAATGCAGGGATCTTGCACTTCACTGTTCAACATTATTGACCCTGAAATGCAACCATTACATGGGAACTAGTAGAAAGTTGGTGATAATAAGTAATACCCCTTGCTGGTGACAGCACCATAAATGTTCATCATAATAAACAAATATTGAGATCGGAGAAACATACAAATCAAATATAATCTGGGGCAAAGGATACAAAATACATCAGTGTGATGTTAAAATATTTCTGATTTTTGAAACAGTACCAAATGTTATCTGCATTAGGTGTGCTTTTTGGACCATAAAAGTGGAAAGGTCTGTCAAATTGAGCCTGCTCTTTTTATGAGATTGTCTATAGAAGTCAAGAGTTATAAGTTAAGCAATCCAAGATTTTAATTTTTAAACACTGACCTAAAAGCAGAATAACCTCCAGATGAAGGGAGGTTTTTTGGCAGGATTTTTTTGGAAGGTTTATCTCCACACAAATATATACTCAGCAAATAAATGTATTGTTTCTAGGTGTTTTCTCTTTAAAAACTATGTAAATATATATTTATATAATATGTATTCATCCTCATTTCTGTTTTGTCTTTTGCTCCTGCAGTTTATTGTGGAGTGTCATGGGAATACACTTCTTCCACAGTTTTTGGGCATGTACCGACTTACTGTTGATGGAGTTGAAGTATATATGATTGTTACAAGAAATGTGTTCAGCCATCGTTTATCTGTTTATAGAAAATATGATTTAAAGGTGAGAAATAACTGCTGATGAAATAACTGACAAAGTAGCTGAAACGCTTTCTGTAAATGTTGGATTATGCTGATGCTTGACTATTGCTCAGAATTTTAATTAATTTTAAATTGTGTTATGTAAGAGCCAGTGTTAACTGGTTTACTTCGGCATCTAGGTTTAGCAAAACTGAGGGATGATTTTATAGAAATTGTACAAATTTATTCGTATTGTTCATTTTTAAACCGAGCGATTTAACCGGATATGTTTGTTAAATGTAACTAATGGTTAAAGGTAAAACCCTTCACACAAGTACAGTAATAATTCTGCTTCCTATAGGTTTTTTTATCAACATTATGGAAAGCCACAGCTGATTCTGCAGAGGGCTTTTATAAAATAACTAAATTTCATCATCATTTAAACCAACAAAATGCTACTACAAAATGCCTACTACATAAGCTTCATGTTTCATTCTGTCTTAAAAATAATTAAAGTAAAAAAGGTTCTTAAACAAAATTTCTGTTGCTTTTATCATAAGGTATGTTTTAGCTTTATTTCAGAAGGTTTATCTGCTCATTGTAATTTTGTCAATAGTTAATATACATTGTGTTTACAACGATTGCCCAAAATATAGCCTTAGTCTTTCTACCTAAGGGATTGTATTTTAATTTCCTCCATAGTCTCCCCTTAAAAACCTACTTCTTTCTAATATGTTTTATTTTAATGTGTTGAACTGCTAAATGCATCTGCAAGCTTGTTTTAAGTTGTTTATTTAGCATTCTGTATTAAGAGATTTGTAATGCTGTATGCTGTGCCATCCTTGCCTACTGTCAAGTATCTACCTAGCAATGGTTAGAGAGTTGACTCAACATGATTTATAAGAACTGATTTCCAGATGGTTGACAATTGCCTTTTCGTATTTAATATTATCGGCAGCAGAGCTTACCAGAAAAAGATACTTTTTTTAATTTAACAGAACTGTATAAGTTTTAGAGCATCATAATGTCTAGATGCATTTTAAAAAGGGACGAAAGCACAACAGAAACAGAAATGATACACAGTACATTCTTAGCATTGGTGTCAACAGCTCCTGCTATTATTTACCTCTGTGAATGCTTCTGTACTTCAGTTTGTCCAGCTGGACAGAATTGCTTTAAAGGTAAACTTCTTTTGCAATTTAAATTTAACATCAGTATCATACAAACAGAATTCAAAACAAACTCCTTCAGCAGATATAGTGACACTGCATACATTATAAATTAATTTTTCTTTATTTTCATTTCTACAGCATCTGCGGTTTTAGGTTCAAAATCCTTTTTTGTACATGAATATTTTTGACACTGGCTTAGAGCTCACTTGTAACACAAGCCTCTACCTGTGTAGATACTAAGAAAGAGACCACAGAGCAGTATAGGATTTCAGAAGTATTTTCCTGGCCGCTGAGGTAGTTTATTAAAATTACCTAAATGTCAAATTTGTCAATCTCCCTAATTTTTACTGTTGTAAATCCTTTTTTTTTCTTCTAGTCAGGTTTTCAGGTGATATTTTTTCAGGCCCAATAGTCTAATGGACCACAGAATACAACATTAAACAAAATACCATCAGTGAACTAAAAGTCAGACTTTTACTAGGCTTTGTTATCGGTTAACTATATAACACAACAAAATCCAGCCTTGCTGGGCCATTCACAATAACCGAGACATACTGTCCCATTTCTCTTTCCTCTCCATCCTTTCTAACTTTCTCTCTGCAAACCAAATAAAACATGGTATAAAAAGATGTAGTTGGGAATCCTCATGTTCTTTAAACTAGTATGACTCCACTCCAGCACTTCTTTACACAATGCACACCTTCCAACAAATGATAGATTTACCAGTCTCTGTGTCCAGTTATCATGTTTGTAGTTATTTCTTGCAGTGCTATTATGTGATAAATAAACACTGGATATTTAAAGGTGTGGTCCTGCTCCAAGAAATTTTCAAGGAAATAGATACAGCCATTTTTTGTCACCTCCAGCTTGTTCAGAAAGCACCATATTGCCTACTAGTTTTAAGCTAAACAATGCATTTTTTTTAAAAAAAGAAATATGCAAAATGTCTTTGGCAAGCACTGTGTATCTTGTGAATCTGCAGTGGGTCTCATCTCTTCTTTTGACTTCATGTTGCTGTGAGGTGCTTTGTTCTTGTTTGTAGTTTGTGATCTTTTAAATATTTTTATGTGTTTATATTTGGTGACATCCTTTTCCAATGTGTATTACATATGTCCAAATAGTTATATAGAACAGGCTATTCCATAACCATACAGCTAAATTGGCGCAAAAGGATGAAAAGTCTGCCAAGCAAACTGAAATTCCAGGATGATAGTCTCAAAATGAGGATGAGACATGAGGATGAAGCTCCAGCAGTCAGGAGGACGATAGATGTAGAGCATTTGAGGATTTAATCCATCTTTCTTCTCTCATGATACATCATCTTCAAGTGGTTGCAGCAGTTCAGCGGCCCTGGGCATTCTACCTACTGTATCACCTTTCTTTAAAACAGCTCTCAGGTTCAGAAGGATGCAGTTCATCCACTTTTTGACCTATTATCGTAACATTTTCAAATTAGTTTCTGACATATGCACATTTTTAGATCCATTTTTTCTGTTTCAGGGCTCTACTGTGGCTCGAGAAGCCAGTGACAAAGAAAAGGTATGGTGCGTTTCTGTTCCTTTTTCAGTTATCTAACCTGCTAGCTAGTCTCAGGACAAACATAACCAGTGCTGTTCTGCCCCTTTTCTTTGTTTTCTGTCATATTCTCCCCTCTTGAGTTCTACCTTATTCCCTCCTTTATCTTTCCTCTATTTTCTGCAGACCTTTGAATATTGGTTTGCAATGGTGTTGAGATTTCAGAGGTAAGTGAGCCAATCCTCTACCTCCTCCTTTTCCTTTTTTCTCTTCTCTTCTTGGTTTCTTCAGGGCCTGCCCTGTGGTAGGAAAACATCAGGACTTTCTTCTCTTCCCTCCTGCTTCTTCATCTTCTTTCTCTTGCTCTTTAATATTGAGATTTATGGATACTCCATGTCAGTTAATGAAATGATGTGACGTGGCACCACTTCTAAAGTGAATGCAAAGATGAACCAAACCTTGAATTGTGAGAATCTTTGGGTATGTAAAGCTCATATAAACGAGCAAACAGCTGACAGATGTATATGTAGCTATAACAAGAGACAGTCTCCCTCAAATTCTGGGCTGAAACTTTTCTCTAAAAGGAAATTGATCACTTTGTTTTTCTCCATCTCCAACTTCAGTTCATTTGGAAAATTTAATGTTCTCAAAATCAACATTTCTCTGAGGTTTCAGTGAAATAGCCTGATGGCACTTTAGGAGGGGTTTGTCTAGAGATTCTACAGATAACTGAAGGTGGAACATAGTCTCCATCATCTAAGACTTCTTTGTAAGATTTCCAAATTTGGGTGAAGTCTAGGAACCCATGACCCTTGTTTTCTTAATTTTTCCAACTACATTCCTTCTGACTTAGCATTAGACATAAGATCAGTCACTCAAAAGACTTCATTTTATGTTGTCCCCAAATTCCATTCAGATCATTTGTTTTTCTCCTAAGCATTAGTTGTACCATACCTACCTCTCTGGGTCTTCTAGAAATCACACAACTACACTAAGGAGTAAGGGACATGCAGCAGCTGTCAGTCCTACAGTTCTCATTGCATGAAAAACTCTGTGCAAAGTTTTTCTACTTCGTCCTAAGGTATGACAGTTCTTCTTCCAGCACTAGGCAACTACCATGTACCAAATGACAACTGCAGTTACAATACTCAGTATTAGCTCTCTTTTGCTGTACCGGGCCCTCAAGATGATGTCTTGAATGGTCTCTGTTCTTTTCTTGTGGTCTATTTTTGTTCTTGTTTGGTAGCACAATTATTTTATTTTTTTTAAAGCAGAGGTATTAACCCTTCAATGTCTTACAAACAATACCTAGTGTCATTGAAAACCTCTGCTAGTAGTACTAAAATAATCTGACATAAATAAGGAGGAAAAATTATTTGGATGGGACTACTTCAGACCGCGACATCAATGCTTGGAATAGGAGTGTAAAACTTAACAATATTACACATATTCAGCTGTATAGCCGCTGATATTATACAGATATTTAATGTAGTGGTTTTGAGCCGTTTTAGGAATATGTCTCATAATAAATAAATTAATAATAGTACACCTCTACTGTAGTTAATATGTTGGTGAGAATCTCAAAGAAACAGTGCTTAGCTTTGTTCCCAGGTAAATTCATGGCAAAATTACTATTGAACTTGATTATAACTAGGTTGAAACTAAGTTATGTAGTTTTGTATAACTATACAACAATTACTCTCTAAATTTAATGTAAAATCATAACTTCAGTAAGGCCAATAACAAAAATTCCCATCAACTTCAACATATCTTGAGCCTCCCCTTTTGAGTACTTCTATGAAAGAAATATAAAAAAACCTGGTCCCCCAAACTCTTCTGCAATTTTAAATCTCACACATTGTTTTCTTTTCAGAGGAATTTGATTTCTTGGAGACAGAACTACACGAAGCTTATTCTTCTTGTAAGCAGACAGTCTGGGGCTGTTTGAACAGCCTTCTGTTACTCATCGTTCCCCTCAAATGCCAGTGCAGTGCAGCAGGGAAGCCACAAGCTAGCACTCGAACAAACATTTCTAAGAAAGGGAATTAATTAGTAGACTTCTAAGTTCATAGAAGGAACAACACTTTGCAAACACTTCAAGAAGGACTCCTAGGGATTCAAGGAAAGGAAAAATAATGGTTTGCATATTACATGTGTTTTGTCTAAGCTTTGGAGTCTGCTGTTTGATTTGTAAGGGTCTGAAGAATAGACTACTGCATGTCTGTATTGTAGATGTTCAGAACATTCATCGTCACTGTGATCTGAATCTCCTGCAGCAGGCACTACAACAGCAGTGGTTTAATCATCTAAACTACTCAGTTGTTTCTATCTCACCGTTTGTAAGCTTAAATAAAAAGGGCATTGTGTATTTATACAAATAGACAAAGAAAGTTTTATTTGAAACTCTGAGCAGTGCTAAAGACCTGCTATTGAGATGTATCTCTGCATGTGTGACACTAATTTCAGGACCTTGAGGACTGTGTTGACATAAGTACGTAAATGGTCCATAATTCATAACTGGCAAGTAAGAGCCTCGTAGCATATTCTTTCACTTCCATTTTCTCTTAAGTAGATGTCACTATTTCAATTTTTTTGTTTGTTGTCTTCTGTGGGAATCTCAAGCCATCTTAAAGATGTTAAAATGCCTGGGAAATTTTAGCTTGAAAGGGGGGGAAAAGGCATTTCAGCAAATGCTCTGAAGAGATTTTTGGCATCTCCTATGTTAGAAGAAATTGCTCTGAATGATTAAACAAAACCAGACAATCTCAAATACTTAGCTGACTTTTAGCCAGAGGCAAGTTAAATCATCAATTTATTAATATTGCCCTGAAATTACATTATTTATAATAGAATTTAAATTAATGGCAGCATTATTTAATTACTTATTATAAAGGTATCCACTGCTATTCACATCTGTAAAACAGAAAAGTAATAAAAGACAGGAAGCTTTTGGTGCTAAATGTACAGCTAAAATGTCTGGCAATGCTGTAGTTTTTAAATGGGCTTTTAAGTAATTCATATTTAATTTCAAATGCCAATATTCAGGTAATCAAATGGTTTTCAGAATATCAAGCATAATATGTTAGCTTCCTTTAAAGCTGTCCAAACCAGGAAACAGAAGAGTAAGTCTTTTAGTCACATTGTAATGCAGGCTGCAAATTTTAGATAAATTACTTTGAAATGGAAAACTTAGTTAAAATTATTATGTTCTTGAATCTTTTCCTGTTGAACTACTCTTCTGTTATTTATTCAGTTAATAAGGAAGAGGCAATTATACAGAAAGATTTAAGGGACCATAAGAAACCAGGAAAAAAAAGGTCTTTTTCTAATTTAGTTTTGTAGTGTAAAATTAGTATTCAAACATTTTTTTTTTTTAGATCAGTTTTTAGGAAGAAAAGCTGACTGGAATGACTTTGAGAATGTTACTTTTCTGTCCTGTTTTCAGTTTATCTCCTGCTTGACTGTCCTCAGCTGTTTAATATCCTAACATATTGATGAGAAACTCTGAAACTGTCATTTCAATATTTTGTGATAATCAGTGTGGAGACAAGCTCCATCCCTTAGATTTCACCTTAACACAAAATTCCTCTCATTTGCATTATAAGTGATATTTTTAATAATAAAGCCATTACTTTCTTGGCAACAAGTATCATAACAAGCACTTACAGATGTCTTGAATTTTGAAAGAACAGTATGTTTCAACAGTTGTCAAATTCTGACAGCTGCTCTTTTTTTTTTTAGGCTTTAGTTCTCTTTATTATTTTTACTATTTTAATAGTGGGCATTTTCTATTCATTCCTTGGACAATTTTGCCCTCTTAAGTGAAACCAGGATAATGCAGAACTCCCCTGGTGGTCTGCCTGCTCACAATTATTCTGTACTTGCAGTACAGCATCAAATTAGCAGTTACAGCTGAGTCCACTTGTACTTACAAAGAACTTAAGCATGTCGCTTGTGAGCGAGCAACTTGGAAGGAAATTTGAAGAAGAAAAATAAAAACTGAACTGGAGCCCACCATATTTCTACTTTCTTGAGCAATTTCAGAGATTATTACATGTCTTTAAATTACTCTAAAACTGGTTGCATTGCCACCTATGGTATGTGTTGTTGCATAAATACAGAAAAATTAGAAGAAATATGTTTGAACAAAGAATTTTCTATTCAAGTTCCTTTTTGGAAAAAAAAAATCCCATAATTGACAGCTGTGTTACATCTTAGTTAAATTATATACAAAATACATTGGCAGATGCTGCTAGATGTAATAAATCACTTAGTTTTGCTTTTTACGTTCGATATTACAATGTATTAACTGATTTCTGAGAGGATAGTTATAACTGAAGAAAGAAGGATTTTAATATAGAGCATAGCAACAAGATTACTCAGTCTTGAATTAGTATTTTTATTTTGATATCAGTAGGTAAAACTTCATTCAAGGTAAATCATCCCAAAATCTGAGCTATTTTTTCCTGCTATTTTACAATTGCCAATTTCAGAACAGCATTTTTTTACTTATTTCTTTCAGTGATTTCAGTCCACTTCACATGCCGATCTCCCACAACAGACATGGGAAGCATGTCTTAGATTTCTCTGTGAAATGAATCTTAAGGTTGCATATACAGAGATTAAAACATCACACTGCAATACATCACAAAAATAGGAACAGACATTCACAGTTCAGATTCCTGCTTCAGCATTTAGCAGTCACATGACACCAATCCCATTATTTTTTTTCACCACAAATCACTAGTTTGCCTTTGGAGGTTGATTTAAAAAAAAAAAAATTGTTTTCCATATGTTAAAAGCATTTTTAAAGAAAAAATAAAAGGGAAACTTTGTCTTGCATTTTATATATTGCATGTTCATTTTGTAGCAGGAAGACATTAACCCTATGGATAATTCTGAATGCCTTTCCCTGAGCATTGAAAAGACACGTAGTTACTGTCTTAGTACATGCTCAAATTCCTAATCCATCTACAACATCATGTACAATTTCTTTTGTCCTATAAAAATGCCTGTTATACAGGCTAAAACCATTACAGTATTCCCTCTCAAACCCCATTTTGGGTTTACAGCTCTATTTCTATTGCCATTTACAGTCCTGTGATGCCAAGTGGAGCTGCAGACCCTTGTTTGGTTAGAAACCCCAGTCTAGGGCAAGCCAAATTGTATGGCAAAAGTTTGGACCCAGCTTCCATATCTACTGGAGGGAAGGAACTGCAATCTTCAGCTTTCCAAAGAAAGCTCTAGTGATTCTTCCATCTTGTAGATCTAGTGACTCCAGACTTTTGATTCATTTCAAAACCACCTTGCCAAGTTATTGCAAACCATACTTAGTATAATATCCCTTTTTAAAAAACACTGCCTTCCATATATGCTGATGAGCCCAGTCAGTCTAAAGTTAATCGAATTTAATTAAATTTTTTTTTAAAGAAAAAGGTGTATACAAGCCATTCACTATGAAAAGAAGCCCAGGGTGTGGAACTTCACTCATGGCAGGTGTTTTATACCATATTCAAAAGTTACAAACTGTAAGCCCACTTTTACTATGATTAGCTGTGTGAATAACGTGACTCATGGCTAGTTCCAAGCAAACAGTAAGACTGCTATGCAACATTTCTCCTACAATCTAATCTTTGCCTTTGTAAGGTGAGAAATTGCTGCCAGGTTATGAAGACAATTAGTCTTTTTCTTTTTGAATCCAGGACTTACTGTGAAACTTAACTGTCCTACAGCTATCTTGACAAGCTTCTTCCAAAATGTCAGCATTAACGTTAGCTGACCAAAAATACTTTTGGTAATGATGCACAAAAATCGGGGGGGATCACTAATATTAATTTCAGCACATTAAGACAGGATCATGAATTGAGGTGTGTTGAGAAATCTGCAGAAACTATTGTTCATATAGAGATAAAATGTCACCTGGTTCTTACCTTTTTTGTTTTCAAAAACAATGTCAGTGGGCTGATTCACTGTAAATTTAGTTTTTGAATCAGGCTTTTACACATTCTGTCATCTTAGTCAAAGAATTCTTTATTGCTTTTCAGCCTTTTCAAAGGCAGTGAAATCTTCTTGCTGTTAAAATTCTCTGTGACATGGCAAACTTTGGAATGCAAACCTGAAGTGTGCAAATAACATGTTTTTTTAATAAATAAATACTTCATATTTGTAAAATATACTGTGCCTTTCTTGCATCTTTAAGTAGGGGATTAAAAACAATGGAGATGGTTCAGAAAGAAAATCTATTATTAATTTAGTGGAAGTAGTTAGATGTTCATCTCCTGTGCAGCTCTTAAAATATTTAGTTCTTTAATGATAGTAATATGTTCCTTATAATGAATTACATTCTAGGTGAATCTTCTTCCAGCAAGGATTTTGCTTCATTGGAAATATTTGAGACTTCGTTAAAAATTAACTGTATCAATTATTTCATTAAAGCAATGTCTTGATTTTTTTCATTCAGATAGTGTTTTTAACTGTCACAATGTGGTTTTCTTTGTATTTATCTGTGTGTAAGAAGAAAATGTCCATATTAAGATATTTTAGCATTAGCATATACATTATTAATTTCAAATAACTATGAGAGCCCCTCATAGCCACATGTTTTCATAGATTTTAATTCATAAAATCACAAATCAATTTTGAGACAAAATTTCAGTTAAAGTATTACTAGAATCATTACTAGTGCTGGCTGTCTAGCAATATTTGAGACTGCAACAGTATCATAGGGCTATTCAGCTTATAAGAAGTAAGAAGAATAATATTGCCTAGCACACCACAAAAAGGGTTTGTGTAATAACACCTAGAAAGATGGAAGAGAATAGGTTGGAAGGCATCATACAAATAAAGTGGTGAGGGTGACTGCTGTCACATAGCTTTTTAGCTTCAGTTTCTTATATGGGACCCCCTGCTTTTACTTCCTTGTTTCTCTTCATATGCCTCAATACTTGCTTTTAATTTATGCAGTTCTGTACTTAAGTCTTCACAGCTATGGGTGTTTGGGTTAAGAAAAATTACCTCAGATAAAAATCCTCAGAGGGATTATTGGGGACTGGGGGAGCCTGCACACGAGGTGTCAAAGAGTGGCTTTTTGGAAGAGCTGATTCACTGCCCTGAGTGTCCTTGGGAGTACCCCTTGGGTCTTGTGATAGCAGGCAAGAAATGTGGCTGTGTCAGCTTTGCCAGCTCAATTTTATTAAAAATAGATTGGAGACAAGGTTAAAATGGAGTATGGCACCTGCATGACTGGCTTACCAGCTCTAGCATCTTCCAAAAAAGACATTGCTTGTAATTTAAGTTTATTTTTACTGGAGAGGACTGTTTTCAGTGGAGAAATGCACTTCTCCCTCCCACAGCCCACTGAGTCTGACTGGCTGATGCCGTGCTGTGGAGGAAATCTGTGGCAGAGCCTAGAGATGAACCTGCATCTCAGCATCTTAACCACAGTCACATCCTTCCTCCTTACTTACCCCCCACATTTAAACAGCATTAATAGGGGGCTTTTTCAGTGTTAATGGATTTGTTTCACTTTAACTTCTGCCTAGTTTAATAAATAACTTGGATATACTAGGTGGAAAGATAATCTGAGAAATTTTTTTTGGTGACTTTGAGCTGGAAATGAAGGGAGCTTGGTTTCCTGCATTCTTTTCATTATTGTTTCATCTTAAATTAATTCATCCAAATCTCTTCTCCATTCTTAAGCATCCCACACACTGGATTCCATCCTCTGGTGTTGGCAACGTCCCTGGATCTGCAGTTGTGCCTCTGCAGAATTAGCCCTCGTCCATGGGACACTTTGCTCCGTCGTGTACGATAATCTCTACAGCTGTTAGTCTGGAATGTTTATCTGATGTTTCCCCTACTCATTTTCATCCTAAACCACTTACTGAGTAGGCCATAAAGAAAACCGATGCATGCTGTGCTGTCATATTGTAGTAAACAATTCATTGTGAGCTTCAAGAAGTGTCTAACATCGTCTTCAAGTAATGCAGCATAGCACTGCAGGATGACTCCTCCATGGAAGGAGTGTGGGATGGTTGAATAATTATGGCTCTATCTCAGCTGCTTGGGTTTTTTTCCTTTTATTTTAAATTAAAATAGAGGGTCTCTATTAGAGGGTATTTTAATATAACAGAATGTTCTAGATGTGACACAGTAATAATTCAGAGCAGCCAGACTAGGACCTTATTTTTTTCCAGAGTTCATAGGCGTCAGGATGCAATGAATTTAACATAGATTCATAACTATTAAAATGTTACTCATTGTTTAAGCATTTTTGAGCAGTTATTAGAAGAGAGGGGTCACTTTTCTAAACAAAAGCAGCATTGTGGGATCTTGGAGCCATTCACAAATTTCAGGTCCAAAAAATAAATTTGGACAGTTGGGGAACTGAGTATTTTTGCCACTTCTGTGCACAGCCCAACGGCAAACAGAACTTTTTGCCATTGTGAAGATCTATGAGGTATGAGCAGTGTCTGACTAGTTAAAGTTATGGAAGACATTCCAGTGGGTGATGTTAGCTGCTTTTTATTCCTAGCTGAAGGACTTTCAGATGAGAGGAAATTATTTTATTCAATGTACCCATTAGTTTATGGTCGTTGAGGGTTGCAGCACTCAGTTGTTCTGCAACGTTTTCTTTGTAAAGTAAACCTGTTCCTCCCGAGTACTGATTAAAGGTGAGGGGCAGGGAAAGGCTGTTCATTGCTCTTAATGGGCCAGTTTTTTAAAGGCTCTGATTGCAGAAGTTAACTGTTACTTCTAGTTTGCTTGACCAAATACCCTGAAGGAACTGCTCTTTTGTTTATTGGCTTGCTGGGGGGTTTTTTGAAGTAAACTTCCAGTCACTGCCCTTTGAAAACAGAGCCCATTTGAGGGGTCTTAGTACTGAATCCAGTGGTTATTCTTTGTATCTTTCCTTAATGCCATTGAAAATCACTTCGTGGGAGAGTTAAAAATTAAGATAATCAGCTAATGCTCCAACAACAAGGATATTTAATTACATATTTAAAAGGCAGTGGTCTTCTCTGGCATTTGCCACTTCTAAGCAGAATTTCATAATTCATGTTCACTTGATGCTTTCAGATAATTATTTGGTATTAGGCACTTAAACATACACAGTAGCTATATAAAATGCAACCCAATCTGATCGGCTTCATCTATAAGATATGATGCAAGTCCTTTGTTATGAGCTATAGATTGTGTTTCAACTTCACTTATTGCCAGTCACTTTGACAAACAACATCTTGGAAGAAGCTTGATGCAAATCGAGGTTCAATGCAGATCACGTATTGAGTCGGAGATTTTGTCTTAGCTGCATTTGCTGCGCACTCAGTAAACATATACCTTCTGGGCCATTTACAGGAGGGATAAACTAAGGAAATGGCTCCATGAGTGTAGTTACGGAGAGCTGCATGCAATGGAGGTGCTTCTGCTTCCCCCAGAGAGGCAGCTTGGTGGTGCTCTCTCAAGCATAGGGGAACTCTGAGGGGGCCATGCCAGGCCAGCAGCTTCACTGCACTCCTCTTTGTGATCTCACTCTTACAGGAGTTTTGGTTTATTTTAGGCCAAAGAGCTGCCGACGTTCAAAGACAATGATTTTATTAACGATGGCCAAAAGATTCATATTGATGAGAATAACAAAAAGATGTTCCTTGAGAAACTCAAAAAGGATGTTGAGGTAAGAATGTGCCTGTTCAGTTTTATGTGATAAAAATGTGTGGCAAGTTACAGATATCCCAGGAAATTGCACCTGTAATTCATTATGAAAACTTATAAGACTGTAAGTACTGACTGTTTTAAATGGAACACAATTTAAACTTTCAGGAGTTGATCACTGCTTTTGCTGATGTCATAAATGGCTTGCTACGAAGCTGATTGCCATGCATTGTCCCTGCCTTAATGATGTGATGTTAACATGATGGTACTACTTAGTACTTAAGCACTTTACAAGCCTAGTCCAATACTTTCCAATGCCCCAAGACAAAGGTGAGTATTGTTAGTTGTGTTTTACTGTTTTTCTGGTGAAGTACACCAGAGCTCAGGCTGTACACAAACTGTAGTCCATAAGAGAGGATGTAGCATCCCCAGTTGCAGCCATGCATGTTCTATTTGTTTCATATTATAATAGTAATCCAGTTTTAAATCATCCTATGTATCACAACAGTAGAGTGCTTCAGTAATTTGTATACAGCAGGTGGACCCGTTATCTTCATGTGGTCTTTCATATAAATTGGCTGAATATAGTCAGTACTTAATAGAAAAGTGTTAATAAGTGAATTTATTATTTTATTATAACTGATTTAGTTCAGCAATTAAAATAAATATTGGGCTAACTAGTTCACACAGCTTGACTTTATAGTTCCCATAATTGAAAATATTGTCACTAAACACAATATTTTGCAGCCCTTATACTAAAAGCCTAAAATCTGTTTTCCTTTCTGGAAGAGACCTGGTAGCAAGATGTGTCTGTGACTTAATAATACTTTCAACTCTTTCTATCAAAATGGCTCTGTGAATTGACTTGTCTAGTTCTTCAGATCTGTATCTCATTAGTTGCACAAAACAAAATACTGTGACTTTAGAATTTACCCAATAATTTGCTTTTGAGGAAGTCTAATTTCCCATCATAGTATCGGTGAGAAATTTATGGTGATGATAATTCTGAAAACATAAATATTTTGTGAAATATCAATGTGTGTTTATTTTAGATTTAAAATATTGTGCTGGATAACTGCTCTACTGACGTCTGAGCTCTAGAGATAAGTTTGTTTGGGTTTAAGTTTTGTGCTCTTTTAATGTGTACTGCTGTTGCTGTCTAATGTTTTTAAAGTAAGTAGGTTGCGGACAATATCTTAAGTATGTGCAAGGAACGTGAAAGATACTTTATTATCTCAGAAAGTGAACTGTGTGCAATCTACATCATTTACTGTATTGTGAATATAATGTCCAACTCCAGATCATGTCTTGAGAGGCTATTTTAATAGTTTTGAAATTTATACAGAGCATTGTTAAACATCCGTGTAAATCACAGTGTGAAGTTATCTGGCACCTGATTTTAACAATGGCAAGCTGTTCTTTAACCTTGTTTTTCTTTTATTTGTTCTTCTCCCCTAGTTAGATAACTGATAGTATACACTTTGTATCCAGTGTGTTGTACTCACATTTCACTACAATGAAAAGAAATGCACAACATTTATCATATGATTATCTTATCGCACAGTATTTATAGCTAAACATATTATGGAGTAGTATTCTAAACCATGTGACTTTATATGCATTCTTATTTGTCATAAAGTAAGTTTTGTTTCTATATTTCTCTCGTAATCGAGTCTTATGTCCCCTTTCTGTGTTCAGACAAATATCTTTTACTGCTGTTCTGATGTCCTCTTGTCTATTTTCCTGCCTCCTCATTCCATTGAATATGTCCTAAGAAAAAACACATAAGGATATTTTCTCCATTTTAAATCAGATGATCTTTTCTTTGTGCTGATCCCCCTAAGTCTTTTTGCTGTCAGCAGCAGCACACTTTTTTTTTCCCTAAGAGTCATTCTGTTCTAATTTGCAGTTCACTCTTTTTCCCAAGAGTCTGTTATCTTTCGTGCTTTTTTGTGTGGTTATTGGTAGATTTTTTTTTCTCCTGTCTGTCTCAGTATTTATCAAGTACCTAATGATATGCCTGGAGTCCTTCCACTCCACTGCCTTTGGCCAATCTCATCTGTTCTTCTTGTATATCATTGTATATCATCTCTTCAAACTTAGATCTCTTCTAGTCTTGTGAAGAGCTTTTTGCTTTATTGTATTGAAATTATTAGAAACCAGTTTCTTCTTTCTTCTTAAAACCTCTTCTCCATCTCACAATATTTCTCTGGCACTTGAATTTACAGTCACTTTGTTATCTCTGATTCCTCCCTTTTCTTAGAATCAGGATTTTGACAAACTAGTTTCTCATTTCCTAGTATTTCAGACTCATCTCTTTCATCGCTATCAGTATTCCTAAGTCTGATTTAAATCCCTTCTTCTCTGGTCTGCTCTAACTTCTTTTTTATAACCATTTAGCGTTTCTAAAAATTGAAACAATTTGCATTTTCAGCCTCTTTCTCTGCATACCGTAAGCAAAGGCTCCACAAGTTCAAAATCACAGTACTGCTTTTAGGCTACAGCGCAGCTCTGCCCTCCCTACCCCTCACCTCCTTGAACTGTTTATCCCATCTTCCTGCTTTTATACCTTCCTTATTTCCATCCTCCTCTCATAGCTTTCCCTCTTATCCTGTTCCTCTCCACTAAAATAACACTGTGTCTATACGTAAAGTGTGTTCATCTTCCTGTTTTCTAAAAACTGACATCCTCAGTTTTTAGTCAAAACCAACCTTTCATTCACATTCATGTTTTGCTTACATGATTTAAATTATGAGCCTGTCACTGTGAAGAGAATATAGCATCATCTCATGTCTCCATGGTATAAAACTTTACTACTTTGCACTGTAAGAATATTTAAATGCTGTTCACGATTCTTTAATAAGGCATAAAAGAGAGTGAGGGGGCAGATTTGGCACCAGATCGTAGCACGCCTCATAGCAGAGGCTGGTGTGGATGTTGAGTGGTAACAGCATAGCCCTAATTGAAACACAAGACAGGAGTGACAGTCATCGGCTCACACAGGCACTGGTCTTCTCTACAGGAAAAATGATTTTTTCCCTGAGGATTTTGGGAGAGTGGGCTACAGCTTTTTTATAATATGTTGCAAGTGACCTGTGTGCAGTTACTACATCTTAATAAATTCAAGTATCTCTTTGCTAGCCTTATCACTTAATCTTCTCTTTTGCTCTCTCATCTTTGTATAGCTCCTCCTGGTTCTAAGTGGAGCTTACATTTTTTAGTGATACTGATAAATTGCTTATTATCACTTTCTAGTTCCTTGCTCAATTAAAACTCATGGACTACAGCTTGCTGGTTGGAATTCATGATGTTGAGAGAGCTGAACAGGAAGAAGTAGAGTGTGAAGAGAATGATGGAGAAGAGGAAGGTGAAAGTGATGGGACCCACCCCATTGGAACCCCTCCAGACAGTCCAGGAAACACACTGAACAGCTCGCTGCCTTTGGCTCCAGGGGAGTTTGATCCAGCTATTGATGTTTATGGAATAAAATCCCATGAAAGTAAGCAGTAAATATCTTTATGTTAACATGTTTTGATTGTTGCACCAGAATCCTAAAGTCTTCACAACCACATAAAGGCCAAGCTAAACTGCAAAATATAAATTCACTCTGCAGAAGAGGAGATGAGTTGCTTTTTGGTGCAGCAGAAAGCAGAAGACACTTACAATGCTTGGCATTGTTATGACAATATTTCTTAAATATTGTGGTGTGTGGGGATGCAGTCAAATAATTCACCTGCTACACAATCAAATTGCATACTGGCTTATATATTCAGATACAGTAGTTCTCAGTTAATTCATGGGTTTTTTCATCTCTTTCGGGAAATCTAGTATCTGTAATTGTTCTTTTCCTGGCAGATAACACTGTTAAAAACAGTCTAGAAAGAATGACAAAAGCATCATTCCAAGTTACATTTCACTTTTTTGGTTGCTTTTTGGAAATTTGTGCACTCATACCCAATTTCTATGTTCCAGCTAAGACAGTCAGTCATCATAAGGAGTGTGTAAGAAGCCTGAAACTAGGTTTGACATTAGTGTGTAGAACTAAGTATAACTAGTCACCTGTGGCTGCCCAAGACAGGGAAGTTTTGGGGGGGGGGTTTATAAGCATTTACATGAATAAATACATGGCTTTATTCATGAAGAAAATACGATCTTATTTGTTGACACAGAAGCATTACCTTTCTTATAAAACATCATAGTTTTTCCACAAAGGAAAATGAAAACCATATTAGTTTAAGTGAGCAATAATTCCTATTTCTGTATGCTGGTGTTTTATTTTACACTCATTTAGGGGGTTCTGCATTATATATGAGTGCAGTTAAACTCTCAATTAAGGACAGCTTTTGCTCGTGGTCTTGACAGATCTGTGATTCTGACTGACATTAAACTGTCTTAGCTGCTGATTAAGCCTTATAAAGTCTCCTTTGTTAGAAGGAGGACTCATGATTAAGATGTCTCAGAAGTCATTCTTACTGCCCTGTGTTTGCCATTTGCAGATGCACCTAGGAAGGAAGTATACTTTATGGCCATTATTGACATTCTTACTCATTATGATGCAAAAAAGAAAGCTGCCCATGCTGCAAAAACGGTAAAGCATGGGGTAAGTATCTGGGTTGTTTTTTCTTCTGATTCCATTTATACTTATGCGTTTTTGTTGTTTAGTGTGCTGATACAGCATAGCTCAGGAAATCTAGGGAAAGGGGAAATAGATCAGAATTTTTTAGATTTTTTTTTTTCTAGTTTAATATGTAATACTGAAGTACAGAGTAACTGCTACAATACTGAGAGTGGAACTCCTTTTTCAGCTGTACACATAACTTTCTTGCCCATAAAGAACTGTAGTGAGATGCCTTTTTAGGACTTTGTCCTAAATTCGTGAGATGCACCTTGTTCTTGCAAACAAAGCTGTTCACCAGATATTTGTATTAGTATACAGCACTGTGAAAGCTGTTGTGAATCTTATTTCAGGTGGCAGGGCCCTGGTGATGGTTTCATTATTTGGTACAGCCTATTGAAAGCTTGTTCTTCAGAATATAATGTGTCTCACTTTACAAAACTCCTTAGGGAAAAAAAAAAGTACTATTTGCAAAATTAAGCGTAAAATGTACATATTGAATACTCTGAGACCATTCAGTGAAGGCTTCAGTTTGACTGTGATGGATTTCTTGATTTTAACTGAAATTGCTGCTTAGCAGGAGACACCAAAGAACCATGGTGAAGCAGCTCAGTCTTCCGGAATTATGATTTATATCTACCGTTATCACTCCTATGGTGATTTAAGGTTCAAATTTCATAAACTTCTTAAAAAGAGCATAATCATTCATGAGGCTAAAATCCCTTCTCTGTCTAAGTATCTAAAGGATCACGGCATTGAGGAGGGGTTAAGCAAAGTGCTCAGGGCTTTTGAGTTTACAATAGAGTGTGGTGTGGAATGCTCAGCAATAAGCCCCACACAGGCCTGCAGAAGGTATTTTTTGTCTCTCTAAAACAATGCTCTCATTACTCTCTCTGCTCTCAGAGCAGCTGAAAGTTGATGCAGACCATATGCAGCCATTATCTGGCAATTATTAATGAACTTTGAATGTAGCAGACTTTAAAAACTCACACTTCCGGCTTAAATAAAGGATGGAAATATGTTGTGAATAACAACTATGATTATTAAAACTGACTGTGATTAGAACTTATTACAGAATATTACTTTTGTACAACCATTTTGTTTATTTCACTGTCTCCATCCTGAGACACCTGACACTGAAGTTTGTTCATTAATTGTATGCATGCAATTTTCCCCTTTTATAAAACAGGAAAAATATAAATAAAAATGTGACTAAGGCTCTGAAAACCTCAAATAAAAATATGACTGAAATTGTGACTTCATTGAAATAGTAATTGTACAGCTTCTTCAGTAGGTCCAGATTTAAATGTATTTATGTTGAAAAAAAGTTACTAATTGTTACCATATATTTCAAACTAGGTTTATTTAGCATTCAGATAGCAATATACATTACTCAAGTGTTGACATGCCAGATCTGAGTGTGGCAATTCAGTCTTCTCTGTATGAAGGCACTGCTGCTCAACAGACCAGAATCTGTTGATGAGTTAGTGGGTAGCGTGGTTAAGTATGCGGTAGAAATTATATAGGAGACTGAAGTACAATCATAGAGAAGTATGAAAAGTAAAGAGAATATGTTTCAGAAATGGAAGACGGGTGTCCTACAGTTACAGTGGTGAGTACCACATATCACTGTACTTATGTGAAACCTAAAAATGCATCAGTAAGATTCTGCTTGAGAGCCATTACAGATTGTGTTTCTAGTGTCTGGTTCTGAGACTGCACATGAAATTAATTGAGTAATTAACACTGTCAGTGACAAAGCATTAAATGAAACACTGGTTCTTCCTTCTTTCCTCTCCCCTCCCAATTCTCTGTATAGGCTGGTGCAGAAATTTCAACTGTTAATCCTGAACAGTATTCAAAGCGCTTCTTGGACTTTATTGCCAACATCTTGACGTAACCTATCATGTTACATAGGACAGACACGAGACCTGGGGACAAGCAGCAGTGGCTACAAGTGTAGGGAAAAAAAGGAACTCAGAGAAGCGCTCATCTTGCAGAAAACAACCCCTTTGTTTACATCTGCTGGCAAAGATGACTGAAGTGGGGTGGAGTACTCGCTTTAACAGCTGCCTGATATTCCCAGCATAGTTCTAGCTATTTCTGACTCTTTTGTGTGTGCAAAAAAAAAAAAAAAAAAGGAAACAAAATAAATTAAATAACTAAATAAATAGAACAGCTTACTCAGAGTGCACTGTGACAGTAATACTCTGATGCTACCAGCTGAAACGGAATAAATGAGCAAAGAGGGGTGGGGTGGGGAAGAGTAAATGCATGTTAAATCTACAATATTGATATCAAATTGTAAACTGTGGATCAGTTTATTTTTTGAACTAAAAAGATACGTGACAGTATTCTTCATGATGATGACGATAATAATGAAAACCTTACTGCGAATGTTACACTTACACCCTGCACACTGGCACTCCTTAAAAAAGCAGCTGCAACATCCCTTGGTGCTGGAGGCTTTTCCCATTTGGTTCCTAGCATTTGGGGTTTTTTCCTTTTTTTTTTTTTCTCCCTCTCCTGTTTTTGTCTTGTTTTCAGCACATTGCATCAGGAAGTTCAGCCTCTCAGACATCTGAGAGCTGGCATCTCTTACCTTGCAAAGAGCTAACAGTAATTCATGCTGTGTGTACATTTTTGCTACAGTAAACTTATGTTAAGGGAAAACTTTGCTTATTTCACTTTGTTACCTGAAGTTGTCATTTGTTTTATATTCTTGCAATATAGGAACTAATGATGTTACAAGTGGGAAAAAAAGCTTACCTGAAGAAGTGCATAGTTTTGGGCAATAGTAGCTCCGTCTTTCACCCATCATGAAAGATGTGCACACTGATAGAAATTCCATTCCCTTGTAATTTACTGGGAATTTGAAGTTTAAATGCTTATGTTGTACTGTTGAAACAGCGGTATTTTATTATAGATTATCCCTCTAAAAATGAACCCTGAATTTTACTGTTTACATTATTAGGAAAGCAGGGATATTTCTGAATTTCAGAGCCGTGAAATATATGACTTTTGAGTTTACATGTAAAGTTATTTTGCAGTACAAATGAAGTAATGTTTGTCATCTTCCAAGGTGTAATGTGCAGTAGTGTACTAAAGTGAATGTCTCGCTCACCTCCGTGATAGACTCTTTTACAATAAAATGAGAAAGGATATTTCAGAGGGATTTTTTCCAAGGTTGTCTTTTAGCATCAAAATTACCTGTCCAACCATTTACTCAAGTTCGATTGTATAGTACATTGCCTAAAACTGTGCTGATCATGTTAAACTTGTTTAAAATTTTTAAACAACATTGTATTTCTTCTCTTCTTGTATTTTTCCCTGAAAGACTCCATGCTTGAAAGAGACAAATTTACATATGCTTAAAAGTTTATCTACTTATACACTGTGCTAAAGCTGTGCCTTTAAAATTTCTTTATTGAAATTGTTAGATTTTTGTAGGCAACATAAGAGAAGTCAAACCCTCACCATCATCGTTTATAACTCAAATCAGGAGTGCCAGCATGCCTTCTCCATAACTAATGTCAGTGCTGTTAAGCCTGCAACTGTGCATAATGTATGTAGTGGTTTACTTCAGAGGAGCCTATACAATAGCAACCCATTACAGTCTCTTCAGCAGCCAAAGGCACTATCCCTGTTGCTGTGTACTAATTTTTTTTCGGCTTTCCCCGACCTTTCATACAGGATTTTTTGTTACGTTTGACTTAGTGATGTCTGCAGCACTGTAATGTATGTGTATACTTTTGTATTGTATGTATTTAAATAAGTTGGTACTGTGGCTTGACTTTTTTTTTTTTTGTCATCCCTATATACACTTATCTACATTCTCACCCAAGTTTCATTTTCTGAAGCATGCTGTGTGGTGTCTTAAAGTATGAGGCCACGGGGAGACCCTGAAGTAAAAATGAGGTACGCGTACTTGGAGTACATACTTAATTGCGGCCAATGAGTGTGCATTTTTAGACAATTTTAGATATTTACCGCAAAGCATTCTTTTTGTCTATGTAGCAGTTTTGTCACACATACTTGTTGATAAACTGTTTATTTGGACAGGGCAAGGAAGACTCATTATTGTATATGTTAGTGCTTAGATTACACTCCAGACATGAGCAAGGCTTTATAAAATAAAGCACTTTGATGACTCACTAGGTAAATCCTTTGTTCTTGTGTTCCAACTATGGTTTTGATCACTTACAGGTGGATTTTGGATGTTAAAATTAATGTGTAGCCTATATCAAAGGAAAAAAATAAGGAGAAACTTAAAACTTTTTCCTTAGATTTTACCCTGCTTCCTTCACACTTACTTTAAGTGACTTGAAACACTTAGCTTTTGGGGTTTTGGGCTTAGGCTGTGCTCTGAGAGCAGATATTGAGGTTTGTAATTGATGATTCTATGGACTAAACCCTCACATTACTACAAAAACTGGAAGATCATCCACAATAGTTAATTGATTGAAGAGTGGCACAACTTTGCTAACGTGTGTAAGATTTTACACTAAACCAGTAAAAAAAAAAAACAGTACTTGGGAATGAGCCAAAAAAATTAATGGGGAGAGGGAGAGCTTTCTGTTCTAGAATTTCAAGGCTTTGATTTTTAGGGCTTTCAGTGCATGATAAAGCCTGTGCCACACATCATGGGTAAATAGCAGAAATGTGTCTTCTTGTCCTTGTTCTGACTGACTTTTAATTCTCTTAATACATTTGTCACTTTTCAGTTCCTTTCGGTTTATTGCACAGATGTA
The DNA here is from genome assembly GCF_965140245.1 of Athene noctua. Classification (NCBI taxonomy): domain Eukaryota; kingdom Metazoa; phylum Chordata; class Aves; order Strigiformes; family Strigidae; genus Athene; species Athene noctua. The sequence continues at coordinate 122,987,046 of NC_134038.1, forward strand.
GCAAGACAATATTTTCAGTAATATTTGTATCTGTAAAATACACATGACAATTAATGATAAAATAGAAATTCTCCACAGGGAAGATGGTTGAGGAGCTATTCTATTAAAAGTAGGTGAAATGATAGGGACAGGAGAGATTCAGCTTCTTAATACTCACTTAATGATGTCTCTAGTATTAATCTAAGCCTGCACTTCACACAGCTGCTCCAGCTGCTTAGGGTTTAGTATGAACAACGTGGTGCTCAAGGAGTGCTGCTCAGGTTACATGGACACGTTAGCCGCAGTGGACAGCAAGCTGCCTGACTGGTTCTCTGTACGCCCCTCGAAGCATCTGCTATGCCCGCTGAACAGGCTGCCACACTCTCGTGCTGCTCTTATAATACAGATGGGCATGGGTTATTGGTAGGTAATTTCTTAGTGCCACCTCCCTCACATCATAAAATGAAAGCTTCTAATACATAAAACCAGCACAGTGTGCCAGATCTGAAAACCTGCTCCGGTTCTGCTCTAACAAACTATTCAACAGCTGAAGTGTTAGTTAGACTTTCCTCTCTTAACTAAGCCTTCTGGACATGCTCACATTTAACTTTCCAGTAAGTATACTACATTTAAGTTTTAAGCCAGCCTGTCTTTTGAAGCAGTTGTTTCGTGGAACTACTCCTGCAGTCCCCTACAGCACTGTTCTCTCGCTGACACTGAGTCATCTTCATAAAGCTACATAGCCAAGATTTACAAGGCCCTGCTGCTACCTGTGGACATCCTGCTCATTCTAAGCTCTCAATGCAGGGCCATCCCCAAGCCATCTAACTGGTGATGTTTCCCTCCTGACTCTTCTGCTTCAACAATGGTGATCACCATTTCTCTTTGTGGAGTTTGCTACTGCTTGACAGGCATTGCTGACTTCAGCCAGCAGCTGAAGGACCTTGTCTTCAGTAGAAGTGTGTATATGACAATGCAGAGCAAAGTATCTTTTCTGATAAAATGTTTTCTCTCCTTCTGACCTAAAGAAAACCTGAAAGCAGTGATGATATTCAAGGTAGGAGATCCAACTGGCTTGTTAATGCAAGGACTGCAGCAAAAGAAATGTTTAAATTAATAATTCTTGGAAACAATATTTTTCTGTCAACCACATAACCTAAATGTATAATATGAATTTCCATCTCTGTCCCTTGTGCTTGCCTCTTCTTTTCCAATGTAATACTACTTAGCAAATCCCTGCATCAAGTGGCATCATTGTATTCTGATAGTCTCATACCCGCCTTTATCTGGTGTTTGCTCTATATGTGCTGTCCCCTTGGTTTCTTTCAAACTCATATATTTAATGGGAAAAAAATAAGAATAGAGAGCAGATAAATTAAAGGAGAAATCCGTTTCGTCTCTTCCTTTCTGCCCCGATTTCTCTATGGCAGGTGTTGTTTCTGGAAATCAGCCTATCCTTTACAATGCAATGCAGTAGCAAAGAGCAGAGGCTGTACAGACAGAAGTGTGCTGTCTTTAATCTAATCTGGACAATTTGTAGTTCATGCTACAACAAGGGAAGGTGCATGAACAAGTGATTGAGGAAGAGCTTGAGAGCAGCATCTTCAGTGGCAAAGGCAATTTGTGCAAGATTAAAATGAGTAACAGTCGCCTCATTAAAACTGTTGGAAAACAGGTCTGGAAGGGACTTGAGATAGTTATAGTCTGTCCCAGAGCAGTTCAACTGTAGATAAACATTGCCAAAAATGGGCTTAATCTTTTCCAGGGAGGGTAGTTCCATGACTTCCCTTGTGCTATCCTTTCCCATGCCTCACTAGCTATGTTAGAAAGACTTTTTCTAATACCTATCTGACTCTACGTTACTACAATTTAAGCTCATTAATATTTGTTCTATCTACAGTGAACCTGAGAACAGTTTATTCTCTTCCTCTTTCAATTTCTCTTAATGTGATCCTGCCTATATGTACTGAACAATGTAAATATTAGCTTTTGCACATATTAAATTGAATATTCCCTTTCCTTATTTAACAAAATAATCAAAATGGTTTAAGCTAGACAGAATTACCTATTCCATTTTTTGTATGCCTAATTTAAAAAAAAAAAAACTGTAAAAATGGTGCTTCTTGATTGTCAGTCACATTTTATAAATGGATATACAGTTTTCTATTTTGATGATTTCCTAGCCATCCATTTGCCATCTAATAAAAAAAAAATTGTAATAGTTGCTGTTTGAACAGAATGCAGTTTCAAAATGAGCACACAGCTACTGCTTAGTTGTAGTTGTTGCTGTAACTGCAATAAAATACTGCTTTTCTCTTTTCCCAAAGTAAATATGATGATCTTGGCTTTCCTAATGATATTCCCTCCTCACAGCTTCTAGTCTCATCTCCATCAGTGATATGTTATAAAATAATTATTTGGTCATAAGTATTAAGATACAAAAAATATTTGTGTGAGCTGGCGAAAATTCATCCTTACCTAGTGCTCTGAATATTTGCAGGCGTTTTAGTTATTTCCCAATATGTTTTGAGTTTATAAAGAGCTTGTACTTTGTTCTCACTCAGTCTGATTCATTCATGGTGACTCATTTTATTTAGCGATGCGTATCCTATTGGAATAAATGGCATTTGTGAGAACCTTGTGTTTTGAAGAGGCTTGGCACTTGCATAAAAGCCTGGAAGGTGATTTAACTCATTACATTTCTCCATTGCTGCTATTTCACTTTGCCTCTGTGGAGGAAGCCCAAGGCCAGAGCACTCTACTTCCTTTTCCATTTTATGTATTTTTAAGTGGGTGCATAGAAGTATTTTGTTATAAGAATATCTCGGTCACTCTACTGACTACAGTGTATTTGGCGTATCAAGGCAGATACAAGGGCTAGCTGCAGTTACTGGGCTGACAACAATTCTAGTTTGCCTTCCACCACCTAAGGATGACAGGGTTGTGTTTGATTCTGGTTAAGAGGAAGTCCTGTGTTCCCAAGATGTGCCTGCTTATCCCAGCAGCCTGGATTCAATTGATGCATAAGAATCCTTTCTACCCAAGTAGGTCTGGTTAATTAGTGCAGACTTTAACTGGGTGCATAATGCTAAATTGAACTTTACACTCTGGGGCGGGTCCCTATCTTCCTTCTCACTGTGTAATTACGTAACAAAACCAAAATATTTTCTGCCTTGAAGGGCTTTACTCTTAAGTAAACAGTTAAGTAGTCAGTCTTAGATAGAAGTTTATTTGTACATCAGCTGCACCAAAGATTTTGTATTTGGTGTGGGAGGCTGTTAAAATATCAAGTTGTACTGTGCAGTTATGATTATCTATTAAAGTACAATGGAAAGAATCTGCTTTTAGTTAAGCACAGTGATGAGCATGCTAGCAGTTAACATTGCTCTGATGCTTCCGTCATAGCAAAGCTCTGTGTGGAAGGAAGAATTGGTAGTGTTTGATCTATTTACATTGTGAAGTGCTATAGAACAGAAATTTCCAAATTGCGTTTCACATGCCACAAGCTGCAGCATATCTGCACTGGGCGGCTCTTTCACCCCAGGGTAGCCTGAAAACTGGACCCAGCTGTACAGTGGTGTTCTTTGGAGGCCCCAGTCTGGAGAGAGGAAAATGTGCTATTTGTACAACCTAGTGTTACTTGAGGAATTGCGGTGTTTGAAAATGCATCCTGTATTTAAGTAGTATCCTTAAAAAATCCTCTATCACTCATCGTGGCACTTCCCCTGTCAGCCACTAGCCTGACAAAACTGCAATGCAGCTCCCTGCTTTTACCCTCTTACTGTTTTGCTCTGAGGCAACCAAAGTATGTTACAGGCCTAAGAAGGCTCCTGGGGCTGAAGTGAAGTTCCCAGAGCATTAGCAAGTAGAAGAAAACAGAGGGTCTCCCCCTGTTATTTAAATGTTTTCTAAACATTTTTCATGCATTATGCATGCTAATCTCCCACACCAGTCTCCTCTCAGACACACTCCCCACAACCATGCTTCAGGAAGATGTGCATGTGGCTTATTGTCTGTGTTTCTATCCCTCTGTTCCTGCCCCCTTCATTGACAAGTAGACATATAACTGTCTTGTTTGGCAGCAAATTGGATGACAAAGTGAATAAAGCCACCCAGTTTAGTCTTCCAATGACTCAATTTATAAAGAGGAGAGGGGAAAAAAAAAAAAAAGACACAAGGGAAAACTGAATGGGGATGGACACAGGGACACTGCCTGCTCCACCCAAAACTCCGCAGCTAGGGATAAACACAGGGCAGGCAGAAGGTTGCTCCAATGCTGTTACATGACTGCCCACTTGAACAAGCTCTCCACAAATGATGGCATCTGACAGACATGCAGTAAGCCACTGAACAGCATCCCACCACTGTGCTCCCAAGTTCCTGCTTTCCCAGGAGGACCAGTGCTGAGCACCTAGCTTTCCTGATAGAGCACTTAATCAAGTAGGGATAATCTGGTAAGAGAAGTGATTCATTTACTTCTGGGAAGAAAAAAAAAATCAGACCACAGATTGCAATAACAAGGGTTTGGGGTAAGGGAGGGCATAAATCAAAAAACCTTTTCTGAAGCAGCATGGAAGAGACAGTACAGAGGCCAGTAAAGAAATAAAGCAGAGAATGAGAAACAACATGCAGAGAAGCTACTGAGAACATACTCCACAAAATCCTTGAGCAAGAGGTGTCTGCTACATATTCCTGGTTTTGGCATTAACTGCAGCTGCTCTAGGGTCAGGGAGGACAGTCCCATATGGATTTCTATTAAGGAGCAGAGAAAAATGTCAGACCATAAAGATTATGATGCAGAAGGAAGTGCATAAAATATTATGTTGACAACACCATAAAAGCATTTTATAATAGTCCCCTTCTCACCTGAAATAATGTGAAAGGTGCTATAGTGTAAGATTAGAAGTAGAGCAGAGCAGAGAGGAGAACTGATCAGGCTGGAGAGTGGAATGATAATCACCCCATAAAAAAACCCCAACATCTTTAAAAGCAATGCAATAAAAGCTTCAAGAAGATACCCACGCAAAACATAATTAAACTGCTGGGTTCACATCATATGGTAGTATGTTAATACAGAAAAGACTGAGTAGGAGGATGGCCATGTGGAACATTTTCATCATCAAAATAAGCTGTTTCTGTGACCCAAGACAGTCTGTGGAAACAGTTTGTTTGGATGGGGTTTTCTTCTGACAGACTCAGAAACATTTCCTCATGCACTGTGTAGCCTTCTTAATCCAGTCTCTATCAGACACACTCCCCCCAAACACACCTTTTGGCTTCATTCAGAGTATTCAGTTGTCTGGCCTAAAACAGATAATTATTTTCACATGTACACTTGGACAATGGGGAGGGAGGGCTAATCCATAAAGAAGCTTTTCAGGTGAGATGGGTACAAAAAAGACTATTGTTCTCTTAAGGTCCACTATGAAGCAGCCTCTTCCTTCTCAAGAACTGGGGGTTAGGTTAAGACCCTCAGTCCAGCCTTTTGGTTATTAAACAGAACTCTAACTGTTTTTTTTGGGGTGAGTGCATCAGCTGTCTCACCAGTCCATTAGATGCAGCCACTGCTGCGGTGAAAGTGGAGATCACAGCTGATGTCTTAGAGTCATCACCCAGTCTGACCTGTATATATTGCAGTTTCAGGCTCATGCTTTGAACATGTGGCTGTTCTGGAAGATTAGAATACAAATGTTTTAAACACAAAATGCTTTCTTAAAATGTGTTTCTGTACTTACAAGCCTCCAGAGAAGAGCTGCTGTCCCGTCCGTTCCTGTGCTGGTGAGCAGGGCTCATTATCCAGACCCTGTCCAAAGGCACAGTGCCTTGCCTTACCACTGAGCAACTGTACATTTATTAGCAAGGTTAGTAAGACAGCATTTCTTGGATTCCTGTTAAACAGGGCTTGGAAGAAGGAGGAAAAGAAGGTACAGAGCTGTTGTTAGTAATCAAATTCCATTACACACTAAAAAAGAAGAGGGTGGGAAACATTACACAGTGAACCGTGGCCAACCACAGATGCTGAGAAGGTGAAGGCTAAAGATGATCTTCAAACATAGCTGAGCTTCATGCTATTAAGCGCTTTAAAAATCAAAACTACCAGTTCAAATTAATCTGCACTTTATAGAAGGCCGATGTAAAGAATGCAGTTGGGACATAATAGGATCATGGTCGCTCAAGTCAGGGAGTAAATGAGTTGCTGCATGCTGCACAAGCTGTGAGCAAAACTGAAACCCTGCTCAGAGAGAATTGCACTTGCCGAGAGCCTCAGGAGCACCAAGGCAGGTGTAGCTCTTGTAAGGCAGCCACAGCCCAAATAAAGACAGGGGCTGTGCTCTGGAGCAAAACCCTACAACAGCATGAGACCTCTGGGAAGAAGGAGTGGTCGGAAGGAAAGCCAATGTACTTAACCTGTTAGGATGCTTCCAAACAGACATTCTCTCATTACGTGGGGCAACTAAAGAAGAATCTGCACTGTTACAGGACTTGCCAGTTTCTAGAAAATGTAATTTCACAGCCAGGCGTAACTGGAGGGCTACAGTTCACAGCTTATCCTGAAAATGAAAGAAGGAAAAGTTCAGATAATTCAAAGAAATCAGCCAGGGATCACATACAAACTTACTTCGGGACATGTTCCAGATTTTTTTTTTACCAATGTTGTTTTTAGGCCTTTGGTATGATACAGATATTGCTACGAAGTCACAGTCAAGAAATTACTTTTACAAGTTAACAGGCAAACTGTTTCTAATGCTAATTGTTGCTTTTTTGCTAAACAAAGTGATTTTAAACAGACCTCACGTGTAGCTTAATGTTGTGTTTACGCAAGCTGCTCACAATAAATGAGCTTTAGCCCCTTCTTGCTTATTCCACAACTTGAAATGTTACCTTTCCAAACGAATTCACAGCCCACAGTTCACTGTTTTGTTTTTTTTTAATCACTGTAGTAGAAAATGGTCTCACCTTGCATTGCCCACCCTACAATCACAATCAGGTTTGGCTTTAACTATGACTTTCATATAGCAAAGATTTAGAGTGGTAAAAAGGAAGTCGTCCTGTTTCTGAAGTCCATTCTGTCAAGCACAAGCCATTCCTTCAAACCATTATTCACTTTGGAACACATTCAACACATCAAAAGAAATCCAGAGGCATTTGAAATACCTTCTAACTTACAAATACCTTAAGTTAGAAATTAAAATTTGATCCAAAGCCCAGGAAAGACTCCATCTAAATACAATAGTTATTGAACCAGGTTCTTCAAGCATAACCTTTTCACCATCAGTGACTCACACAAATCAGTCCCTGTGCAACTAAAAGGAGGTGCTGTTTTAACAGTGCCAGCATAAACTCATATTTTCTTTCTTACCACGAATCTGGATATATAATGATAAAAATACTTCTATTGTTAGCCCATATTCCAGTATTTATTAGGATGCTTATTGAAGTACATTCTGATTTGTACCAGCATAAGAAGTGTGACTGCACCTGTACTAAAAGCTTTACAGCATAACTGCAGCTGTAAAAGGAGAGGCAAACTTCTCACCAAAAGGTTTACTGAGTATAACTATATTAAGTATAAATAGTTATATAAGACAGATGTTTGGACAGACCTTCTCCTGAACAGTATCTTCAGTCACATTTGCCTAATGCTCCTGTAGTACTTAACAGCCAGCTCAAACATCCCTTCAACTGTCAAATAAATTCCCACAGACCAGATGAGGGCAGGACAAGCCGAGCTCCAGCACACACGCACAGTATGTGCTAGCTAGCTTACAGCGTGATTAGTACCACACAGCTTCTCTATGCAACAGGAGAACTTTCTTTCCTAATCAAGGGAAGGGAAAGCAAGCTCCTACTGTCTGCGTTAGACCTTCTCAACTCCAGAAGAAAGGGGCTTAAATATGTAATTTAAAACTCAAACATGAACATTTCAACTTTGAATTGAATGAAGCGATGTAGTAAGGTGATGTACTTCAGCCTGGATTGCTCCAAAACAAGATGTGGCACAAGCTTGGTTTACAGCCAGACATGAAAGTTTTAAAGAAATTAAAACATAGGAGTAATACTTCTTTCACAAATGTATAATATAAAACAAATTTTCTCAAAGCCTCTTCAATACTACTCATTTTTGATTAAGGAAGAAATACGATAAAATCAACTCAAAGAATTTTATTGAAAAAAGCATTGGGGAGCAGACCTCAGTCCTAACAATGTACATGGCAATGAAGAACCTATTCCTTTGATAAGTATCTTATCTGTAATGTAGACCTATGTCACTGCGCTCCTACAGGTTCCCAGACAGCAACACATGGAAGAACTTTCCCAGGTGTTCTGCCGACTCTGTTCTGCTGTCTTGCTCAGGTAAAAATGGAAAGAGTATCAGCAGACTAATGATTACACTTGCCTTTATGAAAATAAATTGGAACAAGAGTCTCAACAATTCTGACTGTCAAACTTTTTAACTCAATGAGTTGCATCATGCAAATGAACAAAGTATGTGGGAGGTGAGCAGAAGATAAATGAAGGGTGACAGCTGTTAATGTACTTGGACAACACACACCAATGGATGTTGTTCTAGAGCAGAATGGTGTCAATTCCCATTTTTGCAGCTATGGCACACCCCTTTATTCACACAACACATGATACACAGTTATCCTGCAGAGGTCACAGAAGTCAACTATCCCTTTCATCTCGTTCACATCAATTAGAAAAATATGCCAAAGTTCACTGAGATTTTTTTTTTTTTAACTTTTTATGGCAGTTAAGGCACTAATTCTAGACTCCAGAAGTTCACAGCCTACTCTCATGTCTTTGGGATGAGGGTGGGGGCTGCAAACAGAAAGAAATAGGCAGCTGTTCTGGAAACAAGGTGAAAAAGATATCTTTGAATATGTTTGAAACAAGGTTACCAAAGATATCTTTGGTCCACATGCCAAGGAAACATTATTAAAGATACCCCTGAAAGTCACAGTCATTCTAGAGGGAAACAATAAGGGAAAAGAAAAAGTATGATAGTGGCCTGACTTGATTTAAAAGCAGCAATTTTACCACCCACAACCAGCTGTTTGTAGGGCAGAAGCACCAATTGTGCTGGTCCTGGGACAGCTACCAACTATTGTGCCCAAAACATACATCTGCAGCAACAGTATTAGCTGTCAGTGCATATTTCCTAACGTGGTGACATTCATTATGCCCTCTTGCTTTTGTTTGGGCTTTAACCTTGTAAGTAGTGCCAGTCTTCTTCAGTGTTTTGTTAGGAGTCCATCCTCAAACCCCCTCCTGTCCTCTGCCAGGCAGCCTTCCCTGGCTTCTTCTCTGAGATGCTCTTTATGCCGTCTACGTATTTCTACATTTGCAATAAGATTCTAGAAATGTATAACCCATTGCAGGACTGCATGGGATTTCTTTAGCATATAAATTGTAGTGTAATGTTCAAAATCATAAATATACACTTGCAGAAAAGTTAATATCTTTAGATCTATAAAGTTAACAATTTATTTTCAAGCTTCCTTTTTCTATCACTAGGCTTGACTGTAGAACAGAGCCCCTGAATGAAAACATGCTGCATCAGATCCTCCTGTGCCATTTTAGGTTATCACCTCATCAAGAGAAAAATCCTCTTAAAATTAAAAATAGCCTCCAGGTTCAAGACTAGGCAGCAAACTGATTCCCAGTGAGATAAAAAAGAAAAAATCCATTCTCCAGCTGATTTATTGAAACAGGCAAAGCACATGCACAGTGAGATGGCAACACACTTTTCTTTCATGAAGCAAACCAGTCTGGACTCATGCCTGTAGCTGTTCCCCCCCAAACGCTGCCTCTCCAGGAGCTCTGAATTCTCTACTCCATCACTATTTCATACACAGCTTATAGGAAGATAATGTAAAGCAATAGTGGAAAAAAAACCACCTCTTTTTTTTTTGTTTCCTTATACAGCACTCTAATCTCTACAGGAGTTTTGTACCCTGCAGTTTTCACTTTAAGGAACAACAAACCTAAGACAAAGGCTGAAGTCTCCACGATTGCCAGAAGGGACTGACCTGCTCTGCAGCAATCTGCACGGAGCTTCCCTACCCCAGGTCTCCCCAGACATGTCCCCTTTCCCCCTATTTGTCATTTGGAAGTGCAACGCGTTTCTGAAGTTTCTGTCCAGATCAGCTGTGATAGAACAGTTATGGGGGCAATGGCTTTAAACTAGAAGACGGAATATTTAATTAGATAGAGGGAAGACATTTTTTACAATGAGGGTGGTGAGGCCCTGGCACAGGTTGCCCAGAGAAGCTGTGGCTGCCCCCTCCCTGGCAGTGTTCCAGGCCAGGTTGGACGGGGCTTTGAGCAACCGGGTCTAGTGGAAGGTGTCCCTGCCCGTGGCCGGAGGTGGGGTTGGATCTAGATGGTCTTCAAAGTTCCCTTCCGACCCAAACCAACCCATGATTCTAACTACATTCACACACTGTAAATCAGACACTGCCTGGAAGCTTCAGATTTGCCATTAATAGACTGCATGGCTGATTCACACATTCACAGTAAGCCCAAAACACTCCACAAGTGCCAAATTTATTGCACATTTACAGTAAATCCAACACTTCCCAGAAGCTTCAGGCTCATTGCACATGCTAAGCATGGTAAAAGCGTAGAGATTTCTGTCTGGGAAATCCCCTGCACACAAGAGATGGTGTGGCTTCACTCGCCAGCTAAAATGAAACACGTCATGGCAGCTGCCTTGCTGATGGTGTTGGGCTTGGGAGACACAGGGAGACTAACCCGTATTCTGAAATGTAATCTGAAGCAAACCCGGGAATAATACCTCCCTCCACTTACATCTCTAGATGCTGTACAGGAAAGGTGCATTAACTGAAATCACTTTTCACTGGTGGTTGCAGCTTGACTTCGAGCAGCAATCCTTGAGTTAGGGTCCACTGACCTGAATCACAATTCTGTTGGTATTTCTGGCTGCCTTCCTAGGGAAAAGGATTCTCACTGGCTGGCATATATCTATTGACATTATATACAGTTGTTTAATTATAGCTGTTTCTTCCACTTGCTTACCAAAAATTATATTCCATCATGATAAACATTTATGTAAGGACTTTTCTATTAATGTAATCATTCATGCTGTTAATATAATATATTTCATTGTAATAGTGGAAATGGCACATCAGCAGGCAGTTGAGGTTTTGCTCAGATTTGTGATTATCTACGCAAGAAGTTCACCATACAAGATTACATTTCTTCAATTAATAAAACTATCTCTCAGCTTTCCTTTCCACTTCTGTTTTTGAAGGTGCACCCTTAGACTCATGAAAAATGGAGCATGTTAGTGAAGCGACTTATGATTTCAGTTTAAAAGAAATATATATAATTAAAGCAAAAGGTTTATTTGCACAACAGACACTGAAATCCCTAACACTTAGAAGATGTAGAAACTCTCAATCATTAGGCTACAAAGCCTCAGCAATTGCTAAAAATTATACAGATATTCAATACTGTGCCACATTTCTAAAGCTTCAGTGCTGTAATTCATGAAACATGTTCTTCCCCCACTTTGAATATAAAGCAGTTTATTTCAGGTAGTATATGCACTGAACGTATCTATATTATTTTTGATAAGGTATGTTTCAACAAAGCTTATCATGTGCGATAGTAAGTTGATTTTGAAACTATCTGGAAATTATATTTCTAAAATCTTTAGTTTAGTGAAAATAGATCAAAACTGATTTAAAAACTGAACTATGATCTAGGATTATACTGCTTGTCCTGTAAGGAAATAATTTGCAATCTACATCATCTAAAGAAATGCCTTTCAGACTACCATGGTGTTTCATTTTTTTTCAAACCTTCTATTATTAGGGAAAAATAGAATACAGAGGCAAAAATATTTTCATTGACTCCCAGAAGTCTTTTATTAGACTCAGGAGGCAGAAAAACCTTGTAACACCTGGAAGGCTGATGGTAAGAGGAAACTGGAATTATTTTTATCTATTTCCCCTCTACACCTCCAGTACATTTCTTCAGCTCCTCATTAAGTCATATGTCAACTTGGGAAGATACTCTTTTTCTCCAAACTACCTCTGACAATGCATTAATTCTCCAGCTCATTTCTGCAGCATAGCATTTTTCTCTTACGTTTAACCTTCTTAGAGAAGGATTTCACCTTTTTGCCCAAAGTAATATGTTCACACACACACCCCCCCCTTTGTTTTTTAATTCATCATTAAAATGGTATTCTGTGCTTCAACCAGGTTAATCTCAAGTGTGCACCACAGACATTACCTCATCTGTGCAGCATATGCAGTTCAGTACATGCAATCATCTCCTTTATGTGACAATCTCTTCAAGATTGCAAATTGTCATTTCCCTATCAGAGACATGAAAGCATTTTTCACATTATGAAGAGAACGATGGCACATAAAGGCACCGTCAAAACTTGCATCCTCTTTAAAAGACAATGAATGTGGGGTAAAAAAAACAACCACATGTTCTTATTCACATGGAGTCAACAATGGTATCATTTGGTTTTATAAAGAAATTAAGATATTTTTTTTGCATGTGTGCAGTTTATTTTTTCTTCTGTAAAATGTTAAAGGCTGCAAACTTGTCTCTGTGCCCTAGCTGATAGATATTCCATTATACCTGAAGGGATAACAATTTTGAAAAATTATGCAACCTATGCACACAACAGTTGTTCAAACTTAGCTGCTTCGTCCAATACTAGAACGGTCAAACCTGCACTGAAGAAATATTTTTAGTGCTTTGTGTTTTGGCACAAATTATTTATGACCCAGGATAGCTGGAAAATTATTTCCATAAGCAGCTTTGCTTTTCTTCTTTCTTTTCATCATTTTTCCGCTAAATGCTGCAGCTCACCATAACCCATATGTACACTCCTTTACCGTGTTCTGCTAGTGATACTCAGTTCACTTTTGTTACTATATGTAATTTGTGGCTATCTAAATTGCATGTATTTAGCATTGCTAATTTTAAAACATTTAATGCTCAATCCTATTCATGGTGGTAAATACTGGATTTCCAAAAAGAACACAGCAAGTCACTCAAAAATGAGCATTGTCCAGCTTGCTTAAACCTGAAACTATTATACTCTCCTGTATTATTTAAAGGAAGCTTCATAAAGAGCATGCTTTCTTTTCTATCTTTGGGAAATAAAAACCCCAGTACATTTGCAACACTCATACATGATTTTATTAGATATCTAGAAAACAGCCACATACTGACTAAAAACATCTCCAAGCCCACATATGTAATACTTCAAAATCTCCTGATCTAACCAAACAGTTTGCATTTAGAGTCCACCTCTCCACTAACACCACAGTTGCATCTGGACCATTATGTTTAATAGCCCTCAGTGGACCTACCCCTCCCTGAACCCTTTAATACCTTTGGCCTTCACAAGTGTTGCATGTATTCTCATACTTTTCTCTCACTGCAGTCCTAGGAGCCTGAATTAGCTGTACTGGCAGAAACCTCTGGGAGTTTTGAATAGTGTGTTTGGAGGATTAAAACAGTACAATACCCCAGAGCACAATAAAATGTCCCTCTAACAGAAATACAAATGGAAGAAAGCACTACCCACAAAAAAAAAAAAAAAAAAAAAAAAAAATTCTGTCTTTACAATTTACATTTTTGATCACTTTAAATATAAATTGGAAAAAAGTCTGAGAAAAAAATCCCTGCACCTTCCTATCTCACTGATTCTACCCTTTCCTTCAAACTATTTGCGGCAAACTCCAAAGACAACAAAGAACTGACCTTAAGGCTGATATTCATCAAATGTCTTCAGTGTTGCTTTTAAGTTTGACTAAATCTAGACAGCATATAATATACAGCACCAAAGCTCAAGGAAAGGAAGAAATTTCTACATTAAACACAGATAACACCTATATTACTTATTAGGAGACATAAACTACATCCCGGATAGTAAAAGATAACTCACTCAGTATTTCCAGGACTATGCACTGACAAAGTCAACAGAAGGGTGCAAAATATCAAAATGTTTATTTAAATAATAAAACGTAGCTCAGAAGAGAGACTGACTATGTATGTAAGCCTTAGCATTCACTAAATCTCACGTTTCACCGAGGACAAAGAGAGGTTGAGGGAGAGCAAGCACAGGGCTGTGGCGATGTTAAGGAAACACCCCTCCCAACAAATACCAGGGAATTACGATAACATTGCGCTATTTTATTTCCAACATAAAACTGTTCCCAAACTCTGTATTCCTCAACTTGAAAGAAACTGAGTAACACAAAGATTTTCTGTCAAACCTGTTCAGATGTGCAGATACTGTCTGCACAAACTCAGCAAACAGACACAAGCACACCAGAAACATGCAGGTAACTGTAGCATGAGTTTCGTTAAGACACAAATTCTGCAGAGTATAAAATATTTATCATCGCCACAGGTGGTATAACAGTTTGTTGTGCAGATGCTCACAAGCCTGTCTAATAAATCTATGAAAGGAGCAGCTTTACCAGCTTCACCTGAACTCAAAGCAGTGACTGAAACACAAAACCCTTAGATGGAGAAGAGTCCCCAGATTCCCTTCTCTTTGCGTGACTGTCCTTTGCCAAACTTAACACAGACAACTGTTTCTGGACACTGTCGTTACCAGAAGGCTGACAATACTGAAAAGGATCTAAAACTAGTGGCTGTGAATGTTGCAACTGGAGTTGGTGTCAAAGCAATTCAGCTGTCTGTCCTTCCTCAAACTTGAACGGTGCATAGTTCCATGCCCAGAGCAAAGTCAGGTATTCTGGGGAATACTGTGGGGCACCTACTCAAAAGCAGAAAGGCCAGATCTGATTGCAAAGATGCAGGAGTACTAAATCAACCAACAACCAGAGCTCCAGCCCAGACCCAAGTCTCCATATGCTCTTCCTCTTTTCATTTCCTCTCTGAATTGCTCTCTAACATCTGTGTTTCCTTTTAAATACCATGCTATGATCCAAAAGCATTTGTAAAATACGTTAGTTTATACCAGGGTAGAATGCTAGTAGATAAATTCAGAGGTTGTGTGTAAGTATATACAGACAGTATGGCAGAGCAAACATCCAGAAGGCAGCATCTCCTGTTCATGCTCCCTCCAGACAGCATCTCCCAGCTCCTACACATGCTCGCCTCTGGTGAAAGTTTGCCTCAGTTATTGCTCTTATTTTCCCACCTTCAGCTGTAAGGCAGCCAGGAGAGGAACATGTCTTCTGAGGAAACGAGATTTCTAAAAGCTCGCTGTTCATTTCCATAGTTTTTTTCAAATCACATCTCCTCACCTTTAAATTCGTTTTCAGAGTCAATGTGTTTTCAATTGCACGTTTTCATAGTGCTGAGCCCTTAGAAGGCAGAATTCACCAGAAAAGACAACAACCAGGGGCTGTCTCAGCTATATAACAGTTTAAAAACCCAAACGGAAGCACAAAAAGTCATGGAGAAACAGCACAAAAGCCTGCTGTTCCTGCCTATAGCAATATCTGCTCCTACTCCCACCTCATTAACTGCTAGTTTTCCTGATTATAGAAACAGCTTTTTCTGCTGCTGAAATGTATGGCATCATGTCATTTGCATATGCAAACTGACATACGAACAATGAACCAGTTGCACAGTTCCTTAGAGAGCAACAATGTAGAGGATTTACGACACATATATGGCAACAGGCAGGGAGGGGAGTATGGGGAGATGGACATACAAAATAGCTCATGATGTTCTTTACATTGTTTTTCTGGTAAAGAATCTTTCAGGCAATTTCTTGAAATAAAATATTTAACACAGTGGATTACTGACACTGGATTTGGGAAAAGAATAGAGCTAAAGTTCTGTGCAACTTTGATTTGACACCAGATGTATACCTGTTTGTTTATAAATTTTAACATATGATCTCTGATTACATGATCTCACGCTGCTCTGTCACAAAACCTCTGTGTTACTCAATGCAGTGAAGACAGTATTAATTTAACAAACCGAAGCCTACCTTTTCTTCCTGTTATTCAAGGTATCCAAGACTTTACTTTTACACACTGTTTAAATTCTACTATCCAAAAGGAATCATTCATTTCCTTATGGACATTCATCACAGTATCAAAATGCTTCACTATTTTTTTTATTATTTTCCTCCTAGGTTAGATGGGAGACACCATTATTACTCCCATTTTACAGACCATGAACTGAACTAGAGACAGATTAGGGGAAAAAATAAACAGTAATTTGAGATGCCAGGAGCCTGCTTTTTCAGAGCATTGGACATTATACAGGACTTCACAGATTCAAAGCACAACTCTCATCAACTCCACCTTTGGGTGTCTAGCATTCCCACAAGTCTTATTTCACAAACATGAAAACAGTGATTGCCTATAGAAGATTTGGCTTAAATATTCTGACCAGGAAAATGAAGAGCTCTGTAGCAATGGCAAGGATACACTTCAGTTCTTCAGAACATCATTCAGCTGCCTTAATCATTAAACAACGGTTATACCACCTCTGTGATAAATGAAGACATTTTACTGAAGGCAAACCCAAAAAAACCCCAAAATTTTACCACACAGACTGATGCTGACCCACAGAGCTCACCACTGGAGTCACATCGTTAGATCCACCACAAACCCATCTGCCAATTGCGGTAAGAAAGCAACTGGCAGAAGGAGTAGGTTGTTACATCTGCATGGACCAGCACTGGAAGGGAACACAGGGCACATCTCACCAGAAAACTTCTCAGCTATTTGGTGGCTGCAAAAGAATGGTGAGATTTAGGAACCTCAGATCCCATCCCTGCTTTGAGCAGGAATGTGATTTAATGAAGACAGACTTCCAGTCTTTCTTCTTGAGCTTGCCCCCTTTCTGCTCCATCCTCCACAGTGTGTTTCAGGCCCACCCACAGCCCTTGGTCCCACTGCAAACTTCTCGCCCTATACGCTGCCCAGACAGCCCCTGGACACAGAAAAATAACTCAGAAGGTAGGGACCATTTGGTCTGACACCAGCAGACGGCTGGGTAGAAAGCAGAAGACAGACACGTTGGTACAGTATGGTTGGATATCTCCCAGGCACCTGACTTGGAACCACACAACAGGTGAAACTTACTTTACGTGAAGATAATAAGGTATATATAGATTAAAAACCACCTTACTGAAAAATATCAAAATGTAAGATGTAGTTTAATGAGCAAATACTCTTTCCTGTGTGAACCTTCTGGAAGTAGTTCTCAGCCTTTTTAGATGGTCTCACACAATGCCATAAGATCTTGGTCAGTAGAGCTTGCACATGGCACTAAAAGCAAGGGCTGCAGAAACTAATGAAGGGAACATGTTATTCTTATGAGCTCTACTAAATAGTCACAGCCCTACAGGACATTTCAGAAAAGTCAAATGGAAATCAGAAATGCAGGTGATGCTGGAAGGACAGAAAACTGCTTTGAAAATAGGTTTCTCAGAGGGAAGCCAAAGAGTCCACTCAAATAATCACCAGAACACAAGCTTGTGGTGTAAGGTGCAAATGGAAAAATTGAGTGAAAGGAATTGATTTTGCTACAGTACAACTCACTCCCAAGACCACTACTATGTGCAGTCCTGATGCCCACTTCTCCAAATCCCTCATCTTTCTTACAGACCATTGCACAAAAGTGATAAAAATGTGGAAAACGAGTCATAAAAGTGTGAGCCAAGGAACAACTGCATGGCTAGGTTGGGCTGGATAGCCATTGTCCTTTCTGACCCTGGTTTTCAAACAGCTCTCTTGCGGACACTGGTCAGGCCCATACATTTTGTAGCTTCCCATGAAGACAGTTATTTTTTTTTCAAGTTTTCCATTTAAGCTTTCTGGCACCAAGTACAGGAGCCATAAAGAAGGATTTCCCCATGCACACAGATGTAATAATTTGGCTTTGATGTTAGGAAAAGATAAGGATGTAATTTTTAACTTTGTTTCCTAAGGAAACCAATACCCACAGGCACCATGTGTATGTGTACATGTATGATCCAGCAGTTATCAAAATCCTCTGGCCAGCTTTAACCAAATTTGACAGAGGAGTACAGATTGCTTTGAGCTACAAAGTTGCTACACATTTGCACGGGAACGGGAGTTTAGGTAGGAAAGAGGGACTTGGTGAGGACCCTGCACAAGGAGAAGTGGTAGTATTATGTAATCCCTCAAGATAATAGGCACTAAATGAGACACCACATGAATATCCTACTCACAGCAAAGCTTCACTCGGAGCTCAATCACAAAACACAGGTCTGTAGAAAATGCTGCAAGGGGTGAAGGTAGATTAACAGAATTATTTGTTTTGGTTCTCCTCAGAAACAGCAGAGCTTGGCCCCATCTGCAGAAAGGTGCTGACAGGCCAGAACTGACGGGAGGGGAAGAAAGCTGCCCCTCAGGGCTCTGCCTGGCCTGGCTGCTCCAGCTCTTGCAGGGACAGAGCTGGCCAGGTCAGGGCAAGGTGTTGCTGCCAAGTCAGAGGGTAGAAACCATGGTGAGGGTTCATCCTCCCCTACACACTGAGCTACGCTTCACCTGCAGGAATTACCAGCTGTGCTTCACCTGCAGGAACTGCCAGGTACGCTTCACCTGCAGGAATTGCCAGCCCAGATCTTCTCTGGTCAGTTCCCTGTCATCACAGAAACCCACCGAGTGGAAAAGCAGATTATAAGTAACTCCATCTATGAAAAGCACTTGGCAGATTCTTCTCCATTTGACTCGTTTACTACCTAAAAATGCAGTCACCTAAACATAGGTGAAATCTCTAACAAATGAAATCTATTCTTCTGTTGTAAAATAGATACAGAAGTGCTAGATACACAGAAAAATCCTTTTTTTTTTTTTTTTTTTGACTAGGAGGATATATGATCCAACTCACCGTACTGTTACAAACAGTATTTTTCAGATAATATTTAATAAACTTCCTTAATGAACTAGCTTTGTAGTAAAGTATCTGAATAAATCATGACACCTTATTTGACTGATAATTTGCAAACACTGGTACCAAATAAAAACAAAATTAGGAGTTAACTGTCTTAATATTTTTGTTGAAACGCTAACAAATATTTAAATAAACTCTATTAAACTATTAACAGTGCTTCCTGGCGGCTCTGGAAACACCATTTTCCCAGTCACTCTCTCTTTCTTCTTTATTCCCAAGGATAAACATTAAGATTACATAAGAGTAAGCAATTCTTATATTGTTATTCAAAATTGTCAGTGGTTTTCTCGTTAACTTTTGTTTTCACTGGCACAATTTGAAAAAAATCTGTATTTTCTCTTCTGATCCCTTCAGACAAATATCAGAGGTGAAAGGTTTACAAAATCTAACACTATCACAAGTGCATAAAAAAAGCAAGTGGTCAAGCAGTATCAAACTCCCAGTTTACCCAGCTGTACTTCACAGAGATGACACACCTGAGAAACAAATGTTTCTAGAGTCAATTCATCAGTTCTAAGACCACAAAACAATCTCTTCACACATACGTATTTAATATCAGAGGATGATTTTCTAAAAATAAAACAAATGTTTTTGCTTAGACAGTTATAACATTTTCAGCTGGTAAAGAGTTCTTTATCTACAGGCAAAACCTCTTCATTTTTAATTGTGGGAAAATCATTACTAAATCTATGAACTTTAGCATTAGTATAATCTGACAGTATTTCTGAAACAGACATATGTCACAGCAAGTACATATTCCTTTAAATATTTTAAGTGGAAAAATCCTCCAGGGGAATAAGTAGGACAAACATGTTTACGATTATTCAGCACTGTAGATTGCTGAACTGGTGATGTCAGCTGTACAAGACATTTCTGCAAGGAAAAAAAAAAAAAAAGAAACCAACCAAACCACACCAAGATACCATTCAAATGGCCATATCTATGTCCCCGCATTGAAAGCAAATGCCTAATCCTTCTGGCCCAGAACAGGTGAGAGGGATCTGCTCCTCACAACTGCATCCAAGAAAAATACACCAAAAGAAACATCGAATATATTCAACTTCCAAACGAATATATTTCAAAGTATTACATATTAGCAGAAAGTATTCTATTAACAATATTTTTTTCTATTCAGTGCTTTTTAACATTTTGAAAAGGTGAAGCAAACCTCAGATTCTCAGTGCTGGGCGTTTAGCAAATCCCCCTGCATCACGTCCCTTTTGATGAGGACGGGAGCAAACGCTGTGTTTCAGGATGACAGGGCCTGTGTCCCTGACGTGACATGGGGCTTCTTGACAGGCCTCACTGTCACTTTGCATCGGTGCCCGTGGAGCTGCCTCTCGGCTCAGCACCGGCTTCGGCTGCTAACAGGAGGGCCCTGTGCTGGCTCGGCCCTGCGGCTGCCAGCTCCGGCTGGCCCACGCGTCAAGGCCCACTGCAGCGCGGTAGCTGCCAGCACACCTGCGCTTGTACCGCCTTGTGCTACACACCGTGAGCCAAAGGACTGCCTGGGCCACCGAGCTCCTTGAGCGACCCACTGCCACTGCAAGCGAAAAAGTTTTTTCCAGCAGATATCACTTCTCGCTTGGAAATGAGCAAAAGCACCAACCCAGCATCACACCACAGCACCCTTATACGGGTATGTAATCAAAGCCAGGACTTGATTTTCTGCCACTAAACATCCCATCCTAGCTTTTCATAAGGGAAGGCAAGTTAACAGCATCTAATTATCCCAGCCCTCTAGTAATGACACTGTGCCCCCTGCAGTTTCCATGGGATACGGTCCCTCTCCTGCCTTCCTCTTCTGAGCTGCGGGGCACAAGGCTGGCTTACCAAAATTGCTTTTTATCAGCCCAAAGAAAGTCTGGGTTGAGACTACACTAGCACAGCTACTCAGGGCTGGTTTCTGGCAAGGAGCACAATAAGAGGACTTGGGCGAAGAGGAACTCTACAGCTCATTAACTGCTTTTCATTGCTGTGAAGGTAATCACCGGAAAGTCTTTATCAGTGCAAAAACATATTTTCAGAGGAAGTGTCCTCTTTCGTCTGAAAGCTCACCCTCACTCCTTCCTCCACAGGCCAGAGACACCCGCATGCCATTTCCAAGTTATCAGACCAGCTGCAGACCCCACAGAACCAGCACCGCTCCTCAAGGATCCCTCCTGCTGCGCTGCCCACCCATCACGGTGGGATGCTGTTGCCACCACAAAGCTCAAACTGAGGGCCGGGGCAACTATACTTGCATGGCGGCGCTTTCTAACCAAACTTGCTAATAAATAATATCTGTAAATTCACAGATGGTACGTTACCAGCTGTATAAGTACCATCCAAAGTCATTTTCACACACAGTTAAGCACCAGTTCACAGCAGTCTTATATTATTATTATCACGTTATTAACACTATTACAAATAATGCACAAAGCAAATAAAACACACAGCAGATGGTATCTCTGCAGAATGATTGAGAACTAGTGATAGCACAAGCTGACTATACCTAGTCCTAAAAGACTAAGATTTAATCTAAAATTTCCCTTCTAAACAAACTCTGGTTTCTGTATAACGTAAATAAAACACTTCCCTGACTAAAGTCCAGGCAGCATGTTGACCCATTTACACAATCTTAGTTTCCTGCTCATAGATGATAATTATCACATCTGTGTTTGCTTCTGAAATTGGAATTTAAAACACAATTTGGTTTACCTAAAACCGGGACAGTATCTGCAGGCTCAAGGAAACAGCTTTCTGTAACACTTAGGGCTCACCAGATCCACACTGACCTTGGCTGAATTGAAGGAGGCAAAGGAATGCAAATTTTTTTTGCCCCATGTGAAATTCTGACTCTCATGGAGTCAGGGGAAAATTCCCATTTATTTTAATAGGGCCAGAATAGGGTCATCTCTGCCACCATATCCCACTTCAGAAGTAAAATTTTGGGAGGAGGGGAGTAACAGGCTATGCACTGAAAAATATTACAGAATGTAGTATTATTTCCAGTTTTACAGAGCAGTTAACATGCCTGGTGATTTTCAAAGGACCTTTTAGGTTTTAAGCATTTTAGCTGCTCAAGACAACAACAAAGAGTAAAACAAAAAGCATCCAGTTCTTCACTCCCATGTGGTTGTTTTAAAATGGGATTTGCTGTTGCCCTGTTCCAGTGGGGGCTCTCCAGCCTCTCACTGTGCCAGCAATTTCTCTGTGGGGCTTTCTCTGGTCTTCCCACTTTACTATCTTGTTTCGTTAGAAATACTAAATGATTTGCACTACATCGCTGCAAGGCAAGGTGGCATTATTCTCTTAGTTGTATATGCAAGACCCTGAGAGACAAAATTCGAAACTGAAATGTTAGATCTCTTGAAGTTTTCATCAGGGAGCACAAGGGCTGGCTGCTGCCTTGGGGCCAGCGGGACATGGGCTACAGCATCCTACAGCATCACTGGGGCAGGGCCTGAGGGCTGCAGGCTGGGCTGATGTGGGCATCTGGGCAGGGACTGATGGTCGCGGGCTGGGCTGACGTGGGGTCATGGGCCATGGGCAGCGTGGGGGAGCCCCCCAGTGAGGTGGGCAGGGACACAGTAAGACCTGTTAGTGCCCTCAGTTTTGGATCTCCCAACTGGAAACACTGGGAGCTGGGTCTTGTGTTATCTTCATGTTCTGTAGTCCTTCATGGATTCACAGTGTAGCTCTTCAACAATTTAAAGAGAAGTTTTTCTCAAATCAGATCCCCTTCAGCTCAGGTCTCAGCTGCTCTTTGAGGACCAGAAACAAGAACAGCACAAAATGGCCATCTCAAAGTTTGTTGCAGGGACCAGCCCAGGTGACAGATGAGCTCTGCAGCAGAGGCAAAGCTGTGCCCCCAGCAGCACTGATCTGCTGCCTGCAGGGTTTCCCCTGTCATGTTGCCTGCTCCTGCTGCCCACACCACACCACAGCCCACGTGAGGGAAGGACAGTGAGTGAAACACAACCCAGACTCACCTGTGGGGCATGAGGTATCTTCAGCAATAAATGAAGGAGTCTTGCAGCAAAGTTGATGTAAAAGCTCAAAATCAAAATGGACCAAAAGCCCTTTACAGTAAGGCCGTACTAACTTGTAGGGAAAAGTTTCACTCTGTCATTTTGATTTACTTATTCTTTTGATGGTATTTTATTGTGTGAAATTCCTACTCAGAAAAAATCTCCCACTGAGAACACTAAGCATCATGAAAAATATAATTCTATCTATCCTGCACTCCATCACCTGGCTTGGGACATCAGAAGGTGCAGGTGAGTCCTGTGTGACTTGTGTTAATGAAGATACAGTGAAGTGTGCCTAGGGAAGGGAGGTGCACCATTGCCCAGAAGAATTCAGAGTTATTAGACTTGGGGGAGCGGGGGGGGGGTCTGAAGGAGGAAAATAAAAAATAGCCATAACAATTCTTCAGTCTGCATTACTCATGGCCACACAAATAGCACAGCAGGCAGCACAAGAGCAAGAATGAATAAACTGGAGATAAGAGGGGAAGAGCGCCCTGCGAGAGCACAACCAGATCCAGTGGCATCTCCTTTCTGGCTAAGGACACGGTGTGCTCGCACGGCTCGGCTCCTGTACTTAGTGCTGTGGCAGACTGCTTCCTGAGCATTAATTTACAAACTTGTGGTTTTAATCAGTTTTCTGAAAGCTTGATGCCACATTTCCATGCAGAGTATTAGTTCTCGCCCTTTCAGCCTGGAAGGCAGCACACTGGATTTAAGACCTCACAAACAGCAGCACTAGCAGACCACATGCAACCAGACATGCTCTGGCGTGTGACGTAAAGGCTGCTTATGTGTTTTGTGTGAGAATCACCACATGAAGTGCATAAATCTCACAGGGGACAGAGTCCCTGGCTGCCTCTGTCCTGGCAGAAGGTCCTCAGCATGGACTTTGGGCTCCTTTCTTATTTGCTGTCCTGCTGGCCCAACAATCCCGGTATTCCTTTCTGCGCATCACCAGACGGATGCACACCCCTTGGCAGGAACAGTGCCCTCAGCCACCCCCAGCTTGGGGACAAAGACAAGACTTATCTCATGAGCCTGAAGAAGGGCCTAGAGCGCAGGTGGCGGTTCCCTGGCAAAGGCTCCAGCCCGCGTGGATAAGGACTCTCCCCGCTTTCCGACGGCATGGTGAGGAAAGGGGCACAGCCGCAACACTTGTTTTGCACACCCCGGCGCCGCGCTGCGCTCTGTGCTAGGCTCAGCTACACCGTGCCAGGCCAGTCAGGGGATTTATGTAGGAGACCAGCTCATTCCTTCATCCCCAAAAGGTGACGGGTACAGACCCGGCCTTGGGCAGCACCAGCAGACCTCGGCCCCAGCACCGGCGCTAGAAGCTGGCCCCGGTGCAACACCCAGCGGAGGAGGTGGCGCTCCCCCGGCGCGGTCCGCCCGGCCCCAAGAGCCCTCCGCGGGGCCCGAGGGGGGCCGGGGCGCCCCGAACGGCCCTCGGCAAACCCCGCCGCCGCTCCCCCGTCCTCCCCGCCCCGGCGGGCGGCGCGGCGCGGCGCGGCGGAGGGGGCTGGTTCTCCGAGGAGAGGGTGCCCAGCGGCCGCGGGGGGCGGGCGGGCGGTGAGGAATGGGCGCACGGCAGCTGCGGGGCCGGGCGGAGCGGGCGGAGAGCCGCGGCCGGGCATCGCCTCCGCCGCTGGACGCCGCTACCGGCCGCCGGCTCCCCGGCGGAGCGGGGGGTCCCCCAGGGCTCGGCAGCTCCTCCCGGACCCCCGGCGGCGCGGGTCGCTTCGAGCCGAGCCTTTCCCCGGGAGCCGGGCCGGGGGGGGCCGGGCTTCTCCCGGCGGTGGGTTTGCGGAGGGGTTTCCCGAGCAGCGCGGCACAGCATATGGTTTACATGTTGCACTACCGCATACAAGGAGTAACGTTCAGCCCAGGGATTCACTTGACATAAAAAAAGCCCTAATTACAATAATTTAGAGGTGCCTGAACGACAGCAGGCTCAATTTTTGGTTGAATTTGCAATTAAGGGAAGATAATTATGCCTCGCGCTAGCGCAGAGTATTAATATTTATGGTAGGAGCCAGAGGCTTCTTTGGCTGGGAGGACGCGGCGGAGCAAAGGTTGGAGCCCCGCGGTATTGGGGAAGGGAAAGTTGGGAGCCCCATCCAGCAGGAAGACCGCGGCTGCCTCCATAGCGCTGATGGAATCCAGACCCCGCCAGAGCAGGCAGAGATTTATACATATCCTTTTATATATATTTATATCGCCTGAGATACAGATACTTCCTCTATAAACCTTTTACCATTCAGCAGGCACCTCCTTCACCTACTTCGTTTTCACTCGCGACTATCGATCCCGGGGGCTTTCCATGCCTCATTAACAGATTGGTGACTAAATGAGTAGAATTAATTTTTAAACCCCTTTAATTTACTTTATTAATTACACACATGCGCCCTTGACTACCCCGCGTGTCCGGCTCCCTCGGCACGCAGTATGCCGAGAAAGTGCTCCCGTTAGGGCTGGAAGCGGATCAAATGGGGCAAGAAAGGGGTTTAGAACCTGCCCAACGCGCCTCTGCTGTCTGAGCGCCACGGTGCTGGCCGCCTCCCGCCGCCAGCTCGCCAGGGATGGGGCATCACCTGCCAGCGCCTTTTGAAGACCCTTTACCAGTCATTAAGCGACGCCTTCGCCGGTGCCGGGCTCAGCACAACAAAGGCGAGGGACGCGGGGCGGGGGCACTCCTCCGCCAATTTCGGCCACTTCATTTCGGAGGGAGAAGAGGGAAGAGGCTCGAAAAATCGCCGCGGACACCCCGAAAATCTCACACCCCCTCGCCCCCCCCAGCCCTTCCCGCAAGCAGCCGGCTCCGGCAGGGCAGGCAAGCCGCGGGCACAGCCTCCTCCCGCGCCGGCCGCCGCCGGTGCCCGCGGCCCGGCAGCCGCAGCCCGGCGCGGAGCGGAGCGGGGCCGTGGCGGCGGAGCGGCGGCCCCGGGGCCCGCGGCGCGCCGGTCCCATGGCAACCGGGAGGCCGAGCCCCGGCGCCGCGGCCGCCACCCGCCGGGCCGCCCCGCTCCGCGCCGCTCCGCGCAGCCCCGGGGCGGAGGGGCCGGCCGGGAGGGCTCCGCGCAGCCCCGCGGCGGGCAGCACCGCAGCTCTCCGCACGGGTGCCGCGCACGGAACCCCGCCGGGGCGGGGGGGCTGTGCTGTGGCCCCCGGTAAAGCGCTTGTGACCCGGGGCGGGTCCCGCGTCCCGAGCCGCAGCGGTTAAAGCGAAGTGACCCGCGGGCGGGCACAGGGTCCAGCTCTGAGCACAAACGGGCGATGCAGGTACGGAAACGGTTCGATACGGAAACGCTGCCCTGGATTTATGTCTGTCAGAATCACGTTGCCGCCGGAAAAGCCTCATGTACCTTTCTCTAAGACAGCCCCCACCAATTAAAGTAGAATATTGGGAGTCAGCAACCATAATTTGTTTGTTTTCCCCTCCCGGAGGACTCCGACTTACTCGCAGTGTAGCCTTCAAACGGTTAAATCCCAGCCCTCAGTTCACATGCCAGCAAATTAAAGAAAACCATCTTTATTTATTTATGTTTATCCTTTAAAAAATTCTTTTAAAATCCTGGCTGATTTTGTAACCATGTTGAAATACTATCTATGGTGTATTTTCATGAACTAGAAATAAGAAAGACAGTGTAGAGAGCAGCACAGCTATGAATAGTTACATCATTTACAATGAAAACCAGAGGTATGTTAATACCAGTCACCATCGGCTTTATACAGCTTGCATCCTTTTCTATGCTTTGTCACTTACCGAACAAGCTGCTCTTTTCAACGAGGGGGGGGGGGGGGGGGGGCGGGGGGAAGCTACACAGATCAGTTGGGGGGATTTGGAAGGTGAGTATATATACTTGTGTAGATCTGTACACGTACAGACACGCACAACCATGTAAATATATTGTCTTGCTAGTAGAGCTGGCTGTGCCATTCAAACAGTTTATGCCAATAGGATGATTTATTAATGGAGTTTGCACGACATTTCCCTGCACTGCCTGCAGAAAGATCACAACATCATTGTAAACTCGTCAGCGCTGCATGAAGAAAAACAATAGGATGCTGAAACTGCAGCCTGATGGAAGAGAGTCTTAAAGTACCTTCCAGAGAGGACAAATCCTGCCTCCCAGATTTCCAGATGATGAAACACTCTGGTCCAAAGGACTAACAAGAGACCTCTGCAGCTTTTAAACCTAATGCTGAGAATCTGTGGGATTTAAATGATTCACTGACTCTGTACCTGTCTTTCTACACAGAATTTAGGATGAATTTTACCCATGGCTAATCCCATTGACTTCAAAGGGAATGCCTGCATGAGTGAAATGGTTGATGTTTATTTAAGTGAGAACTTAAATATGTTTTTAAAAATGAAACAGTTTTGCCATTCAGTTTCTAAGGTTAATGCTGCTTTGATTCTGTTTCTCAGAAAGTTCAGTCTTTACTTTCTCTGTAATCTGAATCATTATCTCGTGACAAGTCCTCGATTTTTGGACAACAGTCAAGCAGAAAGACTTCATATGGTTCAGAATCTACTTAAAAGTGAAACACGGTACAATCTAGTCTGGACTCAATCCGAGAGACCCATGGACAAAACATATGTTGTTTTCAGTTTTTAAAAGTACAACTTAAATGTGGAGAAAACAGCATGGTGAGATTTTAATCAATGCAATAGTGATTGAAATAATGGAAAAGAAGATGTATAAACCTGTTCTTGTCTGATTTTCCTTTTCACTGTTATTTTCAAGAAAATCTCTAATTGTAACTTCATCCTCTACTTATCAGAATGATTCTCAAGACAATTTCTTTTACAGTAACAGAGATTTCCATTCCCAGTAGTTGGGTTAAGTCATCTTTGATGTCTCTTCTCTTCCAATAATTTCAATGTTTCCTGTTTTTCCAAGGTCCTCACATGTTAGTGGATTTGTTTATTATGGGTGTTTGATTGTGGTTTCATTCTCATCACCCCCAGTCAGCACCTTTTTCCAAAATAACTATGAATTCCAAAAAGTCAGACCTATCACCTTGTTCAAACCAAATAGCAACGAACTCTGTGACTGAGAGGGCTGTTCACTAGTAAAATAGTCTCCAGGATTGCCCATAGGTAAACAGATGTATAGGGATGTGCAGAGATGTAACATCTTTTAGAATAATATCCTGGAAACTCTGATCATTCTTAAGTGCCAGAGACAAAAAGCTGTGCCATTACTTTAAAATGCAAGTGAAGTGCACAAAACTGCAGGTAAAAAAACCCTGAACCTTCCCCTCCAGAGAGGAACATCATTCACCATCTGTGGATTACCATTTTTTTAAGATGAGTGGGCAAGAAGATACATCAAGCTTCAGAGTTTATCTGATGAATGCTGTCTTCATATGAGGTCCTCTTTGGTCTTTATCTCTTAAGCAGAGAGTGACTTCAATTGCAGTTAATATAAAGATTTATTAACTTGAGAAGTAAATATTGACCAAGGTGAAGCCAAGGTCAATGTTTACCTAGAGGACCAATAAATCTTTGCATTAACCTAAATATGGAAGCTGGTGGGCCATATTTTGGTCTCAAATCAGTATCTACCCTAAATTAGCCCCAGTAAGATCAAGGTATTTGCATCGAATGTGCTCATTATACAGACTTATGTAAAATACATTCTGTGTGAATTTATCAGAAATAGAAGTATTAGGCTTTTTTTTCAAAGGATAACTGATTTTTTCTTCACATATGAAAATCCAAAGAATAGATAACAGCAGATGGCTAGAATTGTTTCTTCCTTGAAGGTGAGCAGTGATTTAAGCAAATAGAGGTACAGGCAAGGGTTTGGTTGTATTTTACACTCTGATTGGTAAACATTACAAATGATCATGGAGATAAAAGGATACTGATTTGATGTGACCAATTTCAAGAAATCACAGCATTTTACCCTCTTATTTATAGTAATACTAGTGCCAGCCCCTTCTTTAGAAGGTGAGAGCTGCCTGTTTTAGGTAAAACAGCCAAAATATTCATCAAATCTGCTGGCCTGCCTTTCTACAGCGCCTCTTGAAATAATTTCAGTGTTACAGAGGTTGAGTGCTTTTGTCTTTATAACATTTAATTTCTAATCCACACAGCTGTGCTGTTTCATTGGCCCTCATAGATTTTGCTGTTTAGCTTATTTCATAGGCATTACTGGGCCTTTAACTTGTAAAAATGCCAAGAAATCACCAATCCTTTGGACCTACCTCAAATATTTTACTACAGCCTACTCTATGTGCCTTAGAAGAATATCACCTTTATAAACCTCTCAGGATGCTTCATGAGTTTTGACAGAATTAGTGTAAGTGCTTTTCTCTTTTGTTATCTCTCTAATAGATTTTTTTTTCCCCCTGGCTTCTCTGTCTCAGTTGTCTGGTTGAAATGCCGCTTTCTCTACTCTGAAGAACAAAGAAATGGCTCCTGTTTAACTTAATCAAATACTCTGGTCTCTTTCTGATAGAAAGAATAGTGGCCAATTTATGTCTAGCACTATTAAGTCCCCAACAGTTTTCCTGTGTTTGATTTCTGTATGTGCTTTCAGTACAGCCTTTTTTTCCCTACCTATTTTCCTTTGTCTCCCTCTCTTTAAGAAGACTGACACAAAAGAACATCTTACCCATAACATATTTCTGTTGCAAAATTTAATACTCTTCCATTAATTTATTTCTTGACATTTATTTGCAATTAAATTAATTCTACCTTCTGCATGCACGTGGTTTCAGTAAATTAAACTATTGCTGCTTTGAGTACCAGATCTTTCTATCTTCGCTTTGCTTAGCCTTTGTGCAGCAGAAATACTGTTGGTTGTAATGGAAAAGCAAAGTATTACTGACTTTAACAGTCTTGCCTCTGTGAGAAATGAGTCTCGAGTTTTGTCTGTTAGTAAATGCGCTCTGGATCATATTTCACAATCAGACTTTCATACGGTCTCTGCTAACATTAGGTTTCTAGGCTCAATTTTTTAGTTGCACTTCCCATTCATCACGCAGAATAACTGATCCTAGAAAATGAATCTATGTTGGATGAAACAATAAAATGAGCATCCAGTCTCTGCTGTTCACTTTTCTCATGCAAGTGGACCCCTCGAAATCAATAGAATCATTCAGGGGAGTCAGACAAGCAAGAGCTAACTCAAAACAGGTACTCCGTGCTGCCCAGAAACAAAATGCTTCTGTCCTCTCTGCCTCTATGAAATATAGGTGCCTCAAGTTGTATCAAAATTATGAAAGGAAACTAATTTTTTAAAGAATCGTGTGAAAAAGTCTACACTGATGGCTGGCTTTTGCATGCAAAGATCACGGTTTGGCAGATGAGCAAAAATGTTTTGGTCAGGAAATGTTAAGTGACTTTTGTTTTAAGGAACTGTACAACTAAGTAATGCACTGTTAAAGCTTTTCTAACTTGTTTGGAATAGCATATGCAACCTCTAAACTGCTCTTTTTTAAGGCTGGCAATGCCTTAGAATGATACTACAAAACAGTTCTGCTGTTTAATTACTTTGTTTTCAGTCTGTTCGTATTCCTTTTGTATCCAGTGTTTTCAAATGTGCTTCAGAGGGACAAAAAATTGTCCAGTTTTCCTGAGACTGTCACTGATGCAGTCATTTTTAACCAAAAGTGGAAAAATATTCACAGAAAGGGAATCTGGAATTTACTGCGGCGCATGGTGGAAACTCAGGTTTCCAGGGCTGTGTTTCAGGGAAAGAAACATTCCTCGGGGTCCAGTCAAAATACCTCAGATGTCTACATGCTCATCAGAAACTTCTTGTGAAGAAACTGTACACCGAGATTTACTTGCTTACATATTTTAAAATAGCAAACATATTCAGATCTCTCAATATGTATTCACAGTTAACATTCAAAGAGATTAATTTTGTTCATATAATTGATTGAATACAAATTATACTTATGGGATTGATGGGATACAAGTTGTAGTACATACCACATTTCCGTGGCAATGAAAACCTGGCCAGACTGATGGTGGTTTATCTCTTAAAACCTGAATCTGCAGTTATTTTTAGATCCTTCTTCTAAGTGTGGATTGCTCCCATCACTAAAGCTATATATATGTTTAAGCTGCCCTAGTTTTACTGTATTAATCACACCGATCTAAACATTTACAAATTGCTTTCTAATTTCTACTATATCATGATAATTAGAATCTTTACAAATACTATTGTGAAGTCAAAAGCCTGGCTAAAGCACCAATTAAAACCTTAAGTTATGTTACTGCCAATAAGTGGTCATTAAGGGCATGTGAGGGCAACCAGCGTCTTTGTAGAATCAGATTCGTAAGTGTTGGTCTCTAAAGCAGATGTTTTTCATTTTTATTTCTTTTTTAAATGACTTATGAAATACTGAGACAACTGTAAGGATAGCAAAGACTTTTGATATCAACAGTGCATTATGAATGCAGAGCTAAGCTTTTAAAGGCTAAAGTTTACTATTGACGATAGAAGAAAAATCTCTGATCTGTGGAGAGAGAGGCATTGAAATAATACTGATGGTTTAGGAGAATGTTCACTACATTCTAATGCAGAAAAGAGGAATTAGTAGCTTTCTCTGGTGTGACAATTTTCCTGCAACATGAGAAAGCAGTTCATTCAAATATAATAAAGGAGCAGAATACAATTTCTCCACACATTACAATTCTTCCTACTTATTGGGAGGATACTACAAACTTTCAGTACATGCTATGAAAAGGTAGTTTTCAAGTGTGTTCAATGTGATTTTTTTTTCCTTTAGTATGTCATGCATAGTCAAAATGGAAGTAACTCTTTCTGATGAACTTGTGATTTTCTGCATGACCTGCAAAGTCTAATATTTGCTCAAAAAGAACTATTACTGCTAAAATACAGTCCCAGAAGAACACTTCCAAATGGAAATAGTTGATTAAACAAACCTCAGAGTAGGTGAAAACTGTTAATTTCACTCGCCTCCTTATTCCCATATCACATTGCCACCCTAATTAATTTAATCTTCACTGAAAATGAAGTATAAACTCTTGTTTGGGAAGTAATAATCACAGCATGTAACGGGCTGAAATACTGTTCTTAGTCAACACCAGCTGTTTGGCTTGAGGTAGTTTGTGGTGTTGAAAAAGCATTTAAATTATACAGCAGCGGTGGACTTTTAATGGAATATCTGTTTCCACTCAGTAGAAACTTCTCTGTTGAATCTCAACATGAAACAGAGAAAAAGACAGACTCTCACCTCTTTTTTTGTCAAATTTCAGCATGAAGTAGATGAAAGTATAGGGGTTTAGTTATAAAGCCCGATAATGTAAGGAAAAAATAGTATCCTTCCTGCACATGCAATAAACTAGGTTCTGAACACAATTACATTTGTAAGGTAAACCACAGAATAAACAGAAGTTAGAGGTAGGTTTATGTCCAACGGAGTGACTGGGCAATTTAGCATGTCTTATGATATCCTTGGTGTACAGCACAGAATAGTTCTTTCTGTTTCCTTTCTTCAAAACTATTTTCATCTCAAGAACTACAGAGTTAATGGAATGGAAAATTCAGGCAACGTCATGCTCCTGATTTATGCAAGAGAAGCAGATCCCATAGATTTCTATGATAAAGTGCTTTCCTTTTATTACAATCAAGTTCTTTGCAGTTTGTTTGCTTTTTGTGGGGGCGGATGTTACCCATCACAGGTTAAACAGGACACAAGTGCTTTTGAGCTGCTACAGGGTTCTGCTGATGTAGGTCATGGTGGCTAATCTCCTAATATAGATGCAGTTTTACTAGTCTAATTTTGTGTTCCCCCCCCCCCCCTTTTTTTTTTTTTTACCATTATAGTCTGTGGAAAGCAATCCCGTAGCTGTGTAGTGCACATTCACAGCCATAGCGCTTTACTGGCACATTATACCACTCTCCCTATTTTGGTAGCATCTTCCTAGTACAGGCATGACAAAAATATCCGTCATAGCACTGCCAATGTAAGTGCAAGAAGCTCAAGCAGGTATGTCAGGCGTCGTACAGAGCTATTTGTACATGCAAACCCTGACCTGCAGTGTGTTATTTGCAGCCTTCCACCAGATATCTACATTTGACCCTTCAATGTCAACAGAAGTGTCTGACTACCAGAACCTAGTTGTCATCTCCTTTCATTATCACAGGATTTTCTTGGGCCTTTTTCTATTCTTCATATTCACAATGCTAAGCTTCCATATTAATTAAATGTCAACATTCACTAGTCTGAGACTATGTTATCCAATAAATACCTGCCTGAAGCCAACTACATGAAGGGTGGAAGTTGTATGATTTTTAATACAAATTATTTGTTCACAATGTTTGATCAAATTAATCAGTGGCAGAATAAATGGGAGCTGTAACCACAGCTGAAAAGGATTTGAAAAAAAAAAAAAAAATTAATGCTGCTGTTGTAACTCATCTCTCCACTTTGCCTCTGATAGCCATCATTTTGGGGGTCTTAACCTTCCTATGGGCCAGAGCTGGGTTGCTTGCCTGTATGCACAACAAAATAGTTAAAGACAGTAGGAAGCTTCACACAAATAGAGTCTTACTTAGATCCGGTGTTTGGTTTGGTTTTTTTTTTTCTCTTCCTGGTGTCTCATTGTCAGTTCACTTAGTTTTTATTGATAGAACGAAGGAAAAAAAAAAAAAAAGAATCCTAAGAATCCTGATGGGAAATCTAACAATACATGGCCCTTTTCTCTCACTTGGTTTGACAATTTTAGCCACTGGCTGTAACCGATGACGCTCCCACGGGCAGATATTATTATCCTAATTCCCGAGACAAGGAAGCTGAGTCACGGGAGGAGGGGGGAGCTGCCCGACCGCCCAAGACGGCGCAGAGAGGCCTACTTTCAGGGAAGCCCGGTGCTCAGGCTGGCTTCAAGCTGCAGCCATAAAAAGCACCTTTTGGCACGTCAGAAATAGCCCCTGCTTGACACGGACCCGCTGGGAGCCCCAGGCCCGTCTCTCCCGCCACCCGGGAGCCGGCAGTGCTTTCCTGGTGGGCCGGATTCTGCGGCACTCAGATCGCTCTCCCGCAGCCGGGAATTAATGGCTTGGGGCTGGCTTCGGCGAAGGAGAAATGATATTTTCCCCGACAGTGCTGCAGATGGAGCTCCAAGCAACTGTCAAAAGCGCGGGGACTTCCACCTCCTCGGAACTCGAGGCAGATTTAAGCCGGTGACCTACAAGCAGAGGGCTCTGTAGCGTTTTCCCCAACCTCCGTGCAATCCAGCAGCACTGGCAGCACGTTTGAATCTCAGCAGCCATCTAGGTTGTCACAGGGATGGTGAGCCGAGGGTGCGCTGCAGCGCTTGAGGTCTTATCTCCTCGTCAAGCCCTTTGGGATTTCTCCCCCTCCGCGTGCTAGATGCCTTCATTTCAATGGGATTTGCTGGGATTTCTGGGAGAAGCAGCCCCAGCTGCCTCCTGCTGCCCTGGCAGCCCCCTAAAACACGAGGTGAACAGCGTCTGCCCTGTGTGGGACCCCGCGATGTTCACAGCCCTGAACCTACTCTGCATCCAAAGCGGGAGAAACTCATTTAATCGCTTGTTGTCTTTTCGTCAGAGGCATCAGGGAAGGACGAGGTAGCCCTGAGGAAGAACTGTGTGTACGAATTCAGTGCTGTCCATGAGTCTGGCTGACATCTCCCTTGCTCCTGTGCACCATCGCCATCCTGCCCGCTGCCATTCTCTCAACTATAGCAGGGGTGAAGGCAGGAGGGCAGTCAGATCTCATAAACGGTGGTTCAGAAACCCTCAGACAAGACCTGGGATTTCAAACCAGAATGCTGCAACTACCAGCGCCGCAGCATTTTAATTACAATTCCGTGATATCTGTATCACAAAACCTGGCAATTTTAATGACAAAGTACTGCGATGCCACAAAGTATTTTTAGAACTAATAAAAGCTCTGCAGAATATTACCCTGGAATGTATTAAGATCCAATTTCTGCATTCATTAGTAATATCAAATAGCATGTGGTGGATGGTTATTTGGAAAAAATGCATTCAATGTAAATTGATTTTGTATTATCAGGAATAATGTGGAGAGGCTTTTCCAGCATCTTCAAGCTTCAGCCATTCCACCGCCTGCTGCAGTTTATGCCCTAATCTTGTGAGATTTACATAGCATTTTAATTTTCAGTCTCACTTGCATTTGCCAGCTGAGGGATTCTTATTATACTTTACATTAATTCCAAATTCACACTGTAACAATAGCAAAAAAACGAGTACTGACAAAAGCGAGAGGCCAAACATGACTCAATTAAAATAATATGTATCACTGTTAATCACCTCTGCCTGTCCATCTACATTCCCGTGGCAGTGCCTCTCTCCACAGCAGCAGCATCCATGAGTTAAGCTAGCTCTAGTCCCTCCACTCCTCCCTCCTCCCGCCGCCTTCCTGAGGGATGATGAGGAGCCGGGGAGAGCAGGAAGGAGCCCCGAAGGGCATCGCAGGGAGAAGCCTGGGGCTGAAGAGGAGCCGGGCCGGCGCTGACCCCTGCACCGGCATGTGCGGGGCTCCCCTCGTCTCCCCTCCCACCTCGGTGGGAGGCAGCCACTCGTGCTGGCCACCAAACCGAGCGCTCGGCGTGTCCGGCTGCCTGCCGCGGCAGCGAGTAGCCTTGCACCAGTGGCTACGTTGTCCTCAGATTTGTGCAGAGCTCAGCTGGTTGCCAAAGCTTAACGCTTCACATTATTATTAACAGTTAATCCACATAAAAATAAAACGGGACCGATGACAAAGAACAAAAGCAGACCAGTAATAACCACTCTCTGCAAAGTAAACCCCCCCGGGTAAGCGAACCAAAGAGGGCAGAGCTCCAGAGCTCCCACATAATTTCCACCAGCCAGCCATCGGGCTAATAGGCGACTGATCGGAGACAGGCAGTGACAAAGGGGACACGGGAGGCTGAGGCAGGAGGGCTGGCCCTGGCTGTCACCTCCCCAGTCCCTGCCACGGCCCATGGTACAGCAAGTGAACTGACATACAGAAATGGCATGAGCTTCGGGATCCCACAGGGCCTTGGCCTGGGGCAGCTGCTGGCAAGCTGGAAAATGGGGCGGTGAACTGGGGGCTGATCCCCTTGAAAGCAGTCAACAGACTGACAAACCCCAAATCTGCTCACTGCAGAGCCTCGCCTGGTCCCGGCTGTCACGGAGGCCAGGTTTAATGCAGACCATTCGGATCAGTCTCTCTCCTCTCTGTGCTTTGTGCTCAAGGTGGGAACAAACCACTGCTGCATCCAGCCTTATGCCCACATAGACAGGGGAGCCCTGCTGCAAGGGAAAGTCCTCACGCAGCGATGGAGCGCAGGGCTCGTGCATCTCACATGACAGAGCAAAAACAGCCCCACACACTGTGGACTTGCCCAAATGTGATTTTGAAGGTCACAACATGATGCTGGAATTGCAATGCCTGTCCATGAAATTATGAAGCTTTAGAATAACAATCTAACTGCTCTCCTATATATGTCTAGCCAAAGGCAGGTTCCCTCACTCCTGAAATCATTTAAATATAACCCAAGGAGCTTCTCTTAAAAGGACCTTTGACAAGATCTTGACTTTTGATAGAAATGGACAGGACCGTGCGTGCAGGAAGTGATGTTGTCTCCGTGATGTTGTCTTCTACTCCCTTCTCTTTTTCCAGATAAGTCCTCTGTGTGTCAGCATTACCGGGAGCCTACAGTACAGATGCAGCAGTCACCAGAAACCACAGGCAGCTTGGTTCAAAGGAGAGCAAGGAAAACCACACAACGTTTACAGTAAGCATACATGTTTGATCTGGCCGTGCTAGCTGCTCACAAAGCGCTCCAGCCCAGTGTGTATGGGCTCCATTTCATTTGAATAAAAACACTTTGGGTAGCCACGGAGGAAAAGAAACAACTTGCAAGAAGCACTTGCTAGTTTCACAAGGAGTAATCACTCATCTGAAACTGGTAACAAAAAAACGGCCCTGTAGCCAAGCACATCAAACTTCAGCTTGACTAATTTGTGACTGGTTATCTCTTTGTGAACAGTATGTTGAATCAAATCTGGGGAAAATTGGGTAATTAATGAATCAGTCAATGACATCAGCTCACTTAGAGACAAAGCTCAGCATCTTTTTTAGCTTGGAACTGTCATTTGTTGCAAATGATCAAATATCTAAAGAAAGAATATTTTTGCTGAAAAATGTACTGAGCCAGACAGACCCAGAAGTGTTTGCAACAGAGCTGGGCTTGACTGGTTCCCTGGGTTACTGCTGTACCACAGCTCTTCTGTACTGAAACAGCAACAGAAGATAACACATTAGGCAGGTTAATAATAAAATTAATTATTTTTCTCTCCATTCTGGTTGCTGAAACTGCTGGGAGAGGCATTTCCGATTTCCTCTTCAGTAGCAACTCTGGCCATCATGTAGTTTATCTGACCTTTGGCTACGCCACACCATGAAATCAGACACCGCTAGGAGGGGGGCCAGAACAAAGCCTGGAGAGATTAATAAGAGCATTATTTGCGATGTGGCACAGGGCCATGAGTCACTGTGCAACCAGGCTGCTGCACCTTCTGGCAACAGGAACAGCCCAAGTTCTGCATCAACCTTTCTGCTTTTTTTTAAAAAAAAAATAATAATAAAGAAAAAAAAATAACCTTTATTTCTGTTCTTCTTTTACACAAAACCCTGGTCAAATGAGTGAATGTGAGAAGGAGGTAAAACACCACTCAACTGGAGTGGAAGCAAAATATAAACATAAAGTTAATGTGTGACTTTCATTCAAAAGACTCCATTCTTTGCATGATTGTTTGGGGCTTTGGGGGATTAACCAATAAAGAAAAAAATTCTGCTTGTTCAGCCTGATATTAATGTCGGTGTGGTAGTTTCATTAGTGCAAAGATTTCCTCATGTCCCCCTCTAATACCTTCCATCTTCACAGATGCAGCGTGTTAGGGTGCAAATACAGCGCTCTGTGGCAAATACAGCTTCATTTTATGATGCCATCATGTGCAAACGTCTTGAATTGGAGAATACTAAATTCTGTGCAGGTCAGGTTCAAAGAGCTTGAGGATAAAGAAATAGATGTAATTATTATTATTACAGTCTATACCAAGCCCAGATAATAAGAAGAGGAATTAGATTTCTTATCTTCTACTGCATTTGACTGCAGGGTTAGAGATCAGCGACATCTTGATTAGGAAGCAAGAATGATATGAATCAAGAGATTGAAAATGAATCAAGATGATGTGAATCCCAGTGAATCAAACGTGAATGATATGAATTGTGTTAAGGAGCTCCCTGACTGTACCAAGATCCAGCAGGAAACTGAGACCCGGGGAGTCTCTGGGTGGGGAGTAAAGGGGACAGTCCTGCTGCAGACGGGGCAGCCTCTCACAGCACGCCCGACCAAGCAGGAACCCATGAGCGGGGCTTTCTACATACAATTGGCAGAAGCGTCCTTCTTACCAGCCCTGATCCTTATAGAGGATCTCAGCCATCCAGGCATCTGCTAGAAGGGCAACACAGCACTGCAGCACTGAGCAGGCAATCCAGGAGCTTCTTATACTGCGCTAGTGATGATTTCACCATGTGAATGATGGAGGGGCCAGCCAGGGGTTACGCTCTACTTGACTTGCCAGTGGTGAATGTGGGCTCTGTCACCATAATTGAATTCTGGACCTAGAAGAAGGCTGGGAAGGTAAAGCTACAGAGTTATGATTCTGGACTTGAGAAGAAGAAACTTCAGTTTACTCAGGGAGTTGCTAAATAAAATCCCCTGGGATACAACCATGAAATGGAAATGTGCCCGGAAGATCTGAACAATTTTTAAAGAGATCTTACTAAGAACTCAGCAAAAAATGATCCTGTTGTGCAGGAAGATGGAATTTCAGCACAAGACCTGATTGGCTATGGGACCATCTTCTTGATGAAGCCAGATGTAAAAAAGGAGCATATAAGAGATGGATGTGAGGGACAGCACCCATTTCCTGAAAGAACTGGCCAATGTGATTATGAGAGTGCTGTCTACTGTCTGTGACAACTGTGGGGAAGTCCCTGATGTCTGGAAAAATTCTAACACTTTATCTGTCTTTAAAATGGCGAGAAAAGAAACTGGAGAACTATCTGCTGATCAGCAGCATCTTGGTCACTAGAAGATCAAGGAGTATGTCCCTCCTGGGATCCACTTCTAAGGCCATAAAGGACAAGAAGGCATTTGAGAACAGTTACTGCGGGTTTACTGATGGCAAACTGAACTTGACACGCTGGCCTGCTTTCTAGGATGAAATCACTGAATGTGTGACAAAGATGACAGCACTGGGTGTAATCTACCCTGCCATTAGTAAGGATTTGACACCATCTCACACAACATCATCATTTGGAAGCTCAGAGGGTGTGAGCTAGAAAGACAGGCTGTAAGAGTGGCTGAAAACTGGGAGGTCATGTCTGGCAGGTCACCAGCAACCAGAGGAGCACCCAAGGGGTCAGTACTGAGATTCACATTGTTCAGTATCTTCATCAGCAACCTTGTCATTGATGACAACATTGATGACTTAAACTGTCTGGACTGACAAACAGCAAAGCTTCACTGCAGAGGTTTCTTTGAAAACTTGAGATCTGGGCCAACAGACATCTCATGAGGTTCAACAAGGAAACACGATCTGTTACAGGCACCTCGCTAAAGAGTCATCCTGGTGAAGAGGAGCTGGGGATTACAAAGGGCACGAGGCCAAACATGTGTCACCAGCATGCTCTCATCTGAACAGGACATATCACATCCTAGGCTACATTAGGAGGACAGCGGCCAGAAAACTGAGATAAGTTACTATCTTCCTCTCTTCAACTTTGCATCCAGTTTTGGGGTCTTGCAGTCCAAGAGGAGCATGAAGAAACTGGAAAGGGTCCAGTGGAGGGTTACTGAGATGATCAGAAGCCTGGAGCAAGGTGAGAGGAGCTGAAGGAGGTGTGCTTGTTTAGTCTGATCAAGGGGAGGCTACGGGCTGCTGGAACAGCTGCCCACAGCTCTTTGAAGGGTGGTTACGCAGACAAGAGCAACAAGCTTGTCATCTTAGTGCTAGAGGCTGTACAAGGGGCCAGTGGCCATAAGCTGAGGTCTGGACATGAGAAGACATGTTCACCACAAGCAGGGTGTTGGACTAGATGGATTCCAGAGGTCCCTTGATTCTACGATTAACTAATTGAAATAATAACTGTATGAAATTATAACAAAATATTATTAGAAATAAGATTACAGAATCACAGAATCATCTAGGTTGGAAAGGACCCTGGAGACCATCTAGTCCAACCGTTTGCCTAGCCCAGTTCCCACCTACAGCATATCCTTAAGCTCTAAATCAACCCTACTCTTGAACACCTCCAGGGATGGGGACTCCACCACCTCCCTGGGCAGCCCATTCCAATGCCTAACAACCCCTTCTGGAAATAAATGCTTCCTAATATCTAGTCTGAACTTTCCCTGGTGCAACTTGAGGCCATTCCCTCTTGTCCTGTCACTTGCTACTAGGCTAAAGAGGCTCATCCCCAGCTCTCTGCAGCTTCCTTTCAGGTAGCTGTAGAGGGTGATGAGGTCTCCCCTCAGCCTCCTCTTCTCCAGACTAAATACCCCCAGTTCCCTCAGCTGCTGCTCATAGGACATGTGCTCCAGACCCTTGACCAGCTTTGTAGCCCTTCTCTGGACATGTTCGAGTAACTCTATGTCCTTTTTGTAGTGATTAAATGGATTTGTTTCCAATTTGCAAGAAGAACATAGCTAAATATGCACTATTTCATGTTTGCACTGCACTAGAAGAAACTATACAGTGATTCCTGAGAAATGTTTTTAAAAACTCCAAGATCGGGGGAAGAGTAAATAACAAGGAGGAAAGATTGCAACACAAAGACTCAACTTGATCATTTACACAGGCACGCTGAAAACATAAGCTTTTCAATGCAGCCAAAAGCAAGTTCAGACATTTACAAGCATGGAAGATTTACAGCAGAAGAGATGCCATGCTGATCAGCAGAGGTTAGGGAAAAAGACTTGGAGAGCACAGTAAATGAATTTGAATTTGCAGAGCATATTGCTGTCACAAAAGGAGCTAATATACAAAGATTGGTGCACACCAACGCAGATAAAAGGAAATGCCAAGTATGACGGGGTAGGTTACGTCACCTGTGACATCAGCCCTTGTGGGCTGTTCTGCTGGCCACCTCCCGAGCAGAATACAAAGGAACAGGAGAGAGTCCTAGAGGGTAGAAAACATCTTACTGTGAGAGATTGCAACATCTCAGTATGTAGCTTTTCAAAGGTGAACCTAATGGAGATTTCTGTATGGCTTTGAAGAGACGATTCTACATTTCTCAGAGGCATAGGGTCAAAACTGAGTGTTGCTGCTTCCTAGTTGAAAAAGAAAAGAGTTTTTATGGTCACTTTGGTGTGTTTTCCTTCACCTCCTGCACGTAGGCAGAGCCAGTGAGCCCTGCATGCCCATGTCCAGTGAGTCCTGCAAGCCTGTGCCAAGCCCTGCAAGACCCTGCTCCTGCCTCTGCCCCAGTTCTGGGGGAGCAAACTCAAAGTGGGGCTATGGGCACAGGCAGCAGGGATGTGGCTCCCCCTCTGCATATCTGTTTTGCTGCTTCCAGCAATTTTCTGCCTGGGGCATCTGCCTGTTCTACCCTCACCCAAGACGGGCTTTGGTATCAGTGTATTTAGACAAGGAATGCAGATTCAGCATCTCTTAAAGCTTTCTTGAAGGTTGGAAGTTGAAGTTAGATCAGTTGAAACAGGAAACAAGCCACAGTTATGTACACAACATATATATGAACTAAATAACGGTCGTTAACTATTGAAGTAAATTACTGGTGACTGGCAAGCAAATGCTATTAAATGGAGTGTATGTTTGTCCCAAAAGTTGGTGTTTTCTGCAGCTATTAGGCTTGAAACATAACTTATTCTTGGGTTGGCTAGGCGGGAGGTCAGCTAGATGATCACGCTGGGTCTTTCCGGTCTTAAATTCTGTGGCTCTGTGGAAATTATGTGTCAGAGGGTTTTTCTTGTCGTAGCCAGACTGAGAGCTTGAAATCCACATGGTTACTGACAACTCCCAACTGTCAGTAAAGCTGTTTCACAGAAAGTGTTACATGACTGATGTCTCTACAACTGCACTTTTCCAAACAGATGGGGGAAAAAAAAAGGCACTGGTCTCAAATCAAATTAGTCTTGATGGATTACGCAAAGGAAATTTAACACATGCTCCGCATTTTGAGAAACTTCTAAATATAACATCTCCATTGAAAGTATATGACGGTGTTAAAAATATGTAAATACACAGATATAAAACTATCTTCACATTACAGAATGAGGACCACTATTAGGGGCTGGAAAAACAACATTTTCTTGATGCAGAAGACCCGTGTCAGGGTTGCCGCACCTTGTTTAACCTCAGAGATAAACTCATTTTTGAAAGCTCACTGTCTGACTTCTAGAGGTTTGTCTCTACAGAACACAGGGCAAAGATAAAGATGTTCCCATCGTAACTGATGTTGTCATTGCATTTAGAAATAATAAATCTGTCACATTATGGAAAAAATTTAAAATAACCACAATGGAAAACATGGTATTTAAATTCATTACAGTATGTTTCCAGCTGCAACAGAAGAAGTAACCCATGAGTTTTGGTCTACACTCTCGTTTTCTTTCATTATAATTAGGCAGGGTATAATTTTATTTTACCAAAGTAGTTATACTGGTAAAACATTTACTGCATATGCAATTTACTCATATAAAGGTATGATTCATTAGTATATGTTATGT
Source organism: Athene noctua (assembly GCF_965140245.1). NCBI lineage: Eukaryota > Metazoa > Chordata > Aves > Strigiformes > Strigidae > Athene > Athene noctua. The sequence goes on from NC_134038.1 coordinate 123,029,739, forward strand.
CATCCCCATTTCAGGAACGAGATGCAGCAATGTAAGAATAGCACACTAGTATACCTACATATCTACCAAGCAATTGTACTATTTTAAATGGAGCCGTGTAGTTAAAGGAACATACTGTGTATGCTCAAATAGGTTATTGGAAGGTTAGAGAGTAATATTCTGAAGATAGAAGTCTTTTACAGTTACTTGTAGGAATTATTATTAGTAGAAAAAGCAGTCTCAGAGACAGAATTAGCAGAATAAAAAGGCAGAACTGAGATTTGAATAAACAAAAAAGGCAGATTTTTTTCTGAATAATTTCAAATTACACAGGTAAAACAGACCCTGAGAAGTATAGCAAATAGGCTCTGTATAACAGAGGAATGATTTTCTCAAGAAAATTACATTTGAATTCATTTATAGCCATTTTGGTGCTCCGAGTGATAAAAAGCAAATCACATCTCTAGGTTCTTTATTCCATGTAGAACCTGCTTTGAAAAAATAATAATGACAGCTTCCTAATTATTATATTTAAAGTAATTTTTAAAATAAGAAAAAGAATCTCCCATGTAATTATCAAAAATAATTAATATCCTTCCAGGAACAGCAGCAAAAAATTGGACTGTAGCCTCCTACCTGGTACAGGGCCAGGGAGTTTTCTTTGGTAAGACTGTGGCAGACAGAAGAGGCATAAAAACCATTGTAGCAGCAGACATTAAAAACATTAGCACGGAGGACAATTTTGTTCCACTTGTCAGTGAACACATACAAGATCATCTTACTTGGCTCAGAAAAGACCAGTGTGGCTCTGTGCGAGTGGCAGAATAACATCCGTTTCTCCATGAGAAACACCCAGAGTACCACTGCAGGGAAAGGCACCTGCAGTTCTTGCAACAATAGTCAGAATTATAACTGGGGGTACTGAAAAAATATTAACTAGTGCCTAAGCAGTACTTTTTTATCTTCAGTATATTTTACAAACATTAGTTTTGATTCAGCCCTGGCTTATGCCAGCTTGCAGCAGCAGTGGGATGGGGCTTCACTGCCCCACCAGGCACCGACATGACTTTGTGGGACATTTATATGGTGGGAGGTGCTGCCTGGGACAGGATCTCGTTCAGGCATGTGCTGAGTCAATGTATTTCTCTGGCAGCTTGTACTGGCAGAACAATTATAGTGGCCAAAGAGTTATTTATAACTGTCCTCCCGCAACAGGATTCTTGAGGGAGGATGTTGGTATGAACACTGCTATTCCATGTACACACACAGCTACACACACAGCAGCTGCATCTCTCTTTAATGAAGGCAGAATACCGTTCTGACATAAGTCCTGGGGTTTTTTTTTCAAGGAGGTCACTTGTATGGGGGAAAAAAGAAAGCAGCTCCAACCACAGGCAGTCCACACCTCATCCGAAAGCCTGGAGGCCTCTCCACAAATTGCCATAACTTCTTCACAAACTCATGAGAACTGACAACATGGGTAAGCCTCTGACCATACAAACAAACCCAAATACTAATGTGGCTTTACTCACTTTGGCTTGCCTTGGACCCTCCTCCTCTCAGAAAGCAGCCACCATACAGCTTCTGCAGCCTATGTGAGAATGGGGAAAAGGAAACTTTTCCTTGAGAAACTCAGGGCTCCAAACTCATCACCCCACAGGAAAGCCACAGCTGAGCCAAGCCTTGCTCCCTGCTGTTTGCAGCCCCTTTGCTTGCTCATGTGGAACAAGTTAACAAAATCAGATAATTGCTTAACCAATTTAACCAGTAACATACCACAGGTGAAGAATGACCTTCATACTATTCTTATTTTCTCGCACTCTAGATTGTGGATGAACCAGCTAGAAAAAATGAAACGATCTTAAAATGCAATGGCAAATGCCTAATCTGCAAAATGCAGTTTTAAGGATATGGGGCCTCCCCACAGCAGTGCGCCTCCGTTATTGCACTGGCTGCGAGCAGGTTGGTGAGGAACAGAAATAGTCCTTAGGCACTCAAGAATGTGTGCCTGCTAGTTTATTTTGTTTTGCAGTTACAAATACGAGTGTTCAGCCTGCCTGTCTGCTGCAAGAAGGCTCTGCAGCAGAGAAGACGCTGCTTCCCGCGCTGAGGTTTTGTACATTTTCCTTTCCTGGCACTTCCTTGTGCAGGGGGGAAATGTGTATGTTACTCTCTGTGTATAGAAAATGTAAAGAAACTGGGAAAGACGACAGGGGTGTTAACTAACCCCCTCCGCATGCCAGTGTAATGGTAAAGGAAGACCGAATGCAAAATCTCCATGAGAGAGAAAACAAAGCCTGTCTCTCTTCCATCTTGAATCTCAGGGTCCTGCCAGGCAGCCACGATGCTTCGCACATTTAAAGGTGCAAAGCACACAATAGGAGCTATATCATAGGGGAAATAAATATATCTGCATGCATTTCAGAGAAGGTAGGACTGGAAGCAAAAAAAAAAATCACAACCCCAACCCCTTCTGCACCATTCTCCTTTGATCCCAGGATCTGTGTGTTACAAACTACCACAACAGTACAAGGATGTGTTGCAAAAGGGAAAGAGGCAACTGACTGCAAAATTGGGATTCAAAACCTCCTGCACGCAGCATAGAAATTAGACTAGAAAAGTAATCTTTTGTACTAATGGGGCTGAATTAAGATTTCATTCATGGTCATTCTGTATTTCTTTCAGCTACACAAACCCTGGTTTGCTTTGGCGTTTCAGAGGAGCTGGAAAGATTTCATAATGCCACTGTGTCAGAGTTTGATGGCTGGTTTTCATTCCAGACAACATAAGGGATGTACAGCAGCTATCGAAGTGTCAGTATCAAAGAAACAGCAGTAATGTTGCCCTTCACAATTATTTTTATTCTAAGACTCACATGCTTTGTTACATTTTCTTAAAAAAAAAAAAAAAAGGGGGGGGGGGGAATCCCTCTCCTTAGTGCTGCTAAAATTAGCAATGCCAAGAATAGATATCAAAATCACCTTCTCCATTTATTTTGCTTAGATGTGAACGATGCTGCATCAAGCACAGAAAAGGAGTATATTAGTCTCATGCTGCTGGAAAAACAAGTTTATTACATTGCTGAAATGTCAAGTTTCCACCATGCATTTGATAATAGATTGTGTGCTCAGTTTCTTGCATCCGTTGTAGCAGCCTACTGAAGATATGCTCTGCATTTACCAACAAACCAGCCTGCCCTTTGGACTGAACCATTCCAGCCAACTGTGGCTTTATCATTAGCCCTTTTAGGTGTGGCCTGGCCTGTCAGATGCCTGTGTATTTTTAAAATAATTAATATTTTCTTAACAACAGAATCCTTCAACTGATTGATCTTTTATTATTATTATTATCCATCTATTATTATTATCTTCCATCATGCACTCTTCCCACAAAGATTTTTGGCTACCATAACAGGTGAAAGGTCACACCTGGACATCATCCATCACAGCAGCATTTTCTCCGCACTGCAATTGCATGGGTGGTTGTTTGTTTTGCAGGATGCGGTAAGCAGGTAGGAGCAACTCTGGCAAGAAGGGCTGCATGCTGTCAGTGCAGGTCCCCAGATGACTTCTATCATAATTTTAAGGCTCTCCATGTCATGAAATGCCCTGACACTAAGCTTCAGTCTGTTTCAAATTATACCAAATACCCACACATAAATCTCATTCAGAGCGGTCCTCCTCAGACACAGTCAAGCTTAGGGTGTGGAGAGCTATATAACTAGGTATGATTACTATATCCTAGTTATCATTTGAAAAAGAAAAAAAAAAGTATTTAGAGCACCTTTCTTCAACTCACTTACCAAAACCCAAGACTGGAAAGCATCAGTGATCATACACATCTTCTCTGAAAACTCTGGAGAGGAACCAGTTTCTAGAAAGTCTTTCTCTTCAGCTGCAGCCTTGTGAAACCTGCTTGTCTTCAAAAATCTTACAGCAGTAGTTGAAAGAGCTGTGCTGTCAGCTGCCTGGTTTTAGACACACTATTGCTGCAGGCTAGAAAATAAACATGGGGGCAGTACCCAAGGGATGGGTGCAGAGAGGGAGCCATAAGAGGAGAGGAAGGATTCTGTATCTATGAGAAGTGACCCACTTAAAGAGGCCCCTGTCGCTGCCTGCTTTTCTTCCCCCACCTCACACAGCGTGGGATGCCACATTGTGCGGGAAAGGCAAACTGAAAAGCAGTGCAGGAGGAAGACAGAAACACACCACCAGGCACCGGAAAGTAGTCAGCATCTCCAGGAAAAAGGAAGGCTGGAAGTAGCAGTGGGCACAGAGAAGATGCTACCAGACTGATGAAGGTAAGAAGCACTGTAAGAAAAGAAGAAAGGAAAGTGGACAAATTAGCTGAATAAATTTTGTGGTAAAAACAGCTGGATGAGCATCTCTGGAGACTGAGAAAATCCAGAAACAGAATGGAGAGATCATCATCATCTGTCCATGCTTACAATGATGACAGATATGACAGCCTGCCCAAGCCAAGCATTCCCATCCTGCTGTGGCACTTTCTCTTCCCAGAACAAAGCTCCTCGGTAGTTGCTTTGAGCCCAACAAAAAAATTGACATCTTTTACTGCTCTCTTCTGTGTTTTTATTTACTGTTCATTATTTCTTTTTTGCTTTTGTATTTTCCTTTCTCCCCTTCTTGGTGATGATCAGTAAAGAGCATTACCTGAAAAACCGCACTGGCTGTGAGTGGGCTCAAGAAAAGTCTTCTCTGCCTTCCAGCCTCTTTACCAAGTTGGATCCTTTGAGTCTCCTTAGCAACATTTGTCCCTCATCAGATATCATGTAAGAAGTATCTGTGTCTAGTAGTTGGGCCTAAAACTTTTCATTGTGATGTTTCTTTAACCCAGGTGGGTCTGTATTTAGCTATGTTATTCAGTTCTGTGCTCGTTTCTTCTGTTAAATCCTAATCTATATGATTTCAGTGTAGAGATATAGTCTCTCTCCTCCGCCTTTACTCCAATAAACTGCCAGTGCAGATATTCCCATCACACCATAGGGAATATTCCACCAATTACCAATTATATATCAATAGCAGCTATGAGACCTATGACAGAAATTGTATTATCACTTCATCTCCATACACCTTTTTTATGTTTTGCAGACCATTGTAGGACAAGCCATGTAAAATGCCTTGTCCCTATGGAGTAAAGAGCAGGAAGGAATAACTGGTACCTAAGTACTCGCTTCAGAAGTTAAGCAAATGTGTTTTGAAGGTTAAAAAAATGAGTTACAGACATTTCTCTGGATGGTGTGTTCCACTCCTAAGTAAAGCTCCACTCTGTCCCTGACTACTCTTCATCCTCATCCTTCAGCCTTGGCCTGTGCAGAACGGGGAGGGTAACCCAGTATGGTGAGCACCAGGCTGCCAGAGGGCTGGCAAGCTGCCATCACAACTCCCAGCCACAAAAAGGACTTGCTAATGGCAGTAGGGTCTTAAAGTCACTGTAGACAGGGGTAAACATAGTATGTTGGGACCAAGGCAGCATGGCTTCTGCAGAGAGAAACCCTGCCTCACCAACCCACCACAGTCCTTGGAGTGCATCAGTAAATACAAAGAGTGGGTCCAACAGACACAGTGCAATTTTGAAAAAAACTTTTGATGAGGTTCCACACCAAAGGTTCCCAGAGAAACTAACTTGCCACAAGATGGGAGGAAAGACTCTTGCAGATAGAAAATTGGAGGCAGGGCATGAAGCAAAAGATAAGGCTTAAAAGTCACTTTTTAGGGTGGAGAACAGGCATCAGCAAGGCCTCCCTGCTGTGAGATTAATGGTGGGACTGGCTTTACTCAACATTTTCAGTGAGTACCTGGAGAGGGGACCATACAGTGAAGACCTCAAGTTTTTATGTGTCACTAAGCTCTTTCAGGCAAGTAACTATAGAAGGACTTCATAACATTGAGTGGGCAATGGGCCTACAAGCAGGTACTAGAATGGTTAGGCAGAGCCTCTAACATCCAAATCCAACAGTTGGGGATGCTGGGGGAGTGCAGAGAGGACGGGCCACAGGACATGACCACGCTCACCCACTCTCTGTAGGTCGCACTGCCTCCTGCCACCTGAAGACAGTCTCAGGGCTGGCTGGACCACTGGTCTGATGTAGCAGCAGTTAATGTCTTACATTCTTCAATGTGCTTCTGCACACTGTCTCAAGACACTTCCTAGTTTCAGTGCACACTCTGATGGGGCAAATTCCTGGCCTGGCACTAACCCTGGGATGTAAAAACCTGTGGAGTCCAATTGCTTCAGTCCCCAAAGCCAGTGCTGCCTGCCTCCCTTCATGTCAGGGCATGGCTGACCTGCCAGGCACGCTAAATATAAAACCCTTCAAGGACCACAGGACAGTTAAAGAGAGAAGTAAACAGGCTTTGCAGATGTGCTTTCACACGTGTGCACTCTCTCACTTCCTCCTCCATTAGCAGCCCTTGAAGAGTAAAGGTCTGTGCAAAACCACAAACACTTGACTGGAAATCCCTGCTTTCACCTCCTCACCTTTCCTTGGATTTTTCTGGGGTTTGGAGAGCATGCTTTCAAGGTCCAGGATCCCTCAGCTTTCCATTCTTCCTCCTCAGTCCGCTGGTGCAGGCACATCCATCCCTAAACTGCAGGAAGGCCTGTGCCTTTCAAAGGCAGGGTGTGCTGATGCTCCTTCCTGCCTCCCCCCGACCCACGTCCTCTGTGGACACGGCCTCGGCGGAAGCGACTGGTAGAAGTCAGTGGCTCAGTCTGCCAGCTCCATCACCACACTTTTGGTAGCCACAAACGGCCTGAGTCTGTTCCAAAGCACAGTCTGCCCTCGACCATGGCAGGGATGTCTTAATCCATGCAGAAGGTCACTGTCAGAAATACCATTACTGAAAAGAAACAGAGCCCCTGCCGCAGCCTGTCGCGCTACGGCTCTGCCTTGCAGCACTGACACCACCCGGCACAGAATCAAGGGCTGGGGGGGGGGGGGGGGGGGGAATTGAAATCAAGAAAGCGTGACTTAGCAGCTTGTGTAGTCAGTCAGCCCTCTGTGCTGTGTGGTTTCTGCAGTGATAGGTGAAGGGTAGAATCTCTGTCCCTCCCAGCTCCTCCTGCTTCCCTGTTTGTTTGGGTTCCGAGGCCTTTCCTGCATTGCGTCCCCTTTTCCAATGGCCAGGTGCTTGATCTCAGAGGTTCCCGAGCTCACTTTACTAAGAAAGGACTGATGAGCCCAGCCCAAAGAGAGGCAGACCTCTGCTACCACTTAAGAGGAGTTGCATCCCAGCTCCCCCTCCCCCAGCCCCTTCACCACCACCCACACAGCAATCCATCAGCATCACCCTTGGAGCATCTGGGGGCAACATGTAATTAGGAATTATGCTGTCTGCCATTTATAGACATATTACTGCAAAGAAAATCTGGTGAAAGTAATACCCACCGACAGACATACCTTATAGCATGCATTGAACATGGGGAAAAGTAATGGAAAGGTGGAAGAAAGATACAGAGAGAAGACAGAAGGATGAAGGCAGTAGAGTACTTCACACAGCTTTAAAACAAAGCAGCCATTAAAATACATGCTCAGAGTGATCATGATATAGTTCTCTGATAAAACAGTTTATTTGAAGCAATAAGTGAATTCTGTAAAGTAGGAACACCCTGTCTTGCTGGCTAAGTAGAGCTGTATTTGCTCTATGATCCCTTTACTGGGATACAACCCAGCAAAAATTGTGCAGGCACCCCCGTGCTACATTGCCTACGCGCAGGACATCATGGGGCCCATGGCGTTTTCCTCTCCTCTTGAAGCCTTTCACTGCAAGAGATTTTCTTTGAGATTTTCCTCCCAGCTGATACTATGTGGCTCATCTCAAGCATGTCTGCTCCTGAGTTTGGGAAAGCTTATTTTCAATTATTATCTATTTTTAATCTCGACCTTAGCATTGTTAAAGAATTTTTTCAAATGGGCTGTGCTTGCACAATACTATAAGCATTTAATACGCAGGCCTGTATGTTCACTTTTGAGTCATACATCAGCCTATTGTCACAGCAAAAAGCAGCTGTGAGATGCTGTAACCGTTCCACCAAGTCTCAGTAACTAGCCTTTGAAAAAGCTAAGTCAAACAAAAGGAGTGTGAACTATGACAAGCAATGTGTGGAGTGGTAATTTAGAAAGGCTAAAGGAGATATGAAGAGTAATTAGCCAAGTAAACAAAAACAACAGACAAATTAAGTGCATCACAACTTGGAATCAAAGAATAGAGGGAGTACCTGAGGTCTGGAAAAGCATTGGAAGGAGCTAAAGGAGAGATTCTTGCACGTCTCCCACAGATAAAGTCATGTAGGAGGTATGTGCATCAGTGAATTTGAGTTAAAGCAAATGAAAGAATGAAAAAGCAAAAAGGCAGAGACAAGATGAAGGAAATCCAGAAGAAAGTGACTGGATCACTACTTCATTCAGCAGGACAAAGGGAAGAAACCAAATGGACCAGCTGCCCACTCAGGGCACGATACGGCAACACAAGACAGCAAAGACCTCAGTGCTGTGCTTTTGGGGCTATGGAAAATGCTCTCCTAATGAGGAGTTTTTCAACTGCATTATAAAGCCAGATCAAATCTCTCCATTGCTTTGTTCTTTCCCTTGGTTTGCTAATCTGCAGCAGTAGAACTGATGGCAGTTAAACAGGACTGAATTTATATCAGGCTTAGAAATTGTACTTGCTGCCTACAGTTTCCCTGTAGAATGGCTTCAAATTACAGCGCACTTGTGTGAAGTTGCCGAGTTTTGTCTTCTAACCATCCCACCAGTCCAGAGCACATCACGGGAGCTGCGCCGCTGTCATCTGACTGCCATATGTCCAGGCCCAGGAGCCTTCCTTCAGTGCACAGTCACCCTCAAATCAACAAAAGCTTTTGCCTGGCTGAGAGTTTTCAGGACCAGCTCCCCAGACAAGTAGGACGGCCTGTCTGCAGCACCAGTTAACAAACATCCATCTTTCACGTGTCTCCGTGTGTCTGTCACCCCAGGATTCCAACACACTAACAAGACATTTCATTCATCTGCAAAAGATTGGAATGAACATTCAGTGGGGCTTTTATTAGTTTACTAGTGAATTTCCCTAAATTACCTTTTAGTTTTGTGGAATTTTTTTTCTGTTCCTTCAATAGCTATTACTAGGGGTTTTCACACTGTGATCCTGACAGGTTAATACTTAGCTGTTTACAAAAGGATCTCTAGCTCTGGTCCTCTGGACTACTCAGGTTGAGGGGAAGGGAGAGGTACGTCCCTCCTTCAAGATTCAAATAATTTTCATTAAGATTACAGAAAATTACTTGTAGTCTCCAAGGAGCAGGAAAAAAAATCTACATTTCAGATTGCTTCTGTAGTTCTGTGTCCTTCCTGTAGGTGTGCAACGATGCAGCTCTGCCTATTTTCACAGAGAAGGAATCCAGCTGACAGCTCATTTTGTTTTAATTCCAGATGATGTTCAAGAGGACGAAAAACTCATTTTTCTCGGGTGGTCAGAGAACAAGTCCCAGTAAACTGGTATTCTTTCCTCTCTCATCTGAATTCTGCAGAGGAATTCAAATTGTTTATAAAGCTGTTTCAAAGATATTTTTAAAAAGAAACACACAAAATGCCAAAAAAATAAAAGAGAACAGACCTGGACTTTTTCACCTTTTCAATTACTTTTCAAACTCTTAAGAACAGTCATTTAGGTCAGAGTAGTTAAACTGCTATAAAACAGCTGCTAGAGCATTCTCCTACTGTAAATTAAACAGCAATTTTACCAAACATTCCCATTGCACAACTACATTAGCATAAACACAAAGTCAGGATTTAAAAAAAAACAATTGGAAGGGGAAGGGCTAGTCCTAAAATAATGATTCATGACCTCGTGATAAGTCAATAGCAAAAATTTAACAGATTTTGCTACTAGTAGGTCATGTCTGATATAACAAGATACATAAATACAGGGAGATGGTCTGAACTGGAGCTCCACACCTCAGAAAGCAAGCCAAATTTCCACCCTTGTTGTCAGACAGGGCGATGTATCACAGGCGTAGCTATAGCTTCTGAAATGGCAGCTTCTTAAAACACTGTCATCAAAATGGTTCATCTTCTCCACTTTAACCAAGGGAATTACCACAAGAAAATGAGTTGTGGTCAGCTACACATTGGTCATATTGGTTAACCGTAGTAACACTTAGCACTCACGGCAGTTTTCAATTTCAAAGAACTAATGAACAGTATCCCTGGAGTATCCTGAGGAGGTGGAAGTCCTCCCTGTGCCAGACTCAACCAGGTAAGGTTGGTGCACTGCTGCCAAACAGACATGGGATGGGGAGGGGAGAGGAATCTGTAATTCCTCTCAGCCCTATGGGGGGCATATGTTGTACTCTGCCTTTTCCAGGGCAGGGTAGGGTCTTAACCCACACAATTAAAGACAGACTGATTTCTGTTCTATCTCTCTGGCTGCGATGGCATACAAGCAGCACAGGAACAAGGCCTGCTCTCCTTGAACCCTGACCAGCTTCCCACTGCCAAATCTCCCTCTCTCTGGTGTGTTTCAAGCTCTTGTAGTCTCCACTGATAACCTGGCATGCGATTTGCTTTGGAGTGACTGAAAGCAAGGAAGTTTCATATTGTTCAACTGCTTATAGAATTGCTGGAGTTATGCTCCTTTCTGTTCCTATAAAACAAAAACGTCTGTCGGAATCATGATCCAATGCTAGGCTGGCATGAGCAGCGCTGCCACTGTGTCCACCCACTGATGCAAATGCCTGGCCCTGAAGCAGGAGGCAGAGCCCCATGACCAGACTCGCAGGTGGCTACAGCAAGTTTCATTACCCCTGAAATGAGATAGAAAACGTGAAACTTCCTTACATACTCATTCCCCAAAGCAGGTAATAGCTGCACACCAGTATGTTACTAATTCTTCCAGTCTCCCTTCTATCTCAGGCCCTGCACAGCTGAGGATTCAGTCTCCCACACAGAGCACGAGCCATTCCTCAAAAACTCCAGAAAGATTTTCCTGCCATTCCTTCATTTGAAGCACTGTTGGGGAATGACAAAACAAAGTCATTTTATCACTTCTGCTTTGTCTCCAGCAAGAAGCAGAGCTGTTCAGAGCACAAAGGAGCACAGGTGATGCAGATCCAGTGCCTGATTCTCACTGCAATGGAAATCAGGTGGGTGTTGCTGACCCTAATGGAAAGTAGTACCATAAAGCTGGTGTTAGTAAGCAGAGGATCTGCCAATGACGTGCTCTCCTCCAGCCACTAAAGATGCTTTACAGAGGCAAGCCTTGTGAAAGCAAAGACAGAAGTCATTACACTTTCGTTGACAATGCTTGCAGTTGTGTATGCATGTGTATACAGGGAGGCATTACATAAAGATCAGACTAAACTACAAATAGGAGCTGTTCTTTCCAAATTTTATATGTTGCTTGAGTCACAAAAAGTAAACTTCACCCTACTCAGTAAACTTCCTTCCCTCTTTTGTTCATATTCACTGTAGTATATCCATCATTTTTGATCCTCTACTGATTTCCATTGTTGGGGCTTATTTTCTATGACTTGAGAACCTGATATTACACTATATATCTTTAGTTCAATGAGCTACAAACAGCATTTTAATTCAGTAAAGAAACATTTGGCTGGGTGTGACCAAATAAATACTGTGTCTAAACCAACACAAATATACTTTGCACAAGCCTATAAACCTGTCTCAGAGCTCTAATGATACTGCAAGTCAATGAAGCTTCAGCGTTCTCATTAACATGATTCCATCAGACCTCTATGTTGTGTATTATTAATTTTTAACAGTAGATTGTAATATAATTTATAGCACTGTGGGGCAACAAAGGCTGAATCTTGGTAGTAATACAGCCTTTTAGATTGATAATGGCTTTAACACTGACCTAATATTGAAAGGTCAACATGTACAGAGGCCATCAGACCTAATTATAAATAGGACAACAGGGATAAAACACATCAGTAATCTGTATCAGTGAGACAAAACTTTTCTTGAGAGCAAAAGGCACAGATCTTGACACAAGATTATGAAGAGTCTTGTGGCTGATTTTGACACAAAAAATAATCAAGAACTTTATTTTAAAGGAAGACATTAACACACTTTCCCCCCTCAAAATTTAATTTTTGTTATAAAAGGAACAAAATATAGAATAGCTAAAGTCAAGCAGGGTACCTATTCTTTAACTCAATTTGGAGCTAGGAACTAGTAGGCACAAGCATATTTTTATGAAGAAAAAGTAAGCCTTCAAAACCTCTATGGAAATCTGTTGAGATGATGACATAACTACACTCGAACTGTTCCTCTCCATAGCTTGCTGATGTGTGATAGTGAACACAACCAGCTTCTGCTACAGATTATGGTCCTCAGCACTTCACTGAGCACTCAGCAAACCTCATGATTGGACCTCTGGGTGGGAGAGAACACTATGAAATGTGTTTAACCCAAGTAAGAGTAACTTCTTGTGAAAGGCAGCACAATACCGTTTCCTGGTTTAAAAGGCATTCTCATCATTAAAATATGCTTTAGTATTGCTTATATGTATTTCCTAATTCAATCTTTTGTGCAGTATCTAGAAATACAGTACAGAAGTAGTAACGTAATTAGTATTTTCACTAGCTAAATTATAGAGCCGACTGCAGAATACAGCATAGTAGCATCAATATTAACAGTTAAGTCATACAAAAATGACATCAATAGTTTTAGTATAGTCATGAGAGACATTGTAATTTTCTCTTTCTCCAAGATCCCTTCAAACCGTGTCAGATGAGGAAACTCACAAAATCCACTGGCTTCTAGTTCAACTCAAATTCTAAAAATCATCATCTCGAAGATTTCTTAGATAAATTTTTGTAGGTTCTTGAGCAATATTCCTTTCTGAATATGGTATTAGTTATAAAGAACATAAGTTCTGCTACATCAACCTCTCATATGAATTTAATTTTCCCAGCACTTCTGCAAGTTAACAAAGGAGTATAACATACTTCACAGCTGAAGATGATAATGCATAGGGATTTGTAATGATTATCCAAGACCATAAAAGCAATTCTGTCAGTGCAAGAAGTGAAGTCACTGGCTTTGTAATCTAGTGCTAGTCTGTATTTCCCTTCTACCCTGGTCACACAGTGAGATCTGAAATGCTAACCACCAAGATACTGGACACCAAGCAGCTATTAAGGAAGATACCGAGGCAAGCGTGCTTTCACAGATTTCTCACCTGAAGGGACAACAGTCCTCAGTCAGTCCAAATTAGAGGACTCCAATTTACACCAGCTGTTGGCTATCCCACAGCATCCTCCAAGCCTAAAACTCCCTTTCGGCCAAGCTAATTCACAATCCCCCAGACCAAATCAAGAACACTGAGGATCTACCCACACTCCGTCCACTTCCTAATTACAGTAACTTTATGCTTTACTTCACAAAATGAGATTCATTTCTTCCTTCACCAGTTTCATTCAGCTCCTTCAACATTTTGTTCATTTGTTTGTTAAGATGCGGATCTCTAGCAGATTGATCACTTCAGATGAGACAAAGCAACCCCTTGGTAAATCCCTCTGGAAATGCAGAACATATTATATGCACAAGAGTTGAACTCCTTGAATTTCCCCTTTTCAGATCCTCTTGGTTTCCAGTCATTCAGATAAAGAATGGAGCTTTTGTAGGCCAGCTAATCCATCCACTGAATGAAATATGGTAAAGTTTTACACATCCATATGTTCTTTCAAGGCCCTGGTTTACATCTGTAGATGTAATAATAGCTGCACTAATGTAGACAAAAATCACGGCTCGGGCCCCCAGAGAAGATCTTTAAAGACTTGGGTTGAAAAGTCCCAATGCTGCAGTCAAAGGAACTGGCAAAATGATTTAAGGGCTGTCTCCGCTTACATTTATTTCTGCCAAAGCACTGGCTTAATTTTCTTTGTGTTTCTTAATAAGCCACCTCTGTGAGAGGGACTCTTACTTGAAATGCTTGTATGTCCTAAGCTCAGAAGTGGGCACTGTTGAGTGGTAAGCTGAGACAAACATCCAAAGGTGGTGTCGTGCTCAAGCTGTAAAATGAGCCTGTTCTTCATCTTCTCTAGCATCACAGTCATAAACTAGCATGACAACAGCATTTACACAATGAATTAAAATGCAAATCTACATTTTATTCGATGAAATCGAGACAAATGACACACTTGAAGCCTGCCACAGTAGCCATTACAAACATTAATATAGTTTTAGATGATGACTTAAGCCAAATGAGAGGATGGAATAGAAACGCTGTACATCAGCGCTTGTGAAACACTACAGGAAAAAAGCAATTCTTGCCCTACTAATGTAAGCCTAAAATACAAATTAGTGATAATTGTGCTGTAAAAAGATAGATCTGCCTTTCGCATAAGTGCCTCCAGGGAAGCCTCCAGCCACCAGGTGTACAACGTGGGGAAGCAGCCTGCCAGCAAAGGAGAGATGAGGAGTGTCTCAAACTATGTGGGAGAGGACTTTGCACTGCCACAGCTTAATGGGATGTGGCACCATCCAGGAGAGTCCTGTGACAAGAGGCCAAACAGCCACTGGCCTAGGACAGAACTGCCTAGCTGGTGTAAAGATGTATTTATGCTACGTCTGATTTAGATTGTGCTCTGCACAATCAGATCGCTTTGAAGGTTTGCCTTGTGCAATCATTTCCTTTGTCAGGAATCAGAAAAAGACTGTGAAAAGACTGTGAACAAATTGTTTAGGCATTGAAATTTAACCCTGTGGAATCCTTACAGTGTAGCACAGTGTGACACAGCAGGAGCACATTTGTCAGGGGACTGAAGCCTCTTTGCTCTCTCCGCACAAAACATATACATTAGCATTGTGTGGTGTGGGTGTGCTCCCAAGCACATGATGCAGCTATGGGTACACAGCTCCATGCCTACCCTGCCTCCCATCTGCACTGCAACTGCATTCAGCCCTGAGCACCATCTCTGTTCCATTAGGGAAAATAAAGGCTTCAGATCCTTCAGTAGTGTCTGGAAGCGCTTCCATTATATTTTCTTTTAGAGATTATACAAGATTTTATTTTTAAATGTCCATAATGCATGTGGGAAATTACTGAGTATTGCAACAATCTTTTTAATAGACCTAATGTTTTTCCACTAGTATTCTAGCATTAATAATGTCAGAATATAAACACCAAAAATGAAAAGGCATTTGGTAGAAGCTAGTCAGTTCCAAGACTTTTCACTCTGATGTGGGCTAAGCAAAGAACCCAGCTGGTGTGGTTTCTATACCAGCACTCATGACACCAACAGTTTCCATCTCGGTTAGGCTCCATACAGCAAGGTACTGTGCATCCCTTGCTCCTCCTGAAGAGCACAGTCTGAGAGTACCAAGTACCTCACAGCAGGAACACAGCCCTCTGTAGAATTAAACCTTAACACAAGATATCCCATCAGTGTTTTTGTGAACTGTTGAAAAATATGCTGACAAGAATAAAAGAAAATAGTCATTTGGAATTTGGCAGAGAAAAGCCACTCTAAATCATTTCCAACTGCAATAAGCCTTTGCTCCTGTTTTACGAGTAATAGAAGAGACTATCCCTGTTTTATAAACTCATTCAGTTAATATGTTTAAGAATGTAGACAAGTTTCTCTCCTGCAGGGGTTTTCAAATATTGTCTTTCCTTGTGGCTGCCAGTATTTCAACATCCCGTTCCAGAAACACTGTTTATTACTCCTTGGGAGAAAAAAACACACAAAAAACTGCTGCATGTGAGGAAAAGAAAAATGGTTAGAAGAACAAAAGATGGTAAAGGACAGTTACATATTAGGGAATACTAAAGGGCTATATGCTGCTCCCTGCTGCTGCAGTACACCAGAGGAATAAGCAAAATGTAAAAGTCTTTTCACTCTACATAAGAAGGCAAAAATATTTCCAGGATGTTCTATAGACAGACAAGAGTTCATACCTCCAATACCTTCACATCAGTATAATCCGCAACTTCAAGTTCCAAGGGTGTTTCAACTCAATTCTGCAGCAATTTCAGCTCTTGAAGTACTGAGCAGCCTTAGTCCCATCACTCAAATCAGCGGGACTCAAGTATCCTCAGGTTTCCTCTGAATGTGATCAGAACTTTGCTAACAGTGTTCCTGCAGCCAAGCAATTCTCCTCTCTTCTGAGCCACGCAAACTTGCTGCTGACCCAAATGAAGCCAAACATCCCAGGGTTCTTCCCTTTGTGCCAGTGGAAGTTTTAAATTCACTCTGTCCTTTCCAAGAGGAACAACGATGCATACACCAAACTGTGCATTGCTCCTTCCCTCCACAGTGAACCCTGCCTTAATTAGGAGGACTTTTGCAGAGGATGTATTATCTACCATTGCTAGGACCACCCACACTATCATGTCATACAGAATTCAGCCCTTCTATCACCATCAGATCCGATTATTTCTTTATTTAGAAGCTACTAAGACGTTTGGAGATGCAAAAGCACATCACTTTACTTTCTGAAAGGTAGCAGTAGGAGACATCTCAGTGCAGAATGGATTCCATAATTAGAAAAGGCACAGGGGCCAGCTTTTTCCCCCTTCATCAAGCTTGGGAAGCTACAAACAATATGCAAAGGCAAAAGGGGAAAATGGTTACAGTACTGAGAAGGCTAAAATTTGAATGAGATAACAACAAACCTTTCTTGTGGAAGGAAAAGGAAATGACCGATTCTGAAAAAGCCTCTGTGATAAATCATCACCCCTGCCTGAAATTCCATTCATATATGCTGCAATATCTGGTAGTAATGTTAGAGGAAAACAAAAGGTAACAAAAATTTAGCAACAAAACAACTTTATAAAGAACAAAAGATAGCTTGCTGGAATTGCTGAGCTCTTTCAGCAGTTCAAACAGTAGAAGGAGATTTCAGAATCAAACAAGAGTTTCAACAGCTGTATTTGTATTACAGTGAGGCATAAAAGTGAAATACAGCTCTAATAAAAAATTGAAGTTTATAAAACTGGATGGTAATTTTCCACCCTTTCCAGAAGTGTCTCAGAATATCCAGGGGAATAATACCTGAAAGAGAAACATTTTGTTTGTGCATTAGACTACAAGGCATGTTCTGTGCTAAGTAATGAAATACTATTCATATTTCTATTGATCAGGAAAAAATTCTAGCATTAAACACCGGTCAAGCAATTCTACAGTTATTCCCCTACAATGTTTTAAGAGCCTGCTTTTCAACTTACATTATAATTTATACTTGGAAGTCAAATTTTCAAAAATATGTTTAGCTTCTTTTAGGGCATGTAGGTACGTGGCTAGTTTTTAGACAGGTTCAGCAGCCATAAGCATTGTCTTTACTAAGGAATGTAGATGTTAACTTCTTTTGAAATTATGGCCTTTAATAAAAAAGCATGAATTTACACAGAACTACAGGCTGCCAGACAACAATAGTCTACTGCTGTTCATCAAACACAGGCACACACCCCAAAGCTACTGTGAAGTCTACATCAATGCAAGAGACATTGATTCTGGAACAAAAAAATTTATCACAATGACCTTCTGTCTCTAATGCCAACTCAAGGACAGAGATTATCCAACAAGTTTTCATTAGAGTAGGACTCTCTGGTGCCATTATTGTCCTGCTGTCATTCAGTTGGTTTTGCACAATGGACCAACTACATGCCTCCAATACACAAGCTTCACCAAAGCTGCTAAATGCAGTTCTTGTCTTTCAGGTTAAGAGTATCTGAAATGTATTACTGTGTTACTCTAAAAACATCCATCTCAGTACATTTCTGGGTTTGCAGGCACGTAAAGGGCCATCTCTGAGCTCTGGAAGCTTTAACTATAGAGGAACACACTTCCATGTAATGCATGCCGACAATGTATCAAAGTAGAAAACCCCAATGTTTTCACACTGAAGGAAGATCCATTTACCTGGATGATTTCTGCATAATGTAACTCTTTTTAAAACTCATATTAGTTCTCTGATAGTAAAGACTTTCCAATGCATTATTATATTCAGTCTGCAAACAGCCTAAAATAACAGGTCTCCAGGACAAACCCAGAGCTGGAGTCTATTATAGCAGCTGTGCCTCAGGCAGCACAACCAACATCAAGCAATAGCACAAAGAGGCAAGCAGGAGATGCTTGAAGGGGCCCTTTTCTTTACTGCATCCCAGCCTACATGAGTAACCTTGCTTCATTTACAGGGAAAAGAAAATAGCTGTAACAAAGAAACATTAATTATATCCAGAAAAGCGTAAACAAATGTTTTCTTTTCCTCTCAAGTATTAGCTCCAGACTAAAGTCTCTTTATGATTTTGCTTTTACCCATTTGACTGGCTTTTCCTTGTGGATATAAACAGGGCTCCCTTTTGCATGACTTAGTTTGTAGCCACTATTAGCCGAAGAACTCTGTTGCTATAATTAAAATTGATGATGCAGATTTTCAGAGCCTGTAGAGGGAGTGCATGAGTACAACATCCTTTTGATGTGCTGATGGAGTGAAGGACTGGTAAATGGATATCTAGAATCTAGGAGGGCATTTCTCTCATTATTACAATTTAGGATGGTGACATTTTGACTGTAAGCTATTTAATAGTGTTTCTGTATTCATTAAGGGCAAAGTTCAACTTGGTGCAGACAGCTGGTGTATGGTCCTTTTATATAACACTTAAGCCTCATGATGAGGCTGGGGGAGGAAGGGCAGCTGTGGGCAAAGCAACTGTGCAGGAGAGCCTCTGGACCCTCCATACATCAGAGGAAGTTTCAAAGGAGCCTCTGAATACACTAGTTCAGACAGGCTCTTAGGGAAGTCAAGGATGCAACCAAAGATTCACCAATACCTGTATTTTGGAGCCTGAGTAATCCATAAATAAGTTACCAAGATAAACTAAACTTCCCACAGACATTAATTAATATGAGAGCGGTTGTGCTGAAGCCTCAGAGCCTGTCTGGGTAGTGCAGGACCAACTTCCTGGCAGAGACTGATTATTTGGGCTTTGTTTACAGAAAATCTGATTTCAAAAACAATCAGAAAAGAGAAAATGTTCACAAGTATGTGTTTAGCAGCTGGTGTTACCACTGGGGCAGTTAACCAAATGCTATGCTATTTTATTAAAAACAAAATTCATGTAGAAGTTAAATCAATATTTTAAATCCTTGCTTTGTGTTGTTCCTGTGAAAAACATCTAGCAATGTTGTAAGTATGAATTTTTTAAATTTCATTTTCCCTACCTTACTACTTCCTCTGGATAGCAATTGTTAATGGTGTTGATATATTCCTGAAGAAGTGACCCAGGTTCTGCTTTTATTTCTTGAACCTTTTTAAGTCCACCAGTTGTTACAAAGAGACGACGTGCTTTACTGTCATGCGGTAGCATCTACACACAGAAAAAGTACATTAAAAAAAAGAATATTTTCTTTTAAAGGAATCTGCTACAAGGCTCAAATACAGTTTATCTGTTTTTAATTTAGAGAACAGATAAAATGGAACATCAGAGGTACAACATCTGTAATGACTACTGTATTTTAACACCCAGTTGTACAGGAAAAAAATCATAACCCAGCCCTTTATGGTTATAACATATTTAACACGTACTTTAATACATAACATATATAAAAATAATGAATTGAATGTTTATTTTTACGTAAATAATATTTCTTGAATTATTCCTACAGAGACAATAAGATTGTGGAGATTAAATAGATAATAAAAACAGAACACTAACATGGAATAACAACAGCATCTGTTCCACTTAAACCAAGTTATTCAGGTCTTTTATGTCAATTCCCACAGTTTAATTGTAGAGTAGAATTTTATATCATTATAATGATCTAGTATAGATTAGCGCATGAAAACAATACTGAGAATTGTTGCAAGTGAACAATGCAGCCTTGAAGCATTACATGCTACTATTAAATTCCTAGATATTAAAATCCTACAACACACTGTGTAGCCATGGAAGCCTTTTACAAACACACACACAAAGCAAAAATGTGAAGTTTCTGCAGCCAAAGGGGATGAGAAGCAGAAATGATCAGACAATACATTCTGCGCTCTCTGAGTGATGCCAATATGCAGCTCTGTCCAGAGGACTGGAGGGAGGGAGGCAGAGAGGGAGGGAGGGAGGCAGGGAGGTGGGGGCTGGGCCAGGCAAGGGAGAATGACAGCATGTAGTCCATAGGCCCACAGGGCTGCAATAATATTAAAAAAAAAGAGATAGAGAAAAGGGGGAAAAAAAAAAAGAGAGAGAGAGAGAGAATGCAAGATGTCAGCGCTTCATCTACAACAAAAACAGTCAGGTTTAAAACCAACTCTGAGAGTTACATACTATGGGGGTAAAAGCATTTTGTAAGCCTTCACACTGGTCAGACAAATCAAGCCATAAATTTGACTGTATCTCAGTGTAAAACAAGTCTCAAAGAGAAAGGGATTGCCTAAAAGGATGAAGGAAAAGAAGGATGAGATTTCTGCCGTGCATATAGGCAAACAGACTTCATTTCTCTTGTCCCTCTAGGCTGTACAAAATCAACAGACAGGTAAAGAAAAAAACAGAGGAGCACAGGGACTTCTTGCTATTATATGCTCCATAGAAGTGTCAGGAATAACTGTGATTGTTTCATTGTAGGAGCTGAAACGACGGCTGTTTCCATGTATCTCCCACAAGAAGAACCGCCAAGGAGGAACTAGCAAGGAGACAGGATATGGCCCCTTCCCTGCCCTCCTCCTCCACAGTGTGACTTCCAGGCTGGGTAAGACAGCAGAAAACTCTCTTGGAAGAGGCCCTAAAGCCAGAGAGCACCTCTGAGACACAGTCCCTTCCCCCAGTCCAAACTGAGACAGCACATAATTGCATGGACCCTGAAAACAATAGTGCTAAAATGACACAGTCCAGCACCAAGAATGGATAGCATCCCAGTCTGAAGCACAGCTTGGAAGTAAGGCTTTTACTGTGCTATAAATAAGCCCGCAGTAGTGATACACCACAGCTCTAAGAATAGGAAATTCCCAAGCTATGGTACAGGAGAGAAAAATGCTTTTACTGCAGCAAACTTAATTTTAAATGTATACTTCAGAAGAGCAAATGCCAGACAAGTATAGTTTGTTTAATACAGTGTAGGAGAAGAAGAAAAACAAAACATCATCTGATATGAAGGGTACAAAACCACTTCAACAGCAAACATTCAAATCTATACACTCAGTAACCAATTACTATACACTCAACTCATTAATAGCTCCAGTCAGCACACAGAAGCAAAAGGCACTAGATTCTGTGCAAATCTCCTATCTTTGTACAGATTTATCATGAAGACTGGACAAACCTAAGTGTTGCAATGTAATCATGAATCTGCACTACAAACAGTAGTGCTTCCAGATCTGTGATAATCAGAACTGAATATAAAGAGTGTTTTA
The DNA here is from genome assembly GCF_965140245.1 of Athene noctua. Lineage (NCBI taxonomy): Eukaryota > Metazoa > Chordata > Aves > Strigiformes > Strigidae > Athene > Athene noctua. The sequence continues at coordinate 123,051,103 of NC_134038.1, forward strand.
CTTGGCCATTTCCAGAAAGAACATCTCACCAAGAGAGCCTGGTACCCCCTGCTAACAGATTACACTGCAGAGTGTTGCACAAAAGCTGGTCTGTAGTTGAGCAGGATTCCCAACAGCTGGTGAACACTGCAGACACTGGAAATCTCCTGATTAGTTATCAGTTACTTAAGAAATATTTTGATTAAATTGTATCACTTTTTACATGCTGCACTCAAATCAACAATGTAATTAACAATAAACAGTTGCAAATTTTGAGAGCGATGAGAAAATATTTGGGATTTTTACACTTCCCTAACTGAGACTGAAAATTAATGAGGACAAAAGTGGTGAAGCCTTTATACTCTAGATTATTGTAAATACCTCGCTTAAGTCAATCCTGTACAGACAGCTTGTACTTTATCTAAAACAGATGTGACTGGGATTTATGTGATACACTGACTCAGTGAAAAATATTTGCACGTGGGTTAATATTCCACTTAATCGCAAGAGGCAAGGAAGAAAAAAACACCTTGCTTATAAGCAACTGTTTTCCCAGTCTTAGGATGAATTATGGCAGGTTCCAGATGAAACACTATCCAGCTTTATCAAACAAAAGAACAGGATGCTCTAAACTGCTTCTGCAGTGGATGCTTGAGGATCCTGAGAAAACAACTGGGACCTTTAGAGACACTTCATCTTTGGAAAGATAGCTTCCTGGCTAAATGGAAAACAACATGTTACTCATGAAGCAGAGCCTTTTCTTACCTTACTAAACTGCCCAACAATATGTTTCAGAATATTGGGAGGGGCATCATGCAGCAATGGTTCAAGCGCTGGAAGATATGTGCATTTCTGAAGGATGTTCTTTAAGGCTTTTTTAGTCTATTGAAATGCGAAATAAAATTTCTCTGGTAAGACATCAATGAAAACAACAAGAATTCATGTTATATATCACTGAAGTCTGATCAAAAAAGCAAACTGATCAGAATTCTCCAAGAACACATTCTAATAAAAAGTATGGTAGCTATCAGGTCACTTAATAAAGAATCAATTTTCTACTTAGATTTATTAAACCTCAAAACCTACGGTGCATCATATTCTTATTATGTTATCTACAGTCAAAGTAATGGCAATTTTCCTTTGACTACAATAGAAGCAGGAGTAGACCCTTTAAGTAAATTGAAGTACTGTAAATATAATAAGAAAGCTAAAGCAAAACACATTTTAAAAGATTGTATTTTAGAAGTGGCTTACTAGGAGAGTCTGCTGGTCTGGGACAGCAAAATGTACTGCTGTCCAGGCAGGGAGGGAACAGTTGTATATCAGAGCTCAGTTTCTGAAAACAGACTCAATGTTGACTGCTACAAGCAGTAATGACCTTCTTGGGTGGGATTATAGGTACAGTTAATTTAGCCTTGATATTTTGGTGACCACTGAAAATAACTATACAAAAGCTGGTTTACAGATATGGAACATTATACTTCAGTGGAATGAACAGAAGCACAGTACAACAATGAGAGACCATATACTGTCATATTACTCTCTTTAGTTGGTTCACTTTCTGACGATCAAAAATACACTTTGCCAAACTGCAACTCTACTAGTTCCCACACAAGGAAGGCCCTAAACATGAACAGCTGCATGTTTTCAAGAGCAAAGCTTTAAGTATTTGTTACAGTTTTATTACAATAATATAAATGTAAGCAAATCTACTACAAAGACTATAATATTCTGTACAAGAGCTTATGCTTTTTAAAAAAGTAGATAATTAGAAATTAATCACAATAAATTATAGCATTTATGGGTGTATGCAACTCTGATCTAAACTGGGGAGAAAATGAGGGACTAGACTGCTGTGGCTGTACCATATGATTTGGTATGCACCATATGCACACCCATTAGGGCCAGCCAGTCCTAATAAATGACACACAGCCTTTTGACACCCTACGCCCAGGAAATCTGTGACTCTATGAACATCAATAAAAGTACATACCATTTAGTAGTAATCAACAGGTATAAGTACTTAAAAACAATAAACATCTCATACCACAGATACTACCAATATACTTGCTTTCATTTGAAGATCTTCTGAACTGCGTGTGTCCATATATATAGCGAGCAGTGTGGGTAGCACGTCTGCTACTGCAACAGCACGTGCATGCGCAGGAGTATGTCTTCCAACCTGTCCCAAGGCCCAAGCAGCTGCTGCCTTAATATGATCTTCATGTTCTTCTATCAAGCAGGCACACAGTGGTGATATTCCCTGTAGCATTAATCAGAAGCACAACCTTTACAAGTCTATACCAGGGAAGGACAACTTAAAACTGATAGAGATTGTTAGAAAATGTTTCTCTATTTACACTCTTCTAAAATAAGCTATGAGAACGCATGCTAGTGGTGTCATATTTTTACAACATCATGACTAGCAAGAATTTTAACTAGAGTTATTAACATTAAAAGAGAGAAACAGATTCGATGTTTTAAGTCAGAAGGCAGTTTGAGATAACACAGAAATTTAAGGGATAAAAGGAATACACGACACAATTCAGGCTCTTCTAAAAGGGTAAAGTCTTCAGTTTTGTCAGACTGAAAGTAAAAGAATAAAAGTGTTTACAAATCTATGAAAGCAGTTCAAGACCAGAAGAGCTCAATCACTGAGTCGTTTGGTTTTGGGGGGGGTTTTGTAAGTCCACAGCACTAAATTTCCACTGCTCATCCTCTTCGTGAGTCCAGTAATTAATGTATGACTCATCCAATCACTACCAGAAAGCTTTCAACTCTTGATTTGAAGACATCAAGAGATGAGAATACCTAACTTGCATAGAACTGCTATTGAAGTTGTTCTGGTTCAGGGTCACAGTCTTTATCTTTTCTCCACAGAATTATGGAGCTACTTAGTAGCTGGTATTTTATGCCAGGATACTTCAATAGGAATCATTTCATGCTACTTTAGGTAAGGCAAGGCTAGTACTAACTAGAAAACCTTTTTCTCCATCCCATGGATCATTTTTCAGTCTTTTCTGCACACTCCTGGGGTTTTTTCAAGATCCTTTTCAAATACATATGCCTAATAGTACACATACATTAACTTCTGTCTTCCAATAACACTTCATCTTCCATTCTTTAATACCGCAAAGGACTTTTGCAGTATTGTCTTTTTTTGCCCACTGCACTGCAGCAGAAGACCACAGTGAAGTGCTTGTCCAGTATGACCCCAAAAATCATCTTTCAAAATTCATCTTTGCCAGGACGCAGTACCACAGAATGGAGCTATCACTTTATAACATAACATCGTAAATGCATAACTGCATGTGTTTATACTACAGTGTGTTTCTTTCAAATGGTTCCAGTTTACCAAGCCCTGTTCTGAGCACTGTGTGCCACCCCACAAACTTAGTTTCCCCTGAAGCAATGTTTTTTTTATAACGGGCTTTGGGTTTCTTCTGTGGATCATTATTTAAAATATTTAATTACATGAGGATTTGCACAGATCCCTACAAAATCTCTCACTGCACTCCCATTCAGTTATGGTAGCAACCATTATTAGTCTTCAAAGATGTATCAGGTGCTTCCTCATGAACTTAATCCTGGATTCATCCTGTTCAACGTCAAGCACTCAACAGCAGAAGCCTATTTGCTCTAGGCATCCCTGAAAGTAGAGACAAAGACACACCCAGAGAAGAAGGGCCTCCAGAGAGGGCAAGGAAAAAGTGTCTATTTCTTCAGTTTTCAAATGCAGAGGGGCATTTTTTTTTGCTCACTCCTACCTTCCTTGCATACTTATTGATGTTATGCTGTAGCAATTTTCAGTTTTTAACTTGCATTCCTACTAGAACGCCTCTGTTTTTGTTGTTTCCACTCATACAGTGTATTTTAAATAACTGACATAGTATGAAAATGGGCCAACAATGCTCAGTGAAATTACTTCCTTCCTCCTGTCATTAGTTAGCATTATTCATATCAGAATATTATGTCAGGCACTAATTTCCCCTACTGTGAATATTGCAAATTCTCTCCCTTCTATAGCAGAATTTATTTAAACCTGAAAATGTATAGCTTATCTCATTTGAAACGTCACTTGTGCAACTGAATCAAACAATACTACTACATTAGAAACTAAGGTCAAGTCCGAAGAATTCTGTTGCAAGACTACTCTAGTGGTACTGAGTCATGCTAGTGCAACGAAGAACGTGCCATTAAACATTCTTGTTTCAAAAAGGGTTTTGACGTAGCCACAAATACTCATTTTAAGAGGAAACAGACCATAGATATTCACTGACTTATTTTTTGTACCCATGCAATTGCAACAGAAAAATCATGTACTGTAATACAAATGCATGCTCTCAAACTAATCCAGGACATTTTATAAAAGGTTCAACTTCATAAAGACACATTGATCAGGTTACCACATAATTTCAGCCATAGCAAGCAGCAATATTTGGAGAAAGTGCATTTGTCAACAGCATGTATATAATTTTGTCACAAAATACATTCTCTGCCTATGGTAATTTGTATCTCTTTCTCAGAATACCACTGAAGAATTACAGGAAGACGACAAAGTGATAGCTAACCTTGGAAACAATCACTGCCATTGACAGGTTCTCCGAATGAGCTGCTACATAACCAAGCATCATGATGCCAGGCAGTCTGACAGTCCCTCTGCAGCTGCCAATACAATCAATCACAGCAGCAACTCCACCTGCATTTACTATAAACTGTGAAAGCTGAAAAGATAAATGGAAGAGATTAGATACTGTGAAGTATCAACAGGCATAAAGCACTACATTAGAAAAGTCTTTAAATTTATTGCTCCTGATTTACAAAATAAAGCTGGAATAAGAATTATGTATCATATAGACTGTTGAGCACTAAATGCAGCATCAAATTCTCACAAATGACGCTGTTTTGCTACCCTGTTTTTGACTGACTTTGTTGCAACGAAATTGTGACTCTGAATTCTTGATGCTGTATAGCATGGAGTGACACACTCTCAACTCCATTAGTATACACCAAAGAAGCATGCAAACAACAGCCCAATACATGAATGCCATTGAAGACACACCTAATGAGCAAGATATTCTTTCATACTAGTGCCCACTCATTCCCAAGCCAACATCATATGTTCTGTGCAGGGACTGAGGGCAAGACCTCCTCTCACCTGCATTCTAGATGACCTCTGCACCATAAAAGCCTTTGTGGATCCACCCATTGAGGCATGAAGCCAAAGACAACTGTCATAGATGTGCAAAACTGACTTGGACTACATCATTCTGCCCTGTCAGGGTACTCTAAGAGAGGTGTTCAGGGAACATACTTGATGAGTGTGCTTTGCCCCAGGATGCCAAATTATATAGCCTTGTTTATAAATGATAATCAAGCTATGTCACATACTTCTATTCAAAAGGTACCACTTCTCAGATCACTTGAGGGACAGCAGTAGAGTATGTATGATCTCAGCAATGCACAGAAATAATTTCACATCATGATTATTTTCTTCTATCTTTTTAAGTATATCCCATTTTTTCCCAAAGATTCCAAAGCAAAAGAAACATGTTCTTAAAAGTCAAAATCAAATGAACAAAACTGAGGCATGTGGATTTCCAATCCAGTTGATTTCTGTAAACATGAAATCCACATTTGCCTTAGAGCCTTTAAAAGGGGGTTGTTCTATTCATGAAACAGCTAGATAAAATTTAAAGTTATTGCTTAGGAAAAACTGTTTACATGATTATGAACTGCAGCCAGTGACGACCAAGTCCAATGTCTGGGCACAGCCATGTGCACTTGGATGCACAGACCTGCTACACAGACACACTCGCTGGTGCTATGGCTGTGACCCTCAAGTCCTGCTGCGAGTCCCCCAGATCCTGACCCTCACAAGCATTTTATTGCATATGCAGACAGAGAGCTGAGGTCCAAAAGCCACAATGCTCACATGACTGACACAGCCAGCTCCTCTAGCAATATCATTTGCCAATCTGTCTCTGCTGCAACATGTGTTGCTTGAATAGGGTTGCTCAGAGATGGACGGAGATCACTGTCACTCAAGTCGAACGTGATTGTGCCTTCCCACTGGGAGTCACCAAGGTACATCCTACAGCTCCTTTGGAGAGCTGTTAGGATGGTCAGTTTCCCTTGCATGGAGGTCCTGTGCTAGCAGCTCTTCCAACTTTACCTGCAGTCTTGTGAGTTTGGCCTCTGGCTTCTGATTCTAGTCCTCCCCTTTAATAATGATTTCTTCACTTTTTTTGAGAAAGTTAAGTTGCATTGCTCATGAGGTCACATTTTCTGCTTTCTCTCTGCACAAGACTGCAACTTTTAATCACCAACAGCTTAAAGACTAGCAGGCTGAAGAAACTGCACAATATTCATGTTTAAACACTTCTCAGTTGTGAAACTAGTATGATTTTGAAATGGCTGCACTCAGCATTACTGCATTCCACAAACACATTGCTTACATTTAATTTCAGAGTCATATTTAAAGCCTGTTAATTATCTCTATGATCTGACAGATTAACATAATTATTTAGTTTTCCTATTAATTTTGTCTTGACTTTGCCAAACATCCCCACCTTCTTGTATCAATTATTGGCAAAACCACTGCAAATGCTGAAACTCAAGTTACAAACTCAAGCTAATAAAAGAAACTACCATCAGTTTAATAATAAGTAAGAGAATTTTTAACCTTCATTGTCATTGGAAAAATAATTAAAATGTGATCCCAGCACTCCAGAAGATTTTTAAAAAAAGACACACACCATCTATTATTGTTATAGGATGATGCTGTCATTTATTAGCTGCTATCATGACTTCTGTGAGGCTTTTCTCATGATATTTTTAATATCTAGGACTGACAATACTGTCAGCCTAAAACTCCCTCTCTGTGCAGATATCTTATGGAATGAAGTAGCTAGGTATACATGATAGGATTCCCAGTTTCCTCACCCAATTCATATTCAATACACATCTCTTAATATCAGCAAGCATTTCCATATTTTTCCAATGAACGTGCCAAACAGCTATTTGCCCTCCCTTTCGAAAAGCAAATGACAGAATAATCCTCTATTTTATTTAAAGTGTAAAATCTAATGATATGACCTTGCATTTGCATTTTCAAGGTTTTACCTCAGGCGTATGCTTTGCTATCTCTCTAATTAAAGTTGCACCATTTTTCTTGACATATTCATCTGAGTCCTTCAGGCATGTGAGCACAACTGGGAAAATTTCTGCTTCAACCACCAACTCTGCAAGATCCACTGAATGCTTTGCTATTTGGCTTAGAGCTGACAGCACCTGACGCTAGTAAATAAAAATTGTTATAAAATCAATAGTATACAAACATCCCACAACACACACTCCTCCTGCACAAAAAAATCTATTGCATCAAGGAAAACAAAGCAGGATAGGGAAAACAATTACAGCTATTTTACAATTCACTGAGTCAATTCATGCAGGAATATAATGGCACAGAACATTCGCTGGTTCCTGAATAAAAGTTTCTCCTTTGTTTCATCCCATTCAAGCTTGCTGCGTATTAAAAAAGGAAATATATATATAATTTAAAACTATAATTTGAAATTTAGTGAAATCTATAGAAAGTATCTTTATTTGCATGTTTGGTCTATCAGACCTTATATTAAAGATTTTTTATCTTTTTCTTTGAAGTGATATTTTTATGTTGTCTTCTGTTTCTGTTAGAGTAAGATAGAAAAATTATAAAGAAGTAACTTTGTCAATTAAACTAGTGATTAAACCTTCAGTGACAGCTATTCACATCAAATACTACATTCTAAAATACAATAATACATTTAATATTAACTTGTTTATAGTATAATCTTAAGTATGCAAAACCTTTTTTGGAAGTCAACTGTGCAAACATCATCTATTAAAAATATCTGTTGCATTCTTCATATACTACATAATTCTTTAAAAAAATCATACTATTCACTTTAAAGATTAGTTTAGCTGTTCCTCACAGAGCAGCAGTTTTTATCCAGTAGCTAAATCTGTGAATATGTTCAGAACTCTTTGTCACTAACTATGTAGTTACATTTTGTTAATGCCCGAAACAAGAGCTTCCTAAATAAATACGCACATCGGTGTCTTCGATTCAATATCAAGTAATGATTGGTATAATGGAGATTTAAAAAAAAAATTTTTAAATGTACCTTCAGTTTAGCATCAGGGTTCAGGATCATCTGAGCTAAGTGAGCGATAGCTCCTGCATCCACTACTGTCTGTGCTAACTCTGGAGAATGCTTTGAAATATCACTGAGAGTTGAAGCAGCAATCCTTTTCAAAGCAATTTCTGGCTCCTGGATACAGAGCACTAAAAGAGGAACAGCGCCTGCATCCACCACAGCTTGTGACAGTTCTGTAGGTCCAAGGAAAGTAATTAAGTGAGTATGGGTGACTGACCCTTGTGCAAGCCATTTTTCACCCTGACAGATACAGCAAAGGAAAAAGGGGAGGGTGTAGTTCACTGTCTCGACATCTGCATTTCAAATCAGCCCTCCTGGTTTCATAAACCGTGTGGACCAATCCACAACTGAAAAGAATGCAGGTCAATAGATGGACCCCCATTTACATGCACACATTTGAGGTAGATTAGGCTGAAATGGTTTGTTATTCTGTTTTCTTTTTCTTTTTTTAAAGTAAGCAGATGTCAGCTGTTTAAACCCTGGCTATTCTACACTGATCAATAGGAAAGCATTTTATGCATGGCTAACAACAACACAGAAAGCCAAAGTACCAAAATTTTACCAACCACCTAATTAGAGAGCATTTTAGCCTCTTTAAATGATAAGCAGATATTAGCATAGATCAAATGCCAAAAACAGAAATACAAAAAACATACATAAAAGATTTATCTTACATAAAAGATTGGAAAAATGGAACTTGCCGATCAAAACTAGGCTTTGCTACCATACATAGGACAAGACAGAATTTATACTTTAATGACATGAAAATGTTATCATACACAATTAGACAAATGAGAAATATCATCAGTGGGATATTGTGTGTCTGAGATTAGCACAATACCCTTAACTAACTGCACCTTAAATAAAAAAGAAAAAAAAAAAAAAAAAAAGAAAATCTGAGCATATGATTAGCTGACATGGACAAAAATTACACTATTAGAAATTCATTAGCTCTCTCTGTGTATGCAGCATTAATCACAGTCCTAAAATAAGAATTACTGGATATCAGAAGCAAAATTCATACTATAACCAAGTTGTGCTATTTTAAAACAGTGCTGAAAAAGTGGTAAAAATCATGGGGGATTCAATAATCTATTAGGTTCTTAGCTCAGTTTTGCTACACCTTATTATGCATATCCATTATTATCTTTAACATTTATCTTGACTTACAGTACCATGGCAACATATGGCTGTTGTATTTCAAGACTCTAACTTAGCTTTTGATTTATAGTCCATCCATAAAGAGATTTTCATACTAAGAAAAATATAGCATACTTCATTAAATATACATAGACTAATATAGTTTTTCATAAAATTTGTAAGTCATGTCATCATTACGATGTTAATATCCAAATAGTATTCCTGAACAGATTTGTTTTCAATTAGTAAGTTATAGCCACAAACTCCAATACATGTGATAAGTCAAATATTTACACTGCATGTCATTTTATGATATAATATTTTAAAGAAATTATATTACCTTACAAAATAATAATGCAGTAATTTAAAACTAATACTAAATTAACCCCTCAGAGTTCACTTTTCAAGTAATTATTTGACTGAAAAGGTAGAGTGTGCATCCTCTAAACACACATAAATCTCAACAAAACCCAAATGCTCTAACTTCAGTTTTACAAATCTGAAATGAAATGTACCTGAAAAGTATCTCAAAACAAACCTGAAAACTAGCTAATCAATATAAGATAAAGCTACAGTCAGCTTTTCACGGAAAAAGCCTTATGTGATTTCTTTCAACTGTATTTTGTTGCTGTACACTGACCAAGTGGAATACATCGTGAACCACTGACCAACAAGCCAGATTAATGCATCCGAATGCCTCATAAGCAAATTTAGAGCAACCAACTGAACTGCCTACAGTCTGCTAGGAGATGCCAGTATCAGGAAAATCATGTCAAGAGGGACAGGATGCTATTAGAAGAATAGTTTATTTGATGCTTTATGAGCTGAAATCATGAAGTTCAAGCAAGGAAAGAGCAATACTTTAAGGTCACAGCTATGCCCAGACATGCAAAAGTAACCATAAAAGTTATTTTAAAAGAGCAAACTAAATCTGATTCAATTTAGATCAGCTCTTGCTGTTAGAAGTCTGATATCATTTCAATACTGATGGTTACTGTTGGTCACAGTTAATTAAATGGCTGTTCTGCCAGTGGTGTTTAAGGTTCATAGCTAGTAACTTACCACATGGAGGGCTGGACCATGTGTCAGAAGACTGACAAGCGGTAAACAGACTGTCAGAAAAACAGCATCTTCCCACCACATTGCCCTGCAAACTCAGCTCAAAACTATTACTCTAGGTATTAATTATTCTATGATAATTGTAATACTTTTTCCTCAGAAAGAGGCCCACTTGGTAGAACACTTTTAATTCAGACTATACACCAAAGGATTAATGAACTTTGCTATCCAATTACAAAACACAGAAGCAGAAAAAAAAAAAAAAAAAAAAAGAATGCTGAGGAAGAGTTAAAGGAGAAAATACAGTTGTCGAGAAATTTTAAAAAATATATTCAGTTAAATAAAAAAAACTGAACAAGTTAGAAAAAGTCTTTTCTGAACACTATGCCAAGACTACATTATAAGGGCAAAGACAAGACCAATAGCTGAAGAGGAGAAACACAGCAGAGAAAAACTAACTAACCTCTAATTCCACAGAAAGTTACAAAAACCCTGGGCTTGGAACTTTAGTTTGGGGTACAGCTTAAGGAACCTGTCCAACTACATAATGATAAAGTTGTACTTTTCCCTCCATAAGTGAAAGTAGGAAATGTTATTCTACATCTGCTCAGAGACAAGAGAACTAAGACTTAAAACCCATCATAAATTAGTTGATTTTGTCCAGAACAATATGAGGAAGATTTTAGCAAATGGAGATACCGCAGATGTGAAGACAGACTGACGTGGAGGTAGAAGACACACAGATAAAGAAAGACTTTAGAGTTTAAGATGTCACCCATTCAACCAGAAGCTGTACTAGAGTTGTACCAATTTATCTCAATCTCAGTACAAAAGTTCTCATCAGAGACTAAGAAATTAATTCAAAGTAAGTTGAGGCCTAGTCATGGATTTATGTGAAAGTGAACGAGGAGTCGTCAATAAGATCCTGACTACATACCCACTGAAATCAATGGAAAGTCTTACAGGATTGACCTAAACCGGTTTAAAGTGTTACCAAAAAACCCCTGAAACCAAAAAACATACTAACGTTAAAGTGTTGGCAATAATAGTATGGATAAAAAAGATTAAGGAGAAAAGATAGAATATATGAAGGTTGGAAAGTGAATGTGCAGGTAGTCCCCAGAGAAGGAAAATCAGCTCTGAACAAATGCCATATTCACATAGTGGAGCAGCAGCAAAACCTTCTTTGCTTTGAAGCAAATGAAAGTTTCAGTCCAGAACCGGTTCTCAAACAGACCCTGCTATGCTGGCAGGTGTATCCACAGGAAATAACAGATTTTGACCAAAACAACCACCAATACTGTATTTTTCTAAGGACTGCATGATCGTGTAATGGCCACATAGAAAGGCTCTAATCCCCACAAGTAGTCCAAAGACTGCACTTCAAAATCACAGGTTTATGCAGACTGCTACAACCACAGTGCTAAAGATTCCACTGGAATCAGCTGGAAAACTTTCATCAGGAGAAGGATGGAGGTCACTAATTATAAAGAAAGTTTAGATCTTGAAAGAAGACAAAGTTACTGCTAGACTCAAATCCCTGAAGAGCTGAGCAACCTGATCTAACATTGTCATTGACCCTGCTTTGAGCTGGACTAGAGACTTCCCAAGGTCCCTTCCAAGCTGAGCTATCCTATGACCCTAACGGTACCACTGTATGACGGAAAATAAGCATAACTTCACTCTCAGCAATACGCTTGAGTATAGAGTGGTTTTTATTTTTGTTTTCCTACCAATTTACAATATGCTGAAGCAGATAAGAGATCATTAATAAATCACACCTTTTAAATAGGCAAAGCAAATGTAAATCTAAGTTATTTGCATATCTCAAACATAAGAATTTTACATTTTAAAAGTAACTGAATATGGTATAAGTAAAAATCCACAAAATACTCTTCATGGACCTAATAGTATTTTGATGATATTTGAAACACTTCATTTCTACTATTTATGTTTGGAAAAAAGTGTAATGAATGGCAAAATTACAGCACACTGGTCTGTATACTTTGGAGTAAAATCAGCATCTGAAATTCAACTCAAAGGGATATTCCAATAAAGAGCTGAACTGCAAGTCCTGTTCCAAAATTTTGGAATCCAACCTGGCAAGATTTCTAGTATCTTGAAATCTCATGAGACATCTGTCTTAACGTAAAATCTCAGAGGCCTTCTGGAGACAACTGTCCACAGAAGAACTGCATTTTAAGAGACTGTTGTATGAAGATAGTAGGGAACAGGCTAACCAGAGTATGTTCTCATCAGGAAAAAAAAAAAAAAAAAAAAAAAACAAAAACCAACCCCAACCAAAAAAAGAACTCTTCATTTCTCAGAATGGAAGTCTTTTCATGGGAACATATACTGCACTTCCTAGAGAGCAGCTTTACCAGGTCATGGATGGAATTTCTGATTAAAAGCAGAGAGACCCTCCCATTGCAAACAGTTATTGCCAAATACCAGGAGCCTTTGCTTGAATTCAGGGAGACAGAGGTTCACATCCTGCCTGCGACAGATCAGGACTTTAATCTGTCTCCCACATACATCCCAGACATATGCCCTAATTACTGAACTTTTCTTGCAGGGGCAAATAAGCCTCCCTAGCTCCGCAGTCTTTTCAGGAGAGAAAAAAATCTTGTCTTAATGTTGTCCCAGTTTGTAACTGAAACTATTTTTGAAACTGAAAAAACCTTTCGTGGGTGGGGAAAACCATTTCACACCCAACTCTATTTTTAGAGTTTAAGCTGCAATAGATGTCCACAGACAGTCAATGACAGAGAATCATAACTGTTAAATTTTGGCAACACAAACATGTGGGTCTAATCCAGAGTTTCTTGAACAGTAAACACCAGATGTTGATAAAAACAGGTCCATCTATCTTTGTATCCCATCTCCAACAATATCCTGTTGCAAAGGCATGCTCGTAGGAGTGTAAGAAACATTCCATGAACAAAGTGATCTTTCTTAAGTACTTTCTTAAGTAATCATTTTAGAGACTTCCTGTGACTCTGTTATAGAGGAAGGTAAAATCCCCTAAACTGGCTGTAGCTGGGCAGAGGAAGAACAATTTTTTTCAGCTTTTTGTTTTGTTTTGGGGTTGTGGGGTTTTCTTTAACTGTTTACATCTAGTGATCTATGTCCTTATGCTTGCAGCTTGGTAACACTCATAATTTCAGCCCAATTTCTGAAAATGCTGTTCTTACTGCTGGCATAAATTGAGATGAGACATGTACCCATTCACTGTCAGCGAATAAGTAATTTATAACTACGGAATAAAAATTTATACAAGGAGTTTGTTGTCCTTAATACCCCCACATCACATCCATCTTTGCAGACAATGCTATCCCAGAGTGAACTGGATCACCCTAAAGATCTGCCAGCATTCATGCAGTGAATAGCATGAAGGGTAACTGAAGTGAGTCAATATTGATTTACTGACATAACAAAACTACAGAAATGTTTATGTTGAGTAACACAGACACACACACTCCACACATTCATACAAATGAACACTTTCAAATGACACTTAAACAAATATCTCTTAGATGGAAACAATTATTATTTTCCACCAAGGGTGGGATTCAGACCCGGTAACCAAAAGATAAAAGATCTTTACCACAGAGGTGCCCCAAGAATTAAATTGTTCCCCAGAAAAAGCAGTCTGTTAGGAAGGTGTTGACAACTTTGGAGTTCATCCCAGTAAGGTAACCCTCTCTCTAAATGTGAAGGGAAAATCCCCCATGTCTTCTGCAGTCCAACACTCCATATCAATTAAAAAAAGAAAGAAGAAAATCACTTCCAAATTCAGTCTTAAGTACATTTAGAGCCCAATCCAAACTAATTCCTAAGTTAAGGTTATGATCCTAGAATAAGTTTAACTTTAAACAATATGAGCACAAGCCATTTCTCCCACCCTTTCCAGCCCGCAGTTTCTTCCCTCAGTTCTTTGATTCATAGCTCTAAACTTTTACATGAACTATATAAATAGCCGGTAAAAGAATTATCAACCACATGTATCAGCTTTTAAATAGGAACATGACACTGCCAGGGAGTTATACAACTGCTTGTGAGACAGCAGTGAACTGCTCAATATCGGATTCCTAGGATCTATTCCTGACTCAGAGAAGAGTGTGGTCTACTGGCCAACGACAGTATAGTCAGCACAATGAATTTGGCATGTTTATCCTGGAGGCACTGCTGTAAGCCCAATGAAACTTGGTTCTACCTAGGCCTCTCCGTTCTACTATGTAGATAAAAGAACTAATGTCGAGCAAAAGAAACTTTGTTCCACAGTAAGAGTTACGCAATACATAAAGATTCTGAAATTTCTTCATGAAGGAGAATAAAGCAGAGTGTCATTTCCTGGCCAGAGGCCCAGGGCATCTCCTCTTAGAGCACCTCTCATAACTGAGCATCCCTGGTGTCAGATATGCCAGTTTCCCACAAAAGGTACAGCATTGTCAGGTACAGTTAGAATAGGTTTTTCTTACAAATTTATAATGTTATAACAGTAGAAAAGAAAAAGTATCTTGCTCTACTTATGTCTACTTATGAACGTTACAATAATGCAATTTATTATAATTCTCACATAGCATTAAGCTGAAAGATAACACATGTAAAACCTGTTACCTGAATTGTGTCGAGCAATATACCCAAGTGCCCAAGATGCAGCTTCTTTGACTCCAGGGTCAAAATCTTCCAAGCAAATCACAAGCATTTCCAGTGCTCCACACTGAACTACTGCCTGAGCTAGCTGTGGAGAATGTTTACCAACTGCTCTTAGCACAAATGCAGCTGCCTTCTTGTAGAAACGCTACACAAATTAGAAAAAGAAAAAACTTTTACTAACATCAAGTAGTTTAAAGCACAATACAGTACAGACATGCATAATTTAGACTTTTTAGTAGTAGCAATACCTCATACAGATCCAAATCAGGACCACCAGAAATCACACAAACAATGAACCTACAATCTTGCTTTGAGACAGCTCATGATCTAAAATTTGCGGTAAGTGCATAAACAAACAGAAAAAATGAGGGCTAAAAGGATATGGGGAAAAGATAATAGTCTAGATAAGTCTGTTTGTTTAAGCCAGTAGAGAATGATAAGAGCTGCAAAAACAATAGCTCTTAACATATTTAACCAGATTACACAGGTTATGCAGGGCAAGCTCCTTAAATAATTCTACCCATCCATGACACTTGCAAAGTTTCACCATTTCTAATTTATATCCTCTCACATCTCTATGAGAAAACATTGTTTACATTTACAAAAAGGAAACCGAGACAGAATTAGATCCAACAAAAGGGTTTAGGATCTGAATCCTGAAATGCCTAGATACTGCCTAAGCCCACAGTTAAGATCATGAAAGTTCATCCCACCAAACACCCAACACTGGATGATCCTTGGTTTTGAGCAGGCAGCCTGCAATTCTACTCCAGCATGTGTCCAGAAACAGCTCACTTTCGACAGGACTAAGCACCTTGGCACCTCTGTCATTAGTTCAAGCAAAATCCAAGCACTTGTTTCAGTTCTACCCATCTCCCTCAGTGCTGGACCAAGTACATGTTTTGAGCATATATATAACATATGATGTTGTACACATTATGGGGTTCCATGTAAACTTCAGTGGTGGTTGTAGTTTCTTCTGAAAGTACAGTTAAAGTCTTCCCCCCAAAAGCCACATTTCAGTCTCCTGTGGTTTCACAACCATCACTGGGATGTGGAAGCTGAACATTAAATTTCTTCCTCTGCCTTAGTTTCAAAATCCAGGGCCCAGCTAAAGTACTCTGGCCAGAAGCAAGCAAGTTGTGAGACAGTTCCCCTCCCTCCTGAAGCCACTGTGCAGCAAGGAGCGCGAGATTCATTGGGACACAAGTAATTACTGCTCTGTCCACGTGCCCGGAGTATGCTCTCCGGCCTGGCAGTCATTAGATCATCCATGCGGACAAGCTCTAGAGGGCTCTCTCTACGTGTGCCAGCTGGCTTTAATCTCATTCCAAAATGTCTGATTCTCCCCTGCTCTGCATAGAGAGCCTGGGCACTTTACAGTGCTAGATGCCTACTGTTAAGTTACCCAAAACTTAAACAATGCAAAGCCCACATCCCTTTTGGATCAAGTCCAGAGAAACAAATAACCACGTGAGTGCTTATGTGCATCCTGTAACGTACCCAAACACCTTCAAAATTCTGATCTAAAGCACTAAGGTATGGTAACAGAGGAGTATCTGCAATGGCTCCACAGGAAGTAAAATAGACCCACACCCGCTCCCTGGCCCTGAAGGAAAGTCACATAGCATACCACATCCATCCACCTAAACTCCTCTTCCCTCACAGCACAATAGCCTCATCTACACTACTGGAAACTGTCCCTGCCTTGTGTTATGCCCTAAACTATGTCCAGGCACGGCCAAGTAGTTTGATGGTTGGCATTGGCTAAAACCACATCAGAGAGCCCGCTCACGATTGAAGAGCACGGTCATCTTCCAGTGCTCAAACACATGCTCTGACCCTCCCTAGTCTACCAGTACCGATATAATTCCTTAATCCCAAAATCTAGTCTTCGAAATTAAGGCCTACAAGCAGGTATATTAAACACAATATACAAGCAAAACATCAAACATCATTTAGTGGGAAAAGAAGTTAAGGGAAGCAGTACAAATGGTCAAATCCCTAGCTAATATAAGTTACCATACATTTTGATTAATTCAATGGAGTTATAGTTGTTTACACCAATCTATGTCTGTGCAAATATGGATATGCTATTTCTGCTAAGTAATTATGCTCCTGCCAAAGAAAAAACACTTTATATTTATTACTCAAAACACATTTATTTACAAACCAACCATATTCACAGACACAGTCAGAACACACTGTAAAAGTGTATTTTGCTCAGTTTAATTGACAAAACATTGATCTACGATGTGACCCTGTAACTATTCTCCATAAATCAGCAGGATCAGTATTTATTGTATGCTCAAAGAGTCTGCTCCTTAAATATAGATGTTGATACATGAAGAGGGAGTGGAATGGAAACTTTTCTGGAGTAGGTTTTTTTGCCTATGGGAAACAACCAACTGCATGCATTGCTAAACTCTGCATGAACTGGATAATGAGTTTCCTTCACTTGCCCTCAGTCACCAAGGCATAGTAGGCTTTCCATGACCTCACACTAATCTTGCTGGTGCCCCAAGTGATTCTGAATTATAGCCACCTCGATGTAACGACAGCACAGGCAGTAACATGGAAGAGATAAATCAGGGTACTCTCAAGCTAATTTAGTGAGGGCTTTGAGTTGTAGCAGGGGGGTAGTGTCCCAATCAAAATAGAGGATAAAGAGTTTTGTTCCCCTCCTTCCCTTAAAAATAAAATAACCAAAATGGTTATAAACTTGTCTAAAACATTAACTTTCTTTACATACTACACCAGTATCTTGGCATGAAGGGGTTTTTTTTAGTGTTGTTTTTTTTTTTTTTAAGATTAATTGTATAGGCAAAGACCCATATGCACAAAAAATATACAATGAGGACTTACATTTGTTTTCCTCAAAAGACTGAAAATGAAAATATACAGCTTTCCAAATTATATTTCCATCAAAATCCTACTTCTCCTAAATCTAATAAGCCAAAACTGCAACCTAAGTATGGCTGCAGTATCAATGCACTTAACTCTCAGCTGTCTTTTTCTAGTTACTGGGAACCTTATTTGAAAGTATTTCTTTTAATCTAGGTT
Source organism: Athene noctua (assembly GCF_965140245.1). NCBI lineage: Eukaryota > Metazoa > Chordata > Aves > Strigiformes > Strigidae > Athene > Athene noctua. Next base: position 123,069,204 of record NC_134038.1, read on the forward strand.
AGGATCATTGGAAAAATCAAAACACAAAACCTGAAGAAAAATGGCAAGAAGGGAGGAAAAGTGACCACCAGATTTATTTGCATTGCAATTTTCGACTACACTGTCTTTGTTTTTGACAAATATTAAGACAAAAACCTTTCACTCTATTATCCTGTGTCAGTGGTTTGATAGTTCTCATGCTACAGATTTCTAAAAGGTTATGTCTGGAGATATTAAATATTTCTTTACAGAAGTTCAGATTTTTGTATGTATTTTACAAATGTTTGGTGTTATCGACAAATCCTAGTCAATTACACTAACAGCTTTCAAATTGTCACATTTTTAAAGGAGGATAAAGCATCACAACGTTTTAGAAACATAACAGTGTCACAAATATATTACCTATAGTGCACTAAAATGTAAGATGATAAAGTCAAGCTTATTTGAAGTCAAACTTAGGCACACAGTATATACTGATCTCTCAGGGGTTCAAACACACATGCTGTCTCTGACTTCAGTACATTTATTGCTATATTAGAATAACAACAAATAGCTGATACAGAAAGATTTCCTTTTCCCTGTGCAACAGTTAAGAAAAAAAAGATTACTTAAGAAAACAATGATGCCTTACATTCTGCTCAGACAATGAACACACAAGCTGTGGAAGAATGTCTCCCTTCACGACTGCCTCTGCCAGGTCACCGTTATAATTGGCAAGTCTCCCAAGAGCCAAAGCAGCAGTCTGTTGAATAGTTGGGATGACATCCAGCAAAAGAGGTCTCAGCAAAGACATTACACCTGAGTTATACCAGGAAAAGAAAAGCCCATTTGGTAAGCAGAAAATTTTATAAACATTTGCCTTTATTCATAAAAACCTATTAAATTGCTCTTCCAGGTAGTAAGAACTTGTAGGAAATCCAGGTGTTCCACTGAAATAAAGTCAGCACTTGGATAGCACTGCTGATGCATAGCAATGTTTCTGCCCATTTTTCACAGGTACAAAACACTTCTGAAATGTAAGAAAAGTCACATGTAGAAATAAGCTATATTCAAACATCTATAAAATACATCTTAAAGTATACAGACAAGAAAAGAAGGTACATTCAAACATATATAAAATGCATGTGTTCAAACATATATAAAATACATGTCTTAAAGTATACAGACAAGAAGAGAAGGTATATTCAAACCTATATAAAATGCATGTGTTAAAAGTGTGCACAGGAAACTTCATCTGTAGGTCCTGGTGAACTGACATTGGAATGTCACTCATTCAGCATGCCAGCAGAACCTCTACATTGAATTACATTTCATCTATTATTAGCAATGATCAATTTAGGGACCAATATCCATAACATATTATACTCCAGATAGAAGAGTTGAAGATTTTCTTATCCAGTTATTATTTATGATGTGTTTTCACCAGTGAGTCCACAGTGTATCAGTTAAACATGAAAGAATATGAAACTCCATTCTTTAAGGTGGTCTTACAATACATACTTGCAATAATAGGTGAGGTAAGCAGCCGTGACATGAACCATTAGCAGTTAGGGCCTAAGAAAGTCCTCACATGGATAAACATCTGGCTAAAAATAGGAAGGAGTAAGCTTTCCATTCTTGCAGTAGGAGGGAGGAGGTTACAGTGCAGTTCTGCAGGCCTCTGTGCTGGGACATGTGCCATTCAGTATTCATCCATGATCTAGAACAGCATGAACAGTGAGGTGAGACTGCTGGTGACTCAAAGTTATTGGTACAGAACCAGAGACTGAATAACAACATGGCAAGTGAAGTGGAGCACATACAGGGGAGCCAATCCCAGCCTCCCATATGCAGTGATGGACCCCAAACAGATCACTGCCACCCAGGAGAGAGATCTCAATGTTAGAAAGTTCCATGGAGCTACTGTCTCATAGCTCCGTATCAGAGAAGAAACTTTACCCACAGAAGTATACAGAGCACTCAGGATCATTTGGAAAGAAATAGAGACCAAAGCACAGACCATCACCATGCTACTGTATAAATCTATCCTACATTTAATACCCTCTGCTACAGCAGAACTGAAAAAGTTCAGTGAAGGCAATAAGGATGATCAAACATAACCACTGTGTATGTGGAAGCTCTTCCTACAGTTAAACTAAGGTTCTGCAATAGGATATAAATGAGATCCACATGTTTACATAAAAAATGCGATTTATAAGGTCTGGGAAGGGAAAATTACTCGTATTGAGGTTCTCCAAAAGCGTGGTCCCTGTACTAGCCAGCTGCATGAATTAATACCTCTGAGCTTTATACCTCAGACAGAAAGCAATGCTCTAAAGATGCAGAAGTGCTACAACAAAACACCAAACACTCAGAGCTACAGTCAGAAGTCTCCGTATCGGCTGTCTCAGTTCTTTCCGTTACATTTTTTTGCTAACAAAGATTTATCTGAGTGACTGTGGAAGAAAGAAAGACTTCCCTTCTCAAGCACTGAACAAAGACTTTTTGGTGCAACAGTCCCACATCAGTGGAATCACTGCCTAATGCAGATGACACCCAGGTGCTGAACAGGCACACCATGACAAGGAAAAGCTGAGGGCATTAGAGCAAGGAATTGTCCAAAGAGATGGAGGTTATAACAAGTTACACCCATAGCATACTTCTGTACAGAAAGGCACTCTAAAAATGAAAAAAAAGTGAGTTGAGAAGCACTGTAATTCTCACAGAGAAGATTTATTTTAAATTAAAACCAAATTGCTCCCAGCAGGAAGAAAATAGTCTAATAATCTATACATGGCTCTGAAAGAGTGGTAATGGGGGGTAAAACTAACCATTGAGGCCATGCTGGCCACTAATAAATTTATTCTGGGAAGGTCAATACTCCAGAAAGAAGCTGAGCTGCCATGAGAGGTACAGGCTCCCAGGATGTTCACAAGTCAAAATAACACAGGTCTCAGGGAGGCACACAGTAAAAGGAGTGAAGTAAAATGAAATTGTGATGTCTGATAGCACTACAGAAGCACCAAAAATGGTTCTGTAACATGAATTAATTGAAAATGTACATGTAGAACCTATAGAAATAGGTCTGTAGTATAGCTGCGACATGCTCACACTTCTGACAAACCCACCTGGAGCTGAAAGAGGACTTCTGTGTACCAACAGACAAAAGCTAGATCCTCCAGTATTATAAGATCTGTGTGAATTCGTTTAGCACTTACAGAAATCACTACTTCAGAATGTGGTCATCACACTGACATCTTCTCACAAACTCTCAGATCGTACGCAGGTACGGTCCCACTAGCAAATCATGCTTCATATCAAAATGCACTAAGTACTTTCTGTGACAAATTAAAAGTAAAAACAAATAAACATGATAGATGGGGTTGGCCCCAACTCACATTTATAGCGAACTATCTTCTAGCAAGTCACCTGTACCCTCTATGAAAGGGCATTTTCTTGTCCTTCCCTCTAGTGTCAGTTGCATGGCCAAACAGCTGCTGAAATTCCTAAGGGGACCTCATGCTGTTCTCACTCCATTTACACTGAAGCTATTTCAGTAAAGCAGGAACAGTTAGGACTTGTATTTAGTGTACAGATATTAACATGAGACCTTAACTTGAGATAATATGAAAACAAGACTATCTGATAAAGGGGGGGGAAAAAAAAAAAAAAAAAAAAAAAATCGCTTTACTGATATACAGAGACTGTTAGAAGTGGTTGGGGGAGAGGGAAAGGAACACTTCACTGTGCAGTGTCCTGACCCTAGAAAAGCCAAGAGCCTGATGGGTGGGACATTCAACCAGGACGTGGCAGACAGTTCAGTTCTAGTGACAGTCTCAAAATCCAGCAAAACTTAAAGAGTCTAGAACCACTTTATCCAGGAGGAACCCACGAGCTAGGTCCAGACCATGTGACAGGTTTCTGGTCTGCATGACATACCTAGATACCACGAAATGTAAAACCACATTTAAGAAATTTTACATATTATATGCTTTCAGTTGTCCCAAACGTAAGATTTATATCATTTGTATTTGCAACATTAGCTGATACAGATTTCTCTTTTAGAATAGGCTAAAAAGCCTTGAGCCTGGAAATGCTTCCAAACAGCATGCCTCCCCATGACCAATACCATTCATTTCATGGTAGTGTAAACCATGTAAAGATTGGTGATGACATTTAAGTGTCAGCACAAAACATTCTACTGCAATTTTTTTAGCTGATGAAACTGAAGGCAAGGAAAGAGATGAAAAGTGAAATGGGAGTTACTGTTTGAAGAAAGGACACAAGCAGGGTTGAAAATAACAGTGAATGGATGGAAAAGGTTCAGAAATAATAGCAAATGTGCTGATCTTCAAGGAGACTGTATTTTCCAAAAGTGATGTCTGAATGTGAGAAAAGACAGTGAACAAATAATTATCATGACAAGAGCTTTGAAGGAACAAGAAAAAGAAAAATCAATTCCTGTTGTTGTACAAGCCTTATATTGACATCAGATTAACTGAGAATTGAGAGAAGCGTATAGGTCTAGATTATGCCTGTGCACTGAACATAATTAAAAGCTTCTATCTCTGCTTCCCACCTCCTCTAAACCCAGTTTCTTTCTCTGCATCAAGATGCTATCCATCATCTCTGACTACTCTGAAAGATCAACTGCTTGAGGAGTTTTCACCATTGTCATGATTTTTATATCTTCAGCAAAGAGAGCGTTTATTTCTTTACAACACTTAGAACTACAAAGAGATTGTACGGTCTCCACTAAAACACCTACAGGAAAGCCAAAATATTCACCTGTCCTCCTTATGACTTTTGAAGATAGTACTGGAAAAGACAGATGAGCCTGACACGGGAGGAGGCTTTCCTGTCCTGGACTCAACCCAGCTCCTTCTCCCAGAGACAGCTGTATTTGATGACCTCCTCTATTTGATCTCTTCCTTTCTTTTGACTGCCCTGTCTACAGCAAAGTCTACCCCTCTTCTCCAAAGAGGTCCAAACCAGGATTCTTATCACCATTTTGAAATAAATTCAAATTTATTTAACATTATCTTAGAGCAGGAAAATCACTAAGAACCTTCCAACAACTTCCTTTTACCTCTACCATTCAGTCAAGTGAACAGGGCCATACTGAGCAGGGAGTAGCAGTGTCTTGCTGCTGAAAACTTTAGTAGAACTCTTTGGTCTTCTTCTAAATAAGTCTGTTGTGACAGAAGTAGGAAATTCATTAACTCGAACTCAAAGGCAGCAACAGAAAGTAAACTACAAAATAAGCCATTTAGACCATTGGACTAGATTTGTTTTGGAAGAGTTCCCACTAGCAACTCAGAAACAGGGTAACAAAGAATTACTGCCAAATATTCTCCCTTGCATCACTGAACCTTCACTGACCTTGGGCAAGGAATGGTTTCCCTTTCTATCCTCAATTTTCCTTTAGAAGCTGAATCACCCTTGACACACACTTCTCAAGTGGAGCTGTTGTGCACAGGCCTGATGCACTTTCTTTTAGCAAGCAAGTGCTGGCTGCTGCCTATCTAGAAAAAAAACCCACAACACTCAGGGCAGCAGCAGATTCCAAGTTTTTTCATTCCAAGTTTCTGTAGCCAAACAAACAGTCACTATTCTGAAGATAGCAATCTTCATTTGGTCATTTCGATTTCTTGGGGAAAACCACCTGGAAGTCATGCAGAAACCCTCTACTCTCCTCCCACCCCTACCAAACCCTTGTCAAATATGAAAAGTCCCAAGTCAGAGAAATGTCAGTCTACATTTAAATTCTCTACATTTCTGCACCTGAAGATGACCACTCCTACACTATTCTCCTTCCTTAAAAGCAAAATTTATTGGTTTTAAAATGTAAATGTGGAAAAAAAGTCATTCTATGTTAGTGTTGTCTCCGGACACACTCTTGAAGATGCTGTCCTAATTTATGCTTTGGATCAAATATAATGTTGTCATTTTTGTGTGCTAGCTGTTACGCTAAGAACATCCACCAAGTTAACATTAGCACTCAAACGTTCATCATATCACCTTGATTTTTCAGGGCTCCTGATATCAAATTCAGCTTCTCTAACAAGGAGATAGAACAGAAAATCATTTCTGCCTTACCCCAACTCCCTATCTTCAACCACCCTTTCTGAGAAGCAGCATAGCAGCGAGTTTTAAGTAGGAAAGTTAAACAAATTTCCCAGAAGAATAGTGAGACAGAGAAGAACTTTCACACTCACTCATCTTGACACAGCCTCTTTCAGAGATGACATGGTATGCACGTCTCAAGTACATACTCCTCAAGTGTGACTCACCCCAAGAAAGGGCTCCTCACTGCAACGGTTCCTACAATCCTTCAAATACCAAAGGGAACACAATCCCACAACTACAATCCTTCAAATATCAAAGGGAACGTAAATACAGTTTGGTAATAGAGACTCTGGGTAATCAAGTAATTCATACAGCAATTGCCAGATGGCATGGGATATAATGCAAATTCAGTTTGACAGCGGGGCTGGAGATTTCCAAAGGATCATGGAGCAGTAAGTTTCTGCTCCTTAAAAGCTGATCTGGCTGATCATTTCCCAGACCCTGTTTCTACATTAAGGGAGCTGAACTAACCCTGTTCCAAGAGGACTGAGTTTCTTAAGATGCCCCTCACAGGGCTAGTTAGTGGCCACCATGCAGTCTTTCAGAGACACACCAAAACCAAGGTGGTCACAAGGAATTGCTTCTTTTTCATTCTTTTAATTAACTTGTTAAGATGAGACTGAAGTTCCTAATAAATTCTTTCTTTGAAATTTTACTTGCAAATCTCCTCCAAACAGGCCAGAAGGCCAACAGGAGGAGGAATCCTAAAGCAGTTGAGCTTTCAGTTGATTATGTTATAGAAGAAGCCAGTGCTCCAGCTTCAGCTGTATTTACTTTCTCCTTCTCTGTCATCTCTCTGGTACTTTCCTTAATACATAGCCTCCTTCTTCCCTTCAACAGGCACCACCACACCGTCAAGCCTCAAGAAAAGCCACTCCTCACTTGATCTACTACAACTCCAAAGACAACATTTTGCCTTTCACGCCACACTGCATACTTCTCTCCCACTTTCCCCACTAAAGCTCAGAAAAGCTTTTAACTCAACATAATTAAAAAAAAAAAAAAAAAGGTAAGTGCATCCTTCACAAGGGAGGGTGCATTAACCCAAATGTTGAAACTCGCTATATGGGGGCACTGGAGTCTGTCCATGCATATCCACTTGCAAGGTCCAGACAGGACAAGAGCACAGATTTTTTTAAGGGAACAGCTCTTTTTCTGCACAGCTAACTCAACAGCCACCCTCCCTACACACCCTACGCTCCCAGCATGCTTTCTACAAAGCACTGTGCTATCAGAGCACATTCTTCAATACTACTTAAAATGTGGAACTACATCCTGAAATTCCTTTCCAGGGTCTGGTCCTCCTTACACAGGGCCAACTGTCCAACAGTCACATTCAAACTAGGTACATTTAGAATACATACTCTAGGAATAAAAGTTGAGAAAAGCATGGGCAAAAAAACTCGATGTAATTGGATGAGAGAAATGAATTTGAACAGCCTTTTCTCAAAAATAAGACTCCTAAAACCACTCCACAGACCTGGAAACACAGCTGTTAAAACCCATCGCCAGTCGAATAGCTTTGAAGCCAGGAGAGAACCAAAACTCATTACATCATCCTTTACCTGCAAAAAACCAGACCATGAAGTAGGGGAGAATCTGCCATGCCACAAGAATATGTGATGGAGCCCTGGTCTGATGCAGACAAGCCCTGCCCCCAAGCTATAGCCTCTTGTGAACAGAGATTGTAAGGAACAGGTACAAGAGATGATGTCCAGAGGTAAAAGAGGAGGAGAGGATTCAGTCCCGGAATATAGCTTGTATGCTGGAGTGTAAGGCCTCAGAAGTAGACTGATACGAGGCTGGAGGGAAAGACCTGAGCTCAGGGTTGTGGCCGGATGGAATGGGTTGACAGTTGGAAGAGATTCACTGGGAAAGGGTCTTCCTCTACACAGATATTTTGGAACTTTTGTGGAACCCAGCAGACTGGCCAGCAAGTAGGTAAGGCAGAGGAACAGAAGTTGAAGTTATCTGCCCAACACAGTAATTGCCCAGCAGCAGTGAGACAGGAACCCAGGTGTGCAGGGTCCCAGCACACAGAGTCCCATGGCAACACACAGGCCGCTAGACCACACAGCTTCAAATTTCCTTTTCCATGTTCCAGACTCAGCTTTCCCTATGACTTCCACAGCCATTATGCTTAAGAATGTGATCAGCTCCAAGAAAGGGGTTAAAGATCTTGTAATATCTTTCAGTCAAAGGCTATCTTGCAAGACTAAATTGTTTCTTAATCCCAATGGTACCCTTAGATAACTTACAAATTAAAAGCAACAATCCCATCACCACAAACTCTACTGCAAAATAAATAATTCATACTATGAGAGAACACAAAAATTAATATCCAGAAGTAATTCAAGTCTTAGTCTGACACATTTATTAATGCTGAATTGTAAATGTCTCAAAAAAAAAAAAAAAAACAAAACTCTATTTATTTACACAGTGCTGCACTTCACAAGGCAGATGAAGAAAGAAGAATTAGGCCTTCAGTGAGTACCACTCTTAGAAACATACCGGAACCAGTTCAGATTTTCTTCTAAATTTTCTAAAAACCAGAAGGATGCCTAAATCTCATTACAAGAAAGAGAGATGAAGTTCATCTGCAATTATAACTGAAAAAGGTCTGTTTCTAAGATTTTAAATTTTGGAAGGATGAGGGGGTGTGGAGCTCAATAATGCATTACAGTACAGCTTCATGAGCTGTAGCTGCCAATTGAATAGATTTATTTTTAAACAATATGTTTAAAACCTTTACTATCAAAGTAGCTTCTCCCATCTGTCAGCAGCCCTCCAGAAACAAGATTTGATAAATTAATTGTCTGACATTATTCCAAGTATATATTTACTAAACAGAAAAAGTTTAGTAGTTTTGGAGATTTTTTTCCCCCAAGTATCCATTAATAAAACATTCAAACGACAAATCCCGCAATTATTATTCATGGTAGTAATCAATCATAAGGAACAACTTTATCAAAGCCAACCACAGAGTTGGAAAACACACACAGGAATGAGTTCTGACAAAGGAATTTCTCTGATCATTCCTTGCACTTCCCCACCACCAGAAAGCTGCTGAGCTCCCAGGCACTAACCCCTCCAGGACATTCCTGACCATGAGAGCACCAGTGCTGTGCAAAAGGGTCAAAGTCCAAGGCCAGATTCCAGTTCCCTGATTACAATCACTTTTGGGGTTTCTGCTCAGTGGGAAAGGAAGCTCCAGAGCTCCAGAAACCTCAGAAGAGAGAGACACCTTGGGAAAAGGTGGGTTTCCTGTTGGCCCTCTCTGACCTTCTTTCCAGGCTGCCAGTTCCTGCCAGTTTTCCTTACAGATTTTACACAGGAGTCTCCAAATAATGATACCTTAAGATTTCTCAACAGGCAAACCAGCATAAGAAACTCCCACCTCTGACCCTGGCCGCTTGCTACCCTCCATGTTGCAAAGTAGGAGATGGCAGACTGCAGCAATACCACTGCTTCTACCTGATTTAATAGCACAGAAACTGGCTTATAGTGCAGTAATGAATTGTATTTTTATACACAATCCCATCTTTCATGATGTTAGCATAGCGTCCAGACACACTTCCACAAAGAACAAGGTCCCAAGCTAGTATTTATTTTCCTTACAACATATTAAGTATTTATCAGAAGAACTTCTAAAAATGGGACCAAACACTTCATTCTTAACCAGTCATCTTTCACTGCTGCCAGTCTGAATTTTGGATATTCCAGGAATATAAACCATGGCAAATAATACAAGCATAAGCTACAGTACATTTTAAGAGCTCAGTTTTGTTCGGATGTGAGTAACTGTAATCTTGCCTTATGCTTCAAGACAGAAAAAGATTAAATCCCGACAACACTTGAGATCCAACTAAAGAACTCAGCAAGGTGCCTCTGACTCCTAAAACTGAGGGAAAATGACAGCAGGCAAAGACTTTCCACGTCTTCTTAAAAGTGACCTCCCTAAGAGATAGCTAACTTTCTTTACCAGAATAACAAATGAGCTCCCAATCCTTTCCTATATGAATTTATACAGAGATACATAGACAGACATCTTTCTCTAGTCATTCCTCCAGAGCTCACTAGATCAAGACCATAAAAGGTATGAGAGTTATCTGCTAGACACTTATGTCTCAAAATATTTGTATAAGTGCTTTTAAAAAAGGACCAAATCACATTTGGTGGGAGGTTTTAAAAATCACTTTTCATTTAGGAGGAGTTTTTAAAATCTGTATCCAGCACATTCAAAAAAGCTCAAAACTAACAGTTATAATTTTATTACTATGAATTAAAGGCATAAATTGGGGAATACAGTAGAATATTTGTGGGCCTCAGCCATTCAAAGAAACTGTAGTAGGGAACAGTGTATTGGCTGACATTCCCCTCTTTTCTAGCATCTGAAAAAAACAAAGCCTACGATAAAAAGCAGCTCAGTACCAGAACAAGCCAAGAAGGACGATAACCTACACAAAAGTGCATTTCCACGTTACTACCCCAAAGTCTGATCCTTGTAAAATTAACCTTCACACCAACAGCGGCTAAGAGCAGAAGAAAATTTCAGGCCTCTGAACTGGTCATTTCTTCTACACAAACAAATCAGTTCTGCAGTAAAGCTACCAACCAGATTACATCAAATAATTATTTTAAGATGAAATACAATGTCATCAAAGTTAGCTTGGCATTTGGTTTGCTTTCTTAAAATAGAAACTTTCTGCATTTTTCAAAACACTGAACTGCAAGAAACCTGCCTAAATGGGGATCTCTCTGTGAGCAGCTAAAACCAGCACTGTAAAAGGACAGAGTGACCTCTTCTTACAAATAAGTCATCAGTTATTCCTAGAGCCAAGATGTCCCTTTGGTAAACAATGATCACTTCTACAAACTAAGGCAGTGACAATAACTCACTGAAAGAGTTAAAAAAACAAAAAAATCAAGAGACACAGCAAGGTAATACAAAAGGCCTGGTATCAACATGCCACTTCCATTATCAAAGCAAATGTTTCTTTAACAAGAATTTAAGTGATAGATTTTTAATAAAACCATTTTAACAAAAATTTGTAAATACAGCAGAAAGTTGAAAGTGTTTAAATGATTGGGTTTCTTCTCTTTTTTTTTGATCCTACTATATCTCAGAAAAGACTGACAGCTTTACTAGATTTGAGAACAAGTATTAAAAACAAAATCAAGACAAACCAAAACATAACCAATTCATGAATACCATATGGTAAACCAACTACCAATTTACAGCACTTTTTCCAACTGTCTTTCGGGTAATCAATTACTGAGCATTTCTTTTTCCATTTAAGCCCAGGAACTTCGGCCAAGCGGAGTGGGTCTGCCAGATGCCAGCAGCACAACAGCTGGTAGAAGTGCTCCCACAGCTCCTGTTTCTAAAAATGCTCAATTTGGTTCATGACATCCCACGACAGCAATATAACAAAAAGCGAATCCCTCCTAAACAGAGCAAATCCGCCGGCGAAAAGCGTTGAAGAATTTAGGAACAACTTGTAAAACACGTATAAAAATAGTTACTTCTAAAGCAGGCTTTCCTTGGCAAGTCAGCGCTGGCTTCACCGGGAATCCCGTTTCCTATACTATACGTAAAGCTATATCGGGAGCACGAGGAAGTAAACGAAGAAGTGAGTAGGTTATACTGAGAAATTTTCCCTGAAATAAAAATAAATTATGAGATCACAGCCAGAGTCATCTACCTCAATACAAACACAGAAATAACCCTGCAGACGAGTAGGGCAACCCGCGCCTGCAGCTGACCAGCGTAATGAACTTTCCCACCGCGCCGCAGGGGGACTCGGCAAACTCGGCCTCGCACCGCGGGGCCGCCCCAAATCCTGCGGGGAAAAAAAATCCTCAGAGAGTAAGCGGCCAGCCGCGGAGGGGGGACGGGGCGGGAGAGGGGGAAGCAGGGAAGCGCCCCGGCAGCTCCGCGCTGCCGGGGGCCGCCCCCCCCCTCCGCGCTCCCCCTTCGGGCGTCCAGCACAGGGGCGCCGGGGCGCGGAAGTCCCCGCGGCCGCGCACCGCCCGGTCCCGCCGGCGGTCGCATAGCGGAAGGGCAGTGGGCGCGTACCTGCGTTTTGGAGGGTCTCGATGTTCTGCGGCCGGGCGGCGAGCTCGGCCACCGCCTGCACGAACTGCGTCCGGGCGCGCTGGTACTGCTCGAAAACTGCGGGCGGCAGCGGCGGGACACCGGGTTAACGGCCGCCAACCCGGCTTAACGGCCGGCCCCGACGCCCGCCGGTGCCAGCCTCGGCCCCCAATCCCCGGCCCCCGCCGCCCCAGCCTACCTTGCAGAACCTGCCTCTGGCTCATGGCGGCGGCGCGGCAGGCTGCGCGCCCGCGCAGGGCCGCACTGTGTACTCGTCGCCCTGGCAACCGGGCGGAAGCCGCGCCACGGTGGGGCGGGGCCGCGCCCACGCCGCCCGTGACGTCAGCGCGCCCGCCAGCTGCGCATCACCCCGCGCGGCCCCCGAGACCGCTCCGCGCCCGTCGGCGGCCGGCCGCGTGCGGGCGGGGACGAGAAACAGCCCTGGCGGCGGCATGTGGCGCACGTGTGTTTAATGTATAGGTGCGGGTGTGGGCATAGGCACCTACAGAGATCCGCGGCGCCGCGCGGAGCGGGGACTTCACGCCTCTGTAGCCCATCTGAACACACCCGGCGGCGCGGAGGTGTACCGAGGGGTACACAAGCTCACGAAGTTACCTAACAGCGTACATAGGCAGCTGTGTACGCTCACCTCTACGCAGGGCGCTGCCGTGCTCGGGAGCGCCGGGCGGGGAAGGACGGAGCCGGGCAGCGCCCGCGGGACTGGGCCGGGCTCAGCGCCGGGACTTGCCCGGGTCGTGGCTCGGCCTCCGCGGGCCGCCGCTGCTGTCCTTCCGCGCCCCGCGCAGCCGCAGGCGGGCTCGGGCGCGGGGACTGGCGGTGGGGGGCCTGCCCGCCTCCCGCTGACATTCGGGAGCGGCGCCGCGGCCGCCCCGCCGGTGCGAGGGTTCCCGTCTCCCCGGCCGCCTCCCAGGCCCTCGGGGCCCCGGCGCTCCGGGCCGCGTTTCGCCCGACGCGACAGCAGAGCTGCCTCGTCCCGCTCCGCGGCAGCGCAACTTGCCAAGGGCCTGGCGGGCCGGGAGGGAGAGCTCCGCCGCCTCGGCTGAGTCCTGCGCACCGCGCGGCTGCGCCTCCGCGGTCCCCCCGCCTGGCTCCCGCTCCCCCTCCGCTCCCTGAATGGGGGAGAAATAAAAAGGAAGAAAAAAGAAAAATAAGGACAACCGCAGCGCTCCCGGAGCTGCCCCCAGCGCACCCCGCCGCGCCTTTATTCTTCGGGGAGAGGGGTCCTTTGATATTTTTTTAAATATTTTTTATTCTTACCATCACTGCCACTCCACCTCGGGGATCTCCACTGCTGCCTTACACCGCCGCGCCGGCCCACGCCGCGGTTTTTCGCGAGGCACGGGGAATAAACTCGTCCCGCGCAGAGCCGCGGAGTCCCTTCCCACCCACAGCCGCGGAGCACTGCGGATCCCGGGCAGCGCGGGCAAGCAAGGGCGAGCCTGTGGGCTACAGCCACCGCCTCTGCCGGGAGCCACGCGGGTCGTGCCACGGGGGCAGCGCGCCGGGAGAAGCGCCATCCCCGCGGGCTTTGCTCGCTCCGTACCCCCGCGCAGAGTGAATGATAAACCCGAGCGCATCCATCCGCGCAGTGCCGGGGGCTGCCTGCGCCGCTCCGAGGGGGGCGGCTGCGGCTCTCCGCGCCGCGGGGAGCCGCGCAGGAAGGGGCACCGGGGGGGACGGTCAGGCAACAGCCCTCGGACTTTGCCAAGCGCAGGTACTAGGTATTCCTGGGCACCACAGCGGTATTTTTTTTAATATTATTTTTTCCAACGGCGTATCATTCCGGTAGATAAGTTAGGCACTGCCTCCCACTTTCCCCATCTTGGTGTCTCCGGCTGCAAAGACTATTTACGAATCATTCTCTTCATAACCTGTCGGCCAAGGCATGGTTGCATCTATGAGTAAAACACAGCCTTGGAGGTCTGGACAGCAACTAATGCAAACGGTGGGACGGCAAAATGAAATGAGGGTTGCCGGGATTTGAATGGAAATAGACTCTGCATCTCCTCCGGTATCTTTTGAGGGCGATTCCCAAGACGCGGGATATTTGTGAACGAAGTTACTAGTTAGCTCTGCTATCGATCAGGCTGCTCCAAGTGAAATTGTGATCCGCAGCAGAAAAACAGAGATACTATTCAATAAAAAAAATGTCCCTTTCTGTAGCCACCCTCTAACGCACAATGGCTCCAGGATTTCATGGGCTGGTATTTTGTTCCGCAACGCTCTGAATGTGCAAAATCAAATGAGTGACACTACACACACATATTATTTAACAGGTAGTATAAAGTTTTGTCTCATACAAACTCATACAAAAACATGAAGTTACTTCACCCGCATTTTAAAAGTTTGAAAAAGTGTAGGAAAGGCGTCTAATTTTCATAAATCTTCTCTGGGTTTGCTCAGCTGAAAGGAGGTGGGTTGAGGCAAACAATATCATGATCTAAAATGAGCCACGTGTTTCCAAGAGTATTTAATGCGAAAAAAAATCTCTTTTTAAGCAAACAAACAAAACAGACCATGAGCCGTTCTTCACAAATAAATGAGACAAATTAAATCAGATTGGTGAGAAGGTCGTTTGCCACAGAAAATATTTTGGGAAATTATCACCATGTGTACTTGAGAAGGGAACAGCTGTTAAACACATTTCTTTATACTTATTTCTGTTCTTAAGTTAAATAAAAAAAATAAACAAAAGGTGATGAATTACTTCCAGAGGTTTTTTTCTAAAAAAAAGCAGATGTGTCGATTACAGATAAATTGATTTATCTGTCTAATTAAGTCTAATGTTCAGATAAGTGAAACAACAAATCGCACCCTGAGTACCTCCACAACTTGCTCTTACATTTCGTTACTTGATACTGAGAGTCTGTTCACATGGCTAATAATAATAATGAGGAATAAACACCATGCAAATGCGGTCTACGGAAATGTCACCGGTTCTCGCAAAGTATTGAAGACGGAAAATCATTTATGGAAATGACGTAGTTGTGAGACTTCATTGCCTGCTGCTGGGGTGCTCATTAGTAGGAAACCTGTATCCTTAGGCGGGTGGTGTTAGTAACGACTGCGTTACTGCACACGTCAGCTTAAAAAAATAAACCCGAGACCAGGGGAATAGGCAACAATTATCCAAATGAATAACGTGCCTTCGCTTTCTGGTGGCTGTTCTTTAATCTCAGCCTTTGATTCACTCGGAAATACGCCCGTAACGGGGCGGGGAAGCATCACGTTCCCCAAGCCGGTTAAGGGCGAAGTTGCTCCTGGAGTTTTTTTGGGGAGTGAGGGGTACCGGGGGGGCTTTCCGCGGGCTTTCCCGGTTTGGCCCCGTCCCAGCGAGTGCGAGGCAACAGGTGGCTCAGCCCCCGCACGGCAGCAGCCGGGTGCTCCCTGGGTCCCCCCCGGCTGGAGGGGCGCTGGGTGGCAGGTCCAGGGCCGGGCTCGCTGCCCCTCGACGGCTCCTGCCCCGCGGTACCGCGGCTGACCAAGCCGTGGCTGCTCCTCTACGGCTCGAAACTGCGCGACGCTCATGAGAAGGTGAGATCTTCCCGCGCCTTGGGGTGGCGGCTTCCCCACCGGCTGCGGGATGCCCCCCCGGGACCGCCCGTCGGGGCTGCGGGACAACCGCAGCGGCCCCCGGCCAACCCCCGCGCTCCTCGGCGCGGCGCTGGGTCGCCCGCTCTGCCTCTGGAGGGTCCTCTCCACTTGCCACACGCCTGGGAAATTGTTCGAGGCTTTGAGTAGGTATTTGCAGGGTTACAGAAATGACGGGTTTTAATCCCGTGCTCGCACGACTGAGCGCGTGTGGTGGGATAAGCGACGCGCAAACTCCTCCGCTCGCCCCCGCGGATAGCAGCCGAGAGCGCTGGGCTTTTGAAAGTGGGCAGGGAGGTTAAGCGTGGAAAGGTTAGTGGTACTGAGTAGCGTGTAGGGAACCGAAGTGCTCTCTCGAAGAGCGTGTACTGAGGGAGGGATCTCCAACTCCGTGTGTAGCCTCTACTAAAATATAATACTTGAATTCTTCGACAATTTAATTTTCAAATTTAAGTTGGGTTTTGCCATTACCTGTTTTTAGCAAAAACTGTCAGAGAGACCGCAGCAGTGGAGAGTCCCCCCTCTTTTTCCCTGAGTTGTGGCTCGGGGCTCCAGCGACTCACACTATTCTGGGGTCCTCTCTCTGGATTTTCGGTGGTGAGTTTAGTTTTTGAGACCTTCCTATGGAGCAAATTAGTTCTGTGAGGCGAAGACAGAAACGTCGAGGCACTTTTAACGCGCTAGAAAGAGGACTTCTCTTTTTTCTTCACCTAAGAGGACGACGCTGGCATTTGAGCAGGCATTTCTAACCGTGAACGTGTAAACGGGGCAGATGCGGCTGGTGGAGATTGGTGCGTCGCCACTGCACTAGGCAAAGACCTAACAAAAATTATAAGGGATAAATAAACTGGAAAAGGGTAAAACATTTCAGGTTGACTTGCAGGATGGGACCAGGAAATATTAGCTGGTAGGGCTGAGCCCTTTTTACCACGTGCATATGGTTGCACCTCTGGTTTCCTGCGGAACTGTCAGCGCTTGTGCAGTGCCATTACAAAAAAAAAAAAAAAAAAAATTAAATAAAGGACAAATATTTTTGGGACGTTCCAAAACTGAAAGCCGGAGCTTAATTTATTCTGAGGACTTGAAAGGAACGAGGTCTCCCTTTGTGTCTGTTGCTCCGGGGGAGGGTGTGTGTCGGTTTGGCGCTGAACGCTGCCCGCATCTACATATGTAAACCCAGTAGCGCTTCTCCCCCCCGTGCCGGTAGGATCGCGGGCGCTGGCAGCTCACAACAATGCTCCCAGACAATGCGAAATACGCGGAGCCTGCGCGGCCGCGGCGGGGGAAGGGGGGGGACCGGCCACTCTTCAGCTCTTGATCTGGAAGGACCGAATTTGCGCGATGCCCGGCGGAGCCCGCCGCTCGCCCCGCGGCCGCCCCGTCCTCCTGCCCCATCATTGTCCCCGGTTGCTGTGGTTAGAGGGGTGGGGACACGCAGCAGCCAGACGACGATATCCCGGTCTGCAGAAGAAGGTGTAACGAGAGGCACCAGCAGCAGAAAAGGCTGCAAATCGCTGTCGTGTGGTTGCTATTAGCAACAAATCAGCTGAACAGCCTGCAAACCCCGAGCACCTAGGGCGGAGGTGGCAAGGAAAACGCCGGGGCCGGGGAGCCTGGGGCTGGTGGGCGCTTTCCCGAGGGGGCCTCCCGCGCAGCCCGGGGCTGCCTCCCCGGAGGACGGCCGAGGAGGGGCAGGGCGAGGGGAGACGCCGCTGCTACCGCCGCGCACCGCGCTCCCGGAGAGGGGAAAGGCAACCCTCTTAAAAGAGACAAAATGGCAGCTCGTGTCTTGTAGGCATCCCTCTCGGCGCTGAGCGTCCGCCTCGCCTCCGCCGGTCCCCCCTGCTGCCGGCTCCTCGGTGCCCGGGGGCTGCCCCTGCGCGCCCGCCTGCCCGGGGGCAGCGCCCCAGCCCGGGGACCGGCAGCGCGGTGTCCCCCAGGGCTCCCGCCGCCGCCCTTTGCCGCCAGCCCACCCAGCCTGAAAACCAAACTCCCAGCCCTCCGGGTGGGACACGGCCCGACCGGCGGCACCGGAGCAGCCGGTGACCGGGTGGAGCCAGGGCTCCGTGCCCCGCGCAGCCCGGCGCCGGGAACCCGCGGAGGTGGGCGCAGGTTCCACGCAGCGACAGCTGCCTCTCAGGGGCGTCACTCGCACAGCACCCCTGCACCTTGGCCATGCCGACACCTCCCCTTGCAGCACCGTCTTTCACGCTGCTTTTTGGGTTTCTTAGTTTTGGTTTGGGGATTGTTTTTGTTGTCGGGCTTTTTTCTTTTCGCATTTCCCATGTAAAGTTTTCACGGTTGCGTATGCAGGACTGTTTTGGGGTGCGGGGTTTTGTTTGTTTGTTTGTTCCTTCTCTCTTTATTTAGGATCAGCGCGTTTCGGAGGCCTCCACCAGCCGCAGATCTTTGGTGGGGCGTTGTGTCACAGATCAGAAAGCGCCTCGTCGAAGAGGCACCTTCCGAGCATCCCCAGCACACGCGGAGGGAGGAGTGAGAAACGCCAGTGCCGGCAGGGCTGCCCGGGAGCTCCGCGCTCAGCGGAGGCCCCGGGATGCGGGGCGGCGCCTCCCGGCCTTCGCCTCCTCCACCGGGGATGCGGTGTGAGAGACACCGGCGGCGCGGAGCCCGGCGGCGGGCGCGGAGGGGGGCAGGGCTGCTGCCTGCCCCTGATGTTGGAAAAGTGCCCCCCTGCCACCAGGGCGATCCCACCCGGCCGCCCCCCGCGGAATATCCCCCGCCACACCGCTGAGAGCATCGGCGCGGGGAGCAGGGGAAGCATCTGCCTTTCCCTGGCGAGGGGGAACATACAGCCCTTTGTCTCTCTAGACGAGGTGCGATATTCAGCTGCGTGCCATGAAAATACAGGCGCCAAATGGCTACCGCGGCCCCCTCCCCTCTCTGGGGGAGGTCGGGGCGCCCCGGGGCCCCGCCGTGCCCTGGGGAAAGCCGAGGCCGGCCGGCCTCGGAGGGAGGCCAGCTCCCTGCGGCAGGGCGGACGGGACCGCGGCGCCCCGCTGCCGGCCGGGGGATGCTGGACAGCCGCGTCCCGGCGCCGCCTTCCCGGCACGCACATCCCCAAATACCCGGGCTCGCCGGAGCACCCCAAGGGCAGGGCCGGGGGCGGAGGGCAGGGCAGGCGCGGGCGCGGGGTGGTGCGGGGCTGCGGCTGCATCGCTACGCCTCTGCGGAGGGCGGCAGGGGCCGGCTGTGCTGCCCGCCGGGAGCGCTCGCCTCCCCCGGCCCGGCCCGGCCCGGCCCGCGGCGAAGCGGGGCACCGCACCCCGCCGCTGCCGCCCGCGCTGGCGGAGGCTGACCGGGCAGCGCTCCGCGGGGTGGCCGGGCGGGGCGGCGCTGCGCGGTGAGGCGCGGAGCGTTCGAGGGGGGTGGGGGTGCCCCCGCGCGCCGCCCCCCGCGCGCCCCGTTCGAATCTGGCGGCGCGCGGGGGAAGTTCCGCGGGCGCGAGGCGGGAGAGCTGCGCAGGCGCAAGATGGCCTCTGCCCGGGCGGCGGCGGGGGGCGCGGAGCCGGCCCGGCCCGCCCGGTGGCGGGGCAGCCGGCGGGGGGGGGCCAGGCCTCGCCCGCGGCACCGGCGGGGCCGAGAGCCGCGCGTCCGCGCCAGCCCGGGGAGCCGCTTTCCCCGGCCGGCGGAGGCGGCGCGGAGCGGAGCGCGGTCGTTACCGCGGCGCCCCGCCGGCCTTCCGCAGCCCGGGGGAGGCGGCGGCCGCACGCCCCGGTGGCCGGGAGGTCCGCGGGCCCCGCGCGGCCCTGCGGCAGCGCACGCCGCCGCTCGCGGCCTTTCCGCGGCCGTCGCTGTCCTGCCCGGCGCGCCCGCCCGCGGCTCCGCGGCGGACACCGAGGCTGGGAGTCCCGCTCCCTGCCCGCCCCCGGCAGGGGAACCCGCCGTTTGCCGTGGGAATTACGTGTGCTTCGTGCTTTACCCGTTACCGACTTTTTTTTTTTTTTTTTTTTTTTTTTAGTCCACATCAGCACTGTTAAATAAATACAAGTATCCCATCCCCAAAGACGGTGAGACCGAAAGTTTGCCCCGGTCCCCGCCAGGCTTTAGCAGTTTTTCCGTTGTCCCGGTGGGACTGCCCTGTTTGAGCCGTGGGGAAAGGGACTGAAGGAGCCAGAGCTGGAAAAAATTCCTCGTTGCCAGAATCCTTTGCAATTCTTGAATTAATAAAGCACAAAGCAACCTTGGCTTTGGAGCGGGGCAACGACTTTGAACTGCGGAAAGCGGAGATCCGCAGCCCTTCGGACGGGAGAGCAGGTTCTTCTCAAGGCGTCCTCTTGGTAGCAGACAGGCAGAAAACATGAAAAAGAAACTGTTTATAGTAAAATAAAGGAAATCCGTTTCAAGTACCCAGAGTAGAAGCAAGAACGTTAAAAATTAACAGCGGAAACAGGAAACACTTATCTGAGTAAACATCGTCCCCGAATTTCACCGTATTGAAATTGGGAGGGAGCAAGGTGCTGGCCGGGGCCGCAGCCGCCCGCCGCCCGCCTCCCGCCGCGGTACCTGGCGGCGGGGGCCGCCGCCGCCGCCCGCCCCGCGCCGGGGCTGGAAACCGGAGCCAGGCACGGCGAGACAACCCGATCCTCTGAACCGGTTTGGTGGCAAAGATCGGAACTGCAGGAGTTCCTGCGTGGCGAGAGATGAGCAGTCCAGAAGAGATGTCTGGAAGGCAGGAGGACGGCTCTCGGCCACCGGGCCGAAGGGACGGGCGGCCCGCGGCCGCGGCGAGGGCGAAAAGAAGCGCGGGGGCCGCGGCGGCGGAAGGGAGGAGGCTTCGCCCCCGGTGCAGGCCCCGGGACGACTTTGCTTTGGCCGCGCTTTGAAAAATCCCCCGCGAAACGAGTGAATCCTCGGGCAGCTGTAGGGCGGAGGAGGTGACAGGCGGTACCTCCTCGGCAGCCGCGGCGGGGGGAAGGACCAAGAGCATCGCTTCGGCTGGAAGGACGCCTGCCGCTCGCTTCGCCTCCGCCCTCGGGTTTCAGTGCCGCCCGTCATTATCAGGAAACCGGAGCAGGTCGTCTCTGAGCGGAGCTCCCCGGAGCTGCCTCCGGTGCTGCCCGGGCCCCCGGCGCGGCGGCGGCCGCGCCCCGCTCTCGCCTCTCCGGCCCCCGGGGCGCCGCCGCTTTTCGGGCGCTTCTCGGCGGTGCCCGCCCGCCGGCATCGGCCTGTGAAAGGCAGCGGCGCGGGGTGCTTTGAGCAGCGCTCGGTGCTGGGGGACAAGCAGCTCGGCTTAGCAAGCTCGTCATTGCTCCTTCTCTTCCTCTCTCCGCGTATTTCTGCACTCTTTCTCCCCGTCCTTGCCTCTCTTCTCCAGAAGCCTGCGGAGCCTTTCGCGCTTCCTCTCCCCCGCTTTCCCCGGGGTTGGATCGTTACCGCCTATCCCCCGCTCCGGCCGGGCACAGAAGCGCTGCCTGGAGCTGCAGGCAGCTGAACCAGGGCGGAAAATTTGGTCGGGCGAAGTCAGAAGAGGATCATTTCCCAGCCGGCACAGACCGCCCCTGCCCCTACCTTTGCTTGTTGAACAAGCTCAGAAAAGCTCGGAAAAACGCAGCAGACTTCGGTTTTATCCCTCGATCTACACAAATGCAACGTCGGATCATGAAAATATTCTTCTTACATATGCCGAGCCGAGATTTCTTTCCAGATAGGGAGGGTTTACTTACATTTGTAAGGAAACCCGGTCGGTATGTAGCTGCAAAGGAAAACATTGTGAAACCGGGAAGGTTGACACGGCAGCTTCGCAAGTAGAACATCAAGATGCTATCTTTGATCGTCCTCCCAAATGTGCTTAGCAATATACACGCATCGCAGTGCCATCTGCCTAGGGCCAGCAGCAAAACAAAAGTTTCACATGGCAGCACAAACATCCTCGGCGGCTTCTGCAGCTCGGCAAGAGAGCTACTGAAAACGTTTGTTCTTTTTCAGACGGGAGATGTCAAATTGGGAGATGTCGAAAGGGCTGTAAGAGCTTAATAAACCTCGAAGGGAATTATCCAGCTCTTGTTTCATTGCTTTATGCTTCATGGACGCTCTATAAACACCGAGAACAGTCCCGTTTTGACGCTAAAAGTTGTGATTATCAGCTACTTGCAGTATAAATAAGCGCGATTTGATCGGTGGGCTAACGCACAAGCCTCTGCTGCAGGTTCGGTGCTGGTCTTTGGGCGAATTAATTCAACCAGTGCAGTGTGATTAACTCATATAGTTGAGGGAATCGTGCCAAGACAGACACTCGGCCGCACGGAGAGATATCTTTACATTAAAACGTATTTAGTTCCACTGAGGCTTTAAAAAGTAATCCGGAGCAGCACAGGCGGAACCTGGCACTCGCCCCCACAAAACCCTTGTTCTGCCCTTCCCAGCCAGTGCAGTTTCACGGGGGCTAAGTTTGAACAGAGAGGAGGTGAAGCCTGTGCCTGGCTGGGGTCTGAGAACACACCATTTGCTTATTTTCAAGAATAATTCGGGGTCAAATAAAGAACAGCAAATGTTTTCGAGGCAGGCGACCAAAACAAATCATGGCGATTTCGAGGCGCTTTTTTTTTGTTATTTTTGTTATTTTAGTACTCTACCGTTCTGTTCACTAAAATCTGTTGTACACCCAGAAAGACTTCCCATGAGAACAAGATGTTTGTCCTTTAACACCACATTACCAACAGAGGTCATTTGCTATTTTTCAATGAATTATCCCTTTTATTTGTTTATTTCTTTGATCAGCTATAAATGAAAGTTATTCGTGTATATAAAACTGAAGTTTTTACTGTTGAAATTGAACTGTACATGTTTACTACAGGAAAAAAATATCAACTCTTGTTTAACAAGACATTATACATCAATAAGCAATAACCTTGTGGAGGATTTGCAATCACCTGGTCTATAAAAACAAGCAGGACAAATAACAGCAATTTATATGCAAAAGTAATGATTTAATGACTATAAGCAAGACAAAGCAATAGAATTGTGCTTCTTTTGCAGACTGGAGACAATGAAATGTTTAACTACAATTTTCCCGTACAAACATGAAACAATATCCATATAGAATAAACACCCTCACAAATGTATAACTGATGGGTGATGAACACACACGAAGTTCGACCAAAGCAAAGCACAAACTGAAAAGTGTTCTGGGCTGTTCATATTTTATGGTGGAAAAGTTCCCTCTACTGAAAAAAATTATACCCTTAGAAGCCTCTAATAAAATGCACCTATTTGCAGGCCATTAAAGAGGAGGCATTCTGCGCAATTTATTGGAAATATTAAAGTACCTGTTAAATTTTAATGAAGTTAGTACTGTACCATATACATATATATTAAAACAAATTTAGATAAAATGCCTTCATCCAGCGACTTGCTGGTTCCTTAAAATTTATACCAAATAAGTTTATGGCTTCTATAATGATTCCATGTGCTTTTAAAAACACAGTCCCACCACACCAAATAATAAAAAGGTAATCAAACAGGTCAAAGAAGACTTCCATGTCCCTTAACTTTTTTTTTTTTTTTTTTTTTCACTGCATCACTTCAACATTTGGTAAAGTAAAAATATATCACTTGGAAAAAAAAGACAAAGCCAGTAAAATCCTTTTAAGATTGCCAATTGCCTCCAGGTTATCAGAGACTTGAATGTGCTTTCCCAATACTGTAGTTCTCACACCCAAAGTGTTTCTTGCAGTATGAGCAAAGCTCAAACAGGCGGCATCTGCAAGGGTCGAACCAGTTTAGAAATTTAACAACCATATCATGAGTGCATGAAACACAATATTTTCTTTATAGTATTTATAAATATATCATACAATACTGTTTCCTGTTATGTCATATACCAATATGGCATTGTACAATAAGCATAATGCCATCTGATTCTTACAAAAGCGAATCATTTAAACAAGTCAGTAAATAAAACGGTAATACCCGCTTTTAGGCATACAGATTGTAAAACTGAAGTTTACTTTTCTTTTGATCGGTTCTGCGCAGCAACAGAGAAGTAAAAGATGCAACATAAGAATCAAAATGGCTAATACGCAAAAATTGTTATTCACAGTGACATGGCTACATATATGCATTATTCTATGCATATTCTTTCCATTTTGTTGGATTTCAAGATGAAAAAGCACTTGCTTTCTACAGGTTCACAAAACAGCATAAGAACAATAACAATCGAAGAAAACGCAATGGAGGAGTTAGTCTGGATTAACAAACTACTTCCCGGGATTTGTATCGACTTCTGGAGACTCCCAAGTCCAGATGATGGGGACGGAAACAACTCCACATCACTCAGAACAGGTGAAGGTGTAACTTTTGTTTGCTTCCCAGTCCTCTGAGACAATTTACATTTCAATCTTGCGTTTCCATTAACGTCCATCCTGAATGTCACCTAGTCCGCCTTTTATAGCCAAGTTCAGTGTCACTACAAAAGAAAGCAATTTGGACGATAGTCACATGGATTAGCATCTATAAAGCTGTAATGGCATGGAGAGATCTATATAAAGGAGGGGCAGGGGGTGGGGGGGGTGGGGCGGGCGGTAGCCTGGTTGGCACGTCAACCAGATGAAGTGGCCGAGGAGCCATTTATCGACGTTTTCCGTGCTCTGTTGGTAAAGGAGGACTGGTGGTTACTGCTGGGGCTGCTGCTGGTGCCGTTCATGGTGCTGGAGATGTGGGGGAACTGGGGGTGAGGAGACTGGACCGGCGTGCTGGGGCTGGGCAAACAGGAGGAGGTGGAAGGGATGCCTCCCGCTGGGCTGCTAGCCTTGTCGCTCCCAGAGTCACTTTCCAGCTCCCCGCTATTATTCAAGCCTTCCCTCTGGTGACTGATCTTCATCCTCTTGCAGGTAGGTCGGACCCGGTATTTCAGGGGCAGAGGCCCGTTCTGCAAGGCAAATGGGAGACCCTGGTTAAGCGCCCTCCCCGGGCCACGACCTGCACCCCCCCCCGCGGGAGTCACGCTGGCCATACTCACCCGCCTCCAGGTATAGATGTAGGCAATATCCATTAGGGTGTAGTAGTCCTTCAGAGGCTCCTCTTCGTACATCACATCGATCTGTTCAAGATACCAATCCTTGCATTAAGGAGCATCCAGGCATTTAGCCCAAAGCAAGTGTTTGATCTGACTTGTAAGTAGCACCCCCCCACCCCCACCCCCCTACCCCCTTACCACATTTATCAGAAAATGCAAAAAATGCCACACCGAAGCCAGCAGGGAACAGGGAATTTTCACAACAGTTAGATATGTTTTAAATATGTCGAGGAGCAATTTCTTGACTCCTCGATATTTGCTCCACTAAAAAAAACAGTGTCACCAAACACTCCAGACTGATTATTTTAAAAATAATGTTCATAGTTCCATCAATTTATTGTACACACCAGAAACACTCACTAGTTAGCACTTGCTGCAACTGGCTGTAATGAGAAAACTAGTGCTAACCAGCATTAGCAGGCTTAAAATAGCAAATCTGATTTTTAAAAAAATCACCCTTTCCCTGTAGGTACCTGGAAAGTGTTAGGTATATCCATTTTACTCCGCAGGAACTTTCTTAGATGCATCACTGTCATTGCTGCTGGACAGCGTAAGTATCTTTTGTCATTCACCTGATGGCAGAGTAAAGAAAATCAGTCTACTGAGAACAAGCAAGTATTCCCACCAAAGTTGTATTCTAACATTTTATGGGTTTTTTTTAAATGCACTTTATTAAATTATGAATTATAACAATTTCTGCTGCCTTATAAGGAGCAACAGAAATAAGTGGTAAATTACAGTTCCAGAATAAGTAAATAAAAATACAACTAATTTTATACATCAAGATTTTTATCTCACAGTAAATATCTTATTAGAATATGTATGTATTATGTATTGATTTTAAAAATTAATTAATAAACAAATTATTGCAGAATCTGACAAAAAAATCAGATTCTGCTTTAAAAGTAACACTCTGGGTATTTTTTACTTTAAGAAGTTGTTTACATAAACAGCTGTATGAAGATGTTTGACCTCTCTGGTACCCAGCACCATAACAAGAGGTGTGTATTGCTTCTATTGTTCTAGACACACATACCTATATGTTTTTTTTCAGCTACAAACCTGCCCCAAAGATGTTTGTGTGTGTGTGTTACGTTTCCTCTAGAGTAAGGAAAAGTTACTTACCTCTTCCTTTGATTTTTCTTTCTCCTTATTTCCTTTTCGTTCCAGTCTGTGAGAAGAAATGAAACAATTACAACAAATAATAAATATAGCTGCTATCAGTCAGGTAAACATAAAATATTGCCATTCTGGAACTTGCCTATTCTGGTCAAAGAATTCAATGGATAAGCTTATTATCTCGTCGTCTGTTATAATTCTTTTGTCTTCATCAGCCACTTCTCCCCTGTCTTCATTAGAGCCATTGGCAGCTGCGCAGAAATTTCCACAATAATTTACATTTTGAAATTCAAATCAGGAAGAATGGCAATTCTCAGTAACAAGAAAAAAAAAAAATCTCCATAGTAAGATTATGAATTAAAACTACCTAACTGTAAAACAATAAACTTTTATTATGCTGAATTTACTTATTAAAATTCTGTCACAGTAATACATAATTTGTAAGTTAAAAAGAAAACAGTAAAGCATCTAGGTCAACGCTACATTTGACAAAAGTTGCAAATGAGAAGCTTTTACCATCAGCCGACGGATGAGCAGCATAAAAATCCCTTCTTCTTTTCATTTCATCTAGATGGAAAAGCATATATTTTTATTTTAGTATATACTCTGTAACTCCTGGTATTGATACAGGAGAGCAGTTCTGGTTTTGTTTTTCCACTCCTCAGAAAAGAACACCGATTTCACTACTTACTTTTGAAAAGGCCTGGTACTAGCTTGTATACAATATCTTGGAGAGTTTTATCCGACCTGAAAAAAGAACAACCCCAAAACATAAAATTAAGCACATGAAGCCATATTTTAATCCAAGCAGCAGCTCCTTATTTATAATCTTTCACAACAGTGAGGCATCTTCTACAAAGTGGAAGGCTAGTCATAAAAAGTTAACTTACAAGACCTTGTAATCAAACTAACACCGCTCTAAACACCTCTATAAAGCAAAACTCATCTGTGCTCCCACAGCCGAAAAATAATTCTCTTGGACTGAAGGGAAGCCTTAAAAACTACATGTCCTCCCTAGAAAATGAAGAGAGCAAAGAGTAACGCTGATAAGAAAAACATTTCTGAAAGGAGTAGCGTGCTTTAAAGGCTTTTGCCTCTTAGCTTGGAAAGTTTCAGCAAAAGTTTTCATGACTAGAGCTACGGCTGGGGTGAAGCATGTCTCGGGGATAAAGAAAGCAGAGGCAAAACCTGTCGGGGTGGTACACATGAGAGTGGGGGAGAGGGAAGGGGCATTGCATCAATGGTTGGCATATGCAAAAAAAGACAACAAAAACTTTCTGTCTGAATCCAGAGAAATCCTCGGTTTCAATCAATGACAAAACTCCAAAGAGGGAGCATACACACGAGTTAGCTTGTAAATTGACAAGTCCTTTCAGATTTAAATCGCAGACGAAGAGATAACATCGAGACGACTGCTGCTGGTCTCCCCATATAAAGTAAAATAAGAGATGCAGGGCGCGCATCGCATCTTTCTCCTACCTTATATTCAAAAGTGGTCGAGTTTTGTGAACTTGGACATCACAGATAGGACAATACTTGCTGGTCTCCAAGTAACGCACGATACAGGTCTTACAGACTGTAAAGTCAAACACGAAGGTGACGCTCAGATATGCATAGATAGAGGTGCGATTTTCTAAACTATGCAAGCTAGAGCAAATCGTCCATTGTCAGCAGCGCGCTGCTTAAGCTAAACAAATACCCAAATAAGCTGCAATTACCATGAAAAGGAGACGCTTATAGTACATATATTATTACTTTAACAAAGACCGAAGGGCCGTCGTCAGAAAAACTGCGCCGCGGCCGGGCCACCTATTTCCCAGCCCGTCGGGGAGGCGGAGGGGCGGCGGTTCCGAGCACCTCGGGGGGTTTGGGCTTGGGGGTTTGGGGTTTGTTTTTTTTGGTGTTCCCGGGATGCCGGGAAAGGTGGGAAGTGGCGGGCGAACAACGCGGAGCGCTCGATCGTACTTACAGGAGTGGAGGCACTCTATGATGGTTGTTGCATCAATGAAGTACCCGCCGCAGAGCACGCACATGAGATGGGGGTTTAGCTCGGTTATTTTGATTCTGGTTGTTCGGTGCATTTTGGCGTGGCGAGGGGCGGCTCTGAAAGACACACACACACACACACACACACACACACACAGAGAGGACCGATCAGCGGGGACGAGCGCGGCGGCGGCGTCCCAGGTGCCGAGATCCGGCGCGTCCCCTTCCCCCGTGCAGCCGCATCCCCCGGCGCAGGGGAAGATCAACCGCGGAAGGCGGCGGCGGCGGCGGCGCGGCGCGGCGCCGGGCGAGGGCCGGTCCCGAGGCCGGGGGAGCAGCCCGCACCGCCCCGCACCGCCCCGGGCCGGCCTGGACGCAGCCCCGCGGAGGCGCGGTCGCTCCGCGGCGGCGCGGTCGCTCCGCGGCACCCACCGCGGCGCTCCCCGGCGGGCACACGGGGTTTCTCCCCGCGGCGCGGCGGCGGCCGCCGGCTGCGGCTCCCCGGGCGGCTGGGCGGCGATGCGGCGGGCAGCTGCGGGGCGGGGGGGACGGGGAAGGGGACACGGCCGGGCACCGGGCTGCCGGCGAGCAGCACAAAGGGGAACCAGCGCCTCCCGGTGCGGCTGCCCTGGCATTTCCGGAGAGCGGGGAGGGGCGGCGGGGGGAGGGACGGGGGGGGACACGCACCTCGGAGCGGGGCCGGGCACCGGGGCGGCGGGGCCGGCCCGCGAGGGGGGTCCGGGCGGCTGCCGCTGCTGCTCGGTGCCGATCCGGATCTGCTCCGCTCTCCGAGGGGGTTGCTATAGCAACTTACACTTACACTTGGCATCCTGCCACCGCTGGGAACACACGAGAGCCGGGCGGGGGGGCGGCCGGGGGGGGCGGGCCGGGCCGAGCCGAGCCGGGCCAGGGGGTGGGACGCGGGGCCCGGGGGCTGGCGGAGGGGGTGGAGGAGCCGAGGAGCCCGCGGGGGTCTGGGAGCCCGGTTGCGAGGGGAGGGAGGGGAGGGGGAAGGCGGAGAGGGCGAGGGCGGGAGAAGGGGGGGGCCGGGGGGCGGCCCGGGCGGGGTCGGGGTGCCGCAGCCCGGAGGGTGCCGAGGCGCGGTGCGGAGCAGCTCGGGCGGCGGGGGCGGCCCCGGGCGCGGAGCTGAGCCGGGCTTTGGGGTCTCAGCCCGGCAGAGGCGAGCGCCAGAGGCTCCTCCCGAGCCTCGGCCATTTCGGATCCTCTCAGGGGCCTCTCTCCACGTCGACTCGGTGAGAGGAGCTGGTCTGAGATCGCTCCTCTCCCCCTCCGCTCCCTCCCTCCCTCCGCCGAGCCGCGCCGCGCTCCCGGGGACCAAGCTCCCCGCACCGCCGGCGGGGTGCCGAGCCCCAGCTCCCGCTCCGCGCCGCCGGCATCCCCTCTCCCCCCTTCTCCCCTTTCCTCCTTTCTCTCCTTCCCTCCTTTCTCTTCTCCCCCACCCACCCCCCCCAACTCTTTCTCTCTTTCTTTCCTTTCCCCCCCCCCCCTCTTTTGACTCTCGTTTGAAAAGCCTCCCGCGGACGAAGAGAGCGCGGTGCAAAGTTTTGCAAGAGGTGGAAAGAGATTTGCAGCACCAGAGTAAGGTGTTCGGACGGGAGAAAACAAGTCTCCGGATCCTCAAACAAACCCCCTTTTCGGCAATAAAGCGCACCGAGTAGGGGGGGGAAGCCCAAACCGACTTTAAACGGTACATTAGTGACAACATGCGAAGGACCATGTGACCAGATCATTCCTAAAGCTAAATCAACACCTTGTCAACACAATGCAGCGACAAGAGTGAAAAACAAATGTCATTTTCACAGTCTGAAACACAGAAACCCCCATCGGATGCACTGGCACCAACGTTAGATGCACGTAAACTATTTAAAATGAGAGGGAATAAGAGGTAAAAGGGAAAGCACACCGGGAGAAAAAACTCTGTCAGCCACCTCAATTGCAGAGTAAATTATTTTCTGTCAACCAGATCCTGAAAAATGTAACGTAACAACGTCGCTCCAACGCAAGCTAGTCATTTCCCCATGTCAGTGCTCCCAACACACCAGCTCCTACCCTTGGTCCCCACTCTTCCCGAGGCAGAGTTTGCGAGCCACCTCTCACGGCAGCACCCTGAGAGCTGGAGAAGTCTCAAGACGCGAGGTTCTCCCCAGCCGCTCTCGAACTTCGATGTTAGGCAGCGGAAAAAAAAAAAAAAAAAAAAAGCAGCCCAAACCAAAAAAAACCCCCAAAAACCTACAACCCAACAACACACCAAGCGCTTTCTAAAAGCTTTGAATTTTGGCCAAACTGCCCAGGACAGGGGTACAATATTCCTCAAGGAGTGTGCACAGCGCCAACGAGCGACCCTAGCCAGGAAACTTCTCTTGCTGCTGCAGGAGAACCCTCGAGTGAGCAGCAGATAAAACTCCCCTGCGAGAAACCACAGCCGACCAGCACCCAGAAAAGCAAAGTGTAAGAAGCACCAAGTCAGCCCAGGTCCTCAAAGCTGCTCCTAGCCCCGTGCGGGAAAGCAAGACCCCCGCTGCATTGTACTGCGTTTAAATGTCGCTTCCAGGGTGCCTGACCCTCCGCTTCTTACTTTTAAACTGACACCGAGGGTTTGCTTTTCCCAGAAAAGGCAGAGCCCGGGCTTCTGCACTTCTCTCTGAAGAGTCCAGTGCCCTGAAGCCGGCGACTCTGAGGTGCCTTTAGGTACTTAAACATGGACAGGCTGCTTTCACGGTTCTGTGTTTTATTTGTTCAAGCCACTACCTTATAATTCATAAATATCTGAACCAAAAAACCCAGCGGTGACCGAGGTCACGCAAGTCGGCTGACCGAGAATTCCTTCCTAGCCCTGAGAGACTGGGACAAACCTTTCAAGACATTAACGCGTTTATTTCACGCAGGCGTAGCCCCTTCCTAAACGGTGGGGGATTAAATTCAACCGTGAAACCTGTTTTGTCGAAGCAACCCCTAAACGCGGTTTATTTATTGCCCAAAGTTAGCCCATTTTCAACGTGCTATGAGCTATCTCTGCAATCAGTGATTTTCTGCAGCTAGCCGAACCAGCGCCTCACTTCTCCCCAAAAGCCACCCGAACAGGCACACGCACACGCGTGTCTGTGCCTGCGGGTATGCAAGACGAACACAGCACATTTTACTAGAGCAGCCTGAGCTTAATATTTTGGTACGAGGGAAACCCTTTCAGATTTTATTCTGCTCGTGCTGATAGCAACGGCGAATACCAACACTTCACACAGTCAATACAAACAGCCTCTTAACCAGGACAATATCTATTTACACATTGACACACGGAACAACTAAACGTAAAATATACGGAGATAATACTCGCTAGAAGTAAACACTGCCAGCCAACTGATTATTTAGAGGCCTTAAACGGGTTATGTCAAAATGAAGAAAAACAGAAGTGCATCTTCCTGCTAAGGATCAGCTACATTATTAAAAATCTATAAAGGCAATAAGCTATCAAACCTTGCCCGACGGGTCTCTAACAGAAAACACATTCATAAAACCCAGAAGCATCGCTCGGCGAGGTTTATGTACTTTGCACCCATCTCCTCTCGGAAAACTCTCTCATCAGGACTAAAGCAGCCGTCACTCTACATCTTCTCCCATTATCAGTCAGAGCCACTTTGACTATCGAGGCTGTTATTACTCTTTCGCTTAAGAATGGCCACATATGTTTTAGAGGAGGGACGGTGCTTCTTTCAGAGAAGGAAGGCACCCGGAGCTCAAATGCCTCTGCCCAGCTCGCTGCAGCGAGGAAAGACCTGAACATGGGCAACAGAGTGCAAAAGGACCCCAGTCCCTCAGATCGCCTCCCTGGAGAGGACACGATCTCTCTGCTTAGAAAATACTCTAAAACTTTAATTTTGTACTGGCTAAGCGATTAGGCAGGTCATGCCTTCGTGTTTCTGGCAAACTGCAACACAAGTCTGTCTCAGTTTCCAGGATGCACTGCACAGAGTCACTAGAAGTAGTTTTACTGGACCGTATTTCCAGAACCTCCCTGGGCTTTGGGACAGTCACATAAAATAAGTTGCTCTGACCACTACAGACTGAGCAAAAAATCCTTTTAACGCCGAGCTTGCAAATGGGCACACACGCCCAGGTTTTCCTCGACTTTTTCTGGAGAGTGGAGGAGTGAACCAAAGTTTCTAGAAGCTGAAAAGTGCCTATCTCACTTTTACAGAAATGCGATTTTTCTGCTTATTTTTACCTGATTATTTTCAAATGTTTATAGTAGACACAGAGGAACATCCCGCGTTATATATTGCCAAGGCCATGCAATTACAAAAACATACACCAGCGACTTTCCTGTGCTGCCCATAACCAGCACGAGGAGCCCACTCGTGACATCTTTAAGGTCTGACAAAGGATTTCATGTAAATTTACCCTGCCCGGGCTCAGGAGGGAAAAAGAAAAAAAAAATCCAACAACCAACAAAACCAACAACCAGAGAAAATAAATTAAAAAAAAAAACCCTGCGTCCCACAGACACATCACCTTTGCTCCAAAGGCTGCAGCAAACCGCACGCCCCAGCTCCCCAAGATCGCGGCCAAACTGCTCTCCTTACCCCCCAAAAAAGTTATTTCTCGGTGTTGGCCACCCCTTTCCTCTCCCAGCAGGCACAAACTCCCGAACTTTAGCATTTAGAGCAGAAATGTAAGAGGAGACATTGGAAACAACTAGGAACCGCCATCTTACAACCCATCCAATTTCACACAAGTACTTGTCCAACTTAAGTTAATAACATTTTCTGTTGGGTGCCCCGACGCCTAACAACCCCTCCAGGAGGATCGCTACCCCCCGCTGGCTCTGTCTCTATAAAATGGGTGCGTTATCTGACATTTTAACCTCCCCCAGACACATTTCTTTCGGGGAGGACTGAAATCACTTGACCCAGGCAGCTCCAGATTTCACGAACGTCCCTGTTTAATCAAAATCTGCCTTTAAACAAAGGGCGCTCAGGCCGGGCTGGCAGCAGGGTCTGGAAATATAAATATTCTCCTCGGGGGCCATGTGCACAGAAAGGTTTTAGGGGGCGTCTGGAGAAAGAAAGGAACTAAAATTTGCAAATGTGGGTGCGTAACGCGAGCGAGTGCACAGGCTGCTGCTGCGTGTCTGTCTGTGTGTGTGTGTGGCTGGAGCAGCCTGTCAGCGCTTTTCCCATACGGAGAGCTCGGGGGACACCTAGGCTCCCCTTTGCAGCCCCCAAACCGGCCGAAAACCGCCGCCGAGCCCCCTTCGCCCCCCGCCCTTGGTAAGGCGACACCTCGCTTCATACGTACCCGGAAAACGGAGCCGGTGGGTGATGATCGGAGCGGCCAAAAAAGACAATGAAAGTTAAAAGTCGTTCAGCAGAAAATGAATGTGAGCCAAGCGGCCATCTTGAAATGAACTGCAGACGCTGTCAATTGCAATAAGCTTATTGCCGCCGCCGCCGCTGCGCTCCGCTCATTTTAGTTACAAAACACCCGGGTTTTCTCCTCGCGTCCACCGGCCCTTCTCGCTCCCTCGCTCGCCCTCCGTGTTCGCCGCCCGGGCGGCTCAGGCGCTGGGAGCGCACAGTCTCCCCGGTCCGGATGGGTCCTCTCTCCACCAGCCCATTGTCTCTCCCTCTGCCCCCCGCTCCGCCTCGCGGCCTCGCTCGCGTCCCTTTTTTTATTATTATTGTTATTAGTACGAGTATTATTGTTGTTGTTATTTCATAGTTGGTGGCGGGGACCCGGGGAGGGAAGGAGGGCGGGCGGGCGGGCGGGCGGGAGGAGGGCGGAGGAGGGAAGAATGCAACGCTGAAGGCACACAGTGGAAACTGACACCGTCCCCAAAATGGCTCGGAGTTCGCCCGCCCCGCCAGCGTCACGTGGGGCGCCTCATTCCTTAAGGGCGGCCTGGGAATTAGCGGCGCTGCCGCCGGGGCCCGGCAGCCTCCCCGTGACCCAATCCTGCAACCCGGCCGCCTCCTCCCCTCCGCCCCCGCCTCCCCCCCCCCGCCCTCCCCTCCCCCGCCCGCCGCCCCCTCCCCTTCCCTCCCTCCCTCCTCCTTCCCCCTCCCTCCCTCCCTCCTCCCTCCCCTCCCCCCGGCCCTGCACGCGCTCGCCCGCGCGCCGCCGATGCCTCCTTTTCCCCGCCGCCCGCCCCGACCCCCGGCCCCGCTCCCGCTCCGCGGATCCCGCCCGCCCCACCGCCCCCCCCATCCCCATCCCCGACGCCTCCTTTTCCCTGCGCTCCCTCCGCCCGCTCCGCCGCTCCCGTTCGGCCCCTCCGCCCGCGCCCTCGCTCCCTCCGAGCTGCCACCCGAGTCCCGCCGCCCCCCCCCCCTCCCCGAGCGCCCCCCCCCCCCCCCCGCGAGCCCCGCCCGCCGCCGAGCACCCTGCGCGGTGCCGCCCGCCGCCCTGCCCGGCGCTGCCCTCTCCATCCTCCCCACGCCACGCCACGGCCCCCCCCCGCGCCGGCCGGCCCCCTTTCCCCGCCGCCCTCGCCTCCCTCCGCGCACTTGTTGCGCGCTCCCACCCGCGGCCGCCCCGTCCCGCCACGGAGCGAGCCCCCGCAGGGGGACCCCTGCCGCGGCCTCGCGCCCCCGCCGCCCCGCGCGCGCTGCCCTCCGCCCGCCCGCGCCCGCGGGACGCGCCCCTCGCCCCGCCGCTCCCGCCCGTGGCTGCGCGGGGCCGCCGCCGTCGGGGCGACGCGTCCCCTCGGGGGCCGCGCCGCTGCTCTCCCGCCCCCACGGCGGCGCGGCCCCCCGGCCCCGGCCCGCCCCGGCGGCCCCCGAGCGGCGGCGGCGGCAGCGGGCGGCGCGGGGACCCGCGGAGGGGACGGGGAGCGCGGGGCGCTGCCGCCGCACGGGCGGGCGG
Organism: Athene noctua; assembly: GCF_965140245.1. NCBI lineage: Eukaryota > Metazoa > Chordata > Aves > Strigiformes > Strigidae > Athene > Athene noctua. The sequence continues at coordinate 123,104,018 of NC_134038.1, forward strand.
GAAGCGGGGAAACCCCTCGCGGGCGCTGGCCACCGCCGAGGGCAAGACGCCGCCCGCAGCCCGGGCGCGGAGCAGCGGGGAGGGAAGCGCCCGGGCTCCGCGCCGGGCGGGGCGGCGAGGGCTCCTCTGCCGCCGCGCTTCCTCCGCGGGGCCGTCCCCGCCCCCCCCCCCCCCTCCCCGCCGCCGGCAGGTGCGGACGGGCTCCGCGGCGGCCCCCGCGGCCAGGGAGAGTGAGAGGGGAGGGCGGCGGCCCCGGCGGCGGGCGCGGAGCGGCACCGCGAGGGGGGAGCCGCCGTCGAGCCGCAGCCGACACCCGGCTCCGCTCAGCCCCGCGGACCCCCGGCCCTCCGCGAGTCCCGCGCCTCCATAGAATTAGCGACGTCCCTCTTGCCTCCCGCGCCGGGGCCCGAGCTCTGCCCTTACCGAAGATGTAAGATCAGCCGGAGTGAAATAACAAAGCGCGGTGGGCGATGCAGCAAACGCGCCGTAGCCGCGGCACGGGAGGAAGGGATTTTTGCCTCACAGAGCTGATCTACACGTTTAGCATCTGACTTTTAGGTACAACTAATTCACCCACAGAAACTGCAGAGCGGGAGCGAATAAACTTTATTAGATCCCGGAGAAAAATAATCAGTGACAATTCCAAAAATGCACAAAATAAAATAGAAGGAATGTTTTGAAGACACGACAGTTAAGCAAACATTTAACAAGAGTTAATTTTTTTAAAATGATGCAAGGAATACCAAATTCGGTCATAAAAACTAGTTATTTCACTTAACTCGCATCCCAGGACTTAAAAAAAAAAAAAACAAAAAACAAAACAACACCCACCAAAACCAGTTTGCATCAAGAGATGAAAGACATTTGTCATTTTGAAGACACTCTTAGGAATGAGAGCACTTCAGCTCAGCAGGCTGACACCTTCCTTCAATCACATCTGAGTCGCTCTTTCGAGACTTTTTGCAGCATCTTTTAGTTTTCCAACTAAATCCTAAGAGATTAAATACTGTCTTAGAACAAACGTATTTTTTAACAGGTCACCCAGAGGAACGTAGTATTTTTTCATAGAGAGAGGCAAGGGAAACCAGCACCTTATACCACAAAGAAATGTTGCAACTGATAAACAATGCCAGCAAGTAATTAAACAGCTCCCTATTTTACAATGTAGTAAGAAAACTGGGAACTGAAGGAAAACATCTTTTAACATATATTATCTACTAAAACAGATCAGTACTCTTAACACGTAGGTTTTATCAGTATCGTTACAATGGCTACCGCTGACATTTGCTCCAGGCTTGGAAGTTCTATACGCGTTTCTAAAATACTGAAAATATTTTGAGAGCCATTTTGTACTAGGACCATTCTCCAGCCAAAGCACGTTAGATTTAACTAAGTCAGCAAACGGACTGAAAACACTCCTTAGGAAGGAAAGGACAACTTTTGAGACACACATCCAAAAAGCAGAGGTGCAAACCTGAAGTTTTAATATCTTGCTTTTCTTCTCCCCCCAACCCCTATTCCCAATCCTCCCCAGTTTGGTCACTTCCAAGCATTACAATACCTCTATTGTTCAGTTACACATTTAAATCGCTAAACAAAGATCAACATTTGTTTCAGTACATTTCTTACATGTCATTAACACCACTGAAGAGCCTTCAGTGTGTTCTCTATTTTTAATCACGACACATTTAAATCATTGAACTATCTTTTTTAATCATTTCGCTAAAGCACGGGAAATCAGTGTCTCAGGAAAAAAAAATTACAGTTATAAAACCAGTCAAAATATTTATGAACGTAGGTAAAACACTCCCCATGCAACTAAAATCAGTTACTTTGCAACTTTATTTGAGAAGACAGGAAAACTACACTCAGATAATTTTTACAGAAGATTCTCCCCTACCCTCCCAGTTCTGGATTTTTTTTTTTTAATAATAGTATATATGATTTCATTTTGATTGGCAAGTTGTTATAAACTTTTACGTCCACAGCTGGAGCCAAGCACAGAAAAAATGATGAAGGAAAGAAGTACCTGTAATTGCTCCATCGTGCAACTGAAACTAACATCTGGGTGTGATCCCGAATCACCGTTCTGAAGGGGAAAAAAAAAAAAAAAAAGCCCGTTTTATTAAAAGAAAATATTGTGAAATTGCATTTTTTCTCTGAGGGTGCTGGGAGTACAGTACCTCTACGTTTAAGGTCACCAAGTAGGAAGGCTGGTAAGTTTTATGAAGTTGATTGCTCTAAATTAAAAACAAAGAGCATAGAAAAAAAGTCAGGTCTCAGCACTGAAACAGACTAAAGAAATACCTTGATGTGTTAAAATTACCTTGATCTGGTATTCCAAGCGCCAAGACACATCAGTTATATGGAGAGGAGATCTGCCTAAGCTGAAAGACACAATAGTTACAAGTTCCCTACACTAAAAGAAAATGTCATTTTCTCAAGCTGTCCATCAAGAAAGAACTTTTTCATGAGCTTTGTAATGCTTCTTAAAAAGTTCAAAAAGTTTCTTAAGAGTAGAATTCTGAAAGGAGAAAGGTATGTTTCAACAGCTGTTTTCTAAAGCTTGTTAAAAATGTACTTTTTTTAAAAAATTTGAACAATATTTCTTAATTTAGTCGCCTAAAGTATGTATAGGTGTTTCCCAGGACAGTTTCAAAGCAGCTGTAATTAAAACTATATATCTGTGCTGACTGATTGACCTACCTGCCCAATAGGATTTCCAACGCATCCTTGTTTTTCTGGAGGAAAAAAAAAAAAAAAATTGCTAGATTCAAAAAATTCCTATGAGAGAAAAAAACATATATATGTTAAAATTGGTTTAAAAACCTGATATTCGGTGCAAAATTGTTCTATTCTCTCTTTGTCCAGTTTACAGTCCTCAAGACATGTGCTACATGGAAAAAGAATTTATTAGTTTTCTGTTAACATTAATTCAGCAGTACAGTTTAAAGTAACAACTGCTAGAGAAATGGGGTAGCTTCAGAGTGTTAGTACCTTATAGCAGATATGTCAGCTTTCTGCTTTCCTGCCTCCAGAATACACGTTGCAGCCGCAGCATGGCAATGTTTTAATACTGTAGGGTCAATATCTTTCAGGTCTGGATCGTCTAAAATAAATGAATTACTGATGACACACTTATTTGCAAAGCCCAGCACACGGTACCAAGAGCGGCTGCTCGCCCTTTGAACGGCATCTTCCCCACAAAAACTTCCAAATGAAACACATTTGGTGTTTTAGGGCGAAAGGAGGGAGTGCGTAGGCAAGGTGTGAGGAGGAGGAGGAGGAGGAGAGGGGCTGAAGCACTGGCCGGTGCGCGCCGTACCAGGCGGGGCTGCGCGGCGATGCACGCCCCGCCGCCTCTACATCTCCTTCCCATTAAAAAACAGGAGGAGAAAGAAAAAAAAAAAAAAAAAAAAAAAGGAAAACCTCAATTTCCTCTCCAAGCCCCGTCCGCGCTTTTCAGCAGCCTGTCGCCAACGGCGAGGCGCGGAGCCGGAGCCCCCGGCCGCCCACCGGCGGCTCCCTCCGTGCGCGGAGCCGGCGGCGGGGTCATTAATGCCACAAAAATTAATTGCACGGCCGTATACCCTCACGCCGGGGTTGCCGTAGGAAGCGTCCACGCGCGAAAAAACACCCACAACACCCACGGTCACAGCGGAGTGGACGGGAAAAACCGCCGCCTTGCCCCTCCACGCGGACACGAACGCGCGGGGGACCCCGTCCCGGGCCGTCTACACACACCCCCCCTCCCTTCCGCCCCTCTATTTTGGAGCGGTTCAAGCTTTAATGAAGCAGACGCGCATTAGCGATGACACCCGCGCAGCGGCACCCTGGCGCCGTCCACGGGCGACGCGCCGGGTGGGAGCCACCCCGGGGGGGTGGGGTGGGTGGTGGACGCCGGCCAACGCACCACGGACACGCGTGTAGACATGCGGACGCGCGCATGGCGACGCTGGAAAAAGGAGCGCGGCGCCCGTTTGCGCGCTCCGCGGAGCAGCGCGGCCCGCACCCGCCGCCCCCCCCTCCCCCGCCCGCCGCCGCCGCCGCCGCCTCTCCCCCCGCCACTCCACGCCACTCCACGCCGCGCCGCCTCTCCCCACGCCTTACCCAACCCGGCTTGGGGGTGATCGAGGAGGCTGCGGAAAGCGGCGCGGAGGAGCGCGGCGTAGGGGCGGCGGGGGAAGCGGCGGGGGTCGCCCAGCAGCCGCCACCCGCCCTGCGCGTACGCCGACAGCTCCATTGTGGGCGCCGTGACCTTCGACACGCGCCCACGTGACGCGCGCGCAGCTGATCGCCGCGACGAGGCGGAGCCGCCCGGCGTGGGGTGGGGAGGGGGGGGAGGAGGTGCCACTCGCCGAGGGTTGCGCGGCCGCGGAGCCCTCGGAAAGCGGCGCCTCCTCCCGCACTGTTCCCCGCCCCTCACCCCCACGCCGCTGATCCTACCCACGCGTGTTCACGAGTGGGGAGTGCTGCCCCCCCCTCCCCCCCCCCCCCCCCCCCTCGGGCCTCGGGGTTTGAAGTGAGCGGTGGTGCTGTTTCTGACCGAATTTGGGGAAGGATGCGGCGCCTGGTGCAGCAAGCGTTTACTGGGGCATGTTCATTTAGCTCGTCAGTGCTCTGAGTTCTTAATAAATCTTAAAAGTGCTTCTGTCTTATTCAATCCCTGAAGTGCTTATAGCTCAGTACGTCTTTATACTGCATATATTGGCGTGAAGCTTTTAAAGTCCACACATTGAAGCTATATGCTTCTGCACATCTTATGGCCTGCTAATTTAAAACATCAGGAATAGAGTCTTACCCCTTTTCCTATAGGTTATTTTGCTTCTGAAATATCTACCTTAGATACAGGTACCGCAAGGTATTTTTTTTTCCCCCCTCTGGTTACAGATACGCATATCAAACCACGTTTTTTAACCCTGTGGTTATGGCCAGCTGAAAAGCGAGCTTAGACTCAAAATAATTTTGTGACTAAGATTGCTGTAGCATTTGGGGAAAGCACGTTTGGTAAAGCACATTCTGACATACATAAAATAGTGACAGATAGACAGTGCAGCCTTCCCTGGTGATTTAGTAAAGACTTACAAATGCTACCAAAACCCATCTCCATGTTAAGCTAATAAATTCCTAATGTGAGGCATTAACCTGTTGCATTAACGTTTTGTTTTTTACATATTGAAACATTGCCATCATCCCCTCCCAATCTTAGTATTTTCCAAGTAAACAATGAAATGACGTGTTTGTGTCTCAGCTAAGAACCAAATTAGGACTGAACTAATAAAACATTGGTAAAGGCCTTACTATGTGACATGAATTATGATATACACAAGCTTTGGAGTTGAAGTATGCAAAATGTTTTGGATATCACCTTTTCCTGTACACATGGCTATTCTGAATGGACAAGAACATTTCTGTGTAATCTGGCCTTCTTTACTGAACATGAATATTTCTTAAAGGGAAATTCAATGTTGAAAGTTGTGCAGCCTAAAATAAAAATGAATAAAAGCTAAAGGCCTCTGACAGATTAGTGATTTTAAAAGGATGTCTACGTAATGTCAACAAGATAGTCTTTTCTTCCCGCTACAGATACATAATCAGACAACACATAAGTGCAAAAACAACCACCTTTGCTAATAACTGCCAGATCTGTCAAATAAGAGAAAAACAGACCAGAGCATTTTCTCCTCTAAATTTTTTATGTTACTTGTCTTCCATAGTGTTGAGCAGGTCAGATAGCAGTATTTATAAAGTATATTATTCCAGAGTAGTTTAATTTAAGGCAGCAAGTACAGTCTGCTCTTTTGATCATCTGCAGACCTGTGCTGCAATCCATTTGCAGGTTGACTGTGCTGTCAGAGGACTGGACTTCTTACTAGGAACAAATACATTTCATTTCATCTGAACTATTCACAGAAATTGACTGGTAGCTGATTTAATCAAAAAGCTCTCAGGAATTTTGTATCTAGACCCATAGCTCTCACTAATTAAAATCAGTCATCTAACAGCTCAGTCCAGCTTTGGAGGCCAGTTCAAGTTTTGTCACAGTAAGAAAGGTAAGATCTCGCTGCATCACATTTTATGTTTATTTGAATCACAGTACATTTAAGGTCATCACCGATTTTTTTATTTTTTTTTTCTTTTTGTGATATTAATATAGTTCATTTATACAAACCCAGCTGCCCACTTGGCAGCATGTGCATCTCCTTCAGTACGGATGCAGAGCATGGGTGATCAGGTGATTCTACCTTCTCAGTTTCCTGGCACTGTGGGTCGTCTGGCCGCTGTCTTGTAAAAACACGTGTTTGTACACTTAGGTCTCAATTATGCCCAAGCTGAGGTCAAAAGGAAAATTATACTGGTTTCAGGATCAGGTCCTTAATTCTAACACACTGTTTGTGAACAATATTAGGCCTCAAGATACCATGAAGAACGAATGCTTAGAGTTTTGGTGTGTGATCTGATGTAGTATCATTGGCCTGATACTTTGGCATAAAAATTAATGCCACTGAATTGATGAACTCGGAGCTTCAGAGTCTGGCTGACAGAAGTCCTGGTCATTTTTATTTTGCCAGAAACAAGAAAGGCATGGCAACTGGTGGGTTGACAAAAAAAGGCTTTCTCTATCTTTTGGTATGGTTGTCAAATACAGACACGATACCTAAGAAAAGACAGCATAAAATGGAGGAGAAGAAAAACCATAAAATGGAGGGGAGGACAAAGCTCTGAACTGTAGAATTACAAAGGAAGAGACCAAGGCTATAAAAAAGGATAGTCACCCCAAAAAAGTAAGAACTGTGCACATATGGCATGATTGCACATTACAGAAATGTATTCTTCAACGACCCCTTATCATTTATAGCATACTGAAATTTATAAATTAAAATCTAGCTTTAAAGGCAAAACAACTGCTAAACATTAACTGTAAGATTATGTAGTACGTGTAAGTTTAACTAGTTTTCGTAGCAAAATTTAAATTTTGAATTCCCCTACCCAGCCTCTCAGTCTGACTTTTTTCTTTCTCTCTTTTTCCCTCCAAAAAAGAACATGAGATGTATTCAGACTGTCAGATTGCTATCAGATTTTACTACTTCTGCATAATGTACACACATTTTAAAACCCTGTTCAAAACAATTTCCAAGAGCAATCTAAACAGCATATTGAATAAAGAAATCACAAAGAAAATTCATTAATACTTGAATATTAATTAATCAGGGAAACAGACTACCTCAATCCAGGCAGACTAGTATTTTTTACAGCTTGTGATTTGTTAGTCAAAAGAAAATAATGCAACTGTTCAAAATGAAGGGAAATCACTCAGCATGTCCTGAGGACTAATTAATAAAATTTAAGACTTGGCATAAGTATTTCAGAAAAGTCTCAGATTAGTGGTGTTTCCTCTGTGTATTGCTCTTCACAGAGTTAAAAGGCGGTAATTTAAGATGATATTCTCTTGTCAATTTTCTGCAAAATTATTACTGACTTCCAAAAGTTTCATCCACACATTAATGTAATGGCTCTAGAACTTTTTTTTTAAATCAGTATCAGGTCTTCTTCATTATAAAATATATTTTAAGGAATAAAATGTCTGAAACAGATAAGAATAGTAAAGAATAAGTAAGTATTTTCTACAAAATTTATTTCTTGGTGCATTCATATCTGAAGAAAAAACGTGATACTCATGTATCAGTCACTGACATGATCATAGCATCAAAGAAAAGGAGTCTGCATATACTGAAAGGCCCAGGAAAATTTCTCTTATGTCACAGGCACAAAACTGCAATACAGTAAACAAAATACTGCCTTGAACCAAGCCATTATGTGGCTTATTTACTTGGTATAATTGCTATAGACAGTCCTCGTAACTGGTGAAGGTGTAGTACTTGCTACATATTTTTAAAAAATATTTTATACTTCCAGAATTTTTTGGTATGTATTAATTTCATTAAATGCATTGTTTGGCTACAGACAAGGACCACTCAATAAAACATACTTTTTTCGTTCACAAATAGTTCTGATTAACAGTTAAGGAAATCAGCTTTTTAATTAAATATGTGAAAGCACTTGATTTATTTCAGTAAGCTAAAATCTATAGTAGCTGAATGCATTTTTGATCAGGTATTTAGTGTTTTTTTATTCTAAGTTTAACCTGAAAAACGTTATTGCTACTAGGAGTATTTTTTTAATTAAGTGACATTAATTTATTCAAAAAGAAGAAGGACTTATCTATTTACTTTTTGATTAGCTTTATTCTGCCTTGGTTTTAGCTTCTATTTGTCAAAACTTAAAATCTTCTGATTTTCCCCTCATATATGAAGAGCCACACATTCTTAGGCTGTAAGAAATATTGAAAAAAACCCCAACCTTAGAGCTTTCACATTTAGATTATACACTTTTAAGCTATTAATATTTCAGTCCTTATTTAAGTGCTCAGGAACAGAGGCAAACAGAGAAGTACCACTTGTTTAAAACATCATCGTTCCTCTAACAATTCAGGAAAATATTACATATTATAAAAGTTGAATTTTTCCCTTATTTTACTAAAACATATATCAGACTAAAACTCAAAAAAAATGTTATTTGAATCTATATTTTATTATTTCTTGTCAAATAAAAAGGAATCACAGGGGGAACTTGTACACTTTATGTCTAAGATCACACAGAAGGCTCAGTAATAAAATGATATAAGGATTTAGGCATGTGAGCAAGCATTACTGTGATGTACATCCTGCAGGATAGCAGCTCTCTTTTTGTGTGTTTTAACATAAATTAAAGTCCATCTAAATAAGTGAAAGTCTGTTTTTTACTGAATTTTCAGTCATTCTCTTTCTTTCACAGAGAAATGAAGCTATGAAGTTCATAACGTGTTTGCTCTTTCTTAAGATAAAATTCTAATGTCTTTGACTAAATTAGTGGAGATTTATAAATGAGGCCTACATAAAAGATGCTGCCTTTAATGTTGGATGGAGAAATACAAAGATTCCTGCTGCTTTATTGGAACTACCACTGTAATTCCATGTCTAGTCCTGTGTAACAGATGAACATAGTTTGTCATACTCACAAAAATGCTAGAAAATGCTTTTTAGTGATTATATTGGTATTCTCTCTTTGTAAGCAACCTTTACTGGTAGTAGCTTTCAAATGGAAATTTTTGCTACTTTTCAAATGACCTGACATAATTTACAGATACTTCAAAGTTGTACCTACTGCTCGTGCTACTCAGGCAGCACTCAGATACAGACATCACACATAGTATCCGAAATTCTTTACATTTAGCCTTATTTTTTAGATTTATTGAGAAATGTCTAATCTGTATGTACTTTTAAACAGTAAACCAAATACATTTGAAATTTGTCAGTGTTTCAAGTAAGCCTTTTTGCCTTACTCGATGGTAAGATTGTAGCCTTTCTGGTGGAAGCCTGTAAAGAGGATATTGTGCTCTGTTGTCAAGAAGCATTCGCAGTCTGTCACATTAGTGCTAGAGATGTGTATAGAAGAGTAATTATTATAAGCTGACATACAGCAAAAGTAAGTAAAAATAGATAAACCTCAAAGGAAAATTAGGCTGTATGTTTTATTTGTCTCCAGATGTTTAATGTCAGGACACTACGATGTTATTTAGCATAGTACTAATGGGTAAAATAATTTTTTATCTATGTAACAAACAGAAATGTGATTTTCTTACCTCTGCACTTAGTTAGCTTCTTATCAAGGTAGATAAATACAGAAATACAAACAATGAGTTATCAGTAAACCAGTATTTAAAGAGATGCACGGTATAGCATTTTTAATTCTCTTTATGCAGTTCAGCAGTACCAAGCAGCAAAAGTATCTAAATCTGTTAACATCATATGCAGTTTTCATAAAAAAATTAGTTGGAAAAGATATTACAGCAAGAATGAGCACTATGTGGCATTTTTTTCTAGAGTTAATCCTGCTGTTTCATGAAAACGTTTGATTCTAGTTGTAAAATGATAGGTGCCTTAAAAGAAGCTTTGATAAATAAAATCCTGCAGACCTTGGCATTCACAGTTCACTTTTGGCAATAGTGAGGAATGGCTGAGTAATAGTGAGGAAATAGACTTACTTAAGATGGTTTATTGCATCTAAAGATATTAGGGCTAGATCTGCAGCTAGTGTAAATCAGCATACCTGCCTTCAAATTACTTGTATTGCTTTGTGTCAGCAGAGAATCTGGCCCATATCCATTATCTAGAGGGAATATCAACTACTACAAAGCATACTTATCTAACCAAAAGCAAACGTAGTGTGCGTAACTCATTGATGTTTCTTGTAACACTTATGTTCACCTTTATAATGTGATAAAAATCTGGCACAGTTACGTATGGTTGCAAATGATCTTGCTTTGATAATATCAACAATTATAAATTAGCATTTATCGCTTTTAATACTGCTTCAGATTACATTGATAAAAGCTTAACTTGATATTGATGAGAGGACCAGTAATTTAGGACCTAGATGTTGCTTTAATTAACTTTGCTGGGAGCAGAATTAGGCCTCTTCTCTGAGACAGATCTGCCGATCTAAGTAGTATGGAGGTTTGGGTTTTTTATATAGTGTATTTTTTGTGTTCTCTTTTGGTGAATGTATTTCATATCTAGTGACAACTGCATTTTACAGAGCTACTAATTTTAGACTCCTGGCTTTTACATATAAACAACCATGCTACTCAACCCAGTATTACAAAATCACTGAGAGTGAAGTTCAGATGCAGGCATCTGCAGAGCCCAAGTTAAAAGTTTCAGTTTAAAAGATTGCCCTGTGAGACTGAGAACAACATAACAAACCCTGGCTCACTCTTCATCTGTTTTGCTCAATTAATGAAAGAGGAAGTTTACTGATTATCAGAATTTTGAGCAGTAAACACTGGGTCTAAATAGTATCTCAATTACTGGTTAAATGCTTCAACCATTAGACCTGTTCATCAGCTGTTCCAGCAATAGCTTACAGGCAAATCAGAGCATTGAAATGCATGGAATTTTACACATGCTGAATTGTCTGCATCGTTATATGACATCGAGTTTATTACAGATTGTAGAAATAGTTTTTATATTTAAAATATCGAAGTTGTAGGTCTGCCCATTTTTAAATGGCAAACAACATTACAGTCAATCTGAGAAAACAAAGAGGAGTGCTTTGGTGACCCTACATTTATTATATTGGCAATACCACTGAAAACTACAAGTGTCCACGTACTGTCTGTTTCATGCAAGATTTATTTGTTGTGAGAGAAAACCCTGATGGTTGGTTAGTGAATTAGGTCAATAAGCAGTAGGATAGTGATAGGGGAGATTCTATTGCTCTTGGGGATTTAGGCTTCCTAGCACGACATTTAAATCAATAGGAATCATCAGCTACCCTAATCTGCCCATACCAAATAGCACTGGGCCTGAGGTGGTAGAGAAAAATTGGAAGACACCCTGGGAAATTGCTTTTTTTTTTTTTTCCCCTGAGATAATTAATGAAATGTGTTGTGTAGATGCTTATAACTATATTTTATCTATTTTTACTGTATGTGCAATTTTATTAAAAATACAATGTATTCCTAAAGATAACAATAATTATGATCATCATCACTTCTTATCGGTGCCCTCATAGAACTCTTCAACTATTTTTGCAAATGCATCAGTAACCTGTCAAAATGTATACAAGAAAGAGGTACAAGGCAAGAAATTCCCACTACAGTATAAACAAAATGTTAAGATCCTGACTTGCAACTGCTGGCATTAGGTAACATAATACAATGTTGATACGGTCAAAATTATAACAGAAAGGGTTAAAATGACAAAGCTATGTGCAACCAATATGAAGAAGTGTAAGAAGCCTGTATTTTGTAGGTAAAGTGAACACCACTTCTTCAGTAATAATTCAACTTGCTGTTGATACAAACCCTATGTAAGTGCATCAGTGAGATGCAAAGATAAATCTACATTGGTTTCACATCCTATATTTTCACTGAGTAGATAGGAATTTGAGGTGAATGTATCCTGCCATAGCAGCACTTAGAAAGCTGGGAAACAATGTTCTTCTAAAAGAGAGTTTATTTTCTTGACCTATTAGTAGTAGTCAAATATAATTTAATTTTGGTCAATTTTCTATGTTAAATCCTGAATATTTGCTATATGGGTGATAACAATTTTAGACAATATATTATAAACAAAAATATTATAAACAATGCATCATTGTAAAAACCTCTTACCTCCTCTTGCCTTACGCTTATTATAAGACATAAGTGAACCCTTGTTTAAAAGGTTGTGTTTATTAAAAATATTTCAGACAGAGGACTTTATCTTATACCGCCATTCAAAGTAAGCATTAGATATTCCCCTTCAACCCCACTATATGCTCACATAGGAACATGTTAACCTTAGAGAGCTACGTCAGCTTGTAACAGACGTTCACTGACGGCGTCATTCTGATTTTGTTAGCCAGGAAGCCTGCTTGCAGCACCTACACGAGATGTGTATTTGTTCAGTCAAATGTTGTTGCCGTTATACCATTTTTACAGTGATAAAGTTCCATTGAGGCCAATTAGGAACTACTAGAGTGGAGAGTGAGCAACAAATTTCAAAATTTGATCCATCATTTCTTGGCTGTCGAACCCCATGCCCATCTGTTCACATGGCAAACAGCCCACTTGCAAGTGAGCTGGACCTTTCCCCTAAGAAATGAGTGACAGACAAGAACAGTTTAGTTCGTCTGTGTAACAATGTGAACAATTTTTTTTCTGCAAGAAGCGTGGTCCGATATCTAGGAGAGCTGGTCAGCATTTGCCTCCTTTCACTTCATTATATTTTTTGACATGTACATTGTTAGAAATGGTTGAGTGAAGGAGGAAAGAAAATCAGGGGCTTACTGGTACTGGTTGCTGCCAAAAAGACAGGTTGTATTGGAACAGGTGCTTTGAAAATCTGTGAAAGCCAGCTGAAAGGTGTCAAAATGTGCATAACATGAACCAACAGTTCACAGACATTTTGTGTGAATCTGGTCTTGTAGCAGGAAAGTTCAGAAGGGACCCTCGGCAGAAAGTATCCGCCTTAGGAACAGGCAGCCAGCTTAACAGGCATACCCTTGTCTGCTCAGTCACAGCGTGCGTGATGCTCTCATGCAGGAGGGAAGACAAAGGGAGAAAAAAGGCTTCCTTTTGTTACGTTTATATCCTTCATTATCTGGAATTGTCAAATCAGGAAAAAAGATATGATAATTTGTTTCTAAAATACGTTAAGCTGATCATCTAGCCTAAAAATAAAAGTAGATCAATTGAAACTCCGTAAGCTGTATTTGGGTGAGTGATTAACTGCAGAGTGTGTGCAGGTAAAAGAAAGAAGAATGCATGATCCTTTTTATAGTACCGGTCAAACTAATGCCTGTGAGCCACACTTGTCCCTTGACCTTGTTAAATGTGGCCCACGTGTTGGAGGGAGTACAAGCAACTTTTCCGACACATTCCCTTCCCACATGTTTTTCCTGCAGTGTGCTACTGTAGATAGTTCTAAAAACACATGGGAGTACAAGTGGTTTCCCCATGTGTATTTAAAACCTAACAGAGCTACAGCAGTCAAAACCACACGGGGATAGAAAAGGAGCGTCGGGAAAAAAAACACTTTTCCACTGTTTGTGTTCATGTTCTTCATGTGCGTAGGGAACACATGGGAGAGCAAGAGGAGGACAAAAAAACCAAGGGAGAGCAAGAGGAGAAAGGAAGAGGAAGAAGCAGACAGAAGCAAAGAAAAAAAGGAACAAAGCAAGATGGCATTGAAAATAAAAAGGAGAAAAGACAAGTGAGAAAAGAGAAGGCATTGAAAGGAAAGGACAGGAATTGACAGGGAAAAAATCATACAGAAAATATTTTCCCTGCTTGAAAGGATAAAACCAAATCAGCTTGCCTGTGCTTTTCATTTCAGCTTTATAGTTTATGTGCATGTTTAGCTTTAACAAACATAGGAAGAGGCATCTTTTGCACATTCCCTGATGTCATCTCTCCTTTCGTTTTGCCCCCAGATACTGCATCTTTGTTTCTGCTTCTGCTTTCTGTCTCATTCTATCTCCTGCTTCCCCCTCCCCTTTTTCTCTTCTCTGCCTCTCACAGGCAATGAATGAGATGTAGCATATCATTGTATTAGCAGTGCCAGCTTTTTTCCCAAAGTTGTCTTAAAAATGGAATGCCAGTAAGTATGTTGCTATTCTTTCAGCCTTTTTTTTTTTTTTTTTTTTTTTTTTTTCCGAGAAGACTTAGTTGAGACAGCCTGAAGTCATCAACATAAACCTAAGTGAGCATATGGGTGAAATGTGACTTTTGCTCCACGCTAGTCATGGGATATGGTCATAGTCTTGATTTCAAGGAGCTTTACAAGAAGTCAATGCTGAGAAAGTTTTCACTGTAGTTGGTGAAGTCCAAGAGGAACAAATAAGCAGTCTCCCATCTTCCTCTCACACTTGTGGACACACATCTGCATCCACAGCCTCTCCTCTGGACTTCCCCATAGTGCACTGCTTTCTGTGTGCACCACTTACTCTGTAAGCTGTTGCTGGGAAAGATGGTTTTTTATGTTGCACAGCACATTCACAGCAATATACAAATACTACGTTTTCTAATATTATACATTTGGTGTAATTTGGATTGGAATAAAAATGAAATAGCTTTGAACCCAATTTTTATTTTATTATCATTTGATAGACTCCTGTTCATCTCAGAAATTTTTCCTTGATTTGGGGATGAAGATAATACCAAGTGTTGGCACTGCACTTAGATTTCTGATTTTTAACTTTAAAAGAAAAGGAAGACTGTTAAAACATGTATGTACACTGATTTTGCCCCTGCTTTCTTTTGATTCTAAGTCTTATGCTTTATTTTTCTTTTTCTTTTGTTGACCCGTATTAGTTGTATGTCAGGATCTCAAGGTTTCCAAACTAAAGCCAGGAGCTCAGGAGGATGAACAGCTTTCAGGAAACAGTCAACAGCTCTCAGGGTGCAATTCTAAAGGTCATTTGTTATCACATCTGTTCCTGTCAAGGCATCCTCTCTGAGGCAAAGCTCATCTGAGAGGCTGGAAACCCTGGGAGGTTCTATGGTAGGATTTTCTCTCTCGTGCTGTATGATGAGACTGAAAAGTGTGCATTCATCTGCGGAGTTCTCCCAGTGTTGAGGAAAATGGTCAGAAACCTTTTCCCTCTGCCCTGTTTCACTGTGACCTTCATTTCCCAGCCACTGGCTTGACTCTAAGAGCAAAAAAATCCCCAGTTGATATCAAATCCTAGTTGATAGTAGGATTTGTCTGATTTCCCTTGCATCTCTTGGGTCAGAGTAAAACCGAAGCCCAGCATTTGGCAGAAAGTCCAAGATTTCTTGAATGTGGCTATGCAGAACAGGAGTCAGAGGAGAAAGGAAGAATGCTGGGGTTGAATGACCTGTTAGTTTTGCTGGTGTTGGAACTTCCCAAAGCTGAAAGCTGTTCATGTCATGGAAGTCATGGAGCTGATAGGCTGGGCGAGTCATGCTGCTCAGGCTTGGAGGTAGACTCCTGCTTTGTGCTTCTTACCATCAACCCACATCACTAGGATCACTGTGCCACATTCTACTGGAAAAATGTCATAAGGATTTTGTATATAGAAATGAAGTCAAGAATGCATTTTATGGCAATGATATACTATCATTAAATTACAGTCCGCTGGATAAAAAAGAGGCAGAATTTAGAATATCCTGTCCTGGACCCAAAAGAGTGTTATCTAATCCAGTTTTTAAATAGTCTGTTAGTAAAATACCTGATTAACTTAAAAAGAGTTGTTATATCAGGTAGATAATATGTGTTTTAAAATGTAAGCACATAGAGGGTACTTGTTCACTTAATCTATTATTTACAGGACAACGTATTAGACTAGTATTATGGGCCAAAGTATCTCCTAGCACACACTGGTAAAGCCCTGTCGGGATCTATGTAGCTGTGCCAATTACACTAGCGAATAACAGTTTTGTATTTTTTTATATTTAATGGATAGACTACTGAAATTAACTAAACTATGGTATGCCTCTCTTCATCTTTTGGAAAAGAAATTGTTCATGGAATATAAAGAAAGTGCATACATAGTAACTTAAAGCATAAACCATTTCTAAGCATAAATAAATTCAGAGAAATTCTTTACACATTATAAGATTTCAGTTCATTTTTAACATGTGTGTCTCTGAAGGCAAAAAAGTTAGGTAATAGTATTTTGTGGAAGAGGCTTTCATCCTTGTGTGCAAAGGAGAGGTGTTCCAGAACTGTTCCACATTGTATTTTACATGGCAGACAGAGGTTGAGAAATGGTGAATTCTGCATCTGTCACTATTCTGCATCTGTCACTCAAAGAAAATTCCCCATTCCCTTTTTGGGGAAGTTGCCTAAGGATGATGGGATATGGCTGATAACAATAATCCTTATTTAGGCAACCAGAAGATTGTGACAACATTAGCCAGAGTAAGGGAATGCAGACTTAAAATCAAAACATCTGTTATGGTAACTTTAACTTACCCTATTATTCCTAGATGTTGGAGTGTTGTAACTTACATTCCTGCATTGCCTTGCCATAAAAATATACATCTAGCCTTGAAAATCATCACTAACTTTAAACTCATTTGCCTTAAACTTCATATCATAAAATTAATATTACTGAAGCACAGCAGTTCATCTTTGTATTTGGTTTGCATGGCAAGGTTTTTGTAGAAGGTGGGGCCACAGGGGTGGCTTCTGTGAGAAGCTGCCAGAAGCTTCCCCTGTGTCTGATAGAGCCAGTGCCAGCTGGCTCCAAGATGGACCCACTGCTGGCCAAGGCCAAGCCCATCAGTGGTAGTGGTAGCACTTCTGGGATAACATATTTAGGAAGGGGGAAAAGAAAACACAAACCGGTGCAACTGCAGCAGGAGAGAGGAGTGAGAATACGTGAGAGGAACAACTCTGCAGACACCAAGGTCAGTGCAGAAGGAGGGGGAGGAGGTGCTCCAGGCACTGGATCAGAGATTCCCCTGCAGCCCGTGGTGCAGCCCATGGTGAGGCAGGCTGGGCCCTGCAGCACTTGGAGGGTAATGGTGGAGCAGAGATCCACCTGCAGCCCCTGGAGGACCCTACGCTGGAGCAGGTGGATACACAAAGGAGGCTGTGACCCCGTGGGAAGCCCACGCTGGAGCAGGTTTGCTGGCAGCACTCGTGACCCCATAGGGGACCCACGCTGGAGCAGCCTGTTCCTAAAGGACTGCAGCCTGTGGAGGGGACCCACGCTGGAGCAGTTCATGAAGGGCTGCAACCCTGGGAAGGACTCACATTGGAGAAGTTTGTGGAGGACTGTCTCCTGTGGGTGGGACCTCCCATGCTGGAGCAGGGGAGGAATGTGAGGAGTGCTTCCCTGAGGAGGAAGGAGTGGCAGAAACACTGTGTGGTGAACTGACCACAACCCCCATTACCCATTGCCCTGCACCGTTTGGAGGAGAGGAGGTAGAGAAAATCTGGAGTAAAGTTAAGCCCAGGAAGAAGGGAAGGGAAAAGTGTTTTTAGATCTGGTTTTATTTCTCATTATCCTACTCTGATTTGATTGGTAATAAATAAAACTAATTTATTACAAATCGAGTCTCTTTTGCCCATGATGGTAATTGTTGAGTGATCTCCCTGTCCTTATCTTGAACCGTGAGCCTTTTGTTATATTTTTTTCTCCCTTGTCCAGCTGAGGCAGGGAGTGATAGAGCGGCTTTGGTGGGCATGTGGCATCCAGCTAGGGTCCACCCACCACAATCTTTAGACACTAATAGTACAAGTAAGTGATCTTCTACTTGATAGACTGCAAAATGTTATTTTTTCCCTGATTTTGAGAATAATTTTATTTGCCTCAGCATAGCTATTAAATAGTTAGAGAGAATGACTGTAGTGGTATGAAGGATTTCTCCATTAATAGTTTTATAAGAGAGATTCAGAATATAAAAAGATTTCATGGCTCTTCTTAACTGGAGTATCTGAATATATACCCTTCCTTCCCTACAACCTGAGCACATCAGCTTGCCATGGATATTTCTGTCAAAATACAGATTTCTTTGATTTTTCAGTGCTTCATATCACAACATGTTGCTGTATTGCCAGCACTATAGCAATGAGGACATGGTTGCATAAATCATAGGAGACAAATGCTCAGAACAGAATACTGTAATGAACAAAAAGAGGTGCAGTACATGATGAGCTTGATCCTGTTACATGATAGATCTCAGTCAGAAGATTTCAGAGAGGATCAGTCCCATCACATGTGCTACGAAATGTCAATATTAATTCCGTTTCTGCTCTCTTTCTACCTGTCGCTCTTCTAATTATGAGCAAGACCCAGTGCCGGTAACTTACAGCTGCTGCATAGCTTGAATTTAGGAGCATATGCAGTGTCTGTGCTTGGGCTGCCAAATCACATTGCATGTCCTCTGTTCATTCACTATGCCTGCTAGAATAACTTATTATGATACTGGACTTCCAAAGAATATATTAACTTCCTGACTCTCTATAGTAATACCATACAGCTGGTTCAAATAAACATTCCAAGCCAGTGCATTTTTCATCTTGAAAAAAATATCAATCCAAAAAAAGTTTTGCATTTATTCAGTGCTTATTGTCATTGCCTTTGACACTGAGCACAAAATTAATAGTTTAAAAAACTGGAGTTACTCTCTAGGCCTTTGCATTGATTCTCTCTTGTTGTTCTTCATTTATTTTGTTTGTTGACCATTGCAGTCAAAAAGAGAGGAAAAACTGCTCATGGCATTAATTTTCTTGAGTTATAGCACTGTTCTGTCTCACTAAAACTTTATTGTTGTTTTTTATACTTTGCATAAAATGTGACTGGTTTTATCTGAAGCAGAATCCATATAAGAATTCAAGTTGTTCTTGACTCTACCCTACTATTCTGAAATTTATTTGAAATTGATACAAAACCAAGTTATCTGCAATCAACTTTTGCATACTATTAAAAATTTGTTTCTTTAATGATTTCATTGTAATTTCATTTTATTAATATTGCTTCTATCAAAAAAGCTGTTGAACATTATGAGTGAGAACCTTAGGCAAAATCATCATGTAAATAATGGATATTTTGGCTGTATAAGGGCTGAAGGTTTGGTCGTACTTGACCACACAGTTTTTGTAATTATATTATTGTAGGTGCACTGAGTTTTGGCTTCAGAAAGAGTACACGATTAAATAAAGATTTTGCTCCAAATATTGCTCATCAGTAAGATACTAATTCCCACCAGAGAAAATGAGATATATCGTAGCTTAGAGATCTTCCATTTCTATTTTATACTACCATTTATTAAGTAATTTTCTAATGAAAATTGTTAGATGCACTGCGTCATATTTCTGAGTTGGGTTCTTGCACGCTAAGCTGTAATTATGGAAATATTTCTGGATGGAATTCTGGAAATTATGGAAAATACTCTTCATGTCCATACTTTTCTGAGTTTTGTTTTGATTCTTTGGGCTAATTGTGAAGAAAAAAGTTGTATTTCCAATAAGTTGTGGAACAATCAAAGTTAGTCAAATATTATACATATCATTCCTGGTTTTAAGGATTTTTCAAAAGTTGGACACTAGTTTTGATCTCTCATCCAATTGTGAGTGATGTGAGAATGTGTCCCTGATTTCAACGGGAGCAGGAGTAGGTGATAGTTTTTCATTGTTATATCACAGATGAAGAAGGCAATTATGTATGCAAGACTTACAGTGATGTCAGATCTACATTTTTACATGTTTTGTTATAGTCTGTGAATAACTGGACCATATGGATATAAATCTGTCTTTGATTAAGATAGATTATTCTGGTGTCCCGTTATAAGATTATTTTACATAAAGAGAGTTATCATTGACAAGGACAGAATCATTCTGATTTATAGTACTTTCTGAAAAATATACACATCTGTGAAAAATGCTAACTTATGGCTGGAATTAAAGGTTAGATGCAGGTTCTTTTTATTCTGCTTTTACTTTAAGGAAAACTATTTTGCCTGTTACTGGTTCAAATAGTCATGGAAATTTGCTTTTATCGGAGATCTATTCTTGAAAAATTACAGATAGGTAAATCAATCCACAGTTTTACGACTGGAAGTGAGGGAGTATTGTAAAACTGTGGTATTAGACAAAGTACATAAGAACATTCTGAACCCCCAAATGCTATATTAAGGTCACACACGTTTTAAATTAGGAGCCTCTGTTCTTACTCATAAATGTCTCAAACTTTCAACTTCTGATCTGAAACTTTTGGTGGTTAAATATTGTAACAGTAGCCACTGGAATTAGTAGACACTGACCCTTGTGCCATATGACAGGGTATATATAACTGTGACCCTGACCAGGTTCATGTGACTGGAGCGAAGAAATTAAGGTTAGTCTCTCACTGGAGCTCCTGCACACTAGAACTTTATCATAAAGGTAAAGGTGACTGCTTTTTAAATTAGTCTATCAATATAAAACACACAAAGAATAATATTAGATTTGAATCATTTTTCTCCTCATTCACATGACATCTATCATATTGTATTCATAAGCATGAAGAAAACAAAACATCGCTCAGTCTTGCTGCCTTCAAATTTGTGGTTGTTGCCAGTGAATGACTCAACATTTATCTTTTATGTTTTCAGCTTAGATTTTTAAAAAGTATTTTTGGTATTGTTTCTTTGTTGTTTTTCTTTTGTTCTTACTATCTGCAAGACATGTAACATGACAAGCACTGAGCATCTATTTATGTGGAGCATTCAAGGAAATGGAGAGTTATAAATATGTATGTCTGATGATAATATGTAACTATGACTATTCCTGCCTATGTTTTTTGGAGGTGACCATACAAAGCTATGGTTTATCAAAATAATGATAAAAATAACACTCTAAAAATGTACTTGTTACATAAATAAACAAAAATACAAAAATGTTTTCTTAGTCCCAGGTAGAAAAGCTCCTCTGGAATATCTGGAGACAGATGTCCTCGCGTCTCCCTATCCCCCAAGATCCATTTTCTGTAAAGCTCTTTTAAATGTGAGAGAGGATAGGGTTTCGCAACAGTTTATTGCTAGATTTACAATGCTGGCGACAAAGTAATTCTTAAAAAATGGGTTAGACTTCTCCCAGGAACTGATCTCTGGTTGGGTTAATGGATTATATGGGCCAGACTGTGACTGTGACTAGCCCTTACACAGTAATGCTGCTGCAAACGCATGTGAGATCTGGTCTTGCAGGAAACGGGTTCTGAGAGCCCAGCACCCCTACCCTCTGGGTAACCTCTCCAACAGCGCAAGAATAAGACAGGGTCATGCTTATGCCTCCACACTGATACAAAAGTAGGAAAAACAGTCAATGTCTTCCTAAAGGTGATGTAAGCCAATGATGTCCCTACATGTGTTGTTTGAAACAACCATTGTCAAGACTGCTGGTCAGCACATAGAAAGTTAATTATTTGGCTGTGTATTTTGATATTATTGATTAGATTTGATGATGTTCTTTTTTGTTTGTTACATAGAACTTCAGCTGAAATCAGCAGGATGTAAAATTGACATGTTGTATTTCATATATATATATATATATATTATTTTAAACAATTTCCAGAAGACCTGTGTGACAGCAAAATGCAAAAATAGTGGCTGAAATGGTTTGGTGCATTAAATTGGGTGGGGGTTTTTTGTCCCTGCTGAGTACAATGAGATCACTGTGTCCCAGAGTCTTTATTGTACCACCTAACAGCTTTGCAAAACTTTGCTGCTAGTGACACAGATGGCAAAACCCCTTTATTTTTGACTTCGGAAGAAGCAGGATTGGGCTGTCCAATGCCTTCAGCAGCATGGGTATTCGACAGTTTTTCTGGTTAATAAAGGCTTTTGAAGTGATTCTGGCCTTAGATCAGGGTGATTTAATTTTGCATTACTTGGCAACAGCCAGGTTTTGCTTACACATAAATTGATAAATTTTATAAGAACGATACAAAGAAACAGTATTGCACTGATGTGGTGTGTGTATATGCACATATATGTGCACACACTACTTATTTTCATGTCACGAGCCGGTGGTTTTGAGGCTGCAGAAGCAGCACTCTCTGTGCCTCTGGGAGTCTCCAGGCAGCCGCTGCCATTTCCCCACCATGGCAGCCTGAGGCCTGTCCATCCGCTGGGGACTGTGATGGTGGGAGAGGGCTGCTGCAAGAGGCTGCTGTTCCTCGTGAGGGGCTGGTGAAGAAGAGGCGGGTGAGGAAGGGACTATCCACCTACACCTCTCCTGGAGGGCCTTGAGGCAGAGGAGCCGCTGCCACATGGTGACTGCAAAGTGCCAGGGTGGAGGCCAAGGTGGTTGTTCTCGGGTGGAGACAGTACTCCGAGGAAAGAAGAGGGACAAAATGGCCAGTGAGGCTGGAGAGCAACTGCCCCCAAGATGGAGGTGGGTGTGAGGCCGGGAAGGGCAGAGGCAGGATGGGTGACACTACATGGTGCCTGTGGAGAAGAGCAGGAAGAAGCACTGCTGCTGTGGCAGCCATTGAGGCAGCCAAGGGCCATGGCAGGCTTCCTGGGGCTGGCTGAGGGCAGGGTTCCCCAGAACAGCGTCAGGGGATGGTGGGGTGGGTGTTGGTGGGCACTGCAGGCTGGCTGGGTGCGGTTTCCCCCAGGGAAGGCCCCTGATGGCGGCCATCGGGGTTTGCTCCCAGGTGGCAAGGTTGTTGCGGCCCTGCCACCATGTCAGGATTGGCAGTTCTCCTATGTGCGGGGCTCAGGCGTGCGTGGGGTTCATCTGTACCTTTTTATTACCAAAGCAAAAAAGTCTGTGAAATTCAAACCTTTTGCCATCCCTCCTGTTTAAGTGGTTCTACGGGTAATTATTTTGAAAACAATTACACAAGATGTTACCTCAGGCAAATCATATAAAATTAAGAGTACAGTGCCATATCGTCAAATTTCAAGTCGGTAGGCAGTTTAAAATCCACAGCCTTCTGGAATTCCTGTGGTTCAGTGTTTTTTCACAATATACACCAGGGGAAAGCATACGGTAATCCCATGCAGAAACAAATGTGACTGAATCCTGTTTGCTTTCAAATAATTGCATTTATTTACATCAGTTTAACCTCCATTTAAAATGTCATGTATATCTCAGCTAGATTAATGCATGTAAAAAATCAAGCAAGCCTCTGTGGGAAGTGTTCTGAGTAAGCAATTTGTTTTGCTTGTAATTCATGGATTCTTACCTAAAGTACAAGTTATAAATAAAAATAAACTAACGGTGAATGGTAGTTTGCTGCTGTCATTCAAACAGTGGACAGTTGGGTAATTACAGACCATCAAAGAACTGTTGTACTGCTGATTATTATCTTTTAAGAATCTACCAGCATTTCATCGTTCAAAAGAAACTTTAATCGAAGATTTTAAATATATGCTATTAATAAAATAAACCTATTAAGTGATGTGATGGTTGGTATTTACAGCTCACACAGGAGAAGCGTAAAAGGAAAAAAAGTGTAAAAGTCACCTTTCCTTTGTTGCTTTGTCTGATACAGAATGCCACGATGTGAAATTGGTAGCCAAATCTCATTTAGCCACGTTATCTGCATCTATACTGAGGGCTTCATTCTCCAAATGTGTAAGCAGTTTGGCTAAGGTGAGAAGCTTTAGAGCAGAGTTGGACTATACTTCTGGAGAAAGTTATTAGGGTGTTTGTAAGGTCAGATCCTGAAAATGTCAGAAAATCCATGTGCACGAACCTTGTATGCAAACCTTTGAACTGAAAAGAAGAAGTACCAGTGAGGAAGGTGTTGGCAATAGTTGCATCTGCTTTGAACTAGAAATGTGTATAATTTCTAACACATTTTTATATCTATACTTACTCCATGTGTTGTTAAGATTTGTTATTTTAAAATCCTTATGAATAATATATTTGTATTTACAGAATTTAAATTTCAAAACTAAAAAAGTCCCTAGCCACAAAAATATTTTTCACTGTTGTGATTCTCCATTTATTTAATATCAAAATGAACAAAACATACATTTCCATGGTAATTTTAGTTAAAAACTGGACTTAGGGTGGAAGAGGTGTTATATATACCTCTCCTTCTCGCTTTTCCTCAGAGGTAAACCTGTATTTAATACATTCTATGCTCTGATCTTTGTATTGACTAGAATTAACATTTTAAGCATAATATTGAAAAATGTGTTTATGCACCCAGTGGTCCTGGAGATAATGAACATTTGTCTTGGGGGAGCAGTGGGTACATGCAGTATAGAGCTAATTGTAATATGTTTCATCAGAACTACTGCAGAGCTCTTGGAGCTTGTCAGGACTTTGGATTCAACATTTCTGTGCTCATCTACCTATAAACCCTGTACAGACAGCAGACACATTGTCTCCAGTAAGGAGGCATCCACTGCCTAAGTTGATGTACATAGTTTGTCTACCTGTTTATCCTGTCTTTATATCAGAATGAAAGAGTCAGTCCTGCATCCCTCATCCAGAATACTTACATGAAATTGGATTATTCATCTGAGTAAGATTTCTGGGATGGGGATCATAAACCTATGTAAATAGAACACCGAAACTGTAAATAATATAGACCAAATGCTAAATATTGTACTCGTCAGTCGCTTTCATTGAGCCGGACTCTAATAATCATTAAGGTATGTAAAAAATACAGAGATACATGGTTTATATGAAAGGTCAAATGCAGTCTGTGGTTATTTTTAACTCATTGAATTGTTTTCAGCAGGCATATCTGTATGTAGCATAAATCTCTTGCCCATTTTCAGCAAAACATCCCTAAATTCATCATACATGAAAACAGAGCTGGAGGAAGAGGAAATGAACAATTTTCCAATTTATGCAATTTAAGAGAAATATGGGGAGGGATCTTTAATGACCATTGGCTGTATGAAATACAAATTATCTGTACTTCCAAGCTGCAAAAGCCTGTTGAAGATGGCAGAAATGCTGCTTTTAAAGGGTTCTGTAGTCTTATGAGACTAGTGTGTTATAAATCTGCTTGTGTGTCATTTAACTGGATATTATGATTTGTAAAAGACCGTAAATATAATTTTTATTGCTAATATCATCATTCATTTTGACATGTTTTAGCTTGATGGTTTTGGCACAATATTTTAACAAGCTTTAAAAAATCCTAAGTTAAAAACAAACAAAAGAATTTCAGAAAATTAGCTACTTCAAGGTTGCTTGACAATTTAATTGAGAAATCACTGAATTTAACAGTACAATTGTGTTGAATATCTTAATTTTTTGAAAAGGATCAAGAATTTCCAAGTGCATTGACAGACTCATGCACACCCATTTTGGGGGGTTTGGTTTTTTTGGCTTTTGGGTTTTTTTTTGTTTTTTAAATAAACTGCAAAGAAGAAAAAGGTTAAACCTCTAAGAATCTGGAAATATCAATTGCATGAATACATACGGAAAGCAATTGTTAAAGTGGTCTGGGTGTTAGAATTTTTTAAAGCTAGTTAAATGTTGTAGTGACAAAACTAGGAAAGGCTATAAGACTTAAATATGCTGTACTTGGTCATATGTTTTTCATATTTTGTATTTACGCTTAGGTAGTTACTTACGGAAATTGAGCAGATGTACAGTGTATTAACATATAGCGTGAAACAACTGAAAAAGCTAATGATACTGCAATTACTTCTTGGCTGTATGAGAAACCAAAAATGCTGGATGGTGTTCTTTTGAAAAATACATAGTTTAACATGTTGTAATGCAGGTGATTGGGAGTCTCTTCCGTAGTAAATGGGATATGTTGCGGTGTGTATTAATACAGCGTTTTTTCTTAAAGTAGAATTTCATATGTGTATAATAATTATTTGGAGGTGGTAAATAATTGCAGCACAAACTTGAGGAAACCTTGAAAGGCTTTTATGCAATGAAAGAAAAGTGAGAAAGGAGGAGGGAAAAGGAATAGGTTTAGTCCTTTCAGGCCTAGAGGGTTCCTTGGCAGGCAAAATGATGAGATTTTACATGTTGTCTGACTGCTCTTGGACTTATTAGAGCCCTACATCATGGCCTCAAGGAGAAGGAGGCGGACTTTGTTACTGTCAGAATATGCTGCCCTGCACAGCCTATATTTCCTTTTCCTGGGAGGATTATGCTGTGTGTGAGTGGCGGTGTTCTGTGTAGCAGTAGATACCCGAATGGAAGATCCCTTCCCACAGGGGTGGCATGTCTCAGTAAATGTCCTGGTCACTTGAGCCAGGGGCATTTTGGCCAAAATGCATTAAACTTTGGAGATGTGACCTCTTCTGTTCCTATTTATTAAGTAATGCATGTGATTCTTTACTGAGGGGCAAATTGCTCTCATTTTGTTCCCAGTTAGTGAATTGCATGTATGTGGAAAGGGAGAGAGATTTAGTTTGTGTATGTCTCTGAAATAATTTATAATATGGTCTAATAATAATAGTTAGTTAAAAAGTCCCTCTGAAGTCCCTCATGGCAAGGACAATGGCGAAAAAGGATTGTGGCTCCTTATAACACCCTTGCCTGTCTTGCCTTTTATGGACCAGCTTAGCTATATTAAATGTGCAAACCACAGTCTTTGTACACTGTATTCACACTTTTAGACACGTACCTTGCTTTTATTTTACCTTTGATTTCCTTGGCACACGATGCTATCAGGAATTAAGATAAAGTGCACTCATCTGTCCAGTTTCCTTCCTATAGCCATGTTGTATATTAAACTCTCAGGCCCCACAGTGTTCTGCAGGAGATTATCCAAGAAATGATAAATCCTCAGTAGGAGCCATCAAAGCATCATTGCCAGTTTGTAGCCACTCAAAAGACCCTCACATCTCTTTCACTGTCACTGCATTATTGATTATCTTGCAAAATACCGAAGCTGTATTGATTGCAAATATTTAGGGATGAAAAAGGAAACATTGTCCTCGAAGGTATTTGCAGTCCTCTCTTCTCTGTTAGAGAGATCTTTCTTTGCTTGTATTTCTCTGGGTGTCTTTTACCTGTTATATATTGCAGACTGATGCACTCATCCGAGGGTATTGGCAAGACAGACAAATGTCTGCCTCACCCTGCTCGGGCCAGTAGTCACCAAAAACCTGGGGGAGGCAAATGAAGGAGAGTGCTTAGATAACGATTGCTTGACTGGTTTTGCACACAGATGCATTTTGACAGAAATTATAGAAAACAAACCCCATTTCCTATTTGTCTATGTTTTAATTAATTTGTATTTAAAAATTGTCTTAATAATCCAGGCAATCTAGGCCATGAGGTCTGAAACAGTCCTGCCTAAAACAGCATGGAACTGGCTGATACTCTAGTGCCATTAGACAACATAGCTGCTGAAATCCCAGCGCATTCTGTCTCAATATTCATGGGTTCTCTCCATCCAGTTATAGGAATACTCTGTGCAGCCAGGCTAAAATACAAGACCTGAGAAACATCTTAGCTTGTTGACTTTGCAAATGAAGAACGGTAAAGTACACGGCAAAGTAATTCCCTACAAATTCAGCAAGTCCCTTCTGGCTGTCCCTTCTCCAAGAAGTCCCTGCTTAGCTACGCTGGCACATGCAGGTGGTTTCTGCCTGGTTAGTGTACAGTTAGTTCTCTGCCTGGTACTTAAGCTGAAATCATTAACATGTGTCTTGTGTGTTACCTGAATGAAAGGCGAGTTCACGGGTTCTTATTGCCCATTTTTTCTCTTTGCTCCTGCACTTCCCTGTTTCGATTACAAATCCCCCTCCAGGCACAAAGCAAGCTGGACACCTACAGTGCAGCTAAAGAGTTATTTGTTCCCTAGGTGGACACTAATGAATGACTGCAGTGCTGCCCTGAGTGAGGGGGTCCCCACTATTAAAAGTTTAATAGAAAGATCTGAGAAGCTGGGGGCCAAGAGGAGGAGGAGGGGACAGGGAGCTGTGAGTAACTCACTAAGTGCCTTCTCTGTTCCTTTGCTGTAGTGGAGATTATACCATCCATTAGGACAGGAGCATCTAGAGAGAGGTCAGTTCCCTCTGCATTCTCCTTTTGCCTTCAGTCTCAAGGCAAGCTGTTGAAACTGCAAAAATATGTTGGTTCCTTTCCACTGTAAAATCTCTGAAAGCAGCAGGAATATGGCCTGTGTGAAAAATGAGCTAATTCAGACTTCCTTACACTTTCCTGAATTTTTATCCTTTAGTTTCCCTTCCACTCCTTTTTGTTCTGCTTTTTCTCCCTAATGTGTCTTCCTTTATTTCTCTCCATACTCTTATCTTCCTCTACCTCATACTTTTCAAGACTGGGCATTAGGATAGGTATATTTAATTCGGGGGTTTAAAGGTTCTTTTTTTTTTTCTCTTTTCAAAAATTATTCTTCAAATATTCCAGCACCCACATGAATTCCTTCTATGCTAAGTGATCATAGAGTTTCATAGAAGAGTAGAAATACATTGTCCCTTATTTCAAATGAGGTAAGTATAAACCTCAGTTTTTCTCTCTCTCACTCAGTTATAGGAGAGCGAGATCTACTTTCAATTTTTGATCTAGGCCCTATTACTGTAGCATCATCTGTCTATGTCTGAGAGCATATGAAGAAAAAGGATTGGTTCTAATCGAGAGAGAGAGATGTATAGTTTAGTTTCTCTCTGATGTGTATTACCAAGAATATTCTGAATATCTCTTATATAATCCTTGTAAGGAACAAGACCGTTCTCTTGTATATCATTCCTGCTGTAACTCCAAGAAAAGAGGTTTTTATTGCAGGTTCTGGCCACCAACACGTTTCGCATCCTGGTGTCCTGCAGGATGCTGCCTGCATTGCAAGGGACGGCCAGGGAAGAGCAATGAAAGAAGCTTTCTTTCTCCAAAGGTGTTTGAGAGCTAGAATTCTGCTGGAGGTAACCGTAACCATAAGAATTAAAGTTTGTTTTCATGGTGGGATATTGTAACCTCCCTCTATTTTGGCAATAAAGTTCTAGGATTAGAAACCTCTGCTAATCTTTCGATAGCTGGTAATAAATATAGCTGGAGAAACTAAAATACAATGGTTTCTCCATGGTACTTTGGACCCCCTGTGTCATCTTTCATTCAGAGCTCTTCTAGAAGGCAATGCAAGAACATTTTGAGCCTCTAAATGCATCCTGAAAAGAGCACCGACACCTGAATTTGATGCCTGATCCCTTTGAAACAGTCTGATTAAGAAAAGGCCTCCAGAAGTGGTGTTGCCATATAACCTGTCAGCACAGGTTTCTTAGGATTTCTGCCTGGCCAAACATGTCAGGTTCCTGTTTGGAAATATCTGGAGTGGATCCACAAAGCTCACCCATGTTTTCCTTTCTCACTGCCTTTCCTTCAAACACTAATGTTCTGGCTGATTTATAGCACTTGGACAGATGTAAAGCTGTGTGATTACCTGCAAAATAACTCTTAGAACATTCTCTGGTGAGAATATTTCAGGGAGATGTGTTTTCCTAAGCATTGCAAGGATACAAAATTTCTCTTCTTCTAATTTTTTAACAAAAAGTGGGTTTGAGTCTGCTCTAAAATTTGCCCTTAACCTATTGAAGAAAATACTCTTATACTATGTTAGTAATCCGATTGTACTTGAAGCTAACACCTGCTTTCATATTGCTCTGAATACAGTTGCTTTTCTGAACTGAGGCCTATGTTTAGAACTGAAATCTGAATCCTGGACTTCAGAAAATAGGTTGCTGCTCCTGAAAACACAGGCTGGCAATTCCTCTTTTTCCTGCGTGTTCTGTAGAGATGACATTAACATTCAGTTGCATAAGACTCATTCTTATTTTCATGATATTCACTATTATTTTAAGAAGTTTTAGGCATTCTTAGTATGCGTAGTTAAAAAAACCTTCAAGGACAGGAAATTTCTCCCTCACCATGATAATAACAAGTGCTTCAGAGAAATAAGTGCTATGTGAGAAGTCTCATTGTTAGTCTCTTTGGTGTTATGCTCACTTCTTATGCAAGTAAAATTTTCTTCTTTTCACTTTTTTGAAGCAGTATCTTGAGATTGTTGGGATTTTGTTTGTTGAGGTGGGGTTTTTTTTGTGTGGAAACTATTAAACTGTCTGCCATAATGACTGTACTCTTTTCAGTAGTCATTCAGAACAGACAGATTGCAGGGAATTGCAGTGCAAAATTCCTCTTACAGTAAGTCAGGTGAGATCTGAAGATCAATTCTGAATGTAGTCCTCTCTATTTGGTTTGGGTTTGGTTTTTTTTTGCCACAGCTGCAGACTATATTCCAGATTACTGATAACAGTTATGGCTGTTCTATGATTCTGTCACACTGAAACAACTTTTTGTCTCTCCTGAACATGAAATAAGTGCAACTATACATTTCATGACCCAAAACAAGGCAGCCCGTGCCATTTCCTTTTGGTAAACATGGTTATGGAGGTTGGGAGAATGGTTGATTTTTAGGTTACCCAACAGTCTGCAATTAGCAACACCCCGAGCTTTCTGGATTTTCTCATCTAGCCTTCTTTTGTGTGACTTGCATTGTAAGAGAAGCCAGAGCTAAGTGAACTGGAGAGGTCAATAAAATACTATTGTCCAGTTTTGTTCTTTGCTTTTAAGGTAAGTTGATCCCATTTGCAGGGATGTCCTTTTAGTTATATGCTTTTCTGACTTTACTAACAGACACAAGAATAGAAGTGTGTAGCTAATAAAGTCTTAAAAAAATATATGGTAAACCACTTTTGTATCTGAAAAATAGCAAATCTGTATACAAACAACTGAATTAAAAAAAACTCCAAATGCAGTTTATCTGAAGAATGACATGAACAGAAGTCTTGCAACTGATCAAGAAAAATTGTCTCTACCTGCTTCTTCCAAATTATTGAATCCTTCTTCAAGAGTAATGCTTTCCATGGTTTGAAGCTTGCAGCTCCAGAAAGAAAAAAACTTTTGCCATGGAAATCTTATTCTCTGCTTTGAATGATTGTAACAGCAATGTTGAATTATATTAGTTGTCCATTTATTTCAATGTCCTGATTCTGGTAAGGACTAGAATCATATGTTTCAGAGAAAAACACAAGAAACCTTTGGATGGTAAGCTGTGCACTTGCAGACTTCTGTTACAAAGTAAGCAATCAGAAACATATTTGGGCAGAAGCTGAGTAGCTGTTCTGAAATTTTTAGTGACTATGTATTTTTGTAGTTTTGGCCTAGTCTTAACTTGAGAGCCAACAAATAGTTGACCAGAAATGACATATAGAATAATAAATACTGTAGGTGCATGTGCTTGTTGGGGTGTAAGCAGTCCTCTCCTGTGAGAAATTGCAGAAATAGAGTAGTTCATGAGTAACTCTGCAACATAAGGGGGAAGATTCTTTTTTTTTGTTATATGCTACTGAATTAATTTTTGGAACAGTTCTGGGTGAATAACTAGGCTTGTTTTTCTGAAGAGAGGATGAATATATGGTATGTTTATAAAACTCATAATACCCAGTTTCACCCTCTATCCTGTATTAGCTTTCTCTGGCATTCAGGAACAAAAGTCTGTATCTGAAGGTCACAGATGTCATAGCAATGAACATGTAAGTTCATGGATATCAAAATAACAATAAAATGATGTTATAAAACACTTAAATAGTATAAAACATAAACATAGTTTATATTACACAGTGTAATATTTTTATATATTCACATGTAATGTATTTTTATAAATTTATGTTTTTATAAAAATATAAAGCAAAATATAATCCATAATTAGTGAATCCAATAATGGGATTTAAAATAGACACACTAGATACTGGAAAAAATTAAGTAAATCCAGATACGATCCACAAGAAACAGTGTATCGAGGAAGAGAGTTGTCCAGAAACAAAGAACAAAACACTGATAGGGAGGACGATTAATCTGACCTAGCAGCCCTTTCTGGTTTCTGAATGCCTTAAACAGCACTTGGCCTCTTCCTTTCTACAGAAGTTACAGTCAGAAACCTTCTCCTAAGGGTAGAGAGGTAACCTTTTCCATTTACGGAGCAGCGATAGATAATGTTGCTCGCTGGTATGATGACGCACTGGTTAGTGCTTCAACAGTCAGCAAAAGTCATCGACGTTCAGATCTCTTGCTGATCTGTGGGTTTGAAGCTGAAGAGGTAACATCCACTGTTGTGTATGTTCTTTTTATTTTCTTTTTTGCCGTGTAAGACTTTAAATGAAAGATTCCGAGATTCAGTGAGGTACAATGCTGAGAAGAAAGGTGCCAGGTGACTCTGCAGCACTCTCGCTGTCCCAATGTATTGAATAGGCATCCATGGATGTCTAACGCCAGGTCCCGTGTTCCCCTCAGACACCTCAAAGTTAGAGCCTGGGCTCAGTAGCAACATAGCAAAGTCCTTTTTTAGATCTGGTCTCTAGACCTGGATTTCGAAAACAGTCAAATTTACATTAATTAAAATAAATGGGAATATTCATGTATAAAACATTTCAGGGCCCAAAATCCATGCCCAAATGTTCATCTACCGGTCTATGGGTTAGGCCTTTGTTCAGATTGGAATCTTGCTTGGTTTATTTCCACTAAATGCCCATTTGCTTGTGCATAAAGTCACAGGATTGTTTGCTTGTGCCCCTGCACAGAGAAAATAGAAGTGGTCCAGCCTGTGAACTGATTCTTCTGATGCTGAGAATAGCAGAGGTCTGGGTAGGAAAGCATGCCACAGTGGGCACGATGCCCCAAAACTTTAATTATTTTAATTGCTGTTGAAGGTTTGCGTATCTTGCCTTTCTCCTTCGTGTTTTAAAAGATGTTGGTCAGTAAGGTACCAACAATATGCAGTAAAGCAGTTGAGCAGCACTGTGATAATACTGACATTTATGTAGCTCTCTTCAAAGTACTGGAAAAACTGGAAAGGCTGAGCTGTGGGCAATAAATGGTCAGCTTAAAGCTACACACTGTGCCGAGGAACAAAATCTTACCGCATTGAAGAGGAAGGTATTGTACAAAATATGAGAGCCGGAGTAAACCAGGTTTGCTCTTACTTCTGCTGCTGAAGACCCTCTGGTTTCAGGAGTGAGCTGGGACTTCTTGGTCTTGGGTGGTCAGAGACTGGGAGAAGATAACCAGCATCTGCCTGGGAAGGAGCTGGCACCCGTCCCGGTGTGGTGGTGCCGTGTACCTGCTCGACTCCAGAGACGTTCAGGTGGCAGAAGAGCCACCGAGCAGAGCTCCGTGGAGCCACGGGGACAACATGAAGCAACCGGTATCCTAAGACTTCAAAGAGATTCACAGCATCGGCCTGGGAAAGAGAAAAGGAAAACGTTTGCTCAGGTTTGGATGTGAAAACTTTGCACTTGGCGGAGCCGTAGGTATAGATTTACTGTAAGGTTATGTGGGAAGCTGATTCTGATAAAATGATAATAGAATGCTAGCTTCGCTTCGCTGCCGTTTTCAGTCACTTGGAAAGGAGAGTATCGTTTACCTACACACATGCAGAGGGACGCTGCCCGTTTTAAACACTCTGTTCCCTGCAGTCACTTAAAATGACGTTTAAAAATATTAATAGGGCAATTTTGCGATGATATTTAGGAATCACATTTTAGCTTGCTCGCGTGAATTAACAGCAGCCAAGAAGCAGCTGTTTTAACTCGGATTCGTGAGTTTCTTCCCCAGAAAAAGCACGCTGCTGTGAACAGCGATGTGGGGAATCAGCCCTCCACGCCGGCTGCAGGAAGGAAAGCCGCCGCTCTCCCGGCTCTCCGCGCTCCCGCAGCATTCGGCAGGACCCGGCGCGGCGGCTCCGCGCGGGCTCCGCGCGGGCTCAGCGCGGGCCGCGGCACATCCCGCAGGCCGCGGAGGCGGCTCCTACCGCCGGTCTCTGTGGCGCAATCGGTTAGCGCGTTCGGCTGTTAACCGAAAGGTTGGTGGTTCGAGCCCACCCAGGGACGGGTTCCCCTTTTGGCTCGCCCGCTTCCCCTGCCGCCGGCCGTCGTTTTGTGCGTGTGCGCCGGGGGAGGATGTGAGATTAGCCCTGGCGGCCGGGCAGGCGCCGCGTGTTTCTGGGCAGGGGGGCCCCCGGCGGGGAGCGGAGCGCGGCGGCGGCAGGCCCGGCGGCTGCCGTTCGGCTGCTCCCTGCGCCCGGGGGGCGAGATGGCCCCAGGGCGCCGCCGCCCTCCCCCAGCGCGCCGCGGGGTCGTGTCCCTCCCTTCCTGCC
Organism: Athene noctua; assembly: GCF_965140245.1. Classification (NCBI taxonomy): domain Eukaryota; kingdom Metazoa; phylum Chordata; class Aves; order Strigiformes; family Strigidae; genus Athene; species Athene noctua. The sequence continues at coordinate 123,138,164 of NC_134038.1, forward strand.
CGAGCTGGGGGGGGGGGGCGCCCGCGGGGGAGGGGTGCGGCACCCCCGAGCCCTCGCTCTCCGCGGAGCCCCCCCCCCGGGCGCTGCTGCCGCCGCGGGGACGGGGGCTCTGGGACTTTCCGTGCCAGCGCTCCCGCGGGGGAAGGTGCGGAGGCGACGTCTCCTGCGAGCCGCGTCACGGTCGCCGGCCGTGGTGCCGCGCGAGGCGGAGGCGCCGCGTTCGGCGGGCCGCCAGCGACCGCCGTCCGATCACCTGGGCCGCAGCCGGCGGCCGGGGGGAAACGCGGTTTGCGAGCGGAATTATTCTAGCCGCTGTGGCGGTGTACGGCGGCAGCTGCGTTCGCCAGCGCAGAAGTTACCGGGCAGAGGCGGCAGTTCCGCCTGTCCCCGGGGGACGGGGGCAGCGCGGCGCCACCGTCGCTCGCACCGCCGGGGAGCAGCGAACCGGCGCCGGGGAGCTGCCGGGCAGCCGGGCCGGGCCGGGCCGCCCCTCCGCAGCCGCCGGCGGTCCCTCTCCCGCCCGGGGCCGGGGGTGTCTCCAGGCCCGTTCCCTGCTGGCAGGCAGCGCTGCCTCCCCGCGCTCGCCCTGCCCGCCTGGAGCCGCTTTGCATAAATGAACGTTGGAAGCAATTACGTTGGGAGCTTCGCCTAAACGTATCAATTAGAAGTTGGCACCTTCGCCGCATGCGAGCCCGGGAGCGGCTTCCCGGGAGCGTCTCGGTGGTGCGAAACACGGCCGCTTCCCAGAGCGAGTTCTGCCAACTCTGCGAGGATCTATTTACAGTTTATAGGAAGCAGCATTCGTATTAAAAATGCCCCCTTCCCCGGTGAAGTTGTGTTTCACAGACCTTTCATTTCAGCTCGCCTGTTTTGAATAAAGGATATAGCCCTCTTAAAGGTCAGCCTCTGCCATTGATTTGCCAACGATGACAAGATACGGCCCTCGCTAGCTGTGAGATACCGGGGAAAAGACATGCATTTAGAAACACCGAAGAATCTTTTGAAAGTAATAAACCCTAAATCGTTGATGTGCTCTATCTGCAGCAGTTCGCTGGCGTGTTTTTTTTCTATCAGCCGCATCTTCTACAGTTCGGTAAAACATTTGGAAAAACTGGCAGCCGTGAGCTCAGCATCAGGGTAGGTGTAGCTCGCCGCAGGACCCACCCGTTATCGTTAGCAGCGCTTAACCCGCAAGTATTTCCTACCGATCGGTAGGATTTTAGTTAAACTAGAGTCGTTCAGATAAATCCCTTTCTCGACATTTCCCTGTTGTTTGCAGCAGAAAGATTAATTCAGCCCGGCAGCACCGCCTTCGCTGCAGCCAGCAAAGCCTCACAGGGGACAGAAATTTTAAAATCTGCATTTATCCGTGCTTGGACCGCCTCGCTACCAGGCAGACATCAAGAGCTTACAGGAATCAGCAGCAACAACAACAACAAATTGATCGTGTCAGTGTAAAGCAGCAATGGCTGGAAAGGCAGAAACAATTCAGGAGCTAGAATTTACCAAACTGCTACTTCGGAAGGAAGGTCAGGCGGTTCTACTCCCGTAAAGCGGGTCTTGCTTTCCTTAGCAAGTCACAGATGCTTTTTATCGAGGTGCTTCTTGCTGCCCACGAGGTTTGGTAGCGCTCCTTGCCGTAGTTGCGCGGCGGTGCGCACATGGACGCCATCAGCCCGGTTTAAAATAGCTGCGGCGTGTGCTCACCCGTCCCCTGTCCCTGAGCTACGTGTGCCCGAGGAGGCTCCTTCGGCTGCACATCAGGGGCTCGGTAATAGAAAGCGACGTTTAGGCACCGCTTGATAAACTCATTTTGTGGAAGTGGGAAGCTCGTGCATGGGAAGTGCCTCATCCCATCTGCTCACTAACTAATTGCAATTAAGGTTGTGGGAAACGGGAAGCCCGATACGTTTTGGGGAGAAGATAGCGACTCGAAGCTTTCTTTGTACGAAGTAGAATTTTTGGAGAGGTCAGCGAAGCTTTCAGTTCTCAACCATGAAAATAAAAAAGCTCCGCGTAGCTGTGTGATGTACCCAGACAAACCACCCGACGCTGACGTTAACCCGTTTATCTATATGCGGGGCAGGACGAACGCCGTTCTAAGGGTAGTAAGGGACGGCACCGTCTGATACTTCTAGGAAAAGCACTTGACATACTCGGCGTGACCCCTGGACCAATACCGAGTTAAATCCCAACGCTAATATTTCTAACCGATGTTCCATCCAATTTCTAACGCGGCTGGGGAAGAGCCGCTCTCCAGGCGCCCGGCGTTGCCCAGACCCCGAGGGCGGGCAGCAGCAGGCAACCCGGCATTTCTGCGCCCCGCCATGAACCCCGATAACCCGCAACGCGCCGCGGTTCTTTGTTCCCGCGGCGATGGGACGGGGCCGCGGGGCTGGGGGCAGCCCGGTGCCCGGGGGCAGCCCGCTGCCGGGGCTGGGCGGCCGCCACCGAAGCGGGGGGCACAAGGCGCTGCTCTACCGCCGTGGCGAGTGCGTGTGTGTGTGTGTGTGTGTGTGTGTCCCCACGGGCAGTGGGCTCCGCACCTCGGGGCGGGGGGGGGACCCGGCCGCCTGCCCCCGCCCGCTGGCGGGATGGCGGCTCGGGGCAGCCCGGTGCTCCCCGGGGGTGCGACACCCCCCGCGTAGGAGCAATTGGAGGGAGGGGGGGCGACGACGGGGGATGGGAGGGGACGGCTGCCCCGCACTGCTGGCGCCCCCGGCCCGAGCCGACCCCCGCCTTCACTCCGGGGGGGGGGGACACGGGACGACACGAGGGGACAAAAGACTACTGTGCCGCGGGAAACCCCAGGGGAGCGGTCGGCCGTGCTTGGGAGCTGGGGGTGTGCGGGGGGGGGGTGATCCGCGCCGCCCCCCCCCCGCTCCCCGGGGCTCCCCGCTGCCTCCTGCCAGCGGGCGGGGCGGCTGCGCCCCCGGGGCCGCGCGGAGCCGGGATCCCCCCCGCCCCCCCCGCCCCCCGCGGCGCTGCCATTGGCCGCCCCGCCCCGCCCCGCAGCTGCTCAGTAGCCGCCCGGGGGGGGCCGGCGGGGGCCCCCGCGGAAGTCCAGGTGCGGGGCGCGGGCCCGGCCGCGCCCGCGGAGCCGCCGCGCTCCCGGTCGCTGCCCCCGGCCCTGTCTGTCCCCGGCGGCGGCGGCGAGCGGGGCGGCGGCGCTCGGCCGGGCCGGGCCGGGCTGCCGGGGGGGTCCCGCCGCGCTCCGCCGGCGGCTGCGGCGGCGCCCGGCGAGTCGCGGTAGCGGAGCGGCATCCAGCCGGAACGGCGGCCGGAGGGCTGCGGCGGTGTCCGGGCTGGAAATGAGGCGGTTTTTAGGCAAGCCCCTTTGAACTTTGGCCAGTATTTAATGACTCGGGAGGCAGATAGGGTGGGGAATAAAACAGCCGTGGTCTTCATCAAGACGGGGACCCGGCATATTTGAAACGCGCAAAACTGTAGAGCTCGCAGAAAGGGTGCAGAAAACAGCCATCTTGAATATTTTAATCTCTGGCAAGTGTTTCTTTGGAACAAAATGGATGTTGGAGGGAAACAGCATAGTTAACATTACTGTAGCCTTCCATTTCTAACATCATCCCTCTCGCAGATTTCAGCTGGCACGAAGCAGCGGAGCTGGAAGGAACGCCACAGCCTTTCATCTCCGTACAATGGCAATAAATAATCATAATCTGAATACTGTGGTCTGGAAATTTAGTACCTCTCTAAGTGATGGTGCTTTTTTTACCCACGATTTATATTGATTTGTTTGCATCGATGTAAGTCACATGTAATGCTGCAAAAACACTTTTAGAGCTCGTGCAACATAAACGAACAACTGGGCTGTGTTCAACCAGAACACATTTGTAAAGATTTTTTTATTTTTATTTTTAATGATACTGTACATTGTTACTGTCACCGGAGTCAAAGGAGGTGTTCCTACCGATTACCCTGGAAATTGGATCAGGCCCTGGGTTCAGAGTTTGTTGTGTATTCATGATATGAACCAATTATTCTAAGGATTCATTGTTTGGCCATAAAAATCACTCTAGGCTGAAATTAGGCTTAGAAAGTCCCCAGGATTTTTTCCACTTTTACTAAAATGGATTAACAGCTGTCTTTATTTTTTCTTTCCTTCCCCCCCCCCCCCCAACCTGATGGTGACAACAAATACAACATGCTGATTTCAGTTGCTTTTTCTTTTCATATAACTGCAAAATAGCTTTCTCTTTTTTTACTAAGAATTGTAAGCCTATTAGTGCTGGTTAGGCCTTCCTAAATTTTAAAAATAAATATTTTTTTTAGAAAAAGGAACAACCGACTGACGGGGGGGGTGTGGTGAGAGCAGAGACAATAAGTCAGTGGTTCAGCTACACAGGCTCAGAAAGGCTTTTTCCCCAGGATTATTTATTTATTTCCTCGTTGCTGTTTGCTTACTTTGGACCTACTCCTTCGCAGATAAGCTCAGCAGAAACAACGCACTTAAAAAAACCAAAGACAGCTAATAAAAATAATGCAGGGATGGCTGGAGACCATTGTCTGAAGATTAAAGAACAGGATTGCAAGGCATAACTGCTTGATTTTATTCACTTACCGATTTCTTTAATGTCAATTTGGGCAGCATTTCTAATCCTAATTGCTAAGGGTATGGTTCCTACTGAGAATAGCATTGTTCTTATTAAAGTTTTCAATTTTTCAAGGAAATTTTGAGGTACTGCGTATGCAGTTCCTGATTATTTCAGTACCTTGGTACAGCTTTACTTTCTGTATCTGAACATTTTTGCTTTAATTTCTCAGTGCCATTCTTTTCCTTGCGGATTGATACATTAAAATATATTTAGCATCTGTTTCATAGGCATCCTGATGTTTATACAGCATTTCTTGAGACTATTTGGATCAAAAGGCACTATGAAGTCAAGCAGCTTCCTAGTCATTTTTTACAATTGGAGCACGTAGGAATCTCAAAAGAATAGTACTTGTGAAAAGCAGAGTGAGCAAGATTGCTAAAATGCAAATGACAAGCTCCATCAGAGGCTAAAATTACAAACTTGTGTCTGTGAGAGAAAAAATGCATAGACTAGAAACGATAACCTAGAAAAGCAGGCGCTGACTTCTTAATGGGCAGGTCTTACTCTACAAATTAAAGCAACACTCAGCTCAAATTGTTAGTGTTATCTAAGAAACAAGAAGATTTCAACTTGATTGAATAATACTGGGAATCTGGGGACTGCTGTAGGGCCCAGAAAGACAAGCCAGATCAAATTTGTTGAAAGCTTAAGGAAATGCATTTAAATGTCACGAACCTCCGATTTACGTGAGAAAGGTATGTAGGGTTCCAAGGAGTAAACAGGGTGCGAAGAAGCACTGAGGAGATATACCCGTGTTTTTTGTCTATCAAATGTGAAGGACAAAGAAACTTTGTAGAAATAAATAGAAGAAATAAATGAATTTAACTTATCTGCCAAAAAATGCCTATTTAATGATGACTCAAAATACATATTTTGCCTGAAACAAATGTATTCACATGAGGAGAAACTGCATAATATTTTTCCTGTAAAGAATAAAGCTTTTATTCATAAAGTTCATTTGCCCTAATATACCTAAAGCGTTGTTACACGAGATGGGCTCAGACGTTTTTTTTCTAAGTATTATATTCCTTTATCTTCATCATAGCTTTGTGACAAAACCTGAGTGGTAGATTGCACCTAAATAGATAAACAGGCAGGGAAAGGTGTGGGAACACTTCTATCCACACCTTCCAGAAGGGCAAGGAACATCTGGGAACTTCCAAATAACTGAGGCCAAAGGGACTGGTGGTTTTATAGTTTACTCGGATGGAAAGGATATTCTGGTTATTTTGTTTTCTTGTTGGGTCACTGCCACCACACCAGGCTCTCCCAACAATATCAAGTTCTTATTAGAGTAGTCCATCTATTGGTAAGCAATAATTGGTTTAACAAACTGAATGCTGTTTGTAAATACATGTTTAAAAATCAAGTGCAGTTAAATCTGTTGTACTGTATAAGAGATGATTGTGAAGTGGTGCAGTAAAATAGCAGGAGAACTGGAGCGATCAGTTTTGGTGTCCTTTTCTTTTTACAGATTCCCTGCAGACTTTTCCGGTTTTCCGAGACGGATTTGTGGTTCAGATCACTTCTCTAAATACTGCTTCTTCTATAGCTTGATTGAGAATAGGCAGTGACAAGTAGCTGCTATTCAAAATTCAGATCTTCAGTTTTATTTGAGGACATACTTTATCTGACACTGTTTTTTTCTTGGGTGATATAAATAATCTGAAACTCAAAAATTAGCTTCGCCGATACTCTCCGTAATTTGTTTAGCCTTAGCAGAGTGAAGGTGATACAAAAAAGGTTTCTACCATTACACACACTGTGCTTGGTGCTGTTGGGCCTCACAGGGGTTGCTGGCCTTGAGGTACTTCTAGTATAAATGGGAGATAAAACTTGTAATTAATGATGTGCAAAGTTCCGAGTTTAGACAAGTATTTGCAAAAATGTTTTATTCATTTGCCTTTAGTATTTAGTAATGGATTCTGGGTTTGACCCGGTCTAAGTTAAAATGAAGAAAGAAAAAACCAAGAAGTACTTTTCCTCTTTCGTTTTCATTTGGGCAGTGCGGTTTCGTCGAGAAGAAGGTGGAGCTTCCCCGGAGCTGTCAGGCGCAGGAGCAGTCGTGACTGTCCTTGACTTCTCTAGTACGAATATTTTTCTCCCAGCTTGTAACTTGTTCCGTTATATCATGTTCTTCAGAGCTTGAAAAACAAGGATCTTCTGTATGCCTAACCTAAGTGATTTCCTTTTTTCAGTCTTAAGATCCAGCACTTGCTTTTACTGCTGTCACACACTTTGAAAATCAGAGATATGCTGGCTAGAAAGGTAATAATTAGGAGTTTATTGTGGAGGGAAGATAAGATTAGCTGCAGTAAAGATTTATTATTAGAAAATGAATAGCCTCATTTTCAAGATTTAAGAGACTTGTACAAATTACCCGCTGGACGATTTTTTTAGTTTCCAGTACACATTAGTGCTGAAAGAACCGTTTGGGGCCTATTACCCAGCTTTTGGAAAGTTTTCTTGTAGTGGAAAAAATTGTAAGGGATTTGGAAATGAGGACTCATCTGGCTAGTAGATGTTCGTAAAAATCTTAATGACTTCAGCAGCCTGAGGCTGTTGAGGCTGGGCTGGGCTTGTATGGAAACTACTGGACTGTCCTGCTGTAGGATCCCTTTCCTACACGTGTGGTGGTGATAAGGGAAGAGCTGGAAGCAGGCTTTGAAATCTTTGAGAATATCTGTGGCTGGGCTGACCCTGTCTCTTTTGAAAATGATTCTGTATTATAAATCGCATTAAAAAAAAAGGAGTAGCTCTAATGCGTAGGACAGTTTGGGAGCTTGTGTGTAAAACTCTGGGTTTTCCTACAAAGGCTCTTTACAATTTTATATGTGCCATTTTCATGCTATAGTTTACAGCCTTATGTAAAGAGTATATTGCTCTGAACGGAAAGTGTTTTCAATTTAGTTTGTGTTGCTTTAGAGGGCTTTTTAAGCTAAAATCACAATGTATTTGACTTAAAATGGTGACATTGCTATATATGGGAAAGCAGCTTTACAGCATTTCTAGAGGCTTTTTACATACTTCAGTAATTTTACTGTTACTCAGACATCTGTGTGCTTTTAACTCAAAAGCAATGCCGTTGATCTCGACTTCGGTGGTAATATGCAAGGGAGAAATCTAGTTTATGGTCAGTTTGACAATTGGCTTGAAAAGTGGAATGGTACAAAAGTAGTATTAATTCACTAAGAAAAACCCCACCTTCATAATTGGTTCAAGGCTGGTCTATGTAATATACCGAGCTCATGATACTGCAGTCAGGCCAGTGGGCACTATTGACAGTTGGAGATTATCTCTGAAATCCATGCTGATTTTCACAGAACGTATTTAAATCTCATTTCTCTGCCAGAAAATGTAGGGGATGTTGTCTCAGTCTCGTGGGGCTGAATGGGCTGGCCCTGAAGATGGGTAGTTTTTTTTCCTCTAGGAAAAAAAGGTTTATTTTAGAAAAACTCAGCAGATAGTCATTCTCCCCAGGAAAAATTCTTTTGTCTCTCAGCCAAGAGGCTGTGGTACAGTACAACAGCCTGCTGCTCTGCCAGCCTTTGGGGCATTCCTCTGCCAACACATGGAAATCCCAGTACTGAAGTTGAGTACCAGTGCGAGGCTATGAAGCTGTGCATGTACTGGGAAGACCTTCAAGGCAAGCGGCTGTGGCACAAACGGACACTATGGCATTGATGAGACCACCAAAGCAGGCTATTCTTTGTTACCCTTAGCTTTTGGGAGGTACAGGGCTGATGAACGTGCCACTAAATAAGACTTTTTTCTTTAACTATTACTGGTTATGCGTTGAATCCTATTACCTCTCGATGCGTTGAATCCTATTACCTCTCGTACTCTGGCTTTGCGTGGACTCCTTTTCACAGACAAGCAGGTTTTGGCTGTGCCATTACTAACCTGCAGAGGCACAACAGATTTCTGCAGCAATACAGCGGTCACTTAGACATCCATAAGGGATTGTTTCCGGGGTTTGATATTTTGGATACTCTGCTGATTTAGTTGGTCACGCAAAGTGTTCTCCTCAGTCTTTCTGGAGTATGGGCCTAGGTGACATCATAGTTTAGAAAGGTCTGCTGCTGTCTTTGGAGGCACCTACAGCAATACGACAGGGTAAGTATAGGTGGGCAGGCAGCAGCTGGGGCCACTGAAGCTGCCTTGGCTCTCCCGGAGACACCAAGCAGCTGCCAAAGCTCCAGCCCCACCCAGTCCCAGGCAGTCACAGCTCTCAGAGGCAAAACCTGTCCAGCCCTGAGCCCTCAGTGCCCTGGGTTAAAGAGTCCAAAGAAGAAAGAAACCCGTTTGCTTTTGTGGCACTGGCTCAGTCAGCGCCATGTTTGGGCTGCTAACCTGTGAGCGAATGAAAGCAAACCCCCCTCTCCCCCCTGTGATCCTCTCTCCTTGCTCCACTGCGTGTTTGGAGCAGCTTTCCTGGTGTGGATCAGGTGCTGCATCCATTCATCCATCCATCTGTCTGTCCGTCCATCCGTCCATCGAGTTGTCCCTGCTGCTCCTGCAGCTGGCTGTGCCCCTGGCTTAGTTGCTCTGGAGCAGCGGTTCCTGTCGGGCAGCGACACAAGCACTGTCTGTGCAAGATGAATTTTCTCACTTGCTTTCTCTCTCCTCCTCTCTTCATTTCCCATTGGTCTCTCTGATGGCTTTTTTGCTTCTGAGATCCCTCACTCCCTTTGGTTGCCCCCCCCATCTCTCTCTGTCCCCTCCCTTTCCTTTCTTTCTTTCATTTTTCTCATTTCTTGTATTCTCCCTTCACTTATTTTTCTCTCTATTATCTTTCCTGTCCTCCTCTGCATTCTTTCAATCCCAGCAGGGCTCGCGCATACAAATTGACCCCCTCCCAGCCAGTAATGTGATCGAAGCTCTTTGTGGCTCCTACTATCTCTATGGTAACTATCAGGGGGGTCTTGAGAGTAGTGGTAGACCCAATGCACCGGCCCACATACTGTTGTTCTTGCCAGCATTACGTGCTGACCACATGGGCCTGACTGCTCATTTACAACTACTTCTTATTTAAAAACCAAAATTGATACCTTAAAGTGCTTAAATGGGGAAAATGGACTGCATGCTTGAACACAAATAATTGTTGGGTTCTCAGGGTTTTGGAAAATGGTTTCTGTGTTCAGAGCTGTTTTACTTGGCAGATCCGTTGTTATTTTCTAACCTTTGTGGAGCAGTGTGGTGGCTGTTTCATGTACTCTGGAAACAAGAGTTACGCTGCAAAAATGAATATCTGCGTTGCAATGGTAGTCAGCAGCAGTGCAGTGGTGGTGGTTGTAACCACCAGCACAGACTGAGAAAGTCTGTAAGAGGGGTCTACATGTTGTAAATGCTCTGAAGTCTTGCTCTTCCCCATGCTAGCCAGCTGCAATAAAGAATGCTTGCTTTCTAAAACTCCAAAATAAGTCTTAGAGAGTTCCTCTGCCGGTTTTTACGGTAACACCATAAAACCCCAGGTGGCTTCTGTAATGCAGGTATTAAAAACAAAACTGTAGGCAAGCATTGGGTTGATAATATATCTACTTGGCCACATTTGGGATTTGTGCAAGCAGGAAACAACCATAGGATCTGACAGAAGGAACCGCTGAAAAACCTATGGTGTGGGCAGAAGAAATGGATATGGTCCCTTTTGGCTATTACACTTTCCTCAAGGAGCCAGTGATGTCAGTGGAAATGTGGGGAACCAGGGAGACTTAATGAAATCTAAGGATGTCTGTATTATACCAGGTCCATTTGCTCAAGAGAGAAGAAATTAGCCCTAGAACTTCTGAAGAGCTTAAATTAGTAGTACAACATTAATTTGATTCAAATACTTGTGGTAATTATTATTTATGTGGTATATACAGTATTAAAAAGGCAATTCCTGTACAATACTGTACTCCAAATATTGTTCTGTTCTGTTAAATTCCTCAAAACCACTGGGATTTTTGGTTGTGGGGTTTTTGCCCCCAAAAAAGTGATTCAGTTTGTAATATCTGTTAATTCCGTTATAGCATCAGTTTATAAGCAGGAATAATTAAGATACTTGAGAAATTTTTGCAAGATTTACCTTGCTTTTTAAAATAATTTCTTTCTGATATAGCTTTGTATAAATTTCTGAACTTAAAGAAAAGTCAACTAGCCTTATTATATCCTGACATTACATATTCCCACATCACTTAGGATGTGCAAGGTCAATCAGTTAACTACATTTTACCAGCCTTTCTGGTACATGAAAATGCACTACAAAACCAACGCCATCCTGTTTGAATCTCTAAGCCTTAAAAAATAGCACTGCAGTGTTGACACGGAAAGCATAATTTTGCTTGAATCCTTGAAAAGAATAAACTTCAGGAGATGTTTATTAGATTTTTCAGCTGGCTGCATAATCTATATTCACAACTTTGTTAATCGTTTAGTCCACTTAACTGTACATCGATTGTGAGTTTTACATCTACCTGCCTGTGGATAAATCAACATCTATAAACTGCCGGTTTGGGTGAAATGCAGTCAGCGGTGAAATGGTTAACACTGTGGGCATTTAAGTGGTCATAATTAACAGTCCATTAAGATGAATGGAGAAAGTTCGCACTTAGTGATGCTATTGTTTAATTTTGTCTGTTTACAGACTCAAGAGGACAACAGTGAGGGGCTTGACATTACCCAGGGTTTGCACTATAGGGAAGTTAGGATTCACATTTTAAAATAAATTATAACCTTAAATTAAATAAAAAAAAAAAAGGGGGGGGGGGCGAATCCTTTGGGAAACGTATTTTCTGCTGTGGGGGATTTCTGTTGTCCCAATTCACTCTCTTGAGTAAGTGCTTTTGGTCCTAACTACCGTTTTGCTTTCCACTGCACAAGTCCACCAAAACAAAGCCCTCACTATACTTCCCCTCCGCGTTTCACAACGATTTCTATAAGCAATGGATTTTGCAGCCGGTTATTAATCGGGATGCAGCAGGAACTCAGCTCTGCTAGCCTGTAAAGGTTCTCCTGGTTCAGGGGGGAGATTGCCCTTCTGCAGTGTTCAACATCTTACATAAATTCCCACTATTAATATAATCAATGCCGAGCACTAAAAATTCGAAACAGGACACGAACCCAGCATATCATCCTAGAAAATCTCTGCCGTAAAAAAGCTTGGGTTTATTTGCCTTTTGCATCACGAAGATTTTACAAAAATAACTTTTCAACCTTTTCTCCAGTGAAGTTCGAAATTAATTTTGTTAAAAAGGAAGCTGAATTTTTCATGTAATCTGTTCATTCTGAGCTCTGAAGCTTTCAAAAACATAAATAACAAGACCACAGCTATACCAAGACGCCACAAAATCCTGGGTGTTGCTAACATTACTGCTGAAGAATGCAGCTTTCGCAGCAAGCCTGAAGTCAGAGCTCTCACGAGAGCTGGGACGGGCCCAGGCAGAGAATTCACCATTTCAACAAGATCCCTTGTAGCCAAAGTGCAGTAGTGAAACTGCTAGAGAAGCCTATCATTTCAATGTAAGACACAGTTCTTTTTAAAAGGTCTCCAGTTTATTGGTACAATTTTTTCCTTGTAAACGATTGTGAGTGTAATTAATTATAGGCAATAAATTGTAAGTGCATTTCATAGCTCCTGTATGTCTGGCTATATGACAGCGCTCAGAAATGTGGTCATTAAACATACCGAAGAGCAATAGAATAAGCAGTTATTTTCACTAGATTTTATTCTTTATTTTGGTATCAGAGCAGCTGAAAACGCTATGGCAAATAACAACCTTTCTATGAAAATGTTTTAATTACAAATTTGACCATAAATTAGTGATAATTTTTTGCAGACACAGTTTTGGTCTTAAAGAATGTCCTAAAGGAATGTTTGCTAAAAGATAAATTCAAAATACAATTATAGAATTACGTTACCCGTTTTTGTTAGAAATAACATATTCATGAATTAATATGATTTTGCATGCTGTCTACAGTTTGGATTTCTTGGGCTTTTAAATGTAACTGAAATTTTAAAATACAATGCTTTTTTAAAAAATATTTTTTTTTAAATCTAATCAAAAAAATGATTTTTGATAAGAAATCTCTATGTTAATTTTAGCAAGCATGTGCTTGGTTACATTTAAATTAGGCCATAATACCTTACACTTATTAACATTAAAAACATACCTGAAAGAGCCAGAATGATTCCTGGCAAATTAGCTTTTTAGAAAGGTAAATTGAATAATTTTAAAATAAAGTATTTAAAACTAATTCAGCAACTCGAGTCCTGCATGCCTCTGATTAATAGAAATTGTTAATAGTTTGCAAAAATTTAAACTGAAAAAAATGGTATGAATTAATAAGAAACACTATGTTGCATGCCCCATGAAAATTATTAGTAATTTTTTAAAATGTAATAACTTATTTTATGGATTAAAAATAGAATCCAAAATAATACAGGAAAAAGACTCAGAGACTGTGTCTGAAGAATGGTAGAATTATTAATTAAACTGGAATTAAAACAGTTAAAATAAGCTTTTGCATCCTTTTTATGTCGTTGAGCCACTATCTCTATCGGACTAAACCAGTGAACTCCAGCAGATGTTAATTAAACATAGAATTGTTACTGAAGATGTGAAGCCTCAAGGCCAGATCCGTGGACTTGAGTTCATGGTTCATAGATGAGCTGCAGCTCCTGAGCACACCTCCGCTGACTGTGCTACACCTGAAAACTCTTCAGGTGCTTTAAGAGAGGCTTCATGCAGGAACAGACCTCTCTAGATCAGTGTATAGGGCAATGTTTAGTGTGTTCTCCTGGGAAGCTGGTTTGAGTTCCCTAAGGCTGGCAGTATTGTCTGAACTTGCCTCTTCTACTGCCTGGGGATATTGGTGTGGCTGGAGCTGGGGGAAAAAAAAAAAAAAAAAAAAAAAAAAAAAGGAACTCTGAAAATTTTAGGGTTATTTCGTGAGAAGTACGTCATCCTGGTTTTTGACTGGAAAAAGCTGTTGCAGCTGTATTTTATGCCAAATCCAGTGCAGCTGGTACCTGGCAGCAACATGCTCACTAAAGCAACCTCAAGGTTGAGACATGCAACAGCACTTGGTGGTTCAGCTGCCATCACCGGGTGGCAGCAGTTCTGGCCATTCTCAGAACAAAAAGTCTAGATACCAGGGTTACCTGGTAAAAATGTAGTCAGCTGTCTCCCTTCAGGTTCCTGTGAAGCGAGGAGAGGGTTTGGGAGGTTCGTGCTTGGAAGGAGGCAGTGGTGCCCTCCCAGGCCTTCATTCAGAGCCTGTGGAAGCTGTCCTCTTTCCAAAACCTTCAGAACTGTGTCTTTGGAGCTTGTGTGAGCTGTGACAGGACCACAGGCTACTTCTCCCTCTGCATGTGGTAGCTGAAGCGAAGAGGTGATTCATCTCAGTCAGTTGTGTAGGTAGGTAGATCCATAAGGGAGCTTGCCTGTCTTTGCCTATGTGGCATTTATGTTTTAAGATTTGTGTTTCCCACTCTATTGGTTTCGGTAATATATAATTATATATTATATATAATTATAAAATATGCCAAGGGGCATCTTGGTCAGCAGCTTGAGGCCAATATGAATATCTTTTTTTCTCTTAATAAAAAAGGTGCGTTTTACCTCTCTATTTACCTGATACTCCATTCTTTGGTGATTCTTGATTTACATCACTGCTTTCATTCACCTTTAATTGCAACTGCTGCCAGTTTCAGCGACAAGCTCTATCCGCTTTTTCCTTCTTCTCGATTTGTATGATAACTGTCCACAATTCCTTTGCCTTCCCCAGAACATAAACCACTGGTTTCCACAGATTAGGAGTTGACTGTTTGCAGGATGTTCAGTAAATGTTCTTCCTAACAAGTAAAACCCTACTGTGAGTTTCAGCTGTAAAGAACCTGCCATGACAACAACAGCCTTTAAATGATGATGTCAAAATGTCAGAGGAAAGTGGCCGTATGTGCGGTCATGAGTCTCATTGATCCAGAAAGCAACCAGCCTTGGAAGTCAACTGCGGACAGGAGATGGACAACTGCTTGTGCCAGGAGCATGCCGTGCAGGAAGGCACCTCGGGAGGCAGCACTTCTCCTGGAGGTCATGGGTGCTGAACTGGCAGGTGTCATGTGGGTCGTCCTTGGGGGAAGGAGAGAAATAATGTATGTTAAAAGCCTGTTGGCTTTTCTTTTAACTTTTAATACTAGGCTACAAGGGTTGCAGTCAGATTCTGGCGATTAGTCAAATCTAACTTTACTATTCTACAAACACAGTGCCTGAACTCAAGAGAAGACTAGTATGAGTTCTGGTGAATTTTGGAACAGGTTCAAAAAGTGGATGTTTATGAGAATGTCATAATATACTTATTCTGGATACAGGATCTGCAGGTTTCCTTCTCGTTGTTTTTAAAAACTAAGGTTAAACATCCCTCCTTATGACTCTCTAAGTGTAGCCCTACACACTTCTTCAGTGAGAGGAAGAAGGAGAATTTGCGAGTCTCATCCTCGTGTAGGACTCAAACGTGTTTAAGCTGGAGGATTATACATATATGACACAGGGTCGTGGATCTTGATTTATATGAAGAATGTGGTGATATTTTTGAATAACGTGGATTTTGTATATTGTGCACATTTTACATATTCTGCTGTATATGTGGTTAGACTTTCTCAGCTTGATGGGATTGTATCAGACTGATACTTCTGGTCTGCTAGTGTGTGGTGCAGGTTTGCCTAAAAAAGGCTGTTTTTTTTCTGAACACAAACAACTTTTGAAAAACCAAGCGTCTGTTAGCGTGTGTTACTGAAGAAAGGTAACTGCTAGAATGCAACAGTGCTTTCAGAGAGTAGGAATTTTCTCCAATGTGTGTAATGACTGACGAGTGATCTCTGATCCCGGGTGCTTGGCTGTGGTCTGGGAAGTCTCACCCTGGCTGTTGTTACAGACAGGACTGTACGGACCGTGCTGTGGCTTCCGAGCCAGCTGCTCACCGGCATCTGCGCTCCCTACGCATGGTCTCCTGCCGTCAGCGACAGATGATGCTAAATGATACCAATATCATTGTTTCAAGAAATTGCAGAGTGTTTTTTTAAGTATGATGATAATACTACTTAATAACATTTTGAAGGTGCTAGAGACCAGCATGTTTTCTGTATGCCAGACATGCAATTTCCAATGGTTCACTTTACTGTGTGCTACCTAGGAAAGCTATTCTGAAAGCCAGTTTAAGGCACCGAGGTAATTCTAATACATAAATGTTTTTTTGCTAGTGTCTGTTGTCGTAATAAATGAACCATTGCTTGCTTTCAAGACCACGAAGACAATTAACCCTGGGGTTCATGTGATGGTTTTTGATTTTACTGGACACAAACTCACATCTCACAGGTTGATACAGGGGGATTTTAAACTCATTTTATGTAAAACGGCCGGTATTTTCTGCAAAGGATAGCCCATAGCTCCTGTAGCACCTGCTGCCTGTCTCTGGGACATAACAGCATGTTATGCAATTGGTTACCTCTGGTTTTGTAGGACAAATTCATTTGTCCAGGTCTAGCACTGAGAGGAGGTGCAGGCAGCAGCCAAGGATGTCTGTGATCCCAGTTGTTCACAGTGGTGTTTCTGTGACCTTATTCAGTGAATGCAGACCACTCATTTCTCAACAAAATTAGAGCAGTCACCAGAAATGGAGGCAAGATGGGGATCTTTTTGGTGCTGATATTTACAATTCACCGTAGCTGGTTTTTAATAGGTCATTTAAAAAAAAAAAAAAGTTTTTAAAATCCCATCTGTTCTATTCATAGGGTAAAGGAAGGAAGAAAATCAATAATTGGTCCCTGGTGATCAGGAGCTTAATTTTAACTGAGATTTCCTTGTTGGCATGCCCAAGGTAAGAGCCATAAGAGGTGCCGGTTGGGAGCCAGAGAAATGGATATTGTGGGGAAAACTGGGCTCCAAAGCTAGGAGAAACCTGGCTTGAAACTCAAGATAGTTTTTCTTATGGCAGCGTATTTCTCTTTCTTGATAGAAATATTGATTTTTAAAGGAAAGCTCGAATAATGATTTCTTGTCTTCTTGAGAAAAAAATGAGTGATGATTTTGTGCCATACAATTTTTCCACATTTGTTCTGAACAGAGGAGAGAGGATAGCTTCAAACTTCGTGGCATATCTAGTTTGCATAACTTTTGGATTTGTAGAGTGTAACTGTATGTGAGAGAAAAGCCATTTGAAATATCTGACGACTGTAAATGTATCACCTACTCTGTGAGATTTACTGATGGAGTATTTGGCTCTCTTCCTAAAACTCTTGCTGTGGAAATTTTTGAGGAGTTGATGCCATACTATTTACTAGCTGTATGATTTGGCATGGGGTTCTCTGCTGGCAGCGCCAGAGGACTGGTCCCACCTTGAAATGTTGTGATCCATGTTACGTCTTGGTGTTTGAAAATTGTTTGTCTTTACTGGCAGATGCTGGAGGAAGATCAGAACTACAATTAATCTATTTACAGTTAAAGCTTATGCATGACTTAGGAAAGAAACCTAAACTTTAAACCAAAAAAGATTTAAAAGTTATAGAACAAATGACTGAATAGAGCAAATCTGAGTTTAATTAACTGTAAAATTGGTTGCAAATGTTTTCAAAAACTTTAAACATTTTGGGTTGGGAAGATGCTATTTTGGAAGCTGTCGGCAAGCGGCACAGCTCTCCAGAGAGTATGCGGGTGGTGGAAACGCCGCACTGGTGTGGGTGATAGAGCCATGTCCCCCCCAGGAACAACGGTGCTTCTGCAAGGAAGCAGCAGCTGAGCCTGAGACTGTGCCTAGTGCTTGTCTGCACAGAGGAGTCCAGTTCGATGGATGTGTGTTTTAGCTCCTATTGCTGAGAAAATTAAAATCATTTGGTGTTTCCTCACTTAGAGATGGTTCTTGCACAGCTTCCTTGGGGCCCAAAGTAGCGTTACTGACCACATGTGGATCATCCCTCCTGCACATCATTGAACACAGTGCATTTGACCATTAACCTAGGGGGACTGTCTCATACAGATGAGTTTGCTGCCTTCCTGGAAGTGCCCAGTATGCGTGGAGACCAGAAGAAAGAAGGGAAGGGTGAGGTGTTTGAGGAAAGCTGGTGCCATCAAATGTGGCAGATGTTTGGGAAAATCTTTTCCAAGAGGCTGGAATGAGAGGCAAATTTTAAGAAATAGTCTCCAGTTATTAGCTGTGACTGAAAGGGATGATACAGGAAAAGAAAAAGTGTTGGTATTTCCAGAGCACTCAGTATTTCAGATTATATTACAGAGAAGCATCCAAAACTCTCAGCCAGTCCTCAGTGCTTAAATAGCTGAGACTGGCATATGATGTGTAGAAATATGATGTATATTTGCCAATTTAGGCTGCAATTTTAACTTCTGATCCTTCCCAACATATCAACGGACAATATAAAAAAATTTTTTTGGCAGAAGACTATGCAAACCGAGGTGTTTCTTGGGGAGTAATAGGAGTTGGATGTTTACAAAATTTTGTGTTTTCTATCTGGGGAACATTATTGAGAAGTATTAGGTTTATCTCAAAATATTCAGCCCTTATAGAGAAAAAAGCAAACCCTGCAAAAAACCCCTCCAAAACTGAGTTAGGCTTTTAAAAATGTTTTAATAATGAAACTGAGCAAATAATTTTATAAATAATTTATTCAGTGTATGTAAATAATGGAAGAACCATGATCTCAGCTCACAAAAATAGTAAATTTCTCCATTTATTTAACTAATTTCTCTATATTTAATTATTATCTTATGGATGAAAACATTTGGTACTTGTCTCGAGTAGCTTTTGGTCAGATTTGTATTAGCAATAATAAACTCTGTTCCAGTTCTTTGGCCAGATGAGCATACAGGTGTATCATGGGAGATTTTTACACGTGTAGATTTAAAACCTCTCCCACGTATAGTACATTATTTGTTCAGCACTACTCAGTTGTGAACACAACTGTCTCATTTTGCTTGTTGTGTAAGTCAGTAAGCTTTTCTTAGCACTTCTGATTAACGCTTTTCCTCGTTTGTTTTCACTGGGGGTAAGTCAGTGTCTCATCCAGTCTCAGTGATCTTGACCTCCTCGGTACTGAGAGATGCCAAAGCAATTTTACCTGTTGTTAGTGCATGTCAGGGAACTCACTACTTGCAGCCATGGTGATCTTCAAGAAGACACCATTTTTGATTATGGAAGTGGCGATATAACCTTTTAAAACTATCAGTTCATGCTGAACCCTTAAACCCAGCATGCAGACGTTGGGAGGAAGCTGCTGCCTTGCAGGTGCTGCTGCTTCCAACAGCTCTGCTGTCTGTCCTGAGGGGCATGGATGAAACCCCAATAAATACAGCACGCAAGTACCTCATGGTCATCGTTGCTTTTCACAGGTGAGGTGGGAAAGTTATTTTAGTTTTACAAGTGACAACAGAGGTACAGAGTCACTGCAGTCCAAATCCTCAAAGATATTTAAATAACTAGTTTCCACATAGGCATAAATAGGAACTTGAACCCTGGTCTGCCAGGTCCCACACAGGCTGCCAAAACGCCGGTTCAGCCTTGGTATGGGTTGCCAGCTGTAAAGGGTCATATAGTCACACTCACAAAGTGTCGACGGAACACTGCAAACCCTCCCTGCTAACCTGGAGGGAACTGACACACGAGCTGCCTTCGGCAGGGAAGGACATGGGACACGGGCGCTGCTGCTCGGCCAGTGCCAGCCCCGGTTAGACATCACCTGCCTGATGCAGGTTCTGCAGATCCTTCCCACCAGCATGAGCTGCTTTTTTTTTTTTTTTTCCTTTGTAAAAGGAAAATATTTATTTTAGAGCATAAGACTTCAGTCTCAAAGGCTACGTGAGTGTTGTTAGGAGCTGGTAATTATACCATTATGGAATAGGCTCTTGATGGAGGAGATTTCCTTGTAATGCTGGAAGTTGCCGTTCAGAAAACTTTCACTGGCCTAACAAAGTAGAAATATTTACAGGCCTCATCAGGAGTAAGTAATAACTTTAATGGAGCAGTTAATTAGTTCTGCTCTTTTCAGACAGGATCATTAGAATTTAATGAGAATTAATAATTTCATAAAGCATGAAAATATATTGCCCCAAGCAAAATATGGTAACACACATTTCACAAATAGCTGTTTTAAATTGATGTGGTGACATTTCCTCATGTTGTTGGATGTTCTAAAATATTTTTATGTAGTAACTCAGGGTAAAGTATATATTTGGTTCACATTATAAAGTGTGTTACTGTTTTAAGATACAAAGTCCCCATTGTTTGTGAATAGGAATATAGACGTAAGTACAGTGATGTAAATGTAATTCTTTATCACTGCTGAACATTTTAAAGACAAAGCTACTGATCACCTAGTAGCATCATTGAAGAGCAGCAATCTGAGTAAAACAAGCACAATGCCTGTTTGAGAATAAGATGTCATAAAACAAGGACGGAAAATATTTATCAAACACATATATTTTTAGCTATTTTAGTTCGACATAGTCTGACAACATAATAAGTAATGTAACAAGCAACACACAAGCATTCCTTTTAAGGGGATTTTTTTAGTCTAGCATTTTATGTATATGGTTATCTACAGTTTTTGTGTCTAACAATTGTTCATGGTATAAAAGGAAACCATTTCTCATTTCCAGATTCTGTGTGGGTCTAAACTGGCCTGACTTCCACTGACCTTCATGAGGTTGTACCGATGTGCATGAATGGAGGATGGGGCCCAAACATTTTAATGAAGGCTTTGGAAGTCCTAGAAAAGAGGGGAGGAAATTCCTTCTGGTTCAGGTGTCCAAAGCTATAGTATATGGTATAGATTCACAGGACTTTTCCTTTGGTGCTTGAATATATAGGTGACATTTATTGTTTAACTGCATATTAAAACAGTTGATCAATAAAACTGAAAATATGATGGCTTTTTGAAGGTGGCCTGGACTTGCAGTCTAAACAAACAGCATAAAATGGAGGCAGCCAAAAAGAGGTGTTTATCTTGACCCCCTCATCCCTCTAGTGTGATGCAACATATGTAAGTCTAACACAGTTAAATCGGTATAAAGCTGGTGCAGTGGGGCAGAGATTCAGGCTTGCATAGTTTCTAATCTTATTCCTGGAAGAATTATAGCCAGGATTAAACATGTCAGAGTGAGTAAGGGCCAAAGTAGAGCTCCCGTGCCACTGGGGCTAGGCTGAGGTACCCTATCATTAGAGCACTCTTTGTGGTGAGATCTGAATTCTTCTTTCTGTAGCAATACCTAGCCAGAGCACAGAAAGATCAAACTATTCAGCTTTTCATGATTGTCCAACCCATTTAATTTTTTAAAAAACTGCAGAGCAGTAAAATGAACCATTCTTACTTGCTGGCTCTTCTGAGCAAAAAAATAGCAAGAGAAAACCCTGGCTCAAACTTCAAATACATATCTCCCATCACAGATGTGAAAGAAAATTACATACCAGAATTTTTTTTCAGTAGAAGTTTGTATTTAAAATGAAAAATGTGATCATTATAGATTTTCAACAGTCAGATTAAAAACTGCTAGCAATACATATCTATCTTAAATATATATATATAGGTTGAAAACTCTGCAGGAGATTAATAATTGGAGTGAGCATTCCAAGTACTGGTCATCCAAATAAGCAACAAACTGTATTCTACTTCTCTTAATTTTTAAAAGTAACTTTTATAGACTAAAAGATACTTTTTTTCAGCCTCTTTCTCATCTTTCAAGCATGATAATTTCTGTTAGTGTAATGATGGTTATGTACTGCAGAAGCACTGAGACACTACTGGTTGGAAATCAAGAACTACTGTTTCCATATAACAAGAAGACAATCTTTTCCAGAAAGCTGGCAAATACAAGCGGATAGGAGAGAGGACAAGTGGGCTCAGCAGAGCAGGGGAGATGTTGCAACGGCACTGCATATTGTACATGAGACTGTGCAGGGTGAGATTTGACCACTATTTGGTAATCATTGAGTGGGGAGTTGAACAGACACATGACATGGCAGCATTTTAAAATCCACGGGGCCTGATGCTAGCTGTGGTATGTGCACGCAGCACTGGGAGCAGGAGACCTGCCATGTCCTTCCACTGCTTTCTCTCATCTGCTGAATCACGTGCTAGAGGTAGCCCAGGTTCAGCTGTGCTGGTCATTGTCCGTTCTTGTTCTGCAAGAGTTTTCCCTTGGTCTCACTAAGCAAATGGGGAGGTGAGGGAAGGGAGATCATGTCTGGTACCTCACTTACTTCATTTCTACCTGCTTTGGAGGGGTTGGTGCCATGAAATGATCGTGCACTCCCCATGGGAGGGCAAGCAGTGGAAAACTCTGTGCACGCTGCCTGTCCTGGCACTTGCAGGTAGTGGGCAGCCTTATGCTGCTCCTCCTGGCTGGCCGTGCTACAGACATTGCTGGGATTTCCCTTTTGAGGTCTGTCTTATACCAGTCTCCATCATCACAGGGGTCAGGGCTGTGAAGAACAATTGTTCTTCACTCACCTAATGGGTCTTTCCTCACAATAATGTGTAGAGAAGGCGAATGGAGATAAGGGCGCTTTTTCTTCTGGTCTAACCCAGACTGTTGGTTTAGGTTTTAATTAGAGAGCAATTGGCATCAGCCGTTGTACACTTGATCATATATCTTATGATCTAAAACCTAGCTACTCGATCCCATAAGATGATTAGTATCTTACTGCTGTATTTTATTAAATATTGATGCCAAAGTTTTCTTTTCAGAGTTTGCAAATCCTTTTAGTCAATTAACAGTAAAATAAAAAGATTTCAATTTGGTGAGAGCTACTGTAATTATATTTACTCTGCAGTTTATTACCATATGTTTAAAATGTTTGTGTGTTTATATTACACCTAAAAACTTAATTAAAAGAACATTAAAGCTGCAAAGTGTAGTATGCTGAAATTAGGAAATGACGGAAGTCTGTTTTCCTGTGTAACTTTAAAACTCTTTAGGGAAATCAGAACCGTGAGCTGTCTGGATGGTGTATACAGCGTGTGAGGAGAGGCAGACGCCTCCAAATGAGATATAAACAAACCTATGTGATGGTCTGGGAGCCACCTACACTCATAAATTGGGAGTGTGAGAGATAGGGCTCCGTCTGAAATTTGAGCTCTCTCCAGAAGTGAAGCACCTGACTGCAGAGTCAGGAAGGAGCTTCCTTCGTGTGGGGGGGACCTGCAGCCTGCAATAAGCAGCTGTGCTGATCTACGCTCCTTTCCCCAGGGGAGAAAGACATCAGGAGCTTCTCTGAGAGAAAGGGATGTTAATGGGGCAACACCACAGTTCTGTACTGCAGTGAAATTTCTATTTGCTTCAGGGGGAGTGTAACATCCTGGCTGCTATAAGGCTGCTTATGCATTTTACATACGATCGTAACTGGAGAAATGTAGGAAGTGTTGGAGGAGTAGTCTCTGGACTCAAGGGCTCCCTGTCTCAGGCATCACCTCCACTGCTAGGTATGGAGATGCACTCTTGGCCTCTTTCTGTGGCTCAGTGGACCTTCAGTTCTTTGCTGAACTTCAGCACACCTTCAAAAGGAAGGGGTTAAATGCGCTCAGACAGATTTGCCCTGTAGATGGGAGCTAAGAGGGTTTGAACTCCCTTCAGTCTGTGGAGAAGTAGCCTAAATCTGCTGTTCTTGTGCAAGTCCTCAATCAGGAAACGATTTTATAGAAGGGATTACTGCTGCTAACTGCAGGGGCATCATAAAACCAGTGATCCCTGCTCCACCTCTGGAAAGAGAGGCTGGAGGTAGAGAGAGAGTTTCAGGCTGTGCATCCCAAATGGATACAGGTACTCACTGCAGCCCCGAGGGAAGTGAGCAGCCACCTCAAAGCAGTGACATTGAAGAACTGCTTGTGCCCTCTGTGTACTTCTCTAGCAGAGGGCTAAGGACTGTTTGCTCTTTAATGAAATTTGAAATTCTTTTGTACATTTCAAGAGAAGCTTGGAAGGCAGGCACAAAGCACACAAACCCAGCTCTGATTTGACCTTCACTGTTCTCTCTTTCTTTTTGTTCCGGAGGATCTTCAAATCTGTATATCCCGAAGCTTTTGCACAGTTTCATTCTGTATCCAGGTTTGAACTCCGGTGCTACGATTCATGTCTGCACAAGAAAAACTTCACCGTGAGGAAAGTTCCTGCCACTCCACCCTCCATAGCTACACTGGTAGCTTTCCCCCTTGCAATGGGTTATTTGGAAGACCTTTGCCTGGTGTCCTGGCTAGAACTATTGGACCTGACTAAAGTTTGTGGGACTGGGATCTATTTAAATAACAGAGGATTTAGGCACCATTTTAAAACGCTGTTTTCACAAGCATATAAATCCCATTTAAGAGCATTTTTGTCAAACTGCTACTCTGTGTGATGTTCCCTATGTAATGGTAAATGATAAAAGCCTAAAATTTATACTTTGGTGTATTTCAACCTCAACTTCTGGCTGAGTTCTTCAGCTAGTGTGGATTCATGTAGCTCCTTTGGCTTTAGAGGAGATATGATGATTTACACCAGCTAAAGAGAGGGTCCCTCTTTCTATTGTAATTTCCTTGGACCTTTTTTGTGTGGTATTTTTCTGTGATTTCATTTTCCATTCTTTTACCAAGAATCTTAAATGTTTCCCTGTAAACATTAAAAATCCACTTGTGTCTTTGGCATCAAATATAACAATAGAACTTGTTTTTACATCTCTCCATGGTACAATATAGAGGCATTGCCAAAAGCTATCCACGATCATTACAAACATGGGAATGGAAGACATATATAAACATACAAGTATAACCTCTTTCTCCAATAAGAGTTTATAATAGCAACAGTGAACTTGACCCAGTGCATTTCCTGTAGGGATAAGGTGACCTGCAGGGGTTAATGGCCCGTGGCTTTGCCTTGGGCTATCATCTCACCCAGCCAGTGATTAATCCTGGAGAAATGCCCTTTGCTCCCGTCATTATCCCTTAAATGGAGCCTTTAGAATTCAAAATGATTTTGGAATGGAATTTACCACTGCCCTGCACCCCATTCATTGTAAGGAACTTTACTGTAACTGCATGTCACACTTGCATAAATAACCTTCAGAGGGAAAAAAAAAAAAAAAAAAGATTAAAGGACTGGCCCAGAGAAGGGGAATAAAACTCCAGTGCAGGCTACCACTGCCGATAATATTCCAACAGCAGGGTGATGGCAATACCAGCAGGATACAACTGCTGCAGCAAGTGGAGGTAATCAGAAAGTCCTAAAATATTTGCTGTATGTAAGAATTTTTCTGCGCAAGCATTAACTGTAGCATATTTTCAGGCAGCAATGTATTATGTTTTTCTTTGCTTACTTAGCTGATTCCCAGGCATATTCTTGAGAAACCAGGTTCTCTTCATAAACTTAGGACAGCAAGGTCCCTGCACTGGCAACACATGGTCTGGAGAGCTGTCTTAAGGAACTGGGCTACTCCCTTGGACAGGTGGAGTGCAGAAAAGACTGCAAGTGTCAAGGTAGCATTCTGCATCAAAACCAGAAATCTTCAGCTCATCTGCTGCACTCTCCTGCAGGTCTATTGCTTGCAAATTGTATCTGCTAGCATAGCAGCTCAGGTACTTGTATTTTGCTTATATATATATTGCTTATATTTTATTCCTGAGAAGGCAGTAAAATCTGTTGTAGCATAGCAATCTGCATGCTTAGTCTGTTCTGTACTCCCGTCTCACACCATCTGATGTAGGTTTCATACCTGGCTATATTAAGATAAACATGCCTAGTACACAAGGCTGTAGAAGTAATTAAATTTACTTACTGGTTTTTATCTTTCAACAGACACAAATTTTCTCATACACTGTTTCAATCCAGGAATGTTCCAAACAGGAAGATATTCAAGGTCAGTGCTGGACAACCAGTTTAACAGGACTCTACCATTAATACACTGGTGGTTAAAGTCAGCAATGCTGTCCTTGCAGGCTCCCACACCATCTGCACTGATCACACCCCCACCTCAACAGGAAACATATTCCTAGTGTATTTGGAGTAATTCTGCATGTGGAGCCATGTCATCTGTTGCATGTGGTGAGTCTGGTGGTAGCGGTCACCCCGTGTGTGGTTGTATTTTGATCCTAGTCAGGGCCATTTTTATTCAGTAGCATCTTGCACACTGTTGTTTGTTTGTTTTGTTTTTTTTAAATTTATTTTATCATGAATCAGCCTCAGGCAAGGCAACCTATAGTGTCTGCAAAGTAGAAATATTCTCCAGCTGGTTCAGAGTTATCAAAAATGAAGTATAAGATGCTCTCCAATAAGCTGCTTACTATTCCTCTGGTGTGTAAACAGCATGCAGCAGAGTGAAACAGAGTTGTCCAGCTCTGGAGGCCAGCCCTGGCTCCTGAATGCTGTACCTGCCTGGTGCTTGTCTGCCAGAAGCCGCTGACTGCAATACAGAGCATCTCATAAGCAGAGATGGTCACGGTCTTCTCCTTTACTCTTCCAATGAGTGAACCCAAATCAAGACATTAATGGAAACCGAGCTTCCACACTGTGCCAGCATTCCTTCAGGAGGTGCCAGGAGTGGTTTCTGTAAGTATGGGTGATGGTGTGGCCCTTCTCTGAACCCTTATCTTGCTTGCTTACTGATGAGCCTGAGATGGAGCCTGGGCTCCAGGTTTTGTGGAGCCCTGGTCTCAAATCCATGAATGAGAACTTGGCGGATCTGTGGCTGAAGGTACAGTGCAGGTCAGCATAGGAGGAACATATATGCTGAACAGCTTTAAGATTTGAGGCCTACACCTTTATATACTTTGGATTTATTTTTTAAAATTTACTCCAGCTCCTCTCCTTCTGCAGTAGCCAGAAAAAGCTCTGCTGCTGTGCTATGGCTTTCTGTTGCTCTTGGGCTACCTGGCAGCAGTGCCCAGATAGAAGTGCGGTTCCTGGGTTTGGGGACCAGGACTCTGGGGTCCTTTGCTGACTTAAATTCCTGCTCTGCACCATGCCAGTCAGACCTAACGTAAGGGCAGATAATCGGAATGTAGTTCTTTGGCTTGCTAGCCTTCTTTCTTGATAACAATCTCAATAACCTCTTGTGTATCTCACCCTCCATTCATGGTGTCTCAATTAAATTCTAAAGTGGCTGGAGAATGTGTCACACTGTGCAAAGATGCAAGACCTCTTGGGATGCTGTTGGAGAGCTGTATCAACCAGAGGGTGCAGTGTGGACCCTGGACCCTCTATCTGGCCCAATCCTTCGTATTTTTAAATATTTTCCCTATGCATTCCTTAAATTTTCTTCATATTCCAAAATCCAGCTAAAGACCTGAATATATTTTTGACCTGCCTATTAAGCCAGCATTAACTGCAGATAAAGATTAATCATTACAAATAACATGGAAAAGGAAAAAAAAAAGTGAGGACTGTATTTTTTTTCCCCATGATGCCTGAAAAAGGCATTAACTGTGTGATATTAGGGTTTTTAAAATAAAATTTATCTTCCTCCTTATTTTTCATCAAGATTGTAAACATTATAAAATGATGTTGTTTAATTATCAATACTTACATAACTCCAATGCCTATAAGATTTTTGGGAGAAGTCTTTGCTTCTTTGTTAAGAGAAAGCTGCTGTTCAACACTGGATATTCCTATTACATTATTTAGCAAAACCAGGGATCAGAATAGATGCTTACATAAGCATATGAAAAGAGGAATGCATGTATTTACTTTTGGGAATCATTTCAGTTCTGGAAATCAAAAGAAAAAAGTGTACAGTTAAATTTTTCAAGTGTTGCAGCTGTTAGGAAAAAAGGAATTTTTTTTCTGAAAATGAGAGTTCTGATTCTGTTTTACTGGGAAGGAGAAACAGTAATAAATTTTATCATGTTTACAAGCACCTGTACAAAGTGTTGCCATATGTGTAAAACCTCAGGGCAGGCAGGGCCAGTATGGTAGTTGGGACATCCATCCTCCATCCTGTTTTGTTGGAGGAAGTGTCTTGTCCCCACCTTACGACTGGGAGAGGCAGACTGGGATGGGACCAGTGCTACCGCCATCACTGTAATCCGGGATTATCAAAATTGGATTTATGTCATGTTCTTTACTTAAAGACAATTAAATTCCTGGCTGGTTTCATGTCTGTTGGTTTTTTTTGGGGTTTTTTTTTTTTTTGGTATACTCGCAGCTACGAGAAAACATTTAAAACAAGCATATGCCTGAAAATAATTCATTATGAATTCTGTTAAATTCTCCCAACTGTTTTCATTTTACTTCCAGTTTTAGAGCAGTGTTTCATTGTATGCATGGAGGGAATGAGGCACCATGGAACCTGAAACCTGAATGAGACCTATACATTTTATTAGGGTATAAATAATAGTAATAATTTGAGGGAGCTCCTTGAATAACACAACAGAATGGGTTTTGGTTTATAGGATTGTACCTTGCCTTGTCTGTAGGGCTAGAATTGCAGGTTGCTTTCCCACAGATTAGCTCCTGCCAGTAAGAAGGTCATAAATGTCCACCTCAGCCACTGGCTATGTCTAAAATAACCCGATTTAATGCCTATATAGGGTGCCATGTACTTCTCAAGATACAATTTAAAGAACTTAAAATAGTGGAAAATATGTTTTTATTAAGGTGTAGTTGAGACTGTCATTTGATGGTAGAGACTGGGACAGAGAGCTGGTCCCAAGCATGTTAATCTGTAAAGGGAGCAAAGAAAGTGGTTAGTTGCACAGCCCCCCTCTGATGTGACCCTGGAGGGTCCAGGACTTATCTAAAATCCCTTTTCTTTTATAAAATAATTTTATTTTGAAAAAAGGGCAGGTGAGGGGGAGAAAAGAGAAAACTTCTTAAAACTCAAAACCAGAAACTTTTGTAACATGATTATTATTTTTTGAAATAAGGATTGTTTCTAGCCAGCTCCATAGGTTGGAATTCATGAAATGTACAGATGATATGGTACGTGGATGGCTGTGGACTTCAAGCACTTACTCTGTCTCCTTCTCTTGTCTCTGCTCACAAAGAATTCAAACACAAAATATTACTCAGGGGAATATAAAATGGAAAACTTGGTCTGAATAATATTTTGCCCTTTCACTTCCAACACTGTAGCAGATCAACAAGACCTTTCCTTTCCTTAAGGGGAGGTATTAGGAGATGTGTTGCCTTTGCTGGCACAACCAAACAGGCTGCTTCCTAAATCACCTGGTAGACAGATTTTCCAGTGGCAAAGTAATGTCTCCTGTGCCCATTCCCTGGTAGAGAGGTCCTTATGCACAATAGAAGGAGGCAGGAATATACAGTGAAGCCATGCACCAGAGATCCCTCCAGTGTATCCTCACAGCTAGTGACCGTGTGTATTCCCCAGGCAACTTTTTCGACAGAAGAAGAGCAAACGGCCTTCTGGAGTAATTCTTGTTTGCAGAGATTTGAGTGCAGCTGTCAAGTAAGGGCAGCAGAGCTAGTATTGTTCCACAGAGACTTGTGGCATCGTGGCCATGATGCAGCCATTTATCATCAGCCTCTGTCATTCTCAAACTGGGGCCTCTCACATGATAACACAGAGCGCTGACGCTCCTTTACTGACTTGGTCCCTGGTTAATCAGTTTGTTCAGGTTTTGAATGCTGTATTCAAGCATATTTTTAACAATGAAAAGAGCTCTGTGCTAAAAGAAAGGTCCTACGTATTTGAGTCACATTCTTTTCTTTGCAATCATTTCAGGTTTTGTATCACTTGATTTGTACTAGCTGTGGCTCATTATGAAAAGTATTTGTCAGTGTGGGCACTAAGGCACGCACAGCCCTACATGTGAAATTTAATTATGGGCATGGGAATTTCCTGTCCATTCCCTTGAAATATTGTTGCTTAAAACTTGATAGAGTGAAGGTTTTGCAAATTGGAAGAGAGAACCATGAAGGAAGATAGACAGAGGAATAGACAGAGGGGTCCAGAGATGTCTGATGTCTGGGGATTGAAGAAAAAAGCCAGGTTCCCTTAGGAGCAGTGAATGACCTTGGAGCTATTGGAACAGAGAAAAAAGAAGACACCCTGAAGGCACAGAGGGATATGGGATGGAGCCTGATGACAAACACTGAGGGATGGGTCCTCAAATGGAACTGAGAGAAAAAAGTGCTTGGAGGGGAGAAAGAAAGAAGGTTAGGGCTGGAGGGAGTCCTCTGGCCAAGGAAGCTTTGAATCAGAGGTTGTGAGCACAGGATGCATGTGCTGATGTTGCAATGCAAAGTACTCTGAAAAGCTACAGGATAAAATTAGCATGATTTTTATTTCATATATTTGCTCTGTCTCTCCCATCTCATTAGAAAGGTTTGAGCACGTGCCAGCTGCATGGCAAAGGCTGAGCCCTGGTCACTAGGGCACAGCCGGACAGGAGAGAGAGACTTTGCCTCTGGTAAATGAAGCCGTTTGCTGGGAACCTCCCTGCACATGCAGTGATGCAATTTACATGTCTCTGCTTGAGAGGAAGATTATACACAGCGGAGAAATCTTTCCTTACAGGTGGGCAAGCGATATCTTTGTTGTCACTCAGGAGTTTTGTTAGGCGGGGACTAAGCATTTCCTAAGTATTCAAGGACTCTGACTGTAGAATCTAATTAGGCTACAGAACTTTGCTTCATCTTTGAACTGCCATTTAAGAAAAAAACCCTGTAGTTTGTAGTCCCCTTTGCTCAATTTGGGTTGTTATACCATGATCACTGTTTCTGTCTGTACACTCTGTAACAAGCACCTAGCACAAGCAGTATGTCTCTCCATCTCCTGTGGAGCACAGCCCTGACCCTTAGCTCATGTTGGCTGCTGTGGGGTTTCCCCACTGGCAGAGCATCAGCCCTATCATGAGCATTATTTTATACAGGGGCATGGGGCAGAGATGGTCTTTCTTGGAGAGAAAGAAATGGTAGCATGTAGCACTTGTTCCTGCTACAGCATCACAAGCAGTTTCAGCACCATAATAGAACGGATTGAGGTTCATGAAGGAATTGAGGCTCCTTTAATTATCACTTTCTTTCTCCCTTTCTACCGTTGCAGGTACAGCTTCAAGAAGGAGTCGAGTAACACTGCCAGCTGCAGCCTGACAGCTAACAGTGGCATGTTAATCAGAAGAGCCTGAGGTATGGTTGCAAGCTTCTCAGGTATTTTTCTCTGCGTACCAGCATGATCCTGTCACAGTCACTCACTGGCTGCTTTTCACCGATGAACATTCAGCAGATTTCAGCCAAGCTTCATGATGGTTCTGTTGTCACTTGTGGTGCAGCTACAGAGAACTGGAAGTTATCTCCATGCTCTTGGGAGGGAAACCGTCAAAACAGCCAATAGCAGAGAGGTGCTACGTTGTCTTCCTGAGTCTGCAGATGGTTTTCAAATAGGGAGATGTAGCAGAATTCTAAAATCTGAAATGTAATTATGACAGCTGCATTTACATTAACTATTTCAGTACCTGAGTATTTTAGCAAAACATTCAAACCGTGAGCTTTTACTAGCTGTAGTTGTGTATCAGTTCTCTCTGTCATGATGATCTCCAGTTCAAAAGATGACTTTCAGCTTCCACCCTGTTAACTTCTGATGCTAGTTTTGGTTGTCAGTGTACATTGGCATGTTGGAAACTGAAAATGTGTGTGTATATATATATATATATACACTACTATGGAGATAGCTACTATGGAGGAGGTATGATAGGTCAGCAGCAGTTCTTCCTGAGGGCATCCCCTGGAGCACATCTGACCTGTACTCAATCGCAAGGCCTGAGCTGCAACAGTACCACTTTCCTAGTCATGGTCATTGATATACAGTATGAAGAATACAAATAACTGAATATTCATATGGCTATGGGGACAATATCACCTTTAGAACTTGAGATGCAGCTGAATTTCAGCTAAAACACAGAAACTGAAGACATATTTAGAATCAGAAAAAACTCTCTTCAAAGTTAAGATTGCTTTTCCATTTGAACAACTATCTTGCTTTATAACTTTATCCACAATAACATTTAAGACCTTTACGTAAGTCTAAGCATTATTTCTGGAGAAAGCAGAATGTGAAGTGTTTGCAACAGAAGGTGTTAGTATATCCAGCTGAAGGATGGAAATAAACTCATACAATTGTATAGAATATTCTTCTGGCTTTTTTTCAGTGCTATCGGCCATTGGACAATAGGATAAAAATATAAAACCAGACATATACTTGAAAACTAACCAACAGCCTTATTTGCAACTTATTTTATTTAACGCTACCACCATAGTCTCCATTGTTTGGTGCTGGAGTCATATAGTCTACTGATGTACAGATAATGTCACGGTCCCAAAGTAATAGCTTTCTGTTTATAGCATACTGAAAGAACAATGGTTGGGAAATGAAAACTTCAGAAAAACCTGAGACCTGAGATAAAATAATGCAAATACCTTATTTACCCCTATCTCGTTAGATTCCAACAAGCAAAGGTATATTTCATATTGATAGCAAGTTATGAAAGCATCTCTATCAATGTAGTTGCAGTCTAAGAACTCTCACACTTTTAAGGAGAATGAGAAGGGCACCCCACAAGACAGAGAAACTGAGAAAGGAGACTCAATAGAAGAAGATGCCAGGACTAAGTAGAGAAGAGGAGGAAAGAGCAGCTCACTGTAGACTGCAGTAGCTAGCAGAGTGCGGAAGAGCTCAGAGGAAAGAGGAAAAGAGACTGGGAAGAATAAAATGTTAAACTGTTATTTGTCCAAGGATAATGCTGAAGTAAAATATACAACTGTTAGCGAGATTCTGACAGATTTACAAGCATCATACCAAACTGACTCACTTGCTGGGACTATATAAAACATGCTGCTCCAACTAAATTGGCAAAAGGAAATAAAAAATGAATGGTTTGCACATAAAGAGCTAAATTTTATGTCCATTCACCATATGTCCTTTGCCACCTCAGAGAAATAAAGATCTGAAGAGTGTCAATATATTAAAAAAAAAAAAAAAGTTGGCCAAGCTGTACATTTTTAATATTTCCTAGTTCTTCCACAAGTAAAACACTCTTGCAGCAGGTCTGACTGCTGTCAGCTGCATTGGTTGCAGAATTCCACCAATGACAGATAGCGAAATGCAGACAATTTCTGGATCCCTTTTTCTTCTTTTTGGAACATGGGCTTTCTACGGAGAAAGGCAAGCCAGCTTTTTGATATGCATTCAGTTAGAAAACCGTTTCCAGGGAACGTGCTTACCTTGTAAACTTTTGGAGCTAGGACTGTCTTTTGTTCTGTGTTAGTGACAGGTGGCCTTGGTCTCTGAACAGGAGTTCTAGTTGCACTAATAATAAATAATCTTTAAAGATTACAGTAATTCTTGATTTGGAGGTGGCAAAGAGGTGCAGAAAGTAAGCCAGTCATTTATAAAAGTCCAGTCTAGGCTGGCTCAGCTTTTTCAGTGCTGTGAGCCAAATGTCAGCTTTGGGGCACCTCTGTAAGCCGATCTCTGGAGCTCCATCAGAGCAGGGTTCTCCTCCGACACAGGTGGGCTGACAGTTTACAGAGTAAGTGTTTGGGCATGTGGAGGTGCTTGGGGAGGTAATATGCCAGCTGACATGGTCCTGGCAGCCGGCTTTGACTCATGAGCTGCTGCTTTGATCTGGCCTTTTCATTGCACTCATGAGAGCTGCTTCATTTTTTTCAAACATGTTGATAAATTTGTCATTTCCCCCTGTATTTGCATAACTCGTGTAATCGCTATGAAGTGATTTGAGAGTTCTCTGTAAGTATTCCATAATCCGTGCTTGGGAGTTGTGTCATCTTGATTAGGTGTGATCGTGTAGGGTCTTGCGATTAAGGCTTTGTTTCTGTTCCTTGGCTGAATGAGAATTGAGACACTTAGGGCAGAAGAGCAGATGCCAGCAGCACTGCCTTCCTGCCCATTCTGTCAGGGAAAATGCCACATTTTCAGGTGGTATCTTCTAAAATTAATCTGCAGCAGACAAGCTTTCAGGCAGTGGGATATTAATTACTAGTCAGTATGAATGAAATAGATGTCAATCATGTACTGCAGGCAATCACTTACTAGAGAAATGCACAAATATGTAGCACTCAGTTGTATGCTTGCTCTCATGTAAGACCATGGCTGAGCTACAGTCTTCATGTTAGCAGACAAAAGACATTCAATAAGGTCAAGTAAGGTCAAGTAATACATGTATGCATACAACTATTGCAAAATTTACATTTTTGTTTCTTTTTTAATTGATTATTTTACAAAAATATTAATAGGCCAAAAATTGGCAAGGAAATTCAATTGTATAGTGTGCAAGTTGTGTACAGTTTGGAAACATTGTAGTAAACTGTAAGGCTGAATACAGACCCTTTTTTTTAACTACAAAGTGGTGAAGGGCTAAAATCAGAGCAAGAAGAAGAGACCCTTATAAAGAAGGGCACGTAATTCATAATACATTTTAAGGTGTGTGTGGAAAACTGAGGATTAGCCTGAACGGCCAGCAAAAGCTGGACCACACACAAGGTTCAAAGACAGAAAGACCGAGCTACCTTCAGTCAGTATCTATGGAAAAAAAATTAGCAATACCTTTATCTACTCATGCAAACACATCACGCTAATTTGCTCTGCTCTGCTCTGCCTCTTAAACCACGAGTTTTTGGTTTAAAGTTGCTGCAGTTACTCTCAAAAGCCTGTATGGTGCTGCTTATCCTTTTATTTTTTTTTGGTGGGGGGGTTTTGCTCTGACAGGTTGTTCCAACAATCATGAGACTTCAGAGGAGTGCCTGGCCAAGGTCCCTGTTCCCATGTCTCGAGAAGGACACAAGGCTATGAACTTCACAGCTGTCAGAGGTAAAAGCATGCCTTGCCTCTCCAGCCAACTGCTTCCTGTCTTACTCTCATCTCATGTGAATGTAAAGAAATGTAATCACACCAGTTTATCACCAAAGGAAGGAAAATAACAAGCCCTTACTTGTGGTCAAAGGGAGCAATCAGGTAACACATTTTGGCATCTAATAAGACAAGACCTAAAAAAAGTTACTTGTATACTTGACCTGAGTGGTTAACCAAAAATCAGCCTCATAAGAGTGTTTTGTTGTAATAACAAATTAGTGATGGAATCACGTAATTCTTTGATGCCATTATGTTTCTTTTCAAAGACCATGCACAGACAGTCCTGATCCCTGAACACAGCAGAAATGTGACAGCAAGGAACGGTACTTTTTTCTGTAGATCCAAGTCCTTTACTAGCCCTTTCTATTCCCTGTAAAAAGGGAATTCCTTTAACATAAAAGTTACTTTTACACAGTCGCTAAGCCTGCCATACAGTTCATTTTCCTACTGCATATGTTTGACATCTGTAAGAAATATAGTTGTACATGGTTTGAATATACAGCCCACCACTCAAGCCATGCAGAAAATCTGGAGGAGATGGCAGAAGCTCAAGACATCTGAACAGAACTTTTACTGTTAGAGAGGTACATGGGGGTTTCAACCAGAATGATCCTGATTAGCTAAAAAAAGGGGGAAAAAAAAAAAAAAAAGATAAAGTATTTCTCTCTTAAACATTGAATGGTGGGCTCATTCGCTGTTATAAAGCAGAAGCAGTGGGTCTGCAAATGATTCAGCAATGCAGTTGCAATCTCTCAGATGTTTAAGTCTGGGAAAAATTCTGTGATTTCTTCCTGTGCTGTGATAATTTAGGAACAATAGGAAATCATCAACTCTCATTTTTAGTTTGTCAGTAACTTTACTGTCTTCTCGTTTAAAGCAAATGATTCATCCTCTGCTTGTTTGTTTGTTTTTTTCTAATATGCCTCAGAAATTTATTAATTTGTACTGATCTCTTGTTTAGGCAAATAATTATCTAAATATTAATTTTATTATTTATTGGAAATAACACTTCACTATTTATTTTTTTTTAATTATAAGAGAAAGACAACATAAAACAATGACAAAAATATAGAGAGAATATAAAACCAGACAAGACTACCACACAGCTCAGCAGACATCAAATCCCAGAGTAGGATTCTCTGTCCTGGGCTCAGAGCAGATTACAGCTGCGGTATTAAAGGCCAGGTCCCAAGGGCCTTTCCTCCCACATAAATTAACTGGAAAGCAGTGGGGGTGGTGTGAGAACAGAGGTGGGCATTGGCAGTGTTGGGAGATCTGATCTCCTTCTATCTGGATGGAGTAGTGGAAGAACTGCCTAAGGATTTAAATTTAAGTGCACAGTCCTCTAAGGTAGTGGATCCTCTCAACGCTTCTTTATTTCAATATTTTGTGAAGGAACAACACCCAAAATACAGAGAATTGCACTGGCAGTTACCTCAGCACTGACATGGTGCCTGGCTCCTGGCTTGCAGTCTGGCCCTGGGGCAGAGAGAACCCAAGGGGTTTCTGGTCAAGAAACTCAGGCACAGGCTGAATACGACCCCAGACCAGAACTCAGCTTTCACATCCTAGCTCCAGCTCCCCAGGGCTTGGCTTGCCCTGGCCACCATGGCGCTGGGCTTTGGGTACCTCCTGTACTCGGTCTCAATACCCACCTACCAGACCTACCCTGCCCTCAGCATCTCACTGCTAAGTCCACCAGCTGGTGGATTACATCTCTTCTGTGGTTTTCTCTCTCTGTTACCCAGAGTTTGTCTCTGGGAGTTGTGTTGGCTACCCTGAAGGTGGGAGTCTGGAGGGTGGAGGAGATTAAAGTCTTTGTTACCTTCTGGAAGGTTCTTTGCTGGATAAATTTTCTATGTGAGCAAACCCATGAAATCTCATTGCTCACAACAGATATGGTCTTCAAAGGTTGTCTGGCCAGTGGAAATAGAAAATAAAAATATGCTGGTTTACTGTTTAAAGAGACACCTGGCAGAGTTCTGCCTTCTCTAGCCAACCCAGAGCAGTTTCAGCAATGCTTTCAAAATGGTGTGAGTGCCAGAAGTGATACGAAAGTGTATTGTCTGCTAAGTCCAGCTTTGTTCCTGCCAAAATATAACAAGGGTACAGGCAGAGTAAGCAGAGACAACTTGAGGTGACAGTTTGCAGGCACCTGATGTCTGCCATTTGGCTCAGCACTCCTAAGCCTGAACGCAGCTGTGGTTACTAAACACTGTGGCGGTAGCCAAGATGACTGTATTCAGTAGACAGTGGGTGGAATCACCTTTATCAGCCCTGCCAATAGCTTTTTTTCACTTTTCTGCTCTAACCCCGCCCATCCCAATTCTTTCCTGTGGGATGGGGAAGACGAGGCAGAGAAACTGTTAGCAAAACAGTGCAGATGCCCCATATTCTTAAGCTTCCATGCCAGGCCACTTATTTTTCACATGGGGTGCCTGTTTTAACAGATGAAATGTATTGATACCTCCGTTTTGGGAAAGGTCTTTTAAGCAACTAGCAAAGGAGGCTGTTAATTACAAAGAAAGAGTTCTATAGGACGTATTTGGCAGGGTGTAGGTGAGAACTGTCTTTTCTCAAGTGATTTCTAGCTCCATGAATTACAAACCTCTAATAGTTTCCTGTGGAGTGTCAGTCAGAGATGGAGATGGAGTCAGAGATGGAGACCTCCCCACATCATGTGGAGGTGACTGTTCCATGCCACAGCCTGTCCCACGGTCTGTGTGGAGATTGATTTGGGAGGTGAGCCACGTATATTAGTCAGACTACCGAGTCTTTACTCTTTTTTTTGTTTGTTTTTTTAGCATAGAGAAGAAAACAATAAAAGGGAGGGAGACAAGGGAGAAGGGGAGATAAAAAGGGGGAAGGTGGGAAGGAAGCACTGAGCAGGTTGATACCTGCGCTCCTGCAGAAGGCTGGGCTCTCCAGCATCAGTTTGCCAGTGCCTGTGAAAATTGTGTTACATCTTTTGGTCAGTTTTTAAAGTAGGTTCTAATTACTTATAATGTTTTTGATAGATCAGAAAGTAGTGGTGTTATAGCTGTTATAAAAATTCTGGAAAGAGTAAGCCAATTAAAATAAGACAGCTGTTCCAGGCTCTTCCAGCCTCCCAAGAAGACTGCTTAGACTGCATCACGACGCACACCACTTTTCACTGGCATGGGTCCACTGTTTGTGTCACAGCCAGACAGCTTGCATTAGAGTTTGGCCCGAATGTGAAAAAGCCCTGTTATTTGAACTTAATTGAGAAATACAGAGTCACAATTCAGGTTTTAAAGCTTTTTAATTAGTAAAAGGTTAGGACAGAAAATTCAGTATAGCTGTTACTGCTGAATCTGGTCAGGGTTTGGAAGGTGGATGTTCAGCAGGTAGGTGCTTATAGCAACGTTTATCCTTTGAGGGTGAGGAGCACCATCCAGCCCCCAGGGCTTCCCTGAGAGCAAGTGTGCAGTCTCTCCTAGCACTAATGTCATATGACAGGTTAAATTTACAACTCATGAGTGTAGGTGCCCGCCTGTGACCCAGGACTATGTTACAGATGTTGACAGAGCATCATATTCAGAGAGGTCTGGTGCCAGGTGAAATCCAGAACAACTCTATTTCCCACCACTAGAGTTACATCAGTGTAAAGCCACCGTAGGAAAAATCAGAATTGAGCCCAATAGGGAAATCTTACTAGAAAGTGTAAAGAGTTTGTAAGTCTTATTCAAGCTGTACTTGAGATGTGGAAGTTTTATTCTGGACCTGGTGTCTGGCTGCTTCGGGTGCTGAAGCTGTCTTAAAAAATACCTAAGGATTCTCTCATGTGAATATCTCTCACCAAACACTCTTCTACCTCTCAGTGAACTGCGAATTAACACTTGAAACAGAGCGCTCAGCCTTCTGCCACAGCATCATTTAGAGCAGTTTAGGAAGTGGGATCTTAGTGTTATACTACAATTATACTATAAGCTGTTTTGGCCTTTACCTATACCAGGACTGAAGGAAGGAAAAAAAAACCAAACCACCACATGTTTAGAACTAAGATTGGGATTCAGGATTTTCAATGATTTATTCATCCACCAAAATAAATTTGAGGACAACCAAAGTTATTTGCAAGCATGAGCTGAATTTGGAAAATAGCTTCAGATTAAAAAAAAAAAAAAAAGAAAAAAGAAAAAAAATGACCCAAAGAATCCAAATAGATTGGTTTGACATTTCCTAAACCGTTTCCTAAAGCTTTTTCAGACCAGATTCATAGGCACGCTTGAGTGCAGCTCAGATAGCTCATATAGAAGAGGAGTTCTGTTGCAGGGTGACAAACTACTTGCAAGCTAAAGTCCATGTGGAGGACAGTCCTCTGAAATGGCAGATCTGGTCAAAACTCCTCATCATGTCAAACGAGAATAAGGATTGGAGGGCAGCTCTCCTCCCTGTTGGAGATATAAGAGAGGACAAAGGAAAACAGTACATTTTGTTAGACTTGTTTTTGAATAAAAAATAGCTTCAGGTTAACTCAGGACAGTTTTTTTCCAAAGCTAGACAAAAATGATTTGAGTATATCTCCTTAGAGCAGCATTTCTGTGCAGCTCCCCTTAGCTGAGCCAAGCACAAGCACAGCCTACATAAGTAATGGTATGTCCCTAGGTTTGACGGACCACGAGCATGGATGAAGGAGTTACTGTATAGTCTTGTTCTTGATTTGGAATTATGGTAAACATTTATCTACTAATGCAAATCATATTCAGTCTATGAAGATTGATTTTCATATAATTTGACCTTGTCTAATAAGTCTTCTTGACCAGATGAATTACAGGGACTTTGCACTGATTTATTTTTGCTTATGCATAAAGTACTGTGTGCTTGTTCATTTATTATGCTTAGCACATCAGACTCAGGAAGATAATATTATTTGAAAATTAGATTTCATACGTTCATACTTTAACATAGACCTCTCTTCAGCTGTTTGACTTCCTATAGCCCCGTCTTCCAACATGAAGAAAATCCATAGAAAACAAATTACTTTGTTTTCTGAAGTCTGCATGTTAAATAATAATCCCAGAACTGTCACTGATCTGTGCATGCTCATGCTATGATGGAAGAAAAAGACTAAGCAATATAATGCTATTTCAAGCATTTTACTTTAAGCTGTGTCCACAAATACTGGTGTGATTTAATTATAATTATACCATTATTGTGTCACTACAGGGAGAATTTGCCATTATTTGATTACGTTACCCTTATTCTGTATTCCTTAACATATTTCAGTTTCTATTACTCTCTACATTAACTCCACCCCAAATCCAGAGATTCTTTGGATCCAAAGTTGCTGACATCAAAGGAAAGGCTCCCTTCCTTTTTAACAGTGTGTGTATATCAGGCTCCTGATGCCAACAGTGTCTTAAGGTCTTGAATGTATTTTAAACCATAACTATATATGAAGAGAATCATGTGAGGGGAAGATCATTATGATTGTAATTACACTTTTTCATATTATTATCTTACATTTCAGTTGAAGTAACCTCATGTTGCTACTTTCTTTTGTTTACCATGGTTCTTCCCCCCCCCGGCTTTGCTTACACTTGAAATATAAAAAAAAATCTCATGCCCATTTAATCAACTGCGCCTTTTAGAACATTTATGATTATAGTATATTTGTTTCAACACTGATTTCTTCAGCATCTCCCTAGATACCTCTTTGCATCTATTTCAACAAATTGCAGACTATTTATCATTATTAATTGTTTACAGGCCTTCAAGCGGTCCACGATTTATCTCAAATTATTTAATCTAGACCCCTCATTTTTTTAAAATATGAAACTGAATTATGTCATTTAGCCAATTACCCAAGTAAATAGGGAGTGTGGTTATTCTGCTCATTAAAAAATGGTTGTGTTTTGGCAACTGTATGGTTGGGACAATAGACACAGCCTCTATAAAACTCATCTAGTCATGTGTGTATATATATCCTTCCAAGGATACATATATACATATATATGTATATATCCTTTCAAGCAAGTAATAATAAAAACTTATTCACTGTATGATTCTTATATGTATCTATACACATACACATATATATCTGGAATCACTTTTTTTTTTTTTTTAAATAAGATTTTAGCTGTGTTAGAGTTTAAGTGTTTTGGGATTCTCCACCTATAGGGCTATGATTCTGCAAAATATTTAAGCATGTTACAGCACTGAATTGCACTGGTATCAATAGAATTAATGTGCCTGAAAAGATGCAGTTAAGCAGCAGAACTTGAAGACAAACCAATCATAAAATAACTTTGGATGGTTGTTCTATTAATGAAAGTGTGAATATTTAAATGGTGGATACTTCTTACTGACTTACCAATGACAGAAGCAAGCATTGAGTCCTATAATGAAACTAGATCTATTTCTTATGATGATAGAGATCTAAGTTTTAGCCCTTCAACTACTCATATTTTGAGATTGGATAGTGCGCCTCAGAAGCATATAATTTTATCAGAAAAATATCCACATTTAGAGGAAAAAATATTTCCCAAGAAGGCTGATGAAAATTAAATATCAGGTGTTTGAAACTGCTCAGGTGTTAAAAAAATTAGAATTTGCTGAAGGGAAAGGAATTTGTACCCAAGGAGCAGGCTATGTGTTAAAAATGCATGGAAAAAACTGAAAACAAACCCACAGGATGCATTGTGGAACCATGTGATAAAATCAATTTCACAGTGAATCATGCAGCTCTGCAGTTGAGTGTTGATAACTCATGATTCAGCTGAGAGTCTGAGAATATTTAGTATTTCTTTTAAAGGCCCAACTCTTAAATTCATATGATTACAGAGGGAATTCCAACTTTAATTAAATTGAAGTAAGTCCCTGCCTGCAGAACAGTGCTACAAGCCATGTTCATGTATGCTCTAAAGACTTAGAAATCAAAA
Source organism: Athene noctua (assembly GCF_965140245.1). NCBI lineage: Eukaryota > Metazoa > Chordata > Aves > Strigiformes > Strigidae > Athene > Athene noctua. The sequence continues at coordinate 123,179,517 of NC_134038.1, forward strand.
GACAAATAAAAGCAACCTGTAAATTTTTGTTTGTATAGACTTTTATTGCTATTAGATTGTAAATAAGCTTTATTTGTTTCGTCTGGAGATTGCTTTATTCAAAATGAGTAACAATCTACAATACTGAACGAAAGAGGGGAATACAGTGAAATGAGACAACCTACAAAGCATTCTATTTAATTTAACACAGGATTGCAGAGTGACAAACTCTGTCTCTGTGAACTAAAGCACTAGCAATAAAGGTTAATGAGGTAAGAGCAAAAATGTAATCTACCTTAATGCTAGTGAAAAGATCCACCCAACTGCTGTGTGTTTCCAACTAATAAAATAGGATCGACATGCATTACCAGCTGTGTGTAAGGAACCCAATAAATGATGGAGCAACAGACAAATCCTTTGTCTGTTTTCCCCTATTATTTTTGCATAATATATTCAGTGGCTTTATTAAAGAACAAGAAAGTTTTTTCCAAGAATTACCACAAATTTACTCCTTTGAAACTTTGGGGTATCCTTTCAGCATTTGCTCTGATCAGTTACGGAGACCATAAACACATATATAAATAATGACAGCATTACTGAGGTTGCAGAATCAAGCACCCAAAATAGCAAGTGCCACAACTGAGGTTTTGTGTAATTCCAGTCTTTTATGAGCTTGTATCTAAGTTTGACTAGCATGGCTAGTAAATCTTACCACTTGCACGTAATGTTGAAGATTGGTCTAAGATCCAGAGAAGTGTTTGTCTGTCCAAAACCTTTTTCTCCAACCAGTATAATTTGATTTCATGAAAGATACTACCTGTGACTGCAAATCTCACTTCACAAGTATTTCTGATACAGTCTTTAACTGGTGATATATTATGTTTTGTACTGAACAACCATATGCAGCACTTAGTCACTCCTCTTCGCATAGCTCTTCATCAAGTGTGTTCCCTGCAGGCTAAAGCCAACTAGTTTCTAAATCCAGTCTCTCCTGCCTCACACTCCCTGTTTTGTCATCACTCTCAGCTCCCAGGTTTCTTGTCTGGCCGGTCCCAGTTTCACCAGTCACTGTCTCTCTCTGCTGAGTCAAGTGGCTCCTTCCTCTTGCACCGTGTATGAAAGTCACTGTAAACACAGAAATGACACGCTGCTTTTTCTTGTTATGTGTTAAGGAATTAATGCCGGGAAAGTACACAACTTCACCTGCATATATTCGGTTGGAAAAAGCCTACTTAGATGTTCCAGTGACAGCAGATGCACAGTACAGTCACACAGGAGTCTGGAAGCCCAGGAGAATCCTTTGTGGTGTGAAGGGAACAGCACATGCGTGCTGTAATCACACCAGAGCTACAAGTAGATGGAGCATACTCCATTCACAAAGTGAGTGTTTGGGTTTTGGAGATCTGTTCAATTCCTAGATCTAGAGTTTCATGAAATGCATACACACAAAACCTAAACAAAGCTGCCCTAAGAAGGTCCTCCTGCCTGACAGTTCCCCTGCTTCTTGATCCCTATTCCTGCCAAGGTGTGAATTCATTGCTCTTCACATAGGGCTGGCTGATAGAGCTGCTTACAGGGCCATCCTGTGAGCTGGCTCATAGAAGTTAGTCTGGTTCAAAACCACAGTTGGGTGTATTCACAACCTTTTACAACATAGTTAACTCAGATTTCAACACTGAAGCTGCTAATTCAAGTGACAGCGGCTGCAGTGTAAAATTTCATCTGGGGTGCTGTGTCTACACCAGTGCCAAAAGAACTATTTATAGCAATAATATTTCTTGGGATACATCCTATGGTCCTCAACCCTGTAGCACACTAATCTACTCTGTAAAAAAAAAATGTCCCAAGGAATTGTCCTTTTTGGATGGACAAGGAGGGTGGTGGAGAGGCACTGAAGCATGTAGTAGAGTGGCTTTGCCATGCCTCCATAGTTACAGGATCATTACATTAGCAGTTGATGAGTTTTGCTGGTTTTAAGTTAATACCTCTTGCTGATTGGGTCAGTCAATATAAACTACACATAGCTTTATATTTGATTTAAGTTTGCTTTCTATGTGCTTAGGATTCAGGTCAGGGCAATGTTCCAAAATGTCTATTTCTGCTTATTGTGGTTTTTGAACATGCCCTATCTTTTCTGCTTTTAGTCTTCCTGCCCCTTTATACCGGTTGTCCCTGCCTGCTCGACTCAGTGCGGTGGCAGCAGCAGGCACTGGAGACAGCAGATAGTGGCAGAGAACATGGGTATATTTCGATACCCTTCAGTATCTTCCAGTTCCCCTCTCAAACTGTCCTTGTTCTAGATCTGAACTGAGAGATACTCACAAGTCATCGCTGTATGATTAAATCACTATGTTATGAAGACAAAACTAGTGAAAATTAGGCCTGAACTTGTTTGTGGGAAGAAGAGGTAAAGCACCACAGGGTTTAGTGGAGCAGCTCCTACTGACGCAAGGAATGAATCTGGAAAAAAATGAAGTTAAGTTCTGAAGTTCCGTGCTTTCATTAGTATTTACGTTTCTTTAGCACCATGGGACCTTTCTCTGGATTTCAGTAGCAGTTCATGAGACTGTATCTCTGCAATCCCATTGGGTTCTTGTCAATAGGATTGTTGTGCTTTCTCCAACAAGATTATAAGCGCTCATTTGCTTTCAGCAGAAGTTTTACCAAGCATCTATTCATATCGTAATGGATTATTGACATAACACAGCAGACTGTTATGAAGTATTCCACTATGTGTAATTAGAGAGTATTTAATCTGCATAATAAAAATCCATATGAACAGTTGTTGTCATTCATGCCCAAAAGCTGCTCATCTAAATGAAATATCTAGCTTGCCCCATAGATTTAGAGATGCAAAACAGCATTTTGAAAAAATCTCATCTAAATTCAGGATTGCCAAAAAGGTGCTTTTACTCAGCAATCCAGATGTGGGCAATCTGATTTTTTTTTCCAAAAAGAATTAAAATAAAATGTCATATAGATTTGAATGTTAACTTCCGATTTTCAACTTGGATCATGTTTTTACAGCCATTTGAGAAATCTTTACTTTCCTATTCCTCATGCCTTTGGTAGGATGCCAAGGCAGTATACAAGGAGCTTGCTCAGGGTCCTCCTGCCAGGTCTGGGGAGGAAGGGTGAGGCAGGTTCTCTGCACTGTGGGGCCTTGTGATCTTTTTAACAATCCATCCACCCAATGCTCCCACACCTGCATAATGGGCAAAAGGTCAAACTAGCATCTGTATATCATTTGAGACCCACTAAGGTATGTAAAGTAGAGCTTAACTGGGAATATGAGTGGTTCATAGAGCATCATTGGGTGCTCTGTAATGGGAGAATTTTTTAGAAAAGTGAGCAAAGAGAAACTGTGACTGATAATGCAGTCTGATAAGGCTGAGTGAGAAACCAATAAGAGAAATGTCTTATCCCTGTAGACTGCCAGGGCTTCCTTCATGAAAGCTTTTACTAGATCAAAACTTGCAAAGAAAGCAGTGCTAGCAGGAAAAATGAGCTCAAAATATTTAATGTTTGTTTATATTTTAAAAAATTTGTTTTAATAAACATTTTTGTGTTTTTTGTTTTGCAAAGGAATGGTCTTTACTTCAAAATTAGCCAAAGCTGAAGGATATTAACTTTCATTGTAAAGAAAGGATCTGTTCAACCACTGCCACTGCTTGTAATGTCGTGAAAATCCATCTGTAAGTAGCCTGAAAACAGATAAATGAAAAAAAAAAAAAAAAAAAAAAAAAAGAACAGAAGTAAAACCTCAGCTACAATTTTCACATCAGCCTTTTACGGTCAGAATACAATACAGCCATTTTGTGGTATCATAAAGAGTTGTTAGTTGTTCTGGTGATTTAAAGCCCTAAAATTGTCAGCATAGTCTAGAATATTATTGTGCACAAAAGAAAACTACACTGCATAAATTCCATAGTACCTTTCCATTTTGGCATCACAATAATCAACTCAATTACTTGAGAAAAGGCATGTGTAGGGAGTACAGTGGGCTTGTCATGGCATTCATGAACTGGGGGGGTTGTGGTGGTGATGTTGAATTATGCAGAAGTGTGGTTCACTAAGAATTGAAAAAATGAAAAAATTATGCTGACACATGAAGGTACAGCAATATCCAGGTGAGCAACTCCTAGAAAGCAACTTTTCAGCACCTAGTGCAGAACTCTTACTTTCGTATCTAGAAATTAATGTCACATGAATGCGTAATAAGTTATTCTGGAATTGATCCTAATTCTGGTATTTAACTTTGGAATATTTGTCTTCACAACTTTTACAATGTTCCTTAAATACAACTTCTAGCAATATGTGAATTTAGATGGCCAGATTCATAAAATCCAGGCTCCTCCAAATCACAAGTACAAGTGCACTTATTTGTGGTTCTCAGCCAAGGAGGTAGGATTTTGAGTTTATTGTAATTGAAACTAAAGAATGTTAATTTTAGTGTATGCATAAAACACTTGGGGCTATCTTAGAGTCCCAAGATTTATTATCAACCCAGATATTATACAGAGCTTTCAAGAAACAAGACTCTGAATGTCTGAGGTTTTTTTAAAAAAAGGCAAATGCAATAAGAAATATGTTGAAAGACGTTCTAAATCCCTTCATCAGAGAGAGAGAGATAAAAATAATAACACTCGGTAGCTAAAAAATACAATCTGTGGAAATCTTAATGAAGCCTAATGACTCATGTGAGCTGTATTGTTAAATTTACTATCCCCATTTTATAGCTAAGAAAAAAGAAATATGAAAGTGAACACTAACATTTTCATCTTTTGGGTGTATTAAATTTTGCAACTTAATCCATATTCTTACGTGCTAGTGAAAGAGAGAAGAATTGAGTTCTTATTGCAAGTAAAAATTAAACTATCACATAAAGGGGGGAGAAATTTGCAAGGGAGAGAGAAAAACCTCCATTCTGTCAGGCAGCTAATGATTAGTGACCCTAAGAGGGGTTGTTTGAAAGCAGAATGCTGAAAGCTTTGAAAGGCCAGCCACCCGTACATCTTTCCTCTCTGAAAGAAGAATGTGTATTTCAACAGTTCTCAGTCAATGTCAGTTTGGTCTTCTCTGTCTTATGGAATCACAGAATCATTCGGGTTGGAAAAGACCCCGGGAATCATCAAGTCCAACCATCAGCGCTACTCTACAAAGTTCTCCCCTACACCATATCCCCCAACATCTCATGTAAACCACCCTTAAACACATGCAGGGATGGTGACCCCACCACCTCCCTGGGCGGCCTATTCCACTGTCCGACCACTCTTTCTGTGAAAATGTGTGTATATATATCTGTAGAACGTATATATGCACACATAGATGTGTGTATATATGTATGCATAATGCATATGTAAATACTACGAAGTACAGATTTTTTATTCCATATCAGTATAAATATATGTAAACTTTGCTCAATTTTTCAGCTTCTTTTTGGCCAAAACTTTGTCAGCTGTTACCTCATTCCCTTACTTGGCATAGACTGCTGGACTTTCCCCTGGGGAACCTGTTTTTCTACTTCTGATGGCTGCTGTTGTCTTAGCTGCCCTAGGGAAGTGCACATCCCTGGCAAGATGTACAAAGTTGGATTCAAGTCCTGGACATGTGGGGATCACTGCTGTTTATCTCTGAGAACACTTAATGAGGAAATCAGAGGGTTCTAGAAAGTCAAACAGCCTGGAGAACAAACTGTCCAGCTGACAGCTCTTGGGTTGGTTCATGTTTCTACAACCAGAAAGAAGAAACAAGCTTTTGACAAAGAGACTGCTGGCTCTTAAGCTGTGGTTTGGTCAGATGTAGGTCTACAAAGGTTGGCTCTTCACCTTTAGCTCAGACCACGTCTTCTGAGATCTCCTGGTTTGGAACAGAACCTCGTGAGACTCTCCAGAACAGCTGTAATTCTCACATTGCTAAGATCTGCAATGGTACTCATTTTGTTCTTTCCAGACTCATTCATAGAGAGGTCCTTGTGTGTAATGATTCCTTCTTCAAATAGCTTCTGTGCGTGCTGGGGTTTACCAGCCTCCTTTGTATCATTAAGTAACTTGGCTGTTGTTTTGACAGGATTTACCTTTATAACTTGAACATTCCTTTACACTGAAAATCCTTCAGAAGAGAAATCAGAGGAATCAGCTCATGCTGATCAACGCTTGCTCATCTTCCCTGGGAGTCAAGAAGGCTTTCCTCTCTTTTGTTAAACATTTCTGGAGGAACTACTAACTCCATAAGCAAAAGCACAAGGCAAAGATCATGGTCTCCTTATACACTGACCTGTCCTTTTGAAACAGGAAGGAAGGGAAGAAACGTTTTTCAGTGGGTTCTGCTTCCACAGTGTTCTTCAAGACACAAGAGCAGACTGAAATCCTCTCACCCATTTTTACAAATAGGGAGCTGTGTTATCACATTATTCCTCCACCCTAACATGGCCAAAGGAATTTTGCGTGGTCTTAATTGACTTGTTTCTTGTATAGACCAAGCCCTTTCAATCCATCATTAATTTAAAGGTTTTCCTTTGATTAATAAGGGTACTTTTTGTCCCCTTAAAGAAGTCCACTGAATCAACTTGGTGAATATTCCCTACCACCAGCCAGGGGTTGTCCCCTATGCCTTTGATGTCCACAGGAGGTACCAGTCTTTCTACCCTCAAGCTGGTTGGTCTCTATAGTTCTTGTAAGATGGTTCCTTGATTTTTCAGTTAGAGGAGTATGCCTTCCCAGAAATTTCTCGCATGACTGTAGACATCCAGTAGATAAGATAGTATATGACTGTGGTGATTCTTCCATGGCCTAAGGCAGGTTTTTCTTCTCTACTCCTAAGCTTTTAGTTCCCTAAAACACTGCTTTTCAGTGCCAAGACTTCCTAGTGCTGAGCTTGCCTTCAGCAGCAGTAGGCAATGGCTCTCTGGATTACAGTTTACCTGTTATCCTGGTTGGTGATATCCTGATAAACAACAGTGCAGATTTCAGCAGACACATGCAGCAAGTGTGCTGATGTACGATAATGATTTATAGGACAGGACTTTTTGATCAGCTTGTTTGAAATGCCCCTGACAGTCATACCCACATTGTGTCAACAAGTGGATGGTTTTCCAGTGGGGTTCGCTGAATGTTTCTGAAACTCTTCCTATCAGGAGCTTGCTTCTCATTGCCTTGTAAGCTTGTTTTTATATCTTTGGTAGGACACTTTCCAAATCTTGTTCCATTCTTCATTCCTCAGTGAAATCAACCTTACAGTTATTTCAGTCAGGAGAGTAAAAGGAGACAGGCTCCTGTATACTGCCTCTTTTAGAATTTACCATTTATAGTCATCCTAAATGCCTTCCTAAATAGTGTCAGAATTCTCTCTTAATTGGGAGATGGACTTCTATCAGCTGTTCCTAAGCTACACGCTTCCAGGACTGAGCTGTCTGGCATACCTTTTCTATTGTGTCTCTTGCACCAAGACAAAAATTATCTGGCTAACCGTGCTTGGATACAGTTACACTGACAGTATGAGTGACATTCAGCCACATATCTCAAAGAAAAAGAGTTACAGATAAGCTACCTTTCTTATGTTACTTTTCTACTCAATTAGCCATTTAATTATGTTCTGCTTCTCTTTATATTTTTGCTTTCTGGACTTGTGTTTTTCTTCAGCATTTGCTTTATCATCTAGCATCTGACATTTGCAGTCCTGAAAAAGATACAGTGCTTCGTTTTTCAAACAGCTGCAAATGTTAACGTTTCTGAATTTTGTCTTGCCTTGGCTGCAGTTCACATTCACCACAGCACTCCTATGAGTTGTTTGTATTCAACACAATTAGATTTCAAAAGTCTTGCTGTAACTTCAAATATAGTATTACTTGTGTGTTGTGTCCAACTGTAAGTAGTATGTAGTCTTTTCATATTCAGAGTGATAATCCAGTCTTTGCACGTAGCAGTCTTGCAAAATTTCTGCTATGATTTATTCTTTCTAGCTTTTTGCTTTTCTTCAGATCTTGTCTGCAGACTTCTACAGAATTGTTTCACTTCCTACAAACAATGGATTTGCCCAGAGGCTGCTTTGGTCTATATTTTATTTCAAACCTTTGTGCAATCTTTTATGTGACTTCTTGCAAATTCGCTCTGATTGTATTTTGTGGATTTATCTATAAAGTCTCCAGTTTTGTTTTGCAACTGTATCTCTTTATGGATTTAAGTTTGATACTTATAAAGCATCACACATCTCCTTTTTGGTTTCTTATAGGATACTGATACTTCTTCAACTTTACCTTCCTCTAACTGAACAATACTCTTAATTTCTTTGTGCTGTGTAACAGCTGTCTTGTTCTTTCTTACCCTGCACGTAGGTTATTCATCTAATCTGGTACATCTGACCAGCAGTATTTTTAGGCCACTTTTTCATCTTCTCAGGAATAGAAAAAATTCTTGCCCTGCTTTGCTTCAATTTTCTAGTGTATTTCTGAAAAGTTAGAGACATGGTGTAGTCATTACTGGTTTCTCCAAGACATCCTTTACTTGCTATCTTTTATTCTACTTGTGTATCTATTCCATTGCTGGTACTACATTATCTTCTGAGGTGGCAGTGAAACAGAACTTCAAATCAGAATTCAGAAGTTGTTATAACTAAAGAGGAACCAACCCTGGGGAAAGATCTGCTTGTTCTACTCCATCAGGTGGATAGCACTGACAAAGTATAGCAAGAACTACTTCAAACCAAAATGCTTCTTAAAGTGCCTTTTACCATGAGTGTTATTTAATGTTCACAGGTGTTATGTACTTAAAACTGTCTCTGAAGTTAAATGAAGAAGGAATGAAATGGTATATTTATGCACTATATTTAAAAGACCAAGGTTAAAAATTGTAATGCCTTACTATTTAGACGTTCTTACATTCAATTAAGTTATTCAATGTTGTTTTTTATGGACATATTCCAGAAAATTGCTTTCAGTTCTGGAATGACTGATCTCCTTATAATTGAGTGAAACTTGGCAAGCCTCAGGTCTACAAGGAGCACAAAGAGCACAGGTACAATACTTTGCTATAAAAAAAAGATTTAATTAAATACTGTATTTCTAAAATCACTGTAGCTGAGAAACCACCATGTTGCTCAGGAAAAAGGCAAAATGTAACCAGAAAATAGTAAGATCCAATTTTCTCATTCCTCAGCTGCAAAATCTTTTTACCAAAATAAATCTGTATCCTGCTTCTCTTTCATTCTAATAAATGTTTTGGCGACTTGCTGGCGAAAATAAAAACAGGAAGAAAGACAATAGTTTGTGAAGAGTCTTTTCACTTGGGAAATATTACTTTATAGTAACTGTAGTATAATCTGTCATAACTCCAAATATAACAGAGAAATACAAAAAGAAAGCAACAATGATAACTGCCTCCCCGGGTATTTCATGGTAATTACAGCTCTCTGGCTGAGAGAGCTGATGGCTAAAGGCAATTTAGAACATTTAAACTGACCAGTTTGATTTTCCTCCTTTTAGGTCGAGATCACTCTATTAACAGGCATGTAGACTGACAGCATATCCAAGATTTTCTGGAGTGAGGTGCAGTTTTAGGAGACACCATTCAAAAATATGGGTAAAAGAATGACAGAATCAACCATACGATAACTGAAGTGTATTTAAAATGATAGCCAGAAGAGTATTGTGACCACCATTTACAGTTTACCTTGACTGCCGTTGCTATTTTGTACAATTCTTAACATGGAGATGATGTGTCTAGTTGTCCTGTACATACTATTGCAAAATATTTGCTGAATATTCTTTTCTATGAGGCAAATATATTTTAAAATGTAGATTACCAGATTATTATCTTCAGCAGTGAGCCATGGAGAGAAATTTTAGAAAGCTGACTACAACACTATTTAACATTTTCTATAAAGACACACAGAAATTCCAGCTCAGGAGGGACCCATTGCTGCAGCCATGTCTCTTTCCACATTGGTTTTGTTTTCAATGTTTCAGTACTCTGAAAAAAACACAGAGGTGACAGGATTTTGGCACAGACACGCAGTACTGTAGTTATGGAAGTGCCATCATTTTGGTGCATTTTAGTCCTGTGCCCAGTGTGAACAGGAAAAGTAGTGTGGAGAGTGGGGGCAAAGTCTGCTACTGGGCCTGAACATGGGGCGCAGCTGTGGCAAGTTAGCTTACTTTTAATTGCAGAAAGGCCTAGGCTGCATTTTTTAATACTCCTGGGAAACCAGACAACACTAACAGTCACATATGCACCCAGGGGATGAGTAAAAATCGTTCAATATCAAAACAGAGACCAAAAAATCACAGTTAATCTTTCCAGCAGGAAACCTCGTTATTTTTCACCTCTTGTGTTTGAATGTACAGCATTCTTCAACATAAAACTTCAGCAAAATACTAGGACAGGATTGTTCCTATACTTGTCATGAGCTATAGCATTCAGTGGGTTCTTCCTCATCTCTGTCAACCATTTAGAGAGCAGGTGGTCACAGACACATCTCCTGCTCCACTGATCTGATTTGGCTTGTTTTTCATGGCCAGAGTACTTGATCCATTCTCAGCCGGATCTGCTGACAGAACAGAGTGGTTTTGCCCCAAAGTCTAGTCCTTTAAAAGGAAAAGCTACCTTGTTAAAGGCAAGTTAGATGGTAGTGTAGGACTTTTGGCTAGAACTTGTCTATTATGAGCAGCCTCTGGAAGGTTACCAAATGCTCATTCCCAACTGCGTGGCCTAAATCAGTTTTTTTTTCTCCCAGAAGAGTCAGCAGGAGTGGCTGCTGGCACATACCAGGAGAGAACAAGAAGGGCCATAGCTCCGGGCACCACCCTGCATGCAGCTGTGCCAGTAGAAGACAAATATGCCCAGGTCCCTTCTCCACAGCCCAGGCAGAGGCTGGTGGTGCTGGGCTGAGCGGGCAGCCGGGGGAAGGCGGAGGGGCTGGGTTGGATGGGGAGTGGGAGGAAGAGGTGGCCGTGCAAAGCAGCGGGGGGAGGTGCGAAGAAGGGGGACCATGGCTGCAGGGAGCTGCTGGTGGTCTCTAAAGCTGAAGGGCAGGCAGGATGGCAGTTGCTGTGCTACCTGGAGCTCCCTGCAGGCAAACCTCACACCACAGAGCTCTGGGAAGAGCGGGCACCATGCCTTTCCTTAGCTAGGATTGACAGACAACCCTTGTAACACAGAGCAGTTCTGCATCTCATATGATCATCATGTAGGACACAAGCTCTTCTGCACGTTGACAGCAATTAGCCTCACAACTACAGCTCATTTGGACAAGCTCAGTTTGTCTGCTTCACCTGCCATGTGTATGATTTGCTGTGCATGCACAAAAGTGTGCACATGCAATGCAGTTAACTGGGACCATCCTGGCCTTATACTTACGATTTCTATCCCTGCGTTTGATAGGACCGCAATCACTGATGGCTGGTGGCACATAAATTATCTGTCACTGACCTGCGAGGGCAGCCTGCACCCAGCAGGAGGTACTGCAGAGAGAATTCTTTCTGCCCTTTCCTCTAACATGATGCAAGAATAAATCACCTACTCAGCTCTAAATGGTGCTTAAGTGATATAATGGAGTCCTTCGCTGTCCTGTAGACGGAGATAACAGCACTTTGATCTAGCACTGATTAAAACTCTGTTAGTCTGATGTTTGTTTACTGTTTTAAAATAAATATTTTACAACAAAAATAAAGTTGAAAAATAGAATTTGACTATAAAAGCAAATCTGGGCTAAATGGAATAAGGACAAGAAGGCTGTTCTTTAACATGAATATTTTTATTGAAGGATATCCTAAAGGCATGCAAGGGACTTTGACATCAAATTCCTTAATATTTGGAGGATATAAGAGAGTTTTGGAGCTTGCATTATGGGTCAAAAAAGAAGAGAATATTTGTTTGGCCTCTGCAACACAAGTGAAACAAATTAGTGGATCTGTAACTATCACATCATTAGCACTGCTATTAAAAGTGGTTGCTTTTTCCAGATCTCACAGATAGTTTTGTTTTTGTGAGGCATGCTATGCTATTGACAAGATATTAAATACAGTCTTGTAACTTTTTGATACTTTGTGCTGAAAGTATGACTCATTAGTATGACTGACATGAAAGTGGATCCAGATAACACCACAGTGCAGGTTCCTACCCTGTGCTACCTCTCAGCCTGCCAGTGACTGAGAATACGTGTCAGGATCATCCACTACCTAAGTGATTTCTTCCTATACATGCCACATGGGGAAGTCAATATTTATACCTCACACTTGATAGAATTCATTAAATATATTTTGCTAAATAACACTCTATATTACATATTCCTTGTCTAATATTTGCCCACAGAAGAAGTATTTGTGATGTGAATTGAATGCCTGGTTAAGAAGAACTAAATGAGTAAAACATATTTAATATTTATTTGGTAGCACAACACAATAGACACGGGGGAGGTGAGAGAGAATGCAAATGTATGAGAAAGAAAAAGTGATTAAAGGGCATAGACAAACCAGGAAATATTTCTACATGACTTACAGTGATTCTGAAAAAAGTAAGCAGTAAAACAAGCTCAGATAATTGGATTTTAGATTTTGAAAGTTAAATATTTTAAATAACAAATAATACTTAAGGAGGACTGTAAATGACTATTCACAGCAGACATGCTTTGTCTAAAAATATGTTGCTTCAGGCGAACTCCAGAGGTGACCCACTTCTCTTAAGATCTGGACCATCTGAGTTCTTCATGCTTAGGGCACCTTTTATCTTTGGTGACAGGTTCTTAGTAGGAGGAATCTTTATTTTTACTTTTCTATTGTTTTAGTCTGCGATGTAGAGAGTGAAATTCATACCACAACAAAATCTAATAACAACGCAACAAAACCCCCACGTTGTTGAGAGCTGTTGAAGCTCTGTTAAAGACTACTTACTGGAAAGGGTAGTTACGGAGAAATTGTATTGGCTAATGGGATTTTGTGAGAAATTATATTGTGGAATTTTGGCAAAGAAAATGTTCTGCATAGTAATTTGTTTTTCTGAAAATAACATTTTGCACTAGTAATGAAAATAACATGTCCTGCTCTGTTTTCTGAAATACATTCATTCCCTGAGAGCAAATGGAAGTCACAACTGTACAGGTAGAGGAAGGATTTTGGCCATTTATGTTATGGCTTGAAGAAAGCTCAAATAGATAATTGACCAGCAGCAAGATGCTGTGATATGTTTAACACTGAACTTTCAATTTTATAAGCAAGTGACTGCAAGAATATAAATGTAAGAAAAGCTGTATCAGACATTATAATGCTTATTTTAGCAGTTATGTGTTTGCGTATGTAGCTGTGGGTAGGATTTCAAAGGTGTCCTTTTGGTAAATATAATATGGAATAATCTGACCTTATTTCCTTATATTCGCTTCTAGCTATGTTATTTTTCTGCTATGTGTGTAATTGTGATCATCCAATCCAGACTGGTCTTCCTAGGAAATTACTTTGGTATCTGCATAGACTGGAATTCCTCTGGCATCAATGGATTCTTTTTTTTCCTAACCACAATTAAGTGCACTGTTATATTTAATATAGAATATGAAGGGGTTTTACAGGATCTTTCTTAGAAGGACACGTGTACACATACATCATGTTGATGGTCTTCATATGTTTAGTTAGTTCTGCTGGTTTTGCACTGTATAACCACAGTCTGCCAACTTAGTTAAAGCAAGCCTGAAAACTATTTATATAACTTGAAATTTAACTTTATGAAGAGAATACTTTGAACATCCTGAACAAATTTCCAAATATTACCCTGAATTTTTAACTGGACGGCAATTAAAAAAAAAACCCCAACCTGTGGAAACATCAGTCTTGAGTAAATATTGTAGTTTATGTTCACCTCTCATAGCTTTCAGTTCACTCTCTGAATGGACTCAATCCTTTTATTAAATTTGTATCCCACAAACCAAATGCTGTCCATGTTTAATTCCTACATACTTTTGCTGTAACAAGCTCTTCTGTCGTACTGTTAGCATGTTGTGCTTCTAGTTGCACAGTTTCTCTGTGCATGGTCATAGTTACATGTTATATGTATTAATATGTCGATTATATATAATATATGTTATAATATGTACTAACGTATATATATATCTATATGTAGTAATGTATATATGTACAAATTCATTTTATGTGATGTATTTTTGATTTTGGATTTGCCTGACTGTTTTTCTCTTCTCTGAAATTTTATGGTGCTAGTACCTTGCTTTCTCATGAGGGTACCTTGGCAAATGTCACAAACATACGTACCTACCATGTTAATAAATGAGAGATGAGTGTTATGTACTGACAAATGAAATTGTATAATCTTCATAACAATACGCAAATTTGCCGATGATATTTAAACTTGTTATTTTCATTCGCCAAATCAAATTCTTTTTTTAATTATTCCTAACAGCTCCTCTGTGACAAAGCAATGAGTACAAGGAGGAACCAAGCAGAAACAAAACAGCACTGGAAGCATTGCACAGTGAGTTAGAATCAACTGAAGTAGTACGATTCTATGATTCTATGGTAAGTGTTAGGATACTGGGTGCAGTACTGAATTATTACTGTTACCTTCCTTAGTGCCTAGATGGGTTTCCTGTACAAGGCAGCACAGTCTGGGACTTGACAGAGGCACCGTAAAACCATGTGCACAACAAGGACCGAAGCAGCTCTCCCGTAGCAGCCATCTTGTACCACCTCTTCGTGGTCCTCCAGCTTGCTCCCCCAGCTACTGTCTTAACGTTAGAGCAGTCAAAGTTGGAAAAAATGCTAAAGATGTCCCTCTGGTGTATTTTTAGGTCTGCACACTTCTTTTTTAATCACATCTGCAATTACTGTGAAGTAGAAAAGGACCTTGGAAGGGTCATGCATCTATGAAACCGATAGAAAATGTTCTCTCCGGAGAAATAGTTCTTTGCCCCCTGGTGGTGAATTAATTTTGAAAAATATTACAAAACACTTTTAGGCTAAATTTACTTGAAATTAAAAAGAGATACTAATTGCTTCATTCAATACAAGTAAAAGTAAACTGCCAAGCAATACTTAATGTGTCAAACATAATTAAGAAAAATCCTGTTATGATCAAGGTCCATCAATCTCCGATAGTCACTGCAGAATAGAAAAAAAAGGAATCAACATCACTGTTTGAAAATTGTATCAGACTTTCAACATTTCAAAATCATGCTTATTTTGCTTTTTTTGGGGAGGGTTAACACAAATGTCTTCAGAACAGGGTTTAGTCTTGAGAATTTCCAGTGTTCTTGCATTATGGACTGTGGGAATTCTATTCATCTTCACAGCATCTTCAGATATGCCTCTCTCTGGAGACTAATAATGTTGTCCATACAGTGAGAGCTCTCATTCTGGGAAACTAGGATAAACATTCTCTGGATAAAAATTTTAAAAGAGCTGTAGATATTTCTAAAAGTTGTCTAGAGTTTTTTAAGCTTGTGTATGCTGAGCACCTCCACATGTGAATAGAGCACCAGGACGTTGCTCTTGGAATAGTAATAACAAAGTTGACATTGGACATCATTCACTTGCAGTTTAAGCCACAGATAATTTTGAAAGGTGTCCAGAATACACTGTTTAAAAAGATGGCATAAGCCTTCTAATCACTGGTTTTGTTTTGTGTTTTAATTCTTGTGCCTCCTAAACTTCTCTTTAAGACAGTGCTTCTCCATGTTGATTTTCTTCTTCGGGAAAATAGATATTAAAATATGATAGGCTATTTTCATGTCATGCAGCAAAACATTATGCATTTATACTGGAAAAGGGACATTTATAATTATCAAGTCTTCCATACACTGGCTTTATACTATTAGGACATGGCTGATATTCTGAATATGAACCCTCTTTTCCTATCCCACAGTCTGTGAGTCATCTTGTAGGATGTTAATGTGGCTTCAGGTAGTTTTTTGGTTTGGAAAATAGCATCACAGGGTATGGCATGCTCAGTAGGCAGGGATTGTTTGGGTTTCAGCACTGATGATGTAATATAAGGAAAAAGAAAAAAAAAAAAAAAAAAAAAGAATAATGTAGCTAAAAGAGAGGACTGAGCTGCCCAGACCAGGCACAAATTAGCTATTTCCTAAATAATATTCTTTCATGTCTGATGGACCGCAATAGCTTTCTGGTTTTAGCTCTGTTGCTTTTGCTTCTCTTTCCATTCCCACATTTCTTTCTCATTACTTTGACTTATGTCTGGCCTAAGGTAACAGCTGGTCTACACAAATGGCATATTCCTTACAAATCTTTCAGCGGGCAAGGTTGCTATAAAGGGATCCTGTCCCCTCTTCTTTTCCCACTGCCGGGCTGGATGTTACTTTCCCTCGGTCTCCATTCCATTCTTCTGTTTGTGTGGCTACACTCTAAACTGCATTTGCAAAATGATCTGGCTTTAAAAAGAATCCCTTAAAAAGGCAATAACCAGACCACTTGCCTATCGGGACGGAGCACCACAGGACCCTCTGGAGCGAGCGAGGTTACTGCCGCCTCGCTCGCCGCTTTTGCAGGAGAACCCTCTCTTCCGGTGCAAGTCCTCCAACGTTCCTGCCAGCTGTGGAACAGAATTCCTCCCTCCGCTCTGCTTAGCCTCACGGCTCGGGGAACAGCTTGCTTTCAGCTCTCCGGGTGTAGCTATACAAAGGGTTTTTTCCAGTGGGAAAGCCAGTTTAAGCCAGGCAGTTTCCTGCCTGCTCTGCCCTCTTGTTCTTGCTCCTTCATCACTGTTCGTTGTCCCCATGATTGTGCGAATGCAGCTGTTTGTGGGTTGTGTTGTAAATTGGATCGCTGAAGTAAGTCTGAGTTTTTGTGTGCATATGTGTATACATGTGTGCGTGAACAGCTTTTTTAATTTAAAAAAAAAAATCCCCAACCTGAATCATTTCAGTCATTTGATTTATAATGTGACCCACAAAGAGTTGAATTAGCACAGTTGAGGAGGCAGCGAACAGCGATGCAGAGGTGGGAATGAGCACCTGGGCTGGGGGGAGGGTGCAGGAAACTCTTAAGCCAGCTTTGTTAACAGAGAAAACTACTGTTACTGTACAAAACCATGTGGAGCACCTAAACTAAACAGCCGGCATAGAAAACTGGAATAGACTGCAGAGCAGTCAGGCTCTTGAATCGCTGGAGATAAGGCTTTATCTTTAGGAAGAAAAGGGGTGGTCCCTTAATAAGCTCTTTCCCCTAGACATCTTCTGTTCATTTGAGACATCGAAATCGCAGCCTGTTTAGCTATTCAGAATATGATCGTGTGAATCCTACTGGGCTTATGAAGCATGTTGGTCTTTCAGTGCTGTTAAAAACGCTAATAATAACTGGTACATGCCTCGGGCCTTGGGTGCTACTGTCAATTAGCGTCAGAACAGAGATTTGTTTAAACAAATTATTTCTGTATATGCTGCTTTCCCTTACGGTTTGCAAAGGAGAGCTTCATGACTGAGCGTACCTGATGCAGTGATACCTGCCTGTGTGTGCAGAGAAACTCAGGGCAGAGAAAGAAAATGCCATCCTTGTCTCCATAACTCTCTATATTCTTAAAGAAGCTGCCCAGCTGTGGAGACTACATATAGAATTAAAAACCTTTCTCTGATCCTCTAGACATTTAAATGTCATGTCTGAGTCATAGACGAAAATACTAATATCCCCCAACATGAGTAGTTTTAGACTGTAATGAAAAAGCCATGTGTAATATTCTACCTTCTCCTCTACCTTTGTGTCAGAGTTTGCAGTACTAAGATTTAAATCGTTGTCACCAGTCACCCAGCTCACCAGTGTTGTTGGAAATTTCTCACGTATATCAATGCAGGCTCATAGCAAAGGCAAGCATTGCTGAATTTGATTATGTTTGTTTTGTATTTTAAGGCTTTCTCCGAAACTGGGAGAGAGAACTGACTTTTAATTTAACTGATTTATTTTATATTGTGGAAGCCTAGTGTGACTTGGATTAATTGAAGTGCTGGAGAAAGGGGAAGGGCTCTCATGACTCACTGAGAAAAAATAACTTCTCATGACCTTAAAGAGGAAAACAGAAGAATGAGAGGATAATAATGTGTCATTATTGTGGTGGTGCTTACAGCATTTTAATAGCATTTTTAGCATTCTCTTCCCAAAATCTCAGTATTTATTCTTGGAGTACAGAATGATTTTAATGGAAACATTTAAACTAATCTCATAGTCCAGAATTTTTTAAAAATCCTTTTTAGAAATGCTACATGCAGTATGAGGCCTTCTCTTCTAATGGTTTAAGGAGCAGAATACAAATGAGTATTCAAATTTCCCACATTGTTAAAACCGATTGGAATAATTTAAGTATGCTGACTTAAATGTAAGCTATCTCTTAAATATGTATTTTAAATAATCATATTCCTATTATCATTAGTGCATTTTTTCTCCTGTCATTCTTTCTAAATTCACATTCCTCTTGACTGAAAGAAACCATAATTTATCTGAAGAATTCTGAGATATTTCTTTCAAAATAACTATAATCTGCTGTTGTTCTCAAAATGCTTGAAGCCACAAGCTACCTGCAGTTGATGGTCAGTGTTAGGGCAGTTTTTCATAGTCTCAGTGGAACAGAATAGATCACCTGCTTTTATCAGGTTTTTTGACGTCTGTTTTAGCAGTTTCAGCGAGAGCAGTCAGAGGTGGATTTTGAACGGGGTCATTCTTCATAACAAATTCTGAATGATGAAAAATAAGATCAAAATAACAAATGCTTCTCTTCGAGATTAATCATTGCACTAGATCAACTTAACTAAGGAGGCTTAGGAGCTGATGAGGCAAGATGAAAGCAGATATGGAAAATACAGAATGAGTCAGAAGGGAAGGAGAATTTGGAAAGCATCTATTAAGGGGAATGGAGTATTGTTAATCTCACATTTAAAAAAAATCTTTAACCTGGTTTAAAAATAATGCTATCTTGTTGAACTCTCTATTTGTCCCTAGTTTCTGAGGGTACTTTGCATTGTTAAACTTTGTTCTACCTTATGAGTAGGTAGCTTTTTGAATCCAAAGCTGGTATTTTTGTGCAGTACAGCTTGAGTCTTGAAAGCAAGGAGAATGTAGATACAACCGGCAACAAAGGGAATTTATGCTGTGAATACTGTGTGCAAACCAGAACAGATTAAGAAGGACGAGGGAAGAAACTGATCTACACCAGGTTCAGTTACTCCAGCCAGACAAAGCAGCCGATAAATTAACTAGCCCATGACTTTCTCTTTACTTTGTCATTCTCTAGAAAAGGATTATTTTTTTGGCTCTGTGATCAAGTGGGAGAAGCATTTCTTAAGATGATCAGAATGAACAGTTAAGTGCTTCTTTCTGAGAAGGGTGAATTAAAAAGAGCCCATGTCAGACGCTGTTGGTTAAATTATCATTTCCTGGCAAATGGGTTTAGGTGTCTTCAGAAAACAGAGCCAGAGGCAGAATCATGATCCTAACAGCCCAGTGGGCATGCATATGGGATATGGAAACATGAGTTTAAATATTCATCTAATTAATATTTAAATAGTTTATACAAAAGGGAATGGTTTCAACAGAAGAAAATACCTAAGACTACTCTATACTTTATGAGTTGGAAAATTGATAATGGTTACGTCGGTTCAAGTCCTTACTCTGAATTAAGCAGTGTATTTTAAAGCCGCACCTATTCCCACAGAGCATCCAAGGCAGTGCTCTACTGTACAGTGATTTTTTAAATGGTGCCTAGCTCCTCTTAGATGAATTCAAGTGCATATAAGATTGGCATTTGGGATTTTTTTTTAATTGGAAAATCGATAAAACTGTTTTCTGAACTTGATTCAGTTCATAGATATTTTTGGGATGAAATTGTCTTTTCTTGAAGATAAGATTCTCACAGTCATTAATCAGGCCAGGCTTCAAGAGAGATGAAACAGGTGGGGCGTTCCAAGGAGTCTGACCGTACCAGAGAAAAGTGATTTAATGTTGATAATTTGTATTGTTAAACCATTAAGTCTCCATCTAATTTCTCATCTAGCATTCATGTTTAACATTAATTTAAGCAAGAAAAGCATGAAAGGTCCGGAAAAACAGCTTAGAAATCGCGTTGGTACTGACAATACGCAGTTATTTTAGGGTAAACCACGTTACCATAATCAAACCCACCCCTAAGGAGTTAGTAAATCCAGTGGTGGTTCCAGGGCGTGAGGGCACCGGCGGCCCCACCTGGGGCAGCCCGCGGGGGCTGCGTTGTGCCACCACCCATCGGCACCGGCGCAGGACGGACAGAGTTACCCCAAAAAAACCTCCCGCGCGCTGCTGCCCCCGAGGAGGCGCCTGGTAACGGGGGCCGGGGCGGCGGCTGTCGCCGCTCGGGACCGCGCTCCCGGGCTGAGGGAAGGCTGCTGGGGGCGGGGGACGGGCGGACACAGGGCCCGCTCCCCACCGCCGCGGCGGGCAGCGTGTGCGTGCTGTGCGGGGACACAGGCCCTACCCTCGGAGGGTTGCCCGGGGTGGGTGGCAGGGGGCCGAGGAGGGGGGCCCGGCAGCCCGCGGCAGGGCGCGGGCGCAGCGCGGCGCCGGGCGGGCTGCGGGGGAGAGGGGGAAGGGCGGGCAGGCGGGGCGGGGCGGGGCGGGCGCGAGGACAGAGCTCGCACCGGGGCCCCGCGCGCCGCTGCCGCCCCGTCGCGCGCCCGCCCGCCCAGCCGGGCGCCGGCACCCCGCGCCGCCCTTCCCCCCGCTGCCGCTCCACTGCGCGAGCGCCAGCCGTTGCCGGGGCAGCCGACGTCACCGCCTGAGGAGGCGGCGATTGGCCAGGCGGGGAGCGCTCCCCCCGCCCCCCTCCCTGGGACTCGCCGCTGGCGGGGCCGGGCCTGGCGCCTTCCCCCTCAGTGCGGAGCCGCCGCCGCCGGGGCGCGCGCGGCCTCAGCGGTGCCTCCCCAGCCACGTCCTCGCCGCCGCCGGGGCGAGGGTCATGGGCCGCCCGCGCTCCGCGCCGCGCCTCCGGCTGCTGCCGCCGCTCCTGGCGCTGCTGGCGCTGCTGGCGCCTCGTGCCCGCGCCTGGGACAGCGGCGACCTGGAGCTCTTCGACCTGGTGGAGGAGGTGCCGCGGAACTTCTACGACTTCCTGGGGGTGCAGCAGGTGAGCGAGGGACAGGGCCCGTCCGCCCACCCGGCGCGGGCCCCCGGGCGTGCCTTCCCCGCCGCCCCTTGCCCCGGGCCCTTCCCGCGGGCACGGGCCTCGCCTGTCACCGCCGTCCCGGCCTCCGCCGAACATGGCTGGCTGGGTTCGCGCTCCGCTGCCCCCCCCCCCCCCCCCCCCCCTCCCCGCTGCCCGCTGCCGCCGCCCGGCCGCTCTCCAGCTCTCCACCGCACACGGGCGTCGGGCATGCCGCTGGCCCCTTGCCTTCCCGCCTGGCGCTGTCATCCGCCTCCAGCCCCGGCACGCGTGCGGCTGCTCCGCTCTGCCGCTGCAGGCCGGGCTTCCGCCGTGCCCCGGCCCCCGAGGCTCAGGGCAAGACTCCGGTCCCTTCCCCAGCCCCTTCCTTCCCTCTGCAGGGGCTCTGCCTTCCTTCAAGTACTGCTCTATCTTTTTATCCTTCTGGCACCACCATAAATCAACCCTCCCTCTCCACTGTACCTTTTGTGTTCCTACTGCCTGTTGCACTTCTGAATATCTCTCTTCAAATGCATCTACAGCTAGGTAAAAGTAACTCGTGGGCTTCTCCCACTACCCATACATATACTGGGTATGGCTGCGTCTCATCTTTCCCCTCATTCTGCATAGCTGCTTGTTCCTTATCTTAAGATAGTACATCGCCATGTGTTGTGGCTCCTGTTTTCTCTCACGTGTCCCGTGTGGTAGACTGTGACCCTTTGCTATGGTAATGGCTTGTAGATTGTTATATTTGTTTACTTTCCATGTGTCTTGGTTATTGTGCATGGTTTTCACCTCTGTCTGCTAGGCAACGCTTAAGATTATCTTAAAGCATTTATTATACACCTGTGATTAATTTTCAGGGATGTGTAGTCCAGAGAGGCGCTCCTGAACACTTTTAGCCCATGTTTCTTGTGTATGTTTCAGATGTGGTTGCTGGTTTCGCTGTCAGTTGGCATCTTCAACTTGTATCAGTTGTCCTGGCTCTCACTTGATGGCCTTCCTCATCTCTAGATGCTCTGCTCTGTGTGTGTGATCTTGCTCGATCTCTCTTCATGCTGCTTAGCAATCTTCTTTCTGTCTCTTTCTTCCAGTCAGTATTCTTCTCCTCAATAATTAAAGATGCAGTTCTTTATAATCTATTACTTCACCCAGAGTCCCCAAAGGACATTTTGTTGTTTCCTAGCACCTCTGTGTTCTGGTGAGTGATCTCACTATTTGAATGGCTTCCCTGACAACCTTAAAGTTTATTCTGTTATACTGCAGTTTCATGAGTCTAAAAATTTAGGTTTTAATTTCTCAAAGGCAATTTTAGTGTTAGATAGATAGGGGTACAAAATTTTGAAGTTGGGCTTCAGTAGAAACTTGTAAGCATTGCAAGACTCTGTGTAGGTTTACAGGTTTTTCTACACCGTATCCTTTGTTCCTGCTGCTTGCGTCTCCGGCTCTGACCTATACCTGAAGCTTCAAACAAGATACTCAAGCAGGGTTCTTATTTGCAGTGACTCACTAGGTAGCTGCAGCCGTTGAAGTTACTGTATGAGAAGGGTAACTGGCCTTGTAACAGGGTCAAGGAAAGTGCGCAAATCTCAGGTGTGCCATATCTTACCTTTGATGTGTTAACACAGAGTTGCCGTTTACCACAATGTCTGTTCACATGTTTCTTCAGGTTTTCAACTATTTTTTAGAACTTGTTTAATGGAACTTACTGGTTATTTTATATGTCACTGTTGTTTCAGTTGGGATAATTTTGACCAGAATGCTGTAATAAACTTCTGTAGTTCTGGTGCCAGTGGTTTTATTCCCTGTGCTCAGGTGTTTTGGCATTTTGGCACAAGAGGGACAGTGTGTGTGACAGTGCCTTTGGACTGTTACATAATTTTTCATTCATCAAGTCTTGCTTTCCTCTCTATATTCCTCTTGGTGTACATCGTCTTGTATTGTGTCCTGATAATCCCTTCTTTCATGTACTTCTGGGGGAAGGAGTACTTCTCCCTTATGCAGGATGTAACATCTGCGTCTGAGATACAGATGCTCAACCATGTTTGTTAACAGTAGCTTTTCAGGGCTGCCAGATTTTTTTCTAAACATGTCATCTTGTGTTTTGAAAAAAATATAGGGAATGATTCCAATGCTTCCTTAAGGCATTAAAGCAGCTTAGGTTTTGGTGGGTGAGTTGTGGTACTGGTTGCTTGTCGGATGTCAGAAGCTGATGTTGACCTTGACTGACAAGGTGCAGAAGGCGTGGGAAGTCCTGGAGCTCTCTAGCATGCTTTGATGAAGCCTCTGGCTGGTGGATTTTTCCCTGGGATTGGAGAGCAGTGATTTTTTTGTCTGTTTTGTTGCTAGTCTATGCTTGTGGGAGTACGGATTTTGCGTTTTGTCTTTGCAAGGGCCTTGTGGAAGCCTCCTGGCATTGTCAGGGAACGGTCATCTAGCACTGGCCGGATGTTAGGTTTGAAGCTGTTGTAGTGTTTTCCAGTATCAGTGACTTAGATAGAGGATGATCTAATGGAAGCCATTTTTGTCGTGAAAGTGGAACATCAGAAGAGTAGCAAGATTGTGACTGTCTTGGTTGTTAGAATAACTGCCCTTAGTGTTTGACTTCAAGGAGGGGTTGGCTGAGAATTCTACAAATGCTCACAGAGTGGTTGAGGTTGGAAGGGACACCTGGAGGTTGTCTTGTCCAACACCCAAATGTTAGGGCTAAGCACCTAGATTATATGTTTGATTTTTATACCGGGACACTATCTATTTGTTAATCAATCAGATCTAATGGTAACATAGCATATATAAGTAGTTTTGCACTGTTACATTGTTACTATTGCTGTTCTGAACAATTCCTTAGTTGCTCTGCCTTCCAGTTTCTTTGGTGGTTTTTAAATTGGTGATGGGATTAATTTAAATGGCTCATAAGACATTGCTGTTCTCAAAAAGTTTGACCTCATAGAATGTGGAGATAGGATAACCTTTGGCTTGAGAAAAGGTTATATTTCCATGTCCCCCCAAGTGGTTACTGAAGAAAATAAAATCATAAACTCTTGACATATCAGATGTAATAATAATTTCGGTAATCACTTCAATATAGCCAGTTTCAAACTGACAAGGGGATCAGGACCAAATAGTATTCATCTAAAAATTCAGATGAAGCAGCAGAATTAGACCAGAGGCTATGCAGACTCAGTAATAAAATGACCTCGTTTCCTGAGAATGAGAACATGCAAATCTGATGTCATCTTTTTTGAAAAAATTCCAGGAAGGTCTGGAGAACTACAAGCTTGTATGGTGGACAAACAAGCTGATCAAGTTAATTTTATTGCCTCTTACAGCTTTCAGTAGCTGATACCTGCATAAATATGATACACTCTGGATGAATCAACTTGGCATCAGTTGAACCTGTGGATCTCCTTGCCAAAATATGCTTTTGATTATAACTGTTTATATGGCTTTCAAGGGAATTACCTGCTCCTCTACTCTTTTTGCCCTAAGGAAGGCACTACAGGCCTCTGAGTGTCTTTTGAAACTTTATGATATGATTGTTGGATACAAGGGATCTGATCAAGAAATCTTTAGGAAATGTTGTTTGTGAAGATGTGTTAAAATGCATGAGCTGTGTTACTAGAATTGGCTGGTGCAGAGTATTATGTTATGTATCAGTTAGGACAAAGGAATTTCTGAATAAGGCTTTGGCTTCCTTCTGCTGGTAATCGGTTAAGGGAACAGGTTTGTATTGAAAGTTCTGCTAGGCTTGTGCAGTGTTTGAAAGCAAACACAGAAAGTTTCTCCAGGCGCTCTTTGAGGTATAGAGGAGGCCCTGGGAGCTCAGGTTCCTGAGGGAGAGTTAACACGTGGGTGGGGCTTGCTGGCCAGCACTGTGGATAAATGTAACCCCCCAAAAATGTTGAGAGAGATTATTTCCTTCAGTGTTGGGTTATGCTTTCCTTGTGGCGCATGTGATTTATTTTGAACCAGGCTCTAATCCATTCATGTGACTTTACTGTAGAGAACTGAGAGTGTTGGATCCATGTCATTGCTACATGATAGGTTTACTAGATGATGCTGCAGCACAAAGTCAGAACTGCTTGTGCAGATCTTGGTCCTACAGCCTGTGAGATGCTGGTATGTTAGCAACTCTAAGGAAGTGTAAGACTTGAAAACCAAGGAGTCAGATTTCTTGGGCTGTGGGAAGCCACAACCCCTCTAGATGAGCTGGATGTACTGGGCTAATAGGCTCATTTCGAAAACAGTGGAACAGAGGAGCTGTGTGTACTGTGGCAAGTAGCAGTGTCTGATGGGGTTTATGTCTGTAGAACGCAATGTTTGGTCCGGAGGAATTGGTATCCATATGTTTGCATTTCAGGGATTTTTTTGTTGTTGTTGTTGAGCTAATTCCAGGCCGGCTGCATAGACTCAATGCCCATTTGTGTTGATGTGCTCTTTGTGCTCGTGGTTTTACATTTTACAGTTCAGTTCTGTCGAAATCCAGTTCATCCACTCCAGGACCACTTCATGATATGCAGTCGCTGGGTACAATAAGGAAATTTGCTTTATATGTGCACTCCTGATCTGCATTAAAAAATTGAAGTAGATGTACCTTTGAGACTATAGCTTATAGTAAATGGCTGACACTGAATTTTACCTCTTGGTATTGTCCTATAAGAACCTTACCAGGAACGAGCCCCATGACAAATTCTGTGGCTTTTATGGTATTACAAGGCATTATGGGAGACTTAAGAAAATTCTCAGTAATAGGGTTTTTGTGTAGTCTGTTTTATGCAAGTGTATTGACTGATGATGTGCAGTTCTAAGGTTGTGAATTCATGTTATATAAGTAAAAATATTTGATACAGATTTGGTAACCTATTTTTCAGAAGGAATGACAGTCTGAAGCTGTCAACGTTATATTGTCTGGCACTGCTGTGGTTCTGGCACTGTCCAGAAAAAAAAAAAAAGTAGATGAAACTATTTTTGCTGTAGAGCTTTTTGGGAACTGTGAGTACACAGTGGTCCCCTCAATTGGGAAGAGGCATATGAGGGAGAGCTGTATCTGTTCAAAGAATGCTCTTAAGTCCTCAGCAAGAACAGCTTACCTGTACCCATACAGGTCTTCTGTCTTCCCTGGGAGGCAAGGTGCATGTAAGGAGGACGAGAAAGGTGAAATAAGGAGGGATAATCCAGAAACTCAGCAGTTTGTTTCTTCTTCCCAGTGTGTCCTGGTTTCAGATGGGATAGACATAATTTTTCTTCTTAGTAGCTAGAATAGTGCTGTGTTTTGGATTCAGTATAGGATTTGATATGAGCAAAATGTTGATAATACACCGATGTTTTTAGCTGTTGCTAAGAAATCAAGGACTTTTCAACTCCTCATGTCCTGCCAGTGTGCAGGTGCACAAGAAGCTGGGAGGGAGCACAGCCAGAGCAACAGACCCGAACTGGCCAATGGAATATTGCATGTCCTATAACGTCATGCTCAGTATATAGATGAGGGTTGGCTGGGCAGCTGGCTCTCTTGCTTCTGGGATCGCTAGCCAGGAACAGGCTGGGCACTGGTTGGTGGATGGTGAGCAATCCCATAGTGCGTTACTAATTTGTATTTTCTACTGTTATTATCATCATTATTGTTTCTATTTTATTTCAATTATTAAATTGTTTTTATCTCAACCTATGAGTCTGCTTACCTTCACCTCTCCAATTTTTTCTCCTGTTCCGCAGGTTGGGGGAGGGTGAGCGAGCGGCTGCATGGTGTTTGGCTGCTGGCTGGGTTTAAACCATGACATGGTGACAAGTTGGATCACACTCCAAAGACTTGAGTTACTCTTCTAACACTTAAGGCTCTTCTCACTGGTGCTTTTTAAGGTTAACATATGTGGGTGCAGTGTTACTAAAATCGTGGAGTGTGTATCATCTGCAAATGTTTTAGAGAAAATCTAGGTTGGTAATACTGCTTCAGTTTTCCCAGCTTTGGAAGTATTTGATTTAGTGAGACAGAGCTTCACATGCGTGTAGTTACAACATTAATTTTTTCAGATGATTGTATCAAAACTGTGAGCTGTAGGCTGTTCTTGCTTTGATTCTTTTGTCTTTGCTTGACAAATAGGATATTCACTGTGGCCTTTGAAAGTCTTGTGCCGTGATGTGGAGGTGTGTAGCACCTTGATGTCTCAGTTATTCATCTTTGAGGAATTAAAGTTGCTGGGCTAGAGATTAAACATCATGTCTAATGGTCAAGATTGTTTTCTAGTTGTTCAAAAGAGGCATGCGAGGGAGAGCAGTATCTATTCAAGGAATGCTGACAAGTCCTCAGCAAGAACAGCCTACATAGTAGAAATAGTAGTAAGCAGGTCCAGTAGTTTTGGAAGGCATTAGATTTTAATGAATTAGATTTTAATTGCAACAACCGAGTTCTTAGTTGGAAAGATGAAATATGTTTCAACTTTCATGCTCCAAACAATAATTAACTTCTGTAATACACCACTAGGTGATAGTAGTAGCAGACCTTTAGTTGGACAGTGAGGGATTTTAGTAATTCCAGAAACTGTACATTTCTTTTAAGTGATGGATGAGGGAGGGGTTCTTCAAAATTGTTTTTTTTTTATTTTAAGATTTGGTTCCTGTTATGGCAGTTGCAGTCAAAAAAGCCCCTCAAAGCCTCTGAATATACTATCAGCATCAAGGCAGTAATAGACTCCATTGCACTAGTTCAAGCAAAATAACATTAGAAAATCCAGATTTATTTCTAGTGGCTTTAGCTGTAACCCCAGTTCATTCCATAACAGTAATTGTGCATTTTTTTCTCAGTATGTTATTGAGACATAATTCTGCATCCCTTCATGGTTTTAAACTTCCTGTTTGAGTCTGCTACTTATAAGTTACACATGGAAATGAGGTTTCCAGCAGTTCTGGAAGCTCTGCTTTTTATAAAAAAAAAGTAAGTTATTAAAATTGTGTGAAGTCATTGTTGAGATTACTCACTTGGATCCTATAGAACAAAGTTGTTCTGAGCTATAGAGTAGTTTAATTGCTCACAAGATTCACCATAGAGAAGCACTTATGATAACTGCTCAGATTTGTAACTGAGGATGGTGCAGGATGTGGGTTTTCATGTGTGTGTTTTTGTTTTTGCCTTTTTTTAATTGCTGAACTTCCAGGTAAGCTGCTGATACATATCGTAATCCATTTACTAAGTGCCCTGACACATACCGTGTATGCCTAACATTCCCTGATGATTTTGTTCACAGTTGGTGCATTCAAAAATGATCAAGACATCTAGACTTGTAAAACTTGTATTTTCCATAAAAGTGGGTTTTCTGTATTTTTTCCTATTAAATTTCTGCTTGGGTGTTGTCCAAGGAAATTCAGGCATTTTTTGTTTTCATTGTTGGCTCCTTCCTTAAAGACACAAGTGTTTCAGAATCTACCATTATAAGTACTTTTAAAGACATTTACTGTAAATATATATACATACTGTAAATGGACATTACTGACCATTCATATAATACTTTCTTAATTTCTTTTGGATTATATTTTTCTTCTTTCTTGCTGTGTAGGACATATAGCAATAGGAAGCTACTATGTTTGGGAACCCAAGGGAACTGACAGTATGCAAAGTGCTGTGAAAAGGATAAAATAAGCAGTCTTGAATATTTTTTTTTGTCTGTAGCAGCAATAATGTTTCAGCTCTTCCTCTCTATACTTCCCACTTCACTGATCCTTTAAGGATGTATCCATAATAGCTTGATCTTCAAATTGCAGAAATAAAAAATGGGCTATTTTTCTTCCTAGAAGTTCTGTGTTTGACCTGTTATTCATTGAAGGGAGGGACAAGTTTCTTGGTGAGGAATGGTAGGTCACCTGTGCTGGTGGCTTCTGGTGCTTACACAAGGCTGGATGTTTTATGCTTGTTTCAAATTATTCTCCTTTGCTGAAGTTCTCATGTATATGCCTATGTTGGTATCTAAACCAGCCACGTAATTCATCTAACATACGGTTTTGTAAATTACTTCCCAGTGGGCTTTTCACTACTTGACTGCTGTGGATTGTGGTCATCGTGTTTGTCTGTAAAGCTGTGTTAAAAAAAAAAACCCAAACCCAACATATTAGAGGCAGCCTTAATTTCATTATGTTGAATGATAAGCTTTTTATGCTCCATCTAGAGTAATTTTACAATTAAGATTAACAGCATTTTCTAATCAGATCTAGAAAAAAACTATAGCTTTAACAGACATATTTGGAGATATCTACGGTGCTATTTTAACTTTAAGTACTTGAAAAAATTTTAAAAATAAAATGAAAATTCAGCATATAAAATGTTCCTTGGTTGGGTTGGTGCTCCTTGTGTTCTCAGTAGAGCCAGTAACAAAGAGCCTGCGGTGCTGTTGAGCAGCTGAGCCAGTAAGAAAGAGTATAAGCCGTAACAAAGGGGTTTTCATCTATAAGAATAGGTCTGATATTAAAATGCATAAAAGGAGGAAATGAATATATATTTGAAATGTGTTGGGTTTTGCCAGCATCCTAGTGAGTGAACAAAATTCATGTAGCATATGTAAACCTGCAGTTTTGCTTTTGATTTGTTTGCTAGTGTTTATGCTTTTGCTTGCTTAGCTGTAAGCTGTGCCAGTTAGAAGTTTGTTTCTCTCAATTTTGGGTTCCTAAACAGTAGTATATATTTTTTTTTCCTCGCAGCTTAAAATTAATTATGAGGATACTTGGGGCTTCTGGGTTTCTTTTGCTTCTTGTGTGTTTGTCAGCTGTGTTTGGATGTTACTAGCTCTGTATAAAAGTGATTTATAAACAATCTTACCTATGTGACAATGTATTGTACATGTGGTGTATGTTACAGTTACGTAAACAATAACGCAGTTTGAATGTAACACTTTTAAAGCAGGATTGTGTAGCACTTGGACTCTCATTTGATGGATTGCTCAAGTGCAAATTTCTTAAATGACCTGGCTTGCAGGCCTTACAGACCGTTCTTCTTTTTGTCAAACAAATGAGCGGTGGAATAAGAGAAGAAAATTCAGCAGCAGTCCCTCATATCTGCTACATCTGAAATTCTTTCTTCTCAGTGTTAATCTGGAGACTTGTGGGTGAAAACCAGAAGATGCATAGGAGCTGTTGAAATAGAGTCACTCTGCAATCTATCTTTGACTAAAGAGAGAAGGAAGAACTAGGGGAGTCTTGCTTTTGCACATGGGCCGTAATTCTGAAATGCTGGTTTCTCCAACAGTAAAGTGCTTTTGCTTGTTGAAGGAATCATTCGGTGCTGATGAGGACATGGGAAAGCTCACTGAAGTAGCCTTAATGCACTGATTTGGGGTGAGTGGCTTCTCCTTTAAGGGACAATAATTGTTTTTACTTACCTCTGAAAATATTGCAAATGATTCTGTAGTCTGATTGATTAATGTTTTGTTAAATTTCAAACTGATTTAGACTAGCTTTTATATTTAATAATTACCATTTCGTAGTCAGTTATTCCTTTAGTGTTCTTTTATGGGACACAAATGCTCTAATGGGAGAGTAAAAGGGCTGTATGCTGTTTAATTTTGTGACAGTTTGTAATCACATTAGTAATTGCTTTACTGGGTGTTGTGTCTAACAGTGGCTACTACAGTAGATTAAAAAAAATCTGTAAATTTCATCCTATATGGAATCCTCTTCCCATTTCCTATTAGGAATTATTTAAAGTCATACTCAGTGGAAAGGAAATCGTACTCAATTCAAACATGTCATTAAAAATTTGAAATAAACTTGTTTTCCAACCTCTGAGTCTACTTGTCCATTGACTAGAAAGTATTTCTTCTGTCAATTTCTAACCTGTGTGGTTTGTAGTTTCTGTTCTACTGAGTATTTCTTTGTCTGCTCCAGTAGCTTTTCAACACTACAAGCTAACCCAGAAACATTCAAAACAAAATAGCGATTTTGAATGTTGGACTGTATCTATTAAGAATAGTATTTCAACAGTTGAAATACAAATTGAGGGAATCAGCCAGTCACTTGTCTCTTGCAGCTTACAGTGGTGAAAGAACAAACCTCTTCTGTACAGAAGTTATGTACTATATTTAAAAATCAGGTATAACTAACTCACATTCATGTTCAGTTACACAGTACAGAGTTCCCATGCTGGAGCGCACCAGTAGTCCGTTTAGTAAATCTTTGGTCTTTGTTTCCTGGTTGAGTAATACTAGGTGCTTAACCAGTAAGCTATGTTCATTTTGAGAAAAAGAAAAAAAAATCTAATCCTTTGCTGGACAGATAGAGAATAACCTATCAGTGTTACTGACTTAATCTCCTCAATCATGATGATTTATGCCTTTCACACAATTACACTTACCTTCCTTACCTACAAGTGGATATGATTTATGGACACCTTCATTTTCTAGCAGAGGTGCAGACTGCTGGTTAGTGAACTTAGATTTAAGGACAATAGCTGAAGTAGATCAGTAGCTTACTCCTCTGCCACGTCCCTGTGATTCATTGGCTGAAAATCACTACCTATCTCTGTGTAGTTAGATATTCTTTTGATCACTGTGTGGTTAGATATTCTTTTGGTCACTGGAGATACCTTCTGTTTTATTTTAAAATTGTTGTATTTTCCTCAGTGTTATCATGTAGTATGGCTTCTGAAGAGGATTTACTTTTTGGATAAACATGTATCATTTAAGAAATAATGTGATTTTAAAAAAAAGTTATATACAATTGAGAATACTAAACATGCTTGCCTTGTATTGGTTGCATATATTTAGTAATAGTCTAGTATTGTCTCAGGCAATAGATCCTGGTGCCTGTGAAGGCCTGTTCCACTCCCTAGTCTTCTTGGTCTCCAGTTAGGCCACCCCTGCATGTCATCCACAAGCTCACTGGATGCTTTCAAGGCTGCTAATGTGCTCTGTCAGGTTTCCACCCTGGTTTCTCATTATTTATATATTTATTACCCTTGCATTTCTTTCTTAATAAAGCCAGTGGCAATAAATGGTGTTGCTCGGGGAGAGCATGTGAACGTAGACATGTTTTGCAGTCCATCCTCAGCCTCCGCAGTTTTTGATCAGTCATGTTAAAAGGTGCATTCCTGGTGATGCCTTTCAGTCAGCCTGTGCTGTACAGTGGGCTTGGAGAGCAGTGTGTCTTGGATCGCTTAATGGCTTGTCAGCTCCAAGCTCTGCTCTGTTTAGGCGTGGTTTAGTTGAAGGCAACAGTATATGCTGAATCTTACCCCTCAACTCTTTTGCCAGATCACTTGTTAGGCATTCCCTTGCTAGTGTCTGGTATCTACCCAAAACTGAGTGTCACCTATGAACTGTGAGATTTCTCTGCATGCTCTACTCTTCAGATTGTCATTGAAAGTGCTGAAAAAAGCCAGTCCCAGCACCAGTCCCCCAGCAGGACACCTTTCAGCTGCCTATTTGCTGCCTTGAAAACTGGCCATTAAACCTTGTTTTTTGTATCCTGTTCATTAATTTTCTATTTGTAAGACTTTCCTCCCATCCTGTAGCAAGTTAGTTTCTTTGATAACCTTTGGTGTGGAACGTTGTCAAAAGCTTTTTCAAAATGGAACTGTGCTGTGTCTGCTGGACATTCTCTCTCTATCCTTACTGATGCACTTTGAGGACTTGGGTGGGTTGGTGAGGCAGGGTTTCTCTTGGCAGAAGCCATGCAACATCTTTTCCAACAGACCACATTTATCCCTGTCAACAGTGACTTTATTTTTATAGCACCTACTGCCTTCAGTAAGGATGGATGACAGACTTTCTGGTCTGTAATTCCCAGGATCAATTCTGGTTTATTTTTTTTTTCTTTTTGTGTGTGGATGGGAATCATGTTGGCAGCCTGCCAGGTCTCTGGTGGCAGTTTTTTGCAGTACTGGGTTTCTCACCTGCAGCTCTGCAGCTTTGTATATAAATTTAATTTAGTAATCTCAGGTGAAAGCCATGATCCTGGTGACTTCTTAGCATCTAATTTGTCTGTTCAGATAGTATGTCTGTATATTTACTTCAAGTTGGGTTAGCTTCTCTTGACCTGTCTACTGCAAAGAATGTGCTGGTGTGGGAATCTTTTGAACATCTCCAACAGGAAAGATTTATTAAATTATTAAGTTGCACAGCTGTGGCTTTATTCCTTTCCATAGTTTCATCATCAAGCAGTCTGTAGCTAGCATCCTGTTTCTGAATACATTTATTTGATTTTCAAAATCCTTTATTTCTTTAAATTGCTATTCTACTTTGCTTGGACAAATACAAAAGTCTGTATTAACAAGTTAGAAAGAAGTAGTCAACATGTATTAATTTTTTTTTAGCTATACATTCCATGAATTCTACTGGAACTGGCACAAAATTCACCTCGTTGCTGTGTAGTTACTGATCATTGGAAGGAAGAATAGCTGTTGTTATGTAGTTCTTCTGTTCTGCTAACTGCTACACATGTATGATTAAGCAAATTTTCTTCAGAGGTCAGATCTTTAACTGAGATATCTGGAAGGAGTTCAGGAATGTCATCTGCTTTTGGTCACTTTGCTTTAGTAACTATCATTACCTCTGTAACCTTTCAGTCCTGGACAGTAGTTATCTTTTCAGAAGGTAAATGGAGGGCTTGGATTTGTATTACTACTTGAGTAAAAACTGAAGCAGAGTTGGTTTGTGTTGTGCGTGTCCTGTCCCCTTCCCCACCCCCCCATTTTTGACTTAGGGTTCTTTATACCATAGTAATTTTGTAGATTTATTAATTCTCCAGCAAGGTTCTTACTGGTGATGTATTTATTTTTTTCGGAATGAGATTATTTTGAGATTATTTTACTCTAGTTATCCTAATTTTGTTGGTACCACTTACTAGCAATGTCTTCGCTTAGTCCTGTTGGTTTAAGGAGGATTTTGGTATTGATTTGTTTCAGTTATATAAATCACTGTGAAAACTTAAATTTTTATGGTTTTTTTCTAACGCTAACATTGTGAGGAGAAACACATGACAGGGTTTTATGAAATGCTCTCACTTCTAGAAGTATTTAAAAGATAGAAAAAAATTTTGCAACAGGGAACTTGTTTGAAATGCAGGAACTTCAAGAGAACATTAAAGCTAAAAGTTGTATTGAATAAAATGTATTGAATTTCAAAGGTTTAATACAGTTCTTTAGTGTACAATCAGTTTTCTTTTTCTGCTAAATAGAGTTGATCTGTTTATTGTTCAGGGACCTGATAAACTCATACTTTAGGTACTATCTAAAGTAATTAAACCTTGTGTCTAATCCTACCTGTTACTTACATGCTGTGCATGTGCCTTGACTAATGTCAAGAGATGTGAATTTAGGGTAGACTTGGCTGTTTGCTAACATCTGCATATCTGAAGTGATGCACTGAGAAATTGAGTTTGAGAACCCAAAGAAAGAGTAACTAGAAAAAAAGGATGGGGTAATGAAAGACTTAAATAATTGACTGCATTTTCTGGGAAGTTTAGTTTTGTAGGTACAATGTACTGGGTGTAGAGTTCAGAGGAGAGGTGGTGAATATTACTTATTTTGAGCTACCGTAACAGTTGGACCTAGGATTGTCTCATGTGGGCTCCAGTTTGTCATGCAATATATGGGTGTAATTAAACTCTGCTTAATGCTGCAGCTGATTTTTATCACACATTTTTGCTTTAGCTTGATTTTTGGGTAAAACCATAGTGTTTAATTCTGTCAGTCTCTGAAAATGTAAGTTTGAGTAGATTATATTTAAATCCAAAATGTTTATGTAATACTGCATTCTTCCTATAAAAGGGATAGAGTTAGAAATGCACTTTAAGTAAAAATCATATCCTAACAATAGAGAACTTTAAACTTGATATTACACTTTCTATTTTAAACCATGATTTAAAGTTTTCAGTAAAAACAATTTCAGTACAAAACAATACTACAGAACATTAGCTTTGTAGTATTTGAAATATAGAAAATAAATTGGGACACTTTTTTTTAAAAAAGTGTTTGCAGAGACTGCCATTTTGCACTGCAGAATCTCAGCTTCTCTTGTAAATGTATTTGTGAATGTAAACACTGCTTAATATTGAATATGGATAGATATGGATATCAATATTTTCTTTCTAAGATATAATTTTGTTTTCTATGTGTTTGCCTTCCTCAAAGCTCAGATTTTTACCAATTTATTTCTTTTTTTTTTTTTTAAGAAAACCCCTCTGGTATTTAGAAAGCTGTTAACAGGGGCATGGTATCTTCTTAAATTTCTGACCTAAAGAAAGCAGGAGGCTGTAAAATGTGAGTTTCTATACTTCTGGAACATGTAAGATGCATTCCCATAGCTTCTGTGCTTTTTTCTAAGAGATTAACTCAAAGACACTGTCATTGAATTAACGGTATCCCGTTATTATCAGGGTATTGGTTATCCTGTCTGCTGTCATGAGATATGAGAGCCTTACATGACAGCTGGTTAGACGTGATCAGATTGATACTACGGCCAGGAAAGACAGTACTGGACTAGGTTGGTTTCTAAAATTGATTTCTCAGTCAAGATAGAATTGTATCTTGATCAGATATTCAATATTTTGCAGTCCAGCTAAGACAAATATACAGAGTATTTCCCATTCCAGCTACAAGAGCAGAATTTGCCATTAGCATAAAACCCACCTTGCACAAGGGGTTGCTTGTGGGGTCCCAGACTGTTTGGCTGCAAGCCTTAAGAAAGTACATATATTGCAGTCATTTCTATTATTCATCTGAGTATCAGATTCACATGACAATTTAGTAAGATAATTATTTTGGCTGTTCTTAAGTAGTGTGACTGAAGTAATATACAAGTTGCTAGTTTCTGTGCAAGGCTACGGTAAGAGTATTTGAGATAACTGTTCAGTCTGGAAAATGCTGTTTTGACTCTCAGCCTGATGCTTGTGCTCTGTGATCTACTGAACTTCAGTAGTAACAGATTCACACACTGGCAGCAGGCACCATGAGAACGGGACTCGTTTTCACAAGGATCTGTCTTGTAATGCCTTGGTTAAGGAAAAACATCATTAGAAGAGGTGAAGAAATAGGTGAGTTACACTAGTGTAAAATCTATCAGTTAGTCAAAGGAGATATAGTGTGGGTTAGCACTTTGCTGAGATCCAGCATGCTGGCAAGGGGAAGGAAAGTGAATGAATCTAGAGGAACCAGTGTGTGTTTGGAATGGCAGGTTATTCCAGGGAAGTTTCTTATGGTCACTCTTCATGATTGCCTAACAGGCTCAAGCTCTTCTGTGTTACATTAGGATAAATATTAAATTGATGATTTTAGCAATAATTATTGCATGTGCTCTGATATAAATGCTCTAAAATTGTATTTCATTTCAAGCATCAGTAACCTGGAAAATGTACTGCACTTGCTAATATAGCCCAAGGAAAGGAGTCAGTCTTCAAGAGAATAATTGCTGATCTTTTGATGACATGTTAAGTTGCATCTTGCTTATTGTGTTGTCCTTTGAATTCTGTTTAAGTTGGACCTTGGTAGTTTTATTTAGATAAAGTATGAAAGCCTACCCCATTTTCTGACAAAGCCAGGTTCAGACAACATTTTGGAAGAATTGATCTTCAATTTCTAGGCCATAGCCTTCCTGTAGAGTCCAAATGATATTCCCATTTTGACAAATGTGGGCAAAGGCAGGTTTCCTTCCAGCTACTACGAGAATGAACACCTGTGGCCCAAAGAAGGAAGCAGATGCTTGCTGTAGACTCTGCTGTATTTTGTTTTAGTTGTTCTTTATTATTTCCTTTCTCCAGAAAAGATGCAAAGAAATCCTCAAAATGAATGACCTGTGCTGTTTTTTTTTTTCCTCTTTGGTCTCTTCATTAGTCTCTAGACAGATTTGTTTAGACCTGCCTACCAGGGCTTCATTTTCTAGATTAATAACTGGAAACAGGTTTAGAGTTTTCACTAGCCATTATCTCACTGGGCATCATGGAGATATTTTTTTTGGCCTTTCTCCCCCCAGACTAAATCCATCTCCAAACTGTTAATCCTAGAACAGTGATGGAGAATGGGACAGTTACCTAAATGTCGTCTTGTTATTTGCTATGCCTAAAGCTTTATTTTTCACCAAGACAGCATTGTTGCTGGGACTGCACTGAGTGGTTTTCTTTAATGAGGGCAGTATGTAGGGTCCCTGGTGGCCACAGCGGAGAATTGCTGAAGCTGACTGTGATGCTTGAGTATTGTTAGGGCTTTGTAAATACATCTTAGGAACCTTCTGCTTTGCAGTTCATGGTGATTGTCCACGCAGCCCCTGGAGCTAATGATTATTCTCGCTTCTTTGATGACACTTTCCATGGGACTTCTGCTAGGTTTTTTTGCTGTTCTAATTTTCAGAAGCTGAAAGAGTGAGTAGTCTGACAGTCCTCTCTGTCCTGCTCGAGTATATACTATACTTTGTCTTCCAATTCCTCTCTTTTTGTCCCCTTATTAAGAACTACAGTTATCAATCAGGGATACTATACTGGGGTATCTGTAACTTTTAAAGCACCCTTTCTTTGGTTGCTTTTTCTCATCGGTGTACTTGATACATCCTTTTGAGAGATCTGAAATCAGCTTGAACTACATGTAATCATCATGTTTGGGAAGAAAAAATAAGGATTTTTTTTTTTTAGGTCTCCAATGTCTCCTACTTCTGTTTGTCACTCTTAATCTTGGAGGTCATCTTTTTCTCTGTATTGTGTAGTTGGTTGGTTTGTTTTTAAATGTATTCCCGCTGCCATCAGATTTTACTGCGGCTTTCACTGCTCATCATAAATTCAGTCTTTTCTTTCAGCTCAGGAGCTAAAGTGGTTGTATGCACCCTGGTTAACTTACGTTTCCATTACTTCAGGAACAGCCTCTTTGTCTAATCCCTATGCTTTCTGTAACTAAAATGACTGTCTAAAATTGGTTTTGGCTTTTCAGTTGGACCTCAAGATTGAATTGCCAAGCAACAGGCAGGCAGTGTTGGCTTGAATTTGAAGCTGCATGTGGCTTTAGGTTGCATGTTATATTCCCTTTTACATTTTTTGCTTATTCACTAATTTCTAGGCCCTTTCTATTCAGTTTTTGGGCTCTTGTTACATAATTTCTGAAGATCCATTTTTACTTCTGCATGGCAGTACTATTCTTCCTTTCCCAGCGTTGCAGAAGAAATAATTTTCCTAAGTTTCATGATATATTTATTGTTTGTGACTTTCTCCAGTCATTGAACAAATATTTAATGTAATCTCAATATGTAGGTGTTATACAAATTATTATTTTGAAGGAGTATTTTTCACAATGTTTGAAAATTGCTGGTCTAGAAATGAAGTGTCTTTGGATGAGCAGGCTGGGTTCCAGGGCCAAGCAAACACAGAAATCAGATCTTTCAGACTGACCTTTTCCAGCTGGAAAGTTTGGCTGTCTGGAGGTTCCTTTCCTAATGGCAAAGTTGTAGCAGACTGCTTTGTGTGAGCCTGCTTTTCAACAGAGAGCTGGTTCTGCTCAGTTAGAAGTAGGTAAGCAGCCACCCAGTGTTTACACAGTACAGATTTAATCTGCAGACTGGTAGACACAGGATTTGATAGAAATAGTTCAATAGTTCTTTCCTTAGCAGTGAAGTACTGATAAGGCATAAAATATCTCTGGTATAGAGAATACTATTTTTTTCAGTTCATTTGAATCTGGTAACTATTCCTTTTTCTGTTTTTTGTTTGGGTTTTTTTTTTTGTTTTGTTTGTTTGTTTTAATTTCTGTAACAGAAGTTGAATTCTTAAGTTCCATTGCATGTGCTAGTCACTCTTCTGTCTAACAGGACAACACCAAGAAGTCTTTGTACTTCAATTTCTTCCACGGACAAAATACCCAGTGGGAATGATTGCTGAAGAGAAAGTCTAGTGAAATAAGATGGTGATCATGGAAAAGCATGTAGAAGCAGTAAATGCAGTTTCACTGTGTATATATGCTAGGAGATTTATTTTAGAGGTATTCCTAGTCATGGGGAAGACCTTGTGACACTTCTGTAATCTGAAGCATTGTATGTGGGAGTGATAGGCGACTGTAGGAGTAGTTGTGCCATAAGTCACTCAAGGGGTTGAAATTGAAGTAATCAAGATCTCACAGCCTGGCTCCGTTCTGCTTTTTTCCTATTTATTTGATCTAGACAAACCCTCCCATTTTTTTGGTGTGTTGTGTTTCCCTGTAGGTCACTTCTGATTGTACAGCATTAAGACTTCTGACATAACAAATGTCCACAGTTGATTACAGCTGTGGAGCACAAAGGAAGAGACTGACATAGCTGCATATTTGCTGCATTAGACGCTGCCAAAGAGATGGGCTGCTGGTTTGCCCTTTCTTTTGAGATACTGCCAATAGGCAACACTAAGTCTGAGGAGACGTTTGTGCTGTTCCTTCTTATTATATTATGGAATGCCTCCTAATTGCCAAATTAAATATTTTTGAAGTGTTAAGTGTTACATATATTATTGCTTAAAAATTCTTTTATTGTGATGCCTTTTTGTTCTGAATATAATGTTGGGGAATATGGATGTAGATTTTTATTCTGTGCAACTTGAAGTAAAAATTAACCTTACAAAAAGAGATTTGAAACCATTGCTGAATTTATTGTGTGAGGCTTAGTAGTGCTCTGGAGCAGATATACCAGAACTTCAAGGAAAAGACCCATTCAGATTTTCAGTATTCATTATTTATAGTTGTCTCTTTACTATACTGATCGTTTAATCTGATTATTGAGATTTTACAGTTTTAAGTTCAGTTTTGGTTTCTTACCACTTGATGGCAGTGAAGGAGCTAGTGTTGCCAGGCAAAGGTTCAGGGCAAGAACCCATTATGAATAACAAAAGAGGAGGTACAAAGGAAGCCTCTGACATTTAATATTGTTCACATTTCTAGGTGATATTACATATACTACAAATGACAGTAGAGGAAGAAAAGCCTCTAGATGGAGCTTCAGTACTTCCAATGGGGGAGAGTTGTGGGGTTTTTTTATACTCAAGTGGTTTGCTTCTATTTATATTAATTATTTCAAACAACAACTTTCCCATTTAGGAATGGAATGATAACAGACATGATCAATAATTACTACCAGTGCTTCTGCTATTATAAACATACTATACTTGAAGAGCATGCGATTCTGATGTTTTTCTCACACCTTCTGTTCAAATCCTACAGCTACTCTGTGTTCTTAGGAATTCTCAGATATTGTTAGAAATGTGTGATGCAGATTAAGGATCGGCATAATTATTCAAGTTTTTTTTTAAAAAAGGAAATTGGATTTTATTGGTGGACCAAAAAGAGAAACTTGAAAAATACTGTTCAGATTGGAAACTGCCCTGCAGTATTTACTGTTTTGCATGGTCTAGTCCTAGTGAAGAAGTGTTTGTTGTAACATTAAATATTACAATGCATGAACGTGTGTTTGAGGCACTTTATTAGTGAAGGTTCTTTTGCACTTCCTACACCCATGTACACCTCTTGCCAAGCTGGTATGGGGAAATGAACCATATAATGGCCCTGCTATAGTAATTGGCTCCACATGGGTGGACTCTAGCACACAGACAAAACCTTATTTGAAGTAATTGGTGCTTTGTGTAGGTACAAGGGTCTGTACATGCAGATTTATTTTGGATCCTGGGTCAAACCTTGGCATTAGTAAAGGTTTCAATTTCATGCAGTGTCTTTGACATGTAAGTGATTTTGAATGAGTATCTAAAACATCCATGCAGATGATAGCAAGCAACTTGACAGAACTTGTTTGTGAAAAATACACATAGCTAGTATTTTGCAGTTTATAGTTTTGATTGAATACTACATAAACAACTTGGCTGGTTAAGTTTTGTGAACATAAAGTCTGTTACTAATTTTATGAAATATTGAAAAAGCAAATTATAAGTCTGCATAATTATTAAATATCTTAGTCATTAGCAGCATTATTCTAGTTCTATAATAGGCAGTACTACATAAACTCACAGTTGAAAATAAGTGAAAATTTACTGGAGTTATCAAATATTTACTTTGGTTTCAGCTGCCATTCTTATTTTTAAAAGGCATTCGTATATTTAAAAAGCATTTAAGCACATTATTTCTAGTGTTAGCTGGCATCTGTTAGCCTAATTGATGGATTGCTTTTTCTACTTTAATATAATGGCAGCCAGAGCATACTTATTGGGCAACATTAAATTTTATCTTATCAAATAAGTATCAAATACATATTCTGGCTAGTGGTAAAAAGAAAGGGTTAGAAGACAGAGTTGAAGATAGTGCGGTATTTAGAATGAATGTTTCAGCCAGTGGAGACTCATTTGCTGTAAATGCCCTTGTGAGATTGTAGCACTTCTTCATCTATGGCATTAGTTCGTCACGTGGCATAAAATGGTATTGAAATGAGTTTCTTGTCAATTCTGTTTTGAGTAAGATTTGTTAGAAAACAAATTTTACTTCATTGTGTGATATGGCTTGGCTGCATTTATTTTAATGTGAGTGGAAAATCTTGGCTACTGTGGTACCATACAATTTTAAGAGAACCTAGTGCAAGCTTTTCCAGCTGCTACTATTTGATTTAAGAGAATTTGAAAGGTACAAAGAAAAATCACAGCATTTGGAACATGAAATCAATTTGGTTTAGAAAGTTAGTGTTAATCTTGCTCTGTTTGCTTGCCAGGCTGAACACGGTAATTACCAATATCAGATATGGGAAGAATACATATATTTGTGCAAAATAAATTTTATTCTCCTAGGTGATTGTTAAGAATGTTAGCAAATGTTAGCTTTAAAAGAATCTGTTTTGGATGGTTTGTTGTTGTTTGGCTTTTTTTACCTGAGACGTAAACTTATGTAGCTGATGGGCAATTTATTAATTCAGGGATTTGTTTCATGACTCATTACAATTGTTAAATCTTGTGTTCAAGAAATCACTTTTTATAAAAGAGGAGAAAAGAAAAAGCTGTGCGTGTAATGCAATTCTTTCACTTCCTCGAGGGTAACTAGTTTATACTAAATAGTTTCTATATTAATCAGTGCAGTGGTACCAATTCCGCAGCAGCAACGTGTTATTTTGATTTCTCCTTATCTGGTTAAGAGTTGCAGATAATAGTAAAGGTCTCAATATCTAAGTTTCATCTCTGTTAAAGTCAGCAAATTCATATAGATCTTTTAAAAATCCCTATGATAACACTTGGGGTCATTTTTGCCCTGAAATTGTCTCTTAGTTATATCTTTATATCACCTTTATAATTAAAACTTTGAGGTCCATTGATGTCTTTAAAAAAACGTTGATGACATTTTTATTTATCCTTGACTGCTGAGCGAATCTCAAATGGTTACCTCCTGTTTGGGCTGAAAGAACAAGTGAATTCTTTTAAAAGGCATAAAATTGCATAAATTAACAACCAATATATGGAGTAAATTTCCTTGTGTATTCCTGGATTCACTACTGGTCTGTATTTTGAACAAAGAATTAATTCCATATCTGTAGGCAATACTTAACTTTGTAATTTAAAAGCAAAAATGCCCTACCAGAACTGAAGATTTAATACAATTATGGAGTTCATTTTTACCTTAGCTTACTTTTTAACAGTGATGGAAGAGATTCATTAATTAAAACTACTGAATTAGTAAAAACAGTCAGAAGTTTTGCTTCCATGGAGAGATTTCTAAACAATTTTATTTTACTTTGTTAGAATCATAGGAAAAAAGCTGACAAAACTGATCATCAAAAACTGTGTAATGATTAACATTTCTTGTTGTAATGTTTAGTGAGAGCAGAATAAGCAAGTATGAAGAACTTAAAATTGCTCATCGAATTAACTCGTCGTGTTTTTGTTTTATTTTGCCATAAGAGAACCTTTCAAAATTTGAATTTCATTGTGTTGTAATTCATTAATGCAGTGAGCAGCAAGTTTTTTGTTTGTGTGCCCTTATTCGATATTCACCTAAATTTCTGACCAAATTGAAGATTTCTGGAGACTAGTTCAGTAAAGAAGGCAAAAAAAAATTCCTTCTTTTTTTGTCACTATAGCTTTTTTACTTCTTGTATCTGGTTTTATTTGTACCTCCTGTTAATAACAGTGATTGACTGAACAAATACCCTTGACTTGTCTTTTAAAAATATTTTTCATTTCACTTTTTTTGGGTACAAATATTCATATAGAAATATGGAAACTAATTATAGTTGTACCTTGGTAGACCATATCCCAGTTTTCTTTTGTTGTTTCTTCATTTTTGAGAGTTACTTCTCTCCTCTAGATCCCTACTTGGTCTTATCTGAGTTGAAAGAGGTGGGTGGTAGTGAAGAGTTCTAAAAAAATAAAGTTTTTCAGGTGAAGAACATTACGTAAAGTATGTATGCATATATATTATAACCTCTGTCGGTCTAAATTATCATGATTATGGAAATTTTCCTCATTTCAGTTTTTCAAGGAACGCTTGCTATGCTAAGAATCCTTTATAAACAAGACTCTTTTATGCAACTCTAGATCAATATAAACAGAAAGGTTTTCTTGGGTAAGATAAACTGCTCTCCATATGTAAAGTTGTCTTGCTTGTAAAGGTGTCTGTAATTTTTCAGTTCATGGATATTTAAGTCTGACTCTAGATCTATAAATATTATTGAATAAAAGCTTAGCATGCCTGTCAGTTTATTTGGGAGCATAATTCTACCAGTGTTTAGGCAGCAGTCATACTTAACTCCCGTGTAAATACATGCATGAGTCCCAGGATTCCTGGCAACTTGAGGAGTTGGAATTTTAATCTTTAAAACAATGTTGTTTTAACTGCATGCAAATTTTGATTGTCCGACGTGGGAATAGTACAGTTCTATATTTTAAATTATTCTTGTATAGTGCAAAACTACCATCAAATATAAAATACATTAAATATTGTTTCAAAATTATGACTACAAACACTTTTTTTTTTTAAGAAAAAACTTAGATTATTCATGTTTATTCACCTTGATGGAGTTTGTCTTCCAGGGTACATAAGGCTTTCTAATTCTTAGTCAAATGTTTTACTAGGATGTGGTGATAAAATGAGATAGAGCTGATACAAAACTATTGCAACAATGTCTTGTATCGGTAAACACT
Organism: Athene noctua; assembly: GCF_965140245.1. Lineage (NCBI taxonomy): Eukaryota > Metazoa > Chordata > Aves > Strigiformes > Strigidae > Athene > Athene noctua. Next base: position 123,223,643 of record NC_134038.1, read on the forward strand.
AACAAAGCCATTCACATAAGCAAAACAGTTCTGGATTATTTGTAACTTCTGAAAATGTGCCTCACAAATTATATTTTAACGAGATTCCAAGTAATTTGGGTAAAAAATGGTTGCAGTCATTTGTGGTCTGAAAGTAGACATCTCCGTTTGTGCTTCTGGAGTACCCTCATGTGTAGAGAAGCTCTGCTGAATTATTAGGGAAGAACTTTCTTGTACTGTAACAGAACTGGTAATTAAAACAAAGACAGTTTCTCATGTGGCTGCATTTATTTTTAGAATCTCATTACTTTCATTATACTTGAGAGATTTTGCAAGGTACTGGGTCTTGTGCCTCTTTGTCTTTGATAAACATACATATGCCTTGCAGAAAGTGCTTGGTAACTACTTCTGGGTCTACTGAGACAAAACGTACACTTTCCTGTAAGAGAATCATCAGTTGCCTGGACACTCTGTGTTTCAGAACTGTCGGTCTACACCTGGGCTCATCTGCTTGTAATACGTGAAGTCTCCTTCCCCCTCCTAATTGATGCACTCGGTCAACTGATTTCTCCCTGCCCTTCTAAAATGATAAAGCATATGCTGGTTTTTAGTTCTGTGGAGATACCAGTCTAGTAATGCATATCCCTCAGAAATGTTACACTTTCATTATTTGAAGGAATAACCCATTTTATGCTATATTTAAGATTTGTAATTTGAAATAGGCAAGGTGGTAACTAGCCAGATCATTCTGTAATTTAGTAGGGCCTGTTAGAATCAAAATGATTCTTCAGAAAGCTGGGGGTTTTTTGAATGGGGGGTAAAAAGCACTCCTTGTGAGTTAGTGTTATAAAGCAGGTCTGCATTACTTACGCAAATATTTTTTTCCTTTTTGAATTTGCTCGTTTCCCTGCCTTTTTGTACAACAGCCATGTACCTTATTATTGCATTAAAAGACTAGTAACAAATTTCTGGGACTGCATACTGTAAAATTAGGGAATGTCAGTTTTCAGAATGTCTCAAATCTTAATTTGGTTTCTTTGTGCTTGTTCATTGTGATGATTTTTAATTCACTACATTATATTCTACAGGGTCTTTACTTATTCAGGCTCAGGGAGAGATCTGGCCCCAGTGCAGCTTCAGGCTTATGTATTGAAAGAGACTGTTGTCTGTAAAAACTGTTTAACCTGTAGATGTTGAGGGTATGTAGAGAGTGGGGGAGAAGATTGCAGGGGGGAAAAAAAAAAGGTTTCATGGGTAAGCTAGTCAGACGAAAAGTGCCCTTGAGGATTGGATTCTGTTCCTCTCTCTGCCACAGAATTCCTATGTGATGCTAGGCAAGTCGTTTAAACGAAACTTTTCCCAAGTGGTGACTAATTGATTTGAGTGCTCTGCAATTCTGGTTGCATAATTTGAGTTACTAGGGGCTTATATGCAGAAATGCTGAGGGTTTGCAGCTGCAGCTGAAGTCGATTAAAGTCTGTGCCCTGAATGTGTGGAATGTTGTTTGATACTGAGCGCTTGGAAAAATAATATCTGAGATAAAATTGGCACCTGAGATTACCGAAGATTTTACCTTAATCTGTGCCTCATTTTGCAATCTATAAGAAAAAAGGAACATAATACATGCTTATGTCAAGATATTACAATGGTGAATAATAATATTGATGAACTCTGTTGCCATTGTCATGGGCTTCAAAACAAATAACCACAGCTTCCAAACGTGTTTGAACAGCATGCCGCTAAGAGCAGATGAGGCCACACATGAACAAATGTGTGGAGAAAAATACTGAATAGCTGCTCACTGGGTAAGCAGTCATCTTCAGTATGTTGCATAAAGACAGAGTGGCAGGAGTAACGACGACAGACTGTAGTTCCTTTTCAAGGAACCACCGAGTTCTTCCCAAATCTCCTTTACCTGTTCAGAATAGTCATTATTGTCTGTAGCATGTACTATCTTTTTAGCTTTATCATATTTCTGTTATTCCTTAATTTTTAAACTGTAAGTTTATATTTTAGATTTAATTAAATTTAAATCTTTAACAATCTCATTTTTTTAACAATAGCTTCTCTTACTACTTGGAAAAAAAAAAAAAAAATTTACCATCCTTTCTCTTGATTCAAAAAACAGAAATAGAACTTGACAAAAAATTTTGATCCTTTTGGTCTGTTTGCCAACAGTGTGCTCTTTGTCGACATTGCCACAGGGTATACAGCTTCCACTGCTGGCATCTGCCTAAAGTTGGCCCAGGGTTTGTGTGGGACTAATTGGAAGACGGGAGCTAAATAAGGAAATGGACTAATTTTAGTCCCCTTCTTCCTTTCTTCCTGCTTCCTCAGTTTCTTTACCCTGCAATAAATATTTCTTTTATTTTGTACTTACTGTGACCGATTTTTTTTTTTTTTCCAGAAGTAGTTTTGCAGTATTTCTACCACCACTGTTTTTTGTTTGTTTGGTTGGTTGGTTTTTTTTCCTTCCAAAAAAGAAGTTATGAGAGGAAGAAATTGCATCTGATGGAACCAGATTTTAATTTCTTGGATTTGATTCCATGGCTGGGGTTATGAGACAGAGGGAAATGTGGCTTTGGCCTATTATTGATACTTGTAGGATTGTCAGTAACAGAATGCTTTTTTCCATATAGTAGCTTGTGGATTTACAATTTCAGTCCTTTCTTTTCCGCCTGTGTCAAAAGTTACTTAGTAAATGTATTCTTGCTTATCTGTCTTGACTTCATAACTTTAAAGTTAGGGGAAAAACCCATGTTAGGATTTATCTTCATTTTATTTAAGTGCTGTGATCACAAAACTTTCTCTGTAGCTTTTGCATTTGAAATATTCTATATTTGTCAGTGTTTCTCCTTGAGACAGTAGGACCACAGTTTTATTTTACGACTTTCACTGTTATCGTTGATGCTGATAATCCTGTAATCCCATGTTGAGAGGCAAGTAAATGAATTGTTAATAGCCACTATCTTCTGCAGTCAGTTGGCTGAAACAGATTTCTGGTAGCATAGTTAATGGGATGTAACCTGTGCCAAGTTTTTATTGCTGCTCACTCAACTGCTGATTCTTCTTTTTCACAGGCACAGAAAGCAGCATACTTTTACCTTTTATTTTGGTCTTTTCTCCTCTTGCAGTGTTTGTCTTGCTACTAGCTCTGCTCACCCAACTTTGTAGTTCCTGCAGTTAGCTATTGCTCTCTGTCCTGCACTGTACAGTTGCTTCCAGAATAAGGAGCTATCCTTATGTTACTTCTGCTTGTGATGGTGGGGAAATGAAAATGGAGATGGCAGAAGCAAGACATCTCTTTTTTTTTTTTTTTTTAGCTCTCTGGTGCCAACCCTACTGTTGTGACCTGAGAATAGGTTTCTATGGATGGATGAGAGATGACAGGAGGCAAATAAACTCCATGCCACTGCTGCCTTTTAGTATCAGTGGTTGAAAAATCTGACCTCATGTTTGCCCCTTTGCTTACTTTTCTCTCAGCAGTAAGGAGCATTTCCCAATCTGTTTCACTTGTGACTTCAGAAGGAACATTGGGTAAGAGCTATCATTTTCACAGAATAGCATATTTTGCCTCTCTCAGCCCAATGATGGTGGTGATAGGCTGTTTAGCTTCCCAGCAGAAAAGGCTTGGTTTTGCTGAATTATTTTATATCTGCATAAGGAGAGAAGCAGGCACATAGATGTGTTTGATACCCACTGCCTTTTGTAGTGATGAGGTTGTTGGGTGTTGCGCTTACCTAACTGAAGAATGCTCGAAGTAGATCGGGAGAGGTGTTTACTTCACACTCATCTTCTCAGCTTTTTTGTCCTTGTGCAGACCTGCCCTCTGTCTCTTCTTGACTTGTCTGGGTTTTCAGAGTGTATGGTTCAGCAGCAGCCTTGCTGTGGATATTGCTATGAGAGCAAAAGCTCAGCACATGCTGCTGTTCCCTAGGCTGTTTCTGTAGGGGAATGCCCCGTTGTGAGGGTCTCCCAGTTTGGGTTGAGTCTGTCTTCTGCTCTTCTTCCGGCTCTTGCAGGCCCAGAGGGAGGCAGTTTATGGATCAGTATGAATTACTCCCCTCCTTCCCTGATGCAAATGATGCCTCCAAGGTAGTGCTGGGAAAGCAGAGCAGTAACTGCTTGCAGGGAATGGCTTTATGAAAAGCAGGGAAGTGATCTTTCTGTGTCTCACTTGGGCCTCTGTGGTTCAGTTCAAATGTTTTGATTTCAAATACATAGAGGGCAATTCAGGGAACAGCATGCCCCTGTGTGTAACAGTATCTGCCCACAGCTGCCATAAATCTTGAGAAGTAGTTATCTTCCTTAAGGATTATTTGGCTCATTCTCACTAGAAATAATTTCAGATAAGCATTTTCAGTGACCATAACACCAGTTTTCCATACAAAATTGCTAGTGAATGGGAAGGGAATGGGAACTGTCTTCAAGTCAGTTTCATCACAGGTCTTTGCATATTTGTGAGCTTTTAATTGTGGGCACGATTTTCTAACTTAATTTTTATTTAGCTTTCAGTTGCTTTTAAATTAATTTTCTGTGTGAATTTTAATTGATGGTTCCTAATGCTAAACTTGATTTCTTTATCCAGGTACCTTTGAATATCCGCTGGCTAATTTATGTCTCATATAGACTCTGGCAGGTTTTGTGAATAGTCTTTGGGATGTTAGTGTCCCCTGCCTTCTGCCCTGGCCCTTTATCAGATTTGCCATGTTTTGTGCCATCAAACTGAGTTGAGGTGGTCAGGCAATGCTCATGCTTTCAGCTTACTTTGTTAGGAGTGTGATAACTTTTAGGAAAGTGATAGGCCATAGTAACAGGCAATCTGTTAAGCTTATTGGAGTTTAATGGAGATGTTTGTTAAGTTTTAGGCTGGGATGTGCCTTACACACAGAAATTTTGCTGACACTGGCATCTGTACTACAGAGAGTGATGGAGGGCATTCCTATATCCTTTCAAGGAGGCTATGTACTAACTCAGCAGTGAATTACTATATAGGTAGTGGCATGTTACAACCTCCCTGAGGTCTTCTGAGTCCCGAGGTAGTAATAGCTCATTAAAATGGTAGTTAATGAGAATAAAGGGATCATTATGTGACTCTCCTACATGACGGGTAGGGCTAAATCCTAACTAGTTCGGTAGAAAGTATTCTAAATAAAGAAGCAAGGAATTTTATAAATACTGCTGGTAGTTCTTCATAAACCTAGCTATTTAAAGCAATGCTTTTGAAAAAACACACGTAGAAATGCATTTTGAATAAATTAATGCAATTTTGTAAATGTATTTTAGGGCTTTCAGAGGTGTTTGTTTCCTGTATAATCTCAAAGTTACCTTAACATAGCCTGTAATGAAACATCTTTGGTTAAAAATATGCAGTGTTTTGCCACTTCTGAACAGATGGGTTTGAAGTTCGGGGGGAAAAAAAAAATTCCCCTAATTACCTGAATTTGGCTTTTTTAAGATCTCAAGAGTTGTAGACATTTTCTGTTCTATATGCCAGAAATAAATGGGGGAACAATTTCGCCCTGAAGGAGGAGAGTAACATTTACCTAGTATGATTTTGTTTGTGGAAAACATAACGACTTCATACATGAGATCATCTTTGTCATGCCTTTCATTTAACTATGGTTATTTTCTGGAGAAAAGTATTAGGGATTTAGTCAAAATGAAGAATGTGGATTTTGTAACATTAAGACAAAAAAACTCTTGATCTCATTAAATGCCTCAGGTCTTCTTCCAGACTCTAGAAGGACAAACAAACAAATAAAAGATTGCAGGCTCAGGTACACCTAGATCACAAAGCTCAAGTTCAGTGGACAGGGCTCTTTTTATACGTCTTTAAGAAAAATGACATATATTCTGCAAAATGAGTCCTTCAGAACTGTTATGGTACGGAAGCTAGGTAAACAATAGGAAAAGGAGGGTGGAAGCAAATATAAAATATGTTACTTAAATATATTTACTTACATTTACTACAGTGGCTCTACCATATCCTTTTTTTTTGTTGCAGGAATTTAGCATGTATTTATAATAAGCTAAATACAGAACACTTTAAAAGGAATAGTTTAATTTTTAAAACATTTTAATGATATTTGTAGAAATGAATGATTTTCTTGTTCCACTAGTACTTATTTTCATCTGACATTCTCAAGAAACCTTCCTGATAATATCCGTTCCATATTATCTTTCAAAGCTAAAGCTGATAACAGATGAAGAAAGTATTCCAAACTCAAATTATGTGGATGACTACTTAGTGATCATCTGCTACAGGATGACTTTCTTAGTGGTTCAGAGTAACTGCTATGTAACAGGATAAATATGCCTATTGCCTAGTGGTCCAAGTCATGGACCGGAGCCCCAGGGGGCTTCAAAATCATAGCAAAGAAGTGTTTCCTGCCAGCTCTTGATACTTGCCACTCCTTTCGAAGCCCTTTTAGGTTCTGTGAAAATCTCATTGACTCTTTATCTTCCGGCATGAGCATCTGTCATCTTCAGTGTGACAAGAATATTGTCTTTCAGCCAGGACCTTTTAAACTACATAAACAGATGCAGTAAATCCAGTTGGAATATTTTCAGGGTAATTATTAAATTGATCATCAAAGGGATATTTAAGTTCTAAAATTTAGGACTGTTGGTGACCTACTATACCCTGCTGTGACAGAACTGGTTAAATCTATGTCATGCCTGATAAATGTATGCAAAACCTGCCTTTAAAGGAGACTTCAGCAGTCTGTTCCAGTGATACACTAGTGATAACTTCTAGGAGGTTTTCCTTATACCTAACTTGAATCTTCCTGTGCTGTTATCTGACTGTTACTGCTTAGTCCTTATAGGCAATTATTTCATTTTTCTTAATGGCTACCTTTTACATATTTGAAGATGTAATTTCCTTGTGTTGGCTGCCTTTTCTTTAGGCTTCAGTCACTCTTGTTTCTTCAGTTTCTCTGAACAAGTCTCTTTTTTTTTTCTTCTTCTAGACCTCTTATTATTCTGTTTGGGGTTTTTTTTTGGGTTTTTTTTTTTTTTTTTTTGCTTATCATCTGAACATGCATATAGCTTTCTTTAACCGCATTGTTTGAACTGGACACAGCAATCTGCTGAGGTCTTAAAATTGCTGCGTGAAATGACATGGTTGCTTGTTGCCGTGCGGCTCTTGTCACGGCAGGCTGTGCTGCATGGAAAGGCAACATCATGCTCAGCTTGTGATTCACTGATCACTTCTGCCTAACTGCTTTTTTCTATCCTGTGTTTGTGTAGTTGATGAATTCTGTCCAGATGTAGACCATTAGTCTTTCACTTAAGAAATAATATCATCATTTTTTAGAGCAATTCTCCAGTTTGTCCAGATTTTTAAAATTCTGGGGTTTTTTGACAGCATCTTTGTAGGTTTTCCCAGGTTAGTGTTAACTACCAGTTTAATAGTGATTCTGTAATTCAACTTGCTGGTTAAAATACTGAGTATCAGTGGACCTGGGACACACTTCATAAAATCTTACTTGATACACCCTTTCATTTTAGACAGTTAGATCCTTAATTCAATGTATGATTTTTTTTTTCTTTTTTTTTGCACCTGCAAGAGAAACTTCATGATACCCATGTTTTTGTCATTTGTTTTAAAAACATTAAGTCGAGATTCGGAAACAATCACTGTATTCATTCCAAGTTTATGTAACAGCTTTTGTTTAACTGTGTTCTTAAAATACTTTGTGAAGCTGAGAAACAATTACAAATATAAATTAGAGCATTGAATAAGCACTAAGGACTGCTGCAGAGGTACACTTGTTTACATGTGTTTTTATATTAGAATCTGTGTGTGTGTATGAAAATATATATGATGGATGTGTGTGAGTGTAAGGGTGTATAAATTGGTGTCCTTCACTGCTGATAAGGCTGAGGAGGTTGCTAATAAATAGTTAATGTTTATTCTGAAAGTTGATGCCTGTGGGGATCATTCACCATGTAAATGTGTTGATGTGTAAGATGGGTAGATTTTTGAAAACTTCTGTGTTGGAGAGAATTGTTCTCTGCTGGTTTCTTGTGTGGCTTTATAATATTTTCTTTTCAGCCATACATCCTATATCTTGTCTCTCAAATGCCCTTTCCTCATATTTTGAATGTTAGAAGGGAGGGTAATAAATATCTTCCAGAAACAGGAAAGGTTTTATTAGAGCTTACAAGTCAATTAAAGATGTAGTCACAAAAGTGACAGGAACAGTTCAGGTGACACAGGAATTCAGTAAATAGTAGCCCAAGCATTGTGAGGTGTATCTTTTTTTTTTTTTTTTAAATTTATTTTGGTCTTCGGTTTTCTTTAAGACCTAGGTTTGTGGTCACTAGGAATCTCCTTCCAAAAAATTACTCTTAGATTGACATCTGGGAAGCAGTTATTTGAAAAGACAGGCTAGGTGTGTAGGAGCATCTGGGTCACTAGTGTCAGTTCTGGTGGAAGGGTGTAACGAGAACAGGGTAAGAGGAGGAGGAGGTAGAGCCCTGATGGGGTTGTAGCTTTGCTGATTCTCTAAATTCCTTGTCCTCTGGAAAGAAGTTGGAAACATACTAAAGCTGAAATGTAGCAAGACAACTATTATATAAACAGTCAAATAGCAGCGTCTTGTTGTAGGAAGGGTTGGAACTTGTGAGATCCGACACCACAAAAATCTCAGTTGATGCTCCCCAGTGGTGAGTGTGGACTGCCTTCAGCTGTCCTTGGGCATAGTGTCACCTCTGTTGTAAATCAGGGGGTTGTGCTATCTAGGGGCAAAGGCATTGAGCAAGAAATGCACTGTAAGAGATGTCATATTTTGCTTTCTCTGCCAACCTGGACTGTAAAAGCAGTGGTCGGTCTTTGTAGCAATTTAGTTCCTGTGAATATGTTGCAGGATCAGGAATTTTGTAGGTAATATTTTATCTGAGATCTGTAGACTTGGAAATATCTGATGCAATAAGGAGATTTTCAAGAGCACTCCCTAGAAACAACTTTCTTTAGCCTATAAAGCAATACACACAGGTATATATAAATATATGCAACTATCTGTATTATAAAAAAATATGTAACATTATATAAATATATAAGCACAAATGTAATATATAAAATGTAATAAAAATAAATATGTAGTAATGTTCCTGGAAAAACATGTGAAATAAAGGATACCCACTCATTTCTTCATTTTGAACTACCAGAATGAAAAACTAAATGGAAGTAGACTATAAGTAGTCAGGATTTCGAATTAGTTGGTATTGGCTTGAATAGTGGCCTCTGTTGTTGTTTGATAGCTTTTCTCCATTTTGAATTTGAAGCGTAATTGTAAAGATGTTGAGAGTTGGTGACTGTTCTCTGCATCTCGGAGACAAAGCTCATGTTAAATAATAACTTGTGGTTATACATGACAGTGTTCTCCTGGGCAATCTAATGTTTCCTAAGTAATCAGTCTCTGAAAATCTAAGTAAAAAAGGTAAAAAGCTAAAATAGTTTCAACAGAAGAAAAAAAAAAATACTGTTGTTCAAATTGGTCAAGAAAACCCAAGCCCATGTAATTGTGCACATGTGCTGAAGAGAACACTTTTTTTTGGTTTCTCAAGCATGAGGCAGCAGAATTTTCATTCATTTGGCATGCTAGGCTGAAACAGAGTCTTCTTTCATTTGACACACTCCCCTGGAAACAAACATGCTAGTGAAGGGATTGTGCCAGTTATCAGAAGCTCACAGGAATACATTGTGCTGGTTTGTATTCATTTTCATTTCATGAATTGCTTTAAAACTTAGCAACATAAAAAAGCATTAAAACACCTTTTTAGCATTATTTTTAGTTCCTACATATTTCCCTGCTGTGCTGTTATTCAGCTTAAATCAACGGAATGCTTTGAGACACATGGTTCGGTTTGCAGCAGAGCAGATCTCTCCTGTCTGGGTATACTTGGAGCATTCATCTGTGGAGAAGCAGCAAATTTGAGTTTAACTCATTTTACGTCCTTGAAAAAGATGAATGTCTTAGAAAGAAGTTCAATAAAAGTAAAGGGTGAATTGAACAAAGATTATGCAGCAAGAAATTCAAGCCAAAACTCAGCTGGCATCTGTTAACTGTAGAAGTTCACAGATAATGCTTGGTCTTCTGGAAGACACTTGCTTTTCTTTCCTAGAGTTATATTCTTCAGGATTGCCAGCAGGTCCTTCCCACCTCTGGAATTTGCTGCATGGCTCTATTTCCCTCATAGATGTTTTTCCAAGTGCAAACTTGGCAAACTCAGGTGTACTTCTTGGAACTAATCTGGACATGGGAGCTTAAATTAGGACCAGGTTGCAATGGATGCATGTGAAGCAAATATGGGAGTGGTATTTTATTCAAATTTGATATGGGTAAAGATGAATTTATTTCCTAGTCTTGTGCTGTTGCTGCTGTTAGAGGAGCAACCATGTCAGATATGGGTATGTCTGCTTTATGTAACTGTTGCTTTTCCTCCTGGTGCTACTGAGCAAATTTTGTGTGTAGAAACAGGATGCAGGTTGGATTTTTGTATTATTATTGTTAAGGGGAAATTACATTCCAAAAACACGTCTGAGGAAACAGGGATGCTTGTGGTTTTGTGCAGAAGATAAGTGTTGTGATATTTAATGCTGTTGGTACTGATGGTGGGAGTTCTTGTGTTTGTTTCTGAGAGTCTCATTTATTTTGTTATTGTTTGTTTGTTTTGGTTTTTTTGTGTGTGGTTTTTTGTTTGTGTTTTTTTTTTTTTTTTTAAAAAAGAGAAAAGATACAAAGTCTAGAGCAAATGAAAGCCATGGAATTATAGTTTTGGTGGTAAGCTTCCAGAGTCAGCATGGCCTTCAAGCAGGTTGAAGAGATATGTGTCAGTTTACACTGAACTAAAGTGGGGTGAGAATCGGGTTGGAAGACAGGTCACAGCTATATGGTTTCCATTGCAAGAATTACCTAGAGAAGGGTTGTGGAGCAACAGTGGTTGCTGTTCTGTCCCCATATGAGAATGAGGCTCTTAGGAAGGGTCATATTGTGTTCCTTGATGTTGCTCAAGGAATAAGGATTGTGGATATTTAATTGTTGGCCTGCAGTCATTTGTTTGGTCTCTGACACGTATGGATGTTAGTTTTCTGTGGACTTCACATGAAAACAACCACGATATTTAATAGCCAGCTATAACTTCTGTCCAGTTATCTGCCCCTGCTTGTTTTGTAAGTTTTTGTGGGACAGCCTGTAGTTTCAAATTAATGAAGAAAAATACGCAGTTGTGAATTTACAAAGCTTACTTTTTATTTCTTCTTTTTCCCCTTCTGCTTCAACTTGTATATCTGTTGGTTACCAAAAGGAAGGTAGTGACTCACCTTCTTCACAAAAATTCTGAATGGAATATTTTGTTGAAGAAACTATAAACATTTGTATTGTTCTTGAATAAAAAAAAAAAAAAAAACAAACACAAGGGTTATGTGAGTTTGATTTATAATTTGGGGAGGCTGAAAAAGGCCTTCCTGCACAGAGGTTATATAGAGGTACAAAGTTCACACTTGAAATAGTCAGCTGGTGCTCTGTACAGTTGTCACTTTTGGTTGCCATATAGCTTCAGCATCATGCGCCGTGGAAAATTCTACACAGCTATTCAGCAGCACTGCAATGAAATAGGTACACTGATGTCTTTCTCTTTTCATCCATTAACAAGAGACTGGACATACTGTACGTGAATAGAAACATGATTTCTATCTGCATACTTGGTCTCCTGGACCACGTGACTTCCCATTGCTAATAAAGATAATATCACCTCTTTGAAGACATCGGTAGGCATATTTAAAACCCAAGATGAATTGAGCACATTTACTGTGTTAGAAGCAGTTGCTAAATTGTAAGTAACAAAGTCTTGTTATATAACTGCATTGCACTCAAGGGAACAATTTAGGTTTTGAATTGTATATGTTGGTAAGTGAAAACTATGTAGACATTGATTATTTTTTCCTCTTGACCTAATCACTGTTTGCCTATGGCAATATCTGATACGGTATGTGTTCACCAAGAATTGTCTTGGGACCACAATGAGGTTTTTTTTAGCTTCATTAGTAATCATAGTTACATTAGGAATAGAAGGCAGTGGAGTAATATACTTGTACTGTAGTACACCAGTTTTTCTGTTTATTGTAAAGATGAAAGTGAACTCTGTAGGTGGGAGTCTGAGTCTGTATAGACAGAGGAGGAGACCATTTTGAATCTTTGTGTATTTTCAGCAAAAATTTAATTTTTTAAAAAATGGAAGGCAAATACCTATTTAGATTAGGTTTTTTTTTTTATGCTGTGAAAAAATTGTCTTTGTTTCTCCTTATGTATTTTTAGTCTAATACAGAGCTGTTCTTGGTACTACTAGAGAATATGAAAATGATGCTGAGTAAAATTTAGTAATGTGTTTTTCATTGTTTGAATGGAAGAAGCTGCCAAAAGAAAATGACATAAATAGTGAGAAGAATATTTCCTTTTCTCCCCCACCCTGGGAATCTGATGTGTATCATCCTTTAGACAAAAATTAAATATTCCAACAGAGTACCTTAAGAAATGTGTTTAACCTTTGACATACCGTTGATTCCTTCAAATGGTAATTTTGTGTGCTAAAATACTTGTTCATAGTAATAAGGGATTAGGTGAAAAAATGTAAAAGACTGAACTTTTAACTTCTACCTAGAGGTCATGTAACTAGCCGCAGTCAGATGGACACTGCTTGTTCAGTAAAGTGTTAGCAATTAAAAAATTACCACATGAATACTTGCACGTTTACATGCATAAGAGGCCAAACTGTGGCCTACCTAAATGCGGACTTAGAGTTTGGTATTTCTGAGAACTAATTCTAGCATAAAACACCTTTTCCCCCATTGACTTGTCTACTATTTGCTTTTTTTCCCACTATGCATCTGACAGCAGAGCAGTTTTTATTTTAGCATAAAGCATTCATTTTGCCTTATCTTTTAATATAAGTGCTTATATTATGCTTTGCTTTTCAAAATATACGGGATGGAATATTGTCTCTTTTCCTCCTGAACAGCAGTGACTTGTATGAAAGTGGACTCGATGCCGCACGTGGAAGTCTGTGCTGTTGTTGCAGTGAGAATAGTTCTCAACTTGTAAGGTCTGTTAACTTAGATATATTCAACTTTGGAAGTATGATGGGACAATATTGCTTTGAAAAGATAGGTACCAAGAAATAGGGTGATGCTTTTGATGTTTGTATCCACATGCAGGAGACTGTGTGACAGGCTCATTTACCTTAATTGGTGGCAAAACTTGCCAGCCTGAACCACAGGAGAAGTAGGAGAAATCAGTGAATGCACTAACTGTCTTACATCACCAGCTCCTTCAGCTATTAACTGATACACCTATACAGATGTTATTTTTCCCTGCTTAAGTGTAACTGAGATTGAGATATCTGAATTGTAAATTAAGCTATCCAACATGTCTTCTGAGCTTTTTCTTTAAAACAAAACCATAGTGTGGTCATGGCTTTCTGTCTCTAATCTTTGGACTTCTGCCCTAACATGTAAAATAATATCTTTGTCTGTAGAAAACACCCAGTGATTTCCTGCAAGCCTTTATGGAAATGTTACTGAAGGTGTCCAACAGAGTCAGTTAGCTATAAATGAAAGTCCTTTAGAACAGCTGACTTCAGTATGGTAGATGTTTCGTTATTAGTTCAGAAAGAATTGTTCTTTGTGGCTTGTTTAGGCTCATACACTTCTAGGAAGCTCTGTAGTGATGAGAGGCTTTTCTCAAAACCCAACGACTTTTGTTCAGGGCAGCTCTAAGAGGACCTGGAACCTTACCTGAAGATGTGCCTAACGTTACCCATAGGTAGCATTAATTAGGAAAATGTTTGGAACATACAGAATTTTCCTGTGTTGTGTTTGGCAGTATTGTAAAGAATCGGTTAGCAGGCACACTTATTGTTGCTTTAGAATTGGACCAGTTGTAATTAAATCATTTACAGCAACATCACATATTTAATTACTGACTAGTATCATTGTCCCCTTTTTAACCTTTGAGAGGCTTGATTACAATTAGCTGATATGTTCATAAAGATCACTTTCATTGTTTAGCTGAAACCATGGCCACTAAACTATTTCCTGATTTTTTTATTTGCTGTAGTAGTGTTGAAATATTATATTTTGTTTTGAAGACAAGCCCCCATTGTTTATGAAGTGGCTGACTGGATTGGTAGATGAGGGGAAACAAAACAATCTCTGAGTTATTTCTGGTAACTAAGATGAACAATCTGTTTTTGTAAATTTATACATTTTTGTTTTAACTTGTCAAGGTGAAGCAACATAAATATTTAAGCAAACATTCTTTCAGAGTTGACTTGGGATCTTGCTTTTCTTAAGTATGAAACAGATAAACTGCCATTTGTCCTGATACTTTACACAAATAATCGAGCTTCTCCCAAGTAAAACTAAAATTTAAATTGTTTAGATACAGCTGAAAACATTGTAACTTTTTTTGCTTGTTTGTTGTTTGAAGTAGATGGGATAATACTATGAGACATCTCTTTAATATGCTTTTATCAGGTTTTTAACTGTTCATCAGGAGTGTTCCAAAAATAATACCAAGCACATCTAAATGTATGGTAGAGAAGGAATAAGTTGTGGTTTATCCCAAATACAAGGTCTGGAGGTACTAATTTATTGAGGTAATCACGGTCTCAATCTGTAATTTTTAAAAGATTTATTTATTTTGCATTTTTGCATTTATTTCATATAATTAATTCTACATCTCAAGAATTTCATGTTTCTTTGTGCTTAGAATAGATATTTAGTCACTGTCTGTTCCGTCCTCTTCACCAAGAGTTAAAAATAAACCTGTAAAACAAAGGCCATATGAAACAACTCACTGGCAGTAATCAAGCTGGAAGCAAGCTGGTACTTAACCGGCGGAATTCCGCTTTAGTGTGCACACACCTTAGAAATAGCTGTTGGAAAACTAAAAAACTTCTAAAATGCATATGCAGTCTTTTCAGGAGAAATCTTCCCTGTCAGTAGTAGTAACAGCCCCTTCCTCTGACAGACAAGAGACTGTGGAAACTTCGGTCTTGCATTAGGGAATAATAGCAGCTTCCTCAAAGTATAATTTCAAAGCTGAATTTTCTGAAATTCTACATCTTTCTCTGCTTTATCCCCTTCCCCTTCCCTTCCTCCAGTCTTTCTCTAATATTCACTCCTGGCCCAAACTTGTATACAGCATTATTATAGCCTCATGTCATAAACCGGAAAATTTTAAAATGAAAATAATGATTTGTAATAAAAAGCCTGACAGACTAATTACAGTATTGTGTTAATTATTATCTTATTTCAGCTCTGTTCCTCTCACAGCTAATTCAGATCTGGGTTTTGGTGGTTTTTAATCCCTGTTGACACTGTAATTTTGAGAGAGAGAATATACTAGGGAACAATATATATAAAATCAAGAAATAAAAATTGTCAGATAAACAGTTGGCTTCTAAAATGTTTTCTTGGACATGTTAGTAATAGAAGGCAAGTGGTTCTGTTTAAATGTGATGCCTTCTGGATCTTCTGGTGAATGTAACACCTATATAGTATAAAACACAACTCTCGAACCCTTCCGTTTCTGAATATCTTTATAGCATGTACTAAATAGCAGTCATTAATTCAGAAATTTGTGCATTGAGCAGCTAAACCGGCACATCATTGGTGTATATTATGTTCTGAGTTCTATTTTTTCTCTCAAAATGCGTGCAATTCTTATAATGATTAACGTATAGATTGATGTCAGTGTTACAGTATAGCTTCAAGACTGCAATTTGAAGCTACTATAGAAAAATACAATTCTTTAGACATGGTGAAGCTGAAGTTGAATGGAAGTGCTATTAGTGGTGAATTACATGTAAATATTAATAAGAGAAGAGTTCATATCAAGTCCTGAGTTGGGAAATTGAGCATGATGATTTGCAGAAGCTTGTCTGTCTTGAAGATACACAGATGCAATAATTTTCAGTTTTTATTTGAACTTTTAAATGGTGCAGAAGGTGCCCAGGTTAATTCTTAAGCAAGAAAGTGTTTGGAAGTTTTGGCAAATACCATTGTAATGGCTGTATGGTAATGAAGGAAGTTAAGGTTAAAGATGAATTGGGCTGAATGACTGTTCAGTCATTTAGGCTAGTCTAGTTGCATGGTTTGGGTGTTAGAAGTCTCAAATTATGATTCCTTAGTTCCTGCACTTGATTGGCTATCTTGACATCTTAAAGTTCTGGGAATTAGTTTCTGACAGTTTGCTTGTTTTTCTTTTTCAGGATGCTTCATCTGCAGACATTCGGAAAGCGTATCGAAAGCTTTCACTGATTTTACACCCAGACAAGAATAAAGATGAAAACGCAGAAACACAGTTTAGGCAAGTAAGTGCAACGTGTGGCAATAAAAGCTTTAGGCAAAATAGAAGCAGAATTTTTTATGGCGATGCCATTTTAGTAAACAATGGTACACCTCTGAAATTACTGTGTTGAACATTGAATTACATTTTTTCTGACATAGGCAGAGTAGAAACAAGTACACTTTTTTTCAGAATTAACTTGATTTACTATTCACCTGTATATTAAAAGTACTTTGAACATTATACTTAGACCTATACTCTTAGGAGGAGAATACTTTCTGCACTTTATCTAAGACTGTTTATGGTCTTCAAAAGTAGTAGGGAAAATTTCTGATCAGTTCTCAGTGCAAAGTCATGTAGGCATAATTTAATGAAAATAATTAAATTTTGTTTCTGAATTTTTGCCTTTTGAATCTTTATGGAATAAAACTACGATACTTGTAATTAGCTCTATCTTTAAAAATACACTTCTGATGGCCAAATACAGGCTACTTCAGTAAGTAGTAAATGATACCTTTTATTTTTAAGGTGTAGCTAAGACAAGACTTCAGTTTGACAGATGTGAAGAGTGGAAAAAAAGTCTTTCGTGGGAGTCGTTTGTGTATTTGATAACACTTTGTGTATGAGTGTCACTTTCTTTTGCATACTGAGTTTGCTTCTTAGTGTTGTAGGGAAAAGTCAAAATTAGGTCATGTTGGTAAATGTAGAATACGATACTACCATTCAAACTTCATAAATTCAGTCTTAAAGTAAACTCTTTTGTGAGTCGTTTTTCTGTTTCTGTTTTAGTTGGTGGCCATCTATGAGGTTTTAAAGGATGAACAAAGGAGGCAGAGGTGAGTTAATTTGCACAGGTTCTTAAAGCATTCATGCCAGTGATATACTGAAGTCCTATCTGGCTTGATTTTAACTCTTCAGTTGATCCCCCCCCCCCCCCCCCCAATTTAAGTTTCTAATTCCTATGTAGCTGTTTAAAGATTGTATGTGGCTTAAAGGGGAAGCTGGTGTGTATCTTTGTGTGATGTACTGGTTATTCTCCTTTAAAATTAGTATTTGAAAGAACTTCAAAAGCTAGCTGTTGTTTGGAGCAATATTTTGAACACTTAATTATATAACTTTTTGTTGTGTCAATTATCATTGCTTGTTTTATTTAAAGCTGTGATTGAAAATATAGGCTATGGATTCAACTGTAACTGTCAGTTGTATCTCACTATATCAATAAAAGGTTAGTTGCATGATATGTAGGGATTATTTCCAGTGTATGTCTTCTTCAGCATTGTTTTATTGTTTTCTGTTGCTTAGTTCATTGTTTTTTCTTTCAGTTGTATTAGCTAGAATACTGTAAACTTTATCTATTGAATAATTAGTTTTAAAATAAATGATAGTTGTCCTTGCTGCTTCAGTAGAAGATCCAGCAGTACCTGAAGAGGATAGCATTAAGAACTGAAAATCTGGGGCTGTCTGCTTTCTGGAAGACTATTTTAAACCTTTTGTTTTTTTCCCCTTTTTTAAGCAGATGACCATTTAATCTAATGATTATTTGGAAAACTGGGACACTGAAAGAGTTTTGCTTTCAGGTTTGAGTTTTAGTAAATAATTTTTACCTTACGAGTCTTTTATGCAAGACATTTATTGAAGGGTTTTTGGCTTTGTAGATGCTTTAGCAGGAATTCAGGTTTTATAGTACAGATTATCTACTTTTTGGTAATCCTCTCGAAGTGTCATGAAGATGTACTTCATAGAAACACTTTTGGAAATTTGTGTGGGTTTTGTTTTGTTTTAATTTCACCTCTCACAAGAGAATTTCATTGTGAAGTTATACTCAAGGAAAGTTTTAAAAAATTGTTAGTTAAGTAGTTTCAGACCACTTGAAAAATGAGTTATCCCCAAAATTCTCTCACCTTTTGGTTTGTAAGAGTGTTTACAGACAGTTTGTGATACTGCGTCTCTGAAACTTAGTTGTAGCATGGGACTTCTAGGAATTTCCTTGCAGCTGTAATAGCAGCTTTCTGCATGGAACTATGCAGTTACTTGTAAAAATTACATTTTTAAGCCTTGTATACATTAAAAATGTGACTAGCCCAATTTATTTGTGAGAGTATTGTTAATTAGTGAAGCACAGTGATTATAAATGGGAAGTTAAAGCAGCAGTAGATTGTTCTAGCTTAGATTGATTTCATTGTCAATAACTTATTTTGTACATAGACAATGTTGTATTTCTCTTGTACGGTGTGGATGTATGGTTGATACTGCTTCTATAGCTGATTAAATGTAGTGGATTAAATAGTGTTTACGTTCAGAGAATTTTGTGGAAATAATATGCAGAGTTTAGAAATGTGGAGTAGCAGAGCTATGTGGTCTCATTGCTCTGACGAAACCTTTATTGATCGGAATTATTCCACAAGCTAATGATAAACACTCAGTTGAGCTTATAAGTGGAAGGTGGTCTGTCCAGTATCCCATAAGGTGGTGTTGTAGCATGTCTTTAAAACAAGTCTTAATTAAGTGTGTTAGGAGCTGCTCCCCCTGTAATATTGGTTCTGTTGTAAGGTAACTCCTGGATTTCTTGCAGCCATGTAGCAAAGGAAAGGGGAGAGTCATGGCTTTTTGTGATCTTCCTGCTTTAGAGGTTGATACTTGGCTATGCATTGAGTGAGGTGATGGACCTAGTGGAACAGGCTCAAATTTTGCTGTCATGCCCACACACTGGGGAGAAGCTATATGCTGCACTCTTTGTCTCTTGGGGCTTATCAACTCAGTTTTATCCTGTTTCTGGGGTCACATATTTGGGTCTGCTATAACAAGGCTTTCTGCAGATTTCCTCCCTTCCACCCCCCACCCTTGGAGGTGTGGTAGTTGTTATTTCTGAAGTAACTTGAAGACTTGATGGGGTAAGATGGAAACTAGTTTAATTTCTTACAAATTAGTTGGTGAGGAATTCTGGCAGTTTAGCTGGGAATCCCTTCACAACTGGACACTGAAATAGTTTGGGGCACGGGATTATGTGACCTCGAGAATGGTGAGGTGCAGGCTTCTGCTTGTGGAGAGTGAAGTCAGCTGTACCTGCCTCTTCCTTGTCCATCTCAAAAGGGATGTAGTCCAGCATTGATCCTGGTGTGCATATAGAGAGTGGAACCAGTAAAGGCAGAATAAGGTCCTGTGCTGTATGAGTGAGCAATTAACTCATTTTGTAACAATAAAACTTGGTCTAATTATAGTCTTCCTCTATGTCTTGGTGAATGTCCAAGGTGTTAATTATTTGCGTGTGTGTACAGAAACAGCATTTGAAAGACAGGTCTGTTGGCCAGCTATATGTAATTATTTTCCTAAACCCTTTGTTTTTTCATATTTATGAGTGAATTTTTACTTTTTCTGATGTCAGAAACCTTTCTTAAAATATTACAGTTCTTCTACTGACAATTATATTACAGGGCTTTATAATTACAACTTTCTCAAAGAAGCAAACCACATTTTATAGTTGCATGTGAGGTATACTAATATTGTTAGTAGTACTGCAGAATATAACTGTGTTAGTACTTTCCTCTTACACGTTTTGACAGGTACATGATCAAAACATTCTAATATTCTAACCTTAAACGTACACGCAACGTTGTTTAATGTATCAGTGTTTAACATTAAATTAAACATACGTGCAGCAGAACATAATAATTTTATGTTTTGGATACACACTGCAGAGTGTGTGAAATTCTACAGAAAAGTTTATCTTTAGGGTATGTAGAGATAGGTGCGTTTCCTGAAATACACTTTACTTTAGGGCATTTATTGGTAAATCAACTTGATGATAAATTTTATTAGCCTTTGATTACTTTTGATTTATGAAAAAGTAGATAGTTTTACACACTTCTATTAATTGTAATTAGGCAAAAATCTTAGATTTTAATCTCTTTGTTTGTGGCCCTTTTAAGGAGCTTGTTTTATGGACCAGGCCTATCCTTGGTAACAATGTGGGCTTGATTACAGGAAGCATTTAAAAGGAATCAAGATATACTTGTATAGAGTAAGAAAGGTGTTTATCTTAGCTCTCAGTATAATTAAATGTCTGTATTCATAGGTGTAAATTGTTCTGGCTGATGTTGCACTAGATGTCTTTGACAGCTCGAGGGAAAAAAGGCCCCCAAAATAAAAAACGCCAGTGCAGTCTTTCCGTAGTTCAGGATAGATCTCGTTACTTCAAGGCTATAGTATATAAACTGTATCAGATCTCTGAAATTATTTGAAATGTGAAATGCAGTGACTCTCTTAAAGGGAAAAGTAAATTATAATTATATTAAAATAGATGATACTGTAGTTAGCTTCTACAGTTAATGGATTTTTTTTCTTGCAATGTAGTTGATTATACAAAGAGCTCTGAAAACTATTCAATGAAACTTTACAGAAGAATGAAATTTTAATAATCTTGCAGTTGGTTACTTGGTAGTACAAGACTGTGTATAGAATCCTGAGTTTTAAAATAAGGATTCAACCTAAGTTACAAACTTTGTGGTTGGTTGGTTGTTTTTTTTCTTTTTGTTTCTGTATTGGTGCTTTTGGGTTTTTTAGCTTCCTGACTGCCACATGTGAGCGAAAACTGACAGGCATACTCAGAATGCAGTAAATCTTTGACGTGTACATACATCCGAGGAAAAAATACTGCAGATGTATATTTCTCTTTCAGCTTGATTTTTTTTTTTTTTTTTTTCTCCTTACATAGAGAAACAACGTGGGTTGCCAAAAGAAAAATGCTTTGTAATTAAATTTTGAATGTAGTTCTTGATGCACGTGGAGTAACTGTCTTTCATAGTTAATATAGGTTTCTATAAAGAAAATCTTTAACAAGAAACTTGCTTTTAATTAAACCGCATCCTAAATTTGGATATCAAGATTTAAAAATTGAGAAGCTTCTGAGTTTCAGTAGGATCGTTGTCCAGTTGAAAACCTAAAAATCACTGATATCTTTATTTTTCAAATACAGAGCTTAATTACTATTGAAAGCAGTGATTTATCTTTTAACAGTATATATTCTA
Source organism: Athene noctua (assembly GCF_965140245.1). NCBI lineage: Eukaryota > Metazoa > Chordata > Aves > Strigiformes > Strigidae > Athene > Athene noctua. The sequence goes on from NC_134038.1 coordinate 123,245,004, forward strand.
AAAAGTGGGTTATAATAGAAGCTATCTTCCCTTAAAATGGCCAGTCGTGTGAGCCATAATGCTCATTGATAGTAAAATCAATAGAGCATTGATTCTGAGACTTAATCCTTGGAGACTGTTGTTCAGAACAGGGAACATAGCCTAGTAAATATAGAGTGCTGTTTAAAGTGTTTAATGCAAGAGACTCTGCTGTCTTAATTTATTTTTTCTTAACAGATAATTTATAATAGAACATGGTTGCCAAATGTTAGTTTGCAATCTTGTTTTACATATTACTGTATTGTTACCATTAGCATATATGTGCCTTGTTTAATCAGTAGCCACATTTTCAGTACATCATTTAACAAGCCTTAGTGTATAAGACAGACAAATGCTTAATAAATTTATAGTAGTATTAAATTTTTTCTTGCATCTACGTGTATTTCTCTGAAGTTTTCAAAGGAATAGCATCTTTTGAGAAATTATATTAACCCAATTTATTTTTAAAATTGTTTTGTTTCTAAAATATTTTCTTCTATTCTAACAATAAAATAGCAAGTACATTATTATTTTTTAAAGAGTTATATCTTCTACTTATACTTCACTTTTTGCTTAATAATTTTAGTTTTGACAGCATCCTAAAGAATTTTTTCAGAACAGAATGCTAAGGCATCAGTAGTTAGTTCGTTCTAACTTACTGGGAAAGGAAAAAAGTTAATTTTTTGAATTTTACCATCATGGATACTAATCTTAGTATTCTCATAATTTTCATGGAAGATGGAGTTTTGTAATTTACTTCTGGTAGCATTTAGAACACTGCAGAATCTTCTGCACAGAAATAATGGTGCCAACTTGAACAAATGTGTTCTCAGAAGTCTGCTTTTCTAGATGTGCTGAACTAAAGTGTATTTTTTCATTGAAAACTATTGCCTCTTTTTCAGCTTAAAAAAAATGAATTTGATTGTGGAAATTTTTTTAGTACATCTCCAAGGTATCAATTTAATAACTATCAAAGTAGCTAGTGCAGTTGTTGCATTTAAATTGATTTACATGTCAAGACTGGCAGTTTAGCAGCTGCGCTATTATTCCTGGATCGGTCAATTTACTTGAGAAAAACCTACTACTGAGTTCTACTGACCTGCATGACAATATAGGCCCTATTTCTATTCCTGTAATTAGGCCTGCGACTAACTCAGAATATTTTTAATTAAAATATTTTGGTCAATGTGTTGCACCAAATTAGGCCTTTCAGTGCAGATTTAATTCTGGAAATGGTGTGATTAGAATATGTAATGAGTTGTGTTCAATTTAAGATTAACAGGTTGTGCATCTTGAGCATACAGGTTTTTGAGTTTCGTGTAGAGATTTTTGTTTGAAGCTTTACTCTGAAAAGTTAACAAATAAAAAAAAATCTGGTTTGTATGTCTGTTTGTTTATTTTTAAATTGATAACATACTGTAAGTAAGACCCCAGACATACTAAGATATTTCAAGACATTTGTGTGAAGAAAAACTGACAAATTGTCATAAAATGATTTCTGTATGGTCAGTAGCGTTAGTAAAATTAAACAGTTTTAAAATAGATTGATTTTTGGAGACAGCTTTTCAAATAGAAAATCAAAACTGTCTAGCTGTGGTGAACTTTGTTTTCTAACATCAAAATCAAGCCTTTAACTTAAATTCAGACAGAATGGATGTTAAGTCTGGCAGCATTTTTAGCTAACGGATATAGTGCTACTGAAGGACAAAACAAAAGCAAAGATACCTCGCCCCTCCCCCCAACACTTGTGCTTTTAATTTGTAAAAGAAAAAACGTTTCTAGTGTTGGAGACTTTTGTTCTTTGCTACCTATTTAGTAGTTTATGATTTGTTATTTACTTGTGTCATTTGGACCTGCCTACTGATCATTAGGCAGGTAGAACACGTACATTTCTAGAATTCTTTTATTTTAGAAGTAAACTAACTGGAGGTGGGATGTTGCAGGAGCAATCACATTTTTTTCTTTTTCTTTTTTTTTTTTTTTTTTTCTTCCTGAGACTAGATATGATTCCCCAGTGTTTGTTTCTGGATTCTGTTTGTTTCCAGGTGCAAGCCTAGAAGCTGACAAAACAAGGCATTGCTCCCTAATAAATAACAAAATAATATTTTGTGTGTGTATTATTCAAGTGGTCTGTGGACTGTCGTTTGTTTTGTTTTATAATTGGATGGTTTGGCTTATTTAATTTTTAGCTCTCCATGAAAGCCTGTTATATTTGCTACTGTAGGTATGATGATATTCTGATCAATGGACTACCAGATTGGCGACAGCCTGTATTCTACTACAGGCGGGTGAGAAAAATGAGCAATGCTGAGCTGGCATTACTCTTGTTCATTATACTCACAGTGGGTCATTATGCTGTGGTTTGGTCAATCTACCTGGAAAAACAGCTGGTAAGTATTGGTAATAAATCAAACTTGCTTCAATTATTAGTATTGAATTTCCTGCAGAAGTTTGCCTGTTATAGGGATCTCTCCCAGTTCCCCTGGTTTGAATTTGGATTTCGCATTTTTTAAAAGGCTTATATTTAAAAGGGTGATGATTATAGAATGAGATATTGAACATATCGGAAATAATAATCCAAAAACTACTTCATTTTTCTAGAATTGGTAATAAATAGCAAGAGATGGTTCTTTGGTTTTTAACTGGAAGGAAGAAAAGGAATAAAAAACTCTTCCATCATCTATTCATGCAGAATCATATGGTACTGTAGTCATGTGTATGGTTTTCTTTAATGTTTAAAAATCATCAGTTTTTATCCATTCAAGTCATACTTGCTCTGCCTTTGTTCTTAGCTAAATGCTTTTTTGTTTTGGGTTTTTGTTAACAGGATAGGCATTGGTGAGCAGTATAAACCACATAAATTTTGGATTATATTATTTTTTGGCATATAAAAATAGATTGCACTTAACAGACTCAAAAAAACCCCGAAGCATAACTTGAAAAATATTCATACATTAGCATCTATTTACTTTTTTTATTTTCTACTGCATTATTGAAGTTGATGAATGAGAAAGGAGGCAAGTTGAATGCTTTCTCCTCTTAGAAAACTTTGATTGCTATGGAGATACACATGAGTGACAGAACTGGACTTCATGTGTGTTTAAAGACTGGATACCATGGCAACAGTTATTGTTAAGATAGATCATTTTACTTAATCATGTAGGACCCCTAGATACATTTGCATAAATGCTACTCTACTGTTTACCCTTCACAGAAGAGTCCCAGTAACGTTTGTGGTTTACATGTTAATGATAACCTGTAACCGTAGTTCTTTCTATATCAAGGATGAACTGCTTAGCAGAAAAAAGAGGGAGAAGAAGAAAAAAACAGGCGGCAGGAGTACAGATGAAGCCAAACTTGCTGCTCTAGACAAAAATGAAAGGTGGGAAGGATCTCTCTTGTTTTCTGCATTTTAAAAGATTTTATCAGCTACTGATTTAGTTCTGTATTTTCTCCTTACATCTTTGAAATATTTTATGAGAAAAATAACTATTAGTAGTATCAGCCATTGCTGATACAAAATGTGCCATTGTAGATGTGTTTTCAGGCTTTGATTTCTGAATAAATGTCTGGTGTTTATTCAGCAAATCAGAAATAGTGGAAAGATAAAGGCTGAATTAATGGTGTCTGGTTTATAGAAGGGTATTATTTCTGCAGGTTGTTTTTAGAAGATTTTAGAACTTCTGTCTTTGAAGATTTTTGTCTATGATTACCATTAACAAATTTCAACTTATTTAAGCTTTAGCCTATTACCATACCAACCAAGGAGTTTTATGGGGTTTTAATGCTTGTGTGATTTAATGCTTTTTGTCTGATTAACTTAAAAACAAGCGTGTTGGTAAAGGCTTCTAACACCATTGTTTGTTAAGAAACACATAGGGAAATAGTGACTTTCACGACACTCCAAAAGATACCACCATTTCTTCTATTGATTCATAGAAAGAAATAAAGGGTTTAAATAGTTCACACAGCAGGGGCATGAACTGGATCAATGCAGGATGGAGATCAGAGACCATTCTGCCTGTCGTCTTTCCTGATGACATCAGTGAGTAATGCTCCAGTGAACTGCAAATGACATTAATTTTTATGTATTGTTTTGTTTATGCTACAGTCTTCATATTTGGTTGTCAGCACTTGTGAACAGTTGGTTGAGGCTTGAGGTTTTCTTGGTTTGGCTTTTTTTTTTTAAACTGAAGCGATTGTGGCATACACATTTTCTTGAAGAAAAGCCCTTTTTAATAGATTAAAATACAGTGATGATTAGAAATTAGCTGTTATGTCTTGAATATCTAATTCAAAATATGTATCTTTAATATTATGTTGTTCCACATTTTTATAGGAGTTGACAAGTGGTAGTCATCTTAAAGCATAATGGGAAAGTTCTGAGTTTGAGATTGTGTGTCAGTAATGAAAAACTTAGTTTTGTTTGACTGCAGAGTACTGGACAAACCACAGTGGCATGACTTGCTTCCATGCAAGCTGGGAATATGGTTCTGTCTCACTGTGAAAGCTTTACCTCAGCTCTTCCAGGTAATAGTAATGATTTTAAGTTATATTACTTAATTTTTCTTAATGGTGATGTTATGCATGATCAGACGTGTAGCATTTGCTCTTAGAAATCTTTTGGCTCAAGCACATACCATATATATATATATAAAACCTCTTTAGAAGCAAATTTAATATAATAAATTCATAAAATATTATTATATTTTAAATGGATATTAATTAATCTTAACGTGCTAGGGAATTCCTGTGAGGCAAAACTAAAAGAATAAGTGATGGAGATGGGTCACATATATATACATCTAATTAGGAATAGCAATGTCTTTTACACAGTCTGTTAACAAAAGTATTTTTATCTCAAATAGGCAAATGCTGTGTTTTCATAACGAATATTAATGTCATTTAAATTTGGGGGAACAGTGAAATTACTTTTTCTGATTGAGCTTTTTTTTTAAAGTTTCTGGATAACACTATAAATTGATAACTGAAGTTACTCAGGTAAAGTAACAAAGGTATAGATATAATTTATGAACATAAACATGTCAGATTTGCCCACAGTTGTGTTGTTTTAATCTAATACTACAAACTGTAAAATTCAGCTGATATTAAGCCAGTGTAAGTATTGTCAGATCACTTACAATAACTTTATTAATATCACATGCTCTCTCCTCATTTCCATTGAATATACCCATTTGTTTTTAATACCATTGTCACTGCTTGTGAGTATGGATCATGGAATGCAAGGTGGATTTTACTTTGGTTTACAGAAATACTGAGTATTATTTCGGAAGTGTAAATAGTATAAATGGCATTGGTATTCAATTTCTGTCTGTGTTCAAGCTGGAAAAAGCATATAATTCATAATCTGTTAGTAAAAGGCTTGTAGAAGTTATAAATACAATAAAGTCTGGTCTTCAGCATCCATTTTTATAGCCTTTAACTTTTCCTACAAAGAGATGCAAAAGTTAATATCTCTTCCTCTTTTTAAAGATTTATCAGAACTGTATGGCTGTTTTATTAAACAAACCTTTCTCTTTGCAAGTTTTTAAAGCAAAAATGATGATGCTGATTAAATCAACTGTTGTGTCCAAATTAAGATTTGATGTTCATCCCTCATTGAGGTGAGTCAGATGGAAAAGAATTAAATTCAGCAGTTCCTGCTGGTGCATTTTTGAAACTTTTTTTCATTATTATAGTAGTTTCCCTTTTTCCTTAATTGAAATATATTCAAAATATTACAGAATATAGTAAGATTCATGACAAATTTTAAATTAGGGCTTCTTATAATCTAAGCTGTCATTTTCTCATTTTTATGATTTTAAGATAGTTTGTTAAGAAGTCAGTAAAACAGATTTCAGATATGTTGTTCAAAAAGCACCTCCTATGTTGGCCAGAATAGTCAGAAAAGGTGAATACAGCAGAAGTGATGTTTTGCACTTTGTAGACACCTAGCCACTACCTCTTGCTGTGGAGTTTAAATCCGTTAAATTAATGGTAGTAGAGAAAAAGTTATCCAACAACTCATGGAAAATGGGAAACCAGAAAGCAGAGATTTGGTGTCAGGGGAAGCATGATGTAGCGGAATTTAGAACAGGAAGGCTTTGGAGCAAGGAGGAAGCAAAGAGAGGGAGTTCTAGAGTAAATTACACTGCTTTTTAACTCCGACGTATGTTTTCTTGTTGTTTAAGATGACCTGCCAATTATGTAAGTTAAAATGCAGTAAAACTTAAGTAATCTTCAATATTAAGAATATACAGGACTTGAGGTAACTGGAATAGATTACTGTAGGTTATTAGTTAACAATGCTTAAAGAAGTATTACCTCTTCTGAAGAGTGTAAGAGCAGCAGTGACCTCCTGTTGGAGATGTTTTCTGAAATGACGGTGCAGAAGATACCTTGTATGTTGTAGCTAGCTGAATGGAGAGACCTCTGGGCTCTTTTTGAGTTGTATTTAAAGTTTTAGCAAGTTCTGCCTTAATTGCAATTACCATCATATAGCAAAAAAGCAGCTGAACTTATATGATTATATCCTGGTACAGAGATCCTGTTTTGAATATAAGTGTTTTTCTCTTCAATGGTACACTAACAAAGGCTTGAGATTTCAGAGTATTTCAGGCTTTTAGTAAAAGTAGAATCACTAAGACAGCCTATCTAGAAGATAAGATCCTACAGATACCAAGCAGTTCTAGTTACACGTGCAAATTATTTAACAAGGTGTTACAGTGGTTGGCATGAGGATGGCTGCTACAGATTGCAGGTGTTTATTGAGTTAATCTAAATGATTTCTTCAGTCATTTAAGAGCCAACAAATTCTTTTCAAAGTTGGCTGTCATTCATCTGCAAATAATGCAATTGTAGATTAACTTTAAAAGTGCATCCATATTTAAATGAACCCTGTTTGGGACAGAAAAGGTTAAAAGTTAGGCATACTTTTAATTAAAATGTGGCTTCTGCCGCTGAGTTTTTCAAAGCCCTGGTCAATGAAATAGCTGAACTGCTTCCTCAAATTAAGGAAACAAAACCACCTGCCTGTGTATACCAGTTCTTCCTCAAAGGAAACTTTATTTTAAAAAAAAAAACAAACACAAAAAACCAAAACCACAAGACCAAGCCAACAAAAAAATTCACAACAAGACAAAAAACATAATGAGAGGCCAGTTTAAACTTTTTGCCAGTTCTTGTATTGATTCCTTTTACATAGTATCCATCTCTCCTCCTATTCATTAATGTGAATATTCTACTTAAAACAGCTCTGTCTGAGAAGTCAGGTTGCTGAGCTTCTGCCTGTGCCTGGCTCTTATTTATCCAACTGAGTGTATTTCTCCTACTTCCCCTCCTCCTTCAAAATGTCAGATTTCCGAAGGAGGCACTTAAAATAATTAAGGTGGGCCTTTCTGAAGAAAAATGCTTTGTTTGCATGCCCTTGTGATGGCCTATGCCATTTTATCGTAGTCTGCATTTTGTGTCAAGAAACGGGAAGAAAAATGGGTGAGAAGAGGATGAGAGAAACTAAAAAATGATTGTTTTTTTTAAACTGTTGACAATTGTATTTTGAGAGACTAAATAGCATTTTATATCCATGCATTTAGTTTAGTTAAATTTGGGGGTGAAAACAACATCTTTAAGCTTGCTTGAAGCAGCAAAGGGAAAAGAATACATAAAATGTATCATAAATCAAATATCTGTGGTGTGAAAGAAACATTAAGTGGAGTGTAAATTACATTGACTATTACCAAGTTTAATTCTTATAATGTAGGCTCAAGGAAAAGCTAGAAAAAGAATGCAAATTGTTTCTAAGGTCATTTATAGTTTACTCTTTCATGAGAATGACCTGGAAGAAGGCTATATATTTAAGAAAAATAAAAAGACAAAGAAAAAAAAGAAATAAAACTCAATTAAAATGCTTATTGGAACTGAAAATTGTTCTTACAAAGAAATAAACCAGCTAAATACAGTGTGCAAGAATTTCAGTTCAAATGGTGAATGTAATACAGAATAGACAGTTGTTAAGTATACTTTTCTTTTGTGGGAGAACAGTCATATGTAAATTGCAGTTTATTCCCAAAACAGCTGACTGGTGTTTTTTCTTTGGATGTACAGACATACAACTTAAGTGGCCTTTCTTAAGAATGTTGTTAATTATTCTTCACAAAATATTTCCTCCAGAAGACTGAAGATAGGAGTGTTTGTTAAGTGTTCCTGTCAACTACTTATCCTCTAACTTGATGTGGTGAAGCTTAGCAATGAATGTCTTTTTTTTTTTACACCAACTTCATTAATGCCAGTCAGCACTAGGAAATATGTTTTATTAGTTAATTATGAGCCTGCTATTGTCCCAAGTATAATGAAGCAGAAAGCCTTCTTGTTTGTTTCAGACAGATATGGATGCTTGTTAAGAAAATAAAGTTTCTTATTACTTTCTACCTATAATAGTGTAGGTGTAGTGGATACACCCTAGCAGTGAACTGTCAGAAGAACTTGTGGTGGCTCACCTGTCATGAGAAGGCAGTTCAATACATAGTTTCACTGGGCATAACCTAGTGAGTTTATAATCAAAGCTTTCAATTACAGTTGAAACTTTTGTTTATAAAGACCTTTGTGTAGCATGAAGTCAATTAAAACAAAAAGGCCAGTAATTTATTTTTATGTGGACTACCAGATGGTAATTACTGTAGCTGATTTAGTAGCCTGGAATAGTTTCAAACTAGTGACCCAGAGGTGTTTAATTTCTTGGCATTTTTTCCTCAGGTTTTCTTTTAATCCATGATTACATTTCAACACCTGTTTAGAGATGGTTCGGCTTTGGCCTTAAACGAATTGGCAATGTGTCATTAAACTCAAGAGGCTTTGCCAGCAGGGCATCTCCTTTGGCAAAGTTAGCTTTTAAGCAAGATTTGATTAGGTCAGCAAACATTTAGTGGGTTGTTTTTGTCTACAGATATGACTTTATATAAAATCATGTGAGATTAAAATAAAATTTATTGCATTTAATAATGTATGCTTTAAAAAAGATATTTTTGGAACGGATTTATTCAGGTCATTAAGGTTAAATATTTGCTTAATTCCATGTTTTACAGGGTTTTGAATTGTTCCAACTTACTGTACAGCACCAATGTTGATATAAGTTGTGGGGAGTGAGCAATTGCAGGATGTGTGGCACGAGTGATTGCCCATTTGCTCTCTTTCTTGCTATTTGGTAGCAGTTGGGAGAACCAAAGTAGGGATGAAGCTCTTGACCCTGAGGTCAGTTAGAAGCTCAGAAGCAGGTCAGAGGAGAGTGGATGGTAAAACAAGTATTCTGGCTGTATGGAAGTGAGCAAAAATAATTTGTGTCTAACAGGGTACCATCTGAGGCTCTGGAGACAAAATGTGCTTTGCTGCATAGTAAAAGTTTTAAGTGAACGTAAGACACTAAAGCAATTTGCCCTTAATTGCCTGCTGTTCTGTGGCAGCCAATTTTGTTCTGCTCCTTCAAATCACTTACTGTATGTCTGCATAACCCAGCACACAGGTTAGAGGAGCGTAGCTCCAAGAGCAGCTCGTGTGTACAAGGCAATGCTGGCTCTCAATTAATGGTACTGTTCTGTTGTGGTCTGAGGCCTCATGGGGTGTGAGTGGGTCCCAGGGAGGCCCTTAGAGTCAGCCTCAGTTCCCCTTTATGGCTGCCTTTGTTTTACTGCTGTGGATGTGGAATGCCCAGCAGATACGACAGTAGCTCAGCCTGCTGTTGGTCACCCGGTGCATCCGAGGCCTGGGAACCATGCTTCAACTGTCCACAGGCTATAGACAGCAGAAGAGCCTGGCCACACCTGGTATTATTTCAGGGTCAAAGCATGATTTTCTGATTATAAAGAAGGAAGTAATGCAATTCCTATTTATTTACTAGTTTGCCTTTTGAATAAATATCTGAAAACGCCAAAGAGAAATGTAAGTCATAATGTTTAACCTTTTTAAAACATTATTTCTTACCATAACACCTTGATATTATTAGTTTATGAACCCATCAAAAAATTTTTTTTGCTGTGATATACTGGCTTGCATTTTTGTGGAGAAATAGCAAATTGAATGTGGGGTGTTGCAGTGATTTCAGTTTAACTCCCTTTTCTCTCTTTTTTTTAAATTGTACAAGAACACTGTACTCAAAGACAAAAAATTAGTTCAGGAACGTCATACAAATTTCGTAAGTCTATAGATTGATTTGATAAGAATTAATGCAGAGGAAATTATTTCAATATACTGATTTTATATATGCTTGTGGGAAAGTTTCCAGTGAACTGTAAGTTCTGTTTGTTTCGGTCCCACACCCAGAGAACTAAAATGTGAAGCTGATTCTATCACAAAATCTGTGATGAAGATTCACATATGGCCAATACAGCAAGTTGTTTCCAATGTTTGCTTTATTTCTTCTCATTAGTCTTTCTGAGGTAGACCAGAAAGCCAGGAAGATTAACTGAAGGGGGAAGAAAAAAAACCCACAAAGCAAACAAACCAATAAAACCTCATCACCCTCTCCAAAAGTCAAGGAGAGGGCAGAGTGACTGAATGTTACTCATTTCTGAAGTTTTTAGTTCCAGAATTAGTACAGTTTGAATAAATACTGTATCTGGTGATTTAAAAGCAACAAACAAACCAAAATAGAAAAAACTAAACCACCAAACAAAGAAAAAAAACCTCTTAAAAGTACAATATCAAGAATTTCTATATTTCTGCATAATTCTGCAGCTTTGTCTTGGCAATCTCAAATTTATTGACATGAGGTGATACTGATGTAAAGAGGAACTGAAATACAAGAATTTTTCAGTATCCTTGGTTCTTATTTGGGGTTAAAATACTGAAAATATGTTAATTGTTTGTCAATTTTTATTTTTATTCTGCAACACTTGAAATTTTTGGTTAAACATGAAGGTAATCAGAGGAACTTCCTATACATGTCAGTTGAAACATAATTTAGAAATACTAATAGCAGAATTTTGTGTTTCTAACACACTTTTTTCATTCTGTTCCTTTTTGGAAAGCTTATATTTGAAATCTTAGTATAATAAACTGGCATATATTAGCCCTCTTCATTTTTTTGTTTGCTTAACTATGTGCGTATTACTGCTTTGATGGTGAAGAAAAGTAATGCATTTGTGTTGGTGTTCTTTTCTGAAAACTTCTCAAACTCCTGCAAATGAGAGCGAAATATTTCTGATTAGATAAGCTGGAGCTTTTAGTTAGAACAGTTCCAAGCTTTGTATTTGTGTGTCTCTTTCCTCTGTCCCTTTCCACTCCCAGGAAAGAAATGTTGCTTTTCTTATGTTTATTACCTATTGAAGGTGAAGTATACATCAGGTGTAAAATTTTGATGTTGTGCTTATTTTGAGCTGTTTGGGGAAAGATGCTCTAAAAGAAAAAACATTACTGTACCTTGGAGAAGGAACATTAGATGGGAGGAGTCTGTATCTGTATTGCCAGTGGTTTTAGGGCCCTAAAATATTTGTATTGAGGCAAAATGGCTGCTTAAATTTGTCACTTTGCAAAAGTAAAAAAATCTGAACATAAATCTATTTTGAAATACTCTACTACTAAAACTGAATATGCTTGAAAACAAATATTCCTGTTTAGATTGATGCTGTTGAAAACTAGTGAGGACTAAATTGAAATGTGCTTGTTTATGTTAAGGCAGAAGTTTTCTTCGAAGAACTTCCTATTTTAAACTGTTTCCCAGTGTTTTTTCATTTTGACTTACAAGGTCTAATACCCATATAGTTTGTGTCTGTGGCTAAAACCCTTACTCAGGAGTTTCTTTTAATGTCTTTTTACAACCTGTAGAGCCATTTCTTATGCTTTTGTGGGAAGGATTTGATTTTCAAATCTTAAAAATCCATTTTGATTAGATTTTTTTGTTGTTTTTTGCTTCATTTTCTATGTATAAATTTTTACATGCTTCAAAATGTGCAGTTCCCCCCTTTTTTGTTATTATGGTATTCACCATAATGAACTGTGATTAATAAGATAAAAGACTAATATTGCCTTTGTTACCTGCATATTACTCAATTTTACTCCATTTGCAGTGATAACCCATTTTATATTTATAAAGCAACAATACTACTAAATTTCATTTACGTGCTTCTGACTAGTTTTCTTTGTTGTTCAGCTATTGTGTCTCATTTTCATCTGAGCCACATTTCCAATTGTTCTGTGATTGACATGCTGGAGAGATTGACAGTTACCCCCTAGTGCCTGCTGTCTGGAGATCCCACAAGCAATAATGGATTTTACACCAGAATTTAGCATCAAATATTGGCTTTCAGTGTCAAATGGGTTAAATTTAAATGCCGGTTAATTGTAGCCATTTTGAAATCATAGCCTTAAACAGAAGCATTTTTTGGGATATCAGTATGCCTGAGTCCTGTGTGTGCCACGCAACCCAAGTATCTCAAACTTACAGCAGAGGGTAGCCATTACATTATGGCTGTGTTTCTTAATGATGTAAATAGGCCGGATCTGGAGAGTACAAGGAAAGTTTCCATATGTGGTGGAGAATTTATGTTTTGGGTAAACTGAAAAGGGAACTAACGCTGATCCTAATTTTGTAATTCAATGTTCTAACATAGAAAGTGAATATGTTTCCTCAAAGCTTTCATATCTGCTGTTATTGGTAGTGCTCCTGTACCTATGTGTTTTTTAAGCTCCAGTTCTTCTAAAACCACCAAAACCTCCCTCTTTCCCAACCTCAAAACCAAAATGTAAGCATGTGAGATGCTCTCATCTGTTATGGTCCAGCAACAAAAAGTTATGTAAACTCTTTCAGGTTTCTTCTGGGCACGGTGATCTCCTACATAAACCTGGCAGAGAAATCTAACTTCCCATTTCCCGTACCCAAATGTAAAGACAAATAGAGAGTAGGAAGAGGTATTTTGGAAGGAGAGAAAACCTTACTCATCTTTTGTTGGAATTTGTCAGAGTTGTTCTTCAGGAGCTCTGACTTGTATCAGTGAGATGTTCCACGGTATTACAAAGATCTGCTCAGAGCTGGATAGTGATTCTATCCTGTGTTTTCCCACCTTCCTCAAGTATCTTTGAAGGTGTAGGTGCCAGTGTAATGCAAAGAACAACTGTTGTGTTATAGTGTTTTTGCAGAAAGCAATGGTTTTGGATGACTTCTACCATTAGAGGTAGCAATAATGACAGTTTAACTCAGTTTTTATTTTCAAAACTTAAGATGTCTTATTTTTTAATGAGGCCAGATTTTGTTCATTTTATGAAACAATTTATGGAATTGCAGTTGAAATTATAAAAATATTTACCGATTTTTTACAATACATTCTACATTAAAATTTTAATCACCCTTTATATGTAAAAAGTGGGACTATTAATGTAATAACAAGAATAAAATGATTTTTGGCTATAAAGACCTAAAATTAGATTTATCTAATACTATAATTTTAATTTAGTACAATAGATGTTCTGCATGCTTGGAAATGATACATATTAATTTGTCTGTTTCAGTTTTTCTATTATAAATTCATTGGTTTTGAATGAATATAGAAATTTCTTAAACTAGTAAGTGAGAGTAAGAAAACTCTCCACACCTCTTACTTCAGCAAGCTGGTTGTTCATATTGGAAAGCTTTCAACACAAATCTATAATTACTAATTAATCAGATTTTGGAAATATGTACCTTGTGAGATTTGTGACAGGACTTCTAGATTTGTGTATAAATTTGCCACATAGCTTTGAGATTAGAATCTAATTTAATCCTTGGAGAGAAAACTTAATATATATTTTCAACATTTTGTAGAAGTTGGTGTAAAAAAAAAAAGTTTAAGGAAAAAAAGAACAAACCACCAACAAGTTGGATTTTGGAACATGGAGTAAGTGTTGCCCTAATGAGTTCCCGCTAAGAGGACTGCTGGCTAGCAATTGCCTTTGTCCCTGCACACACTACTCTAATTAAAAACTTTTCTTTCTTTCTTGAATTTCCAGACTGCTGATACAAGCAAAGTGGGCACATGGCCTCTTACAAAGCTCTAGGTAGTGATCAGAAATGTTTTTCTAACCATTTTGCTTTTCAGGTTGTCAGTGAGCATCATAGTCTATAATATCAATGCTATTACATTTGAACTTTTATTACACAAAAGTTCTTCATTGTAAACAAATACTTTCTGTATTGAAAATTGCTGTAACTCAGGGAAACCAATGTATCATGAATTTTTTTGCAAGGTTAATTGAGAACTTAAAACAGAGCCATTGCAATAACTTGTTTATATAAGGATGCTAATGCCATTGCAACATTTTCTTAAAGGATGCCAGACAATTATATGTAGAATATAAAGAAACAAAAACGAAGGCGAAAGAAGATGCCCTGGCTAAGGCTGAACTTGAAACACTTCAGAGTGAGTTTTTATCACTGTCTTAATAAACAAAGATATGATATACCTACTACAGAGGATGTATATGAACAAACATTTTTATAATCTTTTAAAATATTTAATATATTTCTGTACTGCTGTTAAATTTAAATAAGCTGCTAATTTTGTGACTGATTTTGCAGTAGGCTGCTGGTTTGTTCCTATAGAAGCATAAAACTCAGGTGATAGTTATATTGTAGCAAGGAAAGCATACTTTGCTAGAAATGTTATTTTACGGGAGGGGGAAATCTCAAATGTATAGATCTCGAAGTATACATTTTTCAGAAGTGACCTCCTGTGTTTTGAGTTTGCTTGTATTCTCTTTGTAAATATTTTTTGAAGATAATATGTTTTATAATTATTTTGTGCCCATTGAGTTGATTTTTGTGATAGAAATTGAACACAATTTGAATTTCCAAAAGCATGGATGCAGACTTCAGAGATGGATTCATGCTATTGTTGAAATAAATGCCTTAAAGTCTCTACACTCTCATAAAAGACCAGAGAAGGCAATTAGCATTTCCCTTAATAAAGTATTCAGACTAATTATTAGGTGACTTTTCTTTTTCTTCTTTCAGTTGTTTGCTTTTGACGATGATTAAACCTACCCTCTTCTGAAGACAATTTTAAGTTTTGTTTTTTGTGTCTGTGTTTGTATGTGCATGCTTGCTTTATTTACTGTACTTAAGTGCATGCTTTTAAGTTCCTTCCTTCTGACAAGTGCATTGAGTGCCCTATAATAATTTACCAGGTTTGAGTATGCATAAGCCCTTAGGCACTTAAAATACAGCTGCATTATTTATATTTACAAAATAGCTTAATTTTGTAAAATCAGCAAAGAGATCCAGTTTCAGTGATAATTCCCAACTTCTCTGTAGCTGAATCTATTTTGAGAAAATGGATAACATTCAGCACCTCAGTGAGCATTGTGGACCCAGGTCAAATCTAGCAAAATAGTGCACTTAATGCTTATTAGGGAAGCCTGCCATTATGTTTGAGATACCTACCACAAAATAGGCCCTTGAAAAGGGTCTTGACTTGTGTTATTAAAAACTTGTTAAATTGTCAGATAGTAACGTATTGCCGTTGTTCAAAATAGCTGGCATACATTCTTCACTGAAATCTGTAAGCTACTGTTTTAAAAGGGCTAGTTTTCAAAAACAGAAGTGCAAGTGAAAGTATAAAGTCGTTAAAATTGTAGTGTGCATGTTCCTGTGATTCAGTGAAAGACCACATGCGAACTTTTCAGTATTTCTCATCTGCCAGGTGTCATGTGAGAGCCACTTTTTTTGTTACTTCCAGTAGCAGTGCCCACACATGAGGTGCACTTTCCCCTCCAGGTCACCCCTGACCTCTTACAGAAGCACCACTCTGTCCCTTGTCATGCCTCTGGGTGTGACATGGTGTGTGACCTCCATGTCTGCCAGGTGACCCAACATCACACACGTGAGCGAGGGCCAGTCCTCACCAGTCTCACTGGTTGATATCCTGCCCTCCCTTGGTAGGTTTGCTGGCAGGGAGCAAGAGGAAGGATTGAGAGTCACCACCTGTAATTAGCAGAGTTTGAAATTTGGCATGGAATTAATTTGGTCAGCCATAGCAGTGCTATGGCTGGGCAGCAGAATGAGCTGTCAGTTACCTTGTTTTAAAGGAAATAAGACTCTCCAGAGAAGAACAAGAGATGTATCTATGTTACTGTAGGCAAAAAAACTTATATATTTTTCTTCCTGAAGCTTGCATGCAAAGCATCTGTTAAATGTGCTTGTTTCATTGTATTTTTCTCCATTGTCACTTCACACTCAGCATAGAAACATTGTAAATCAACAAATGTGCATTTTGTTTGCCCCCATTCTCCTTAATTTTACAGACCATCCGTGGAATTCGAGTTCATAATAACAGTTCCATCTATCTAATTGAGTAAATGTATCTCATGCAGATTAGCAATAGCTGTTTTACAGTGCTTGTTTTTTCATGACCTAATTGCTAGTTTACCCCCATGTCTATCTGCTCTCCTGCTGAAATTGTGTGGCATTCTGTAGGCAGCTTGAACTAAAACCAGACAAGAACACTGGTGGAGGAAAATATAATTTGCAAAGTAGGAAAGAGAGGACAGTATTGAGATTTCATTAAGGTGCTGTATTTGGTAAGGAGTGTGAAAAAGTAATTTCTTGGTAGGTCAATATTATGCACAGTTTTGATTTATTTTTCTGGCACTTTTGCAGTGTTTCTTATCACTTCTCAATCCATTGAAAAATGTCATTACTGCCTTAGTAAAATACAGCTGCTTTACAACTTTACCTTTTTACATTTAGATACTAGAACACAAGACATATTTTTAAATTAAAGTGCTTTAATTTCTTTTAAATTCTCCCACTCCTGTAGCGTCACACATGTGTATAATCTGTGCATCAGGGAATGATTCTGTAACAATAGATAGCCCTGTTCTTCATAGTCATGGGATGTAAAGTAGAGTATGCATTAACTAAACTGAGTTGTCATTAAACTGACTTAGACATACATTATCAGGATAGATGACTGCCAGTTTTTAAACTTAAATTGCAAGGTTTCTAGCAACTCTCCTGGTCCTTTTCTTGCATGGAGTACTTCTTTCAACCATGTCTGTTTTGGGGGAAAATACATCTATTTTTCTTTATACTTAGCATTAGTAGTTCTCTTACTTTCTGTTCTTCTTATGTTTGTTTACTGTGACTTTCAATGTGAAGACTTAAATTTATTTTTAAAATATGCCTTTTTAAAGAAATAGCGTCTGCTAGATATTGCAGGTGAACTCTTCGGTCACAAACATATTTGCATTGTAAATCCATAATTCTTTCCCTGATGTACAAGGCATCTGGAACAATCCATGGCAAGAAACTATTTTGTTTCTGGTTATAAACCATGCTGAATAGTACTTTTTTGTGTGTGTTTTTTCCTCACCCCCTATCATTCAAGCTTTAACTGAAATACAGTCACTAGCCCTATGGCTGCATGACTAACCTTTCTGTACTGGGGCTTTATGATGGTATCTATAGTGTAATTTCTATTTCTGTGTAGGGCTTTATAGTAAGACATGTCTTACCTGAGTTCCTGCCGTGAAAAATCGAGAGCGGTAGTGAAACCTTTAATATATTTGATTGAGTTGGGTTAGGCTTGGTGGTTCTTCCTTTCCAGATGGCCTGTTTTGGCAGGCCTGCTGAAAGGATTTTGAACTTGCAAGCTTGTATGCTTTTTCCAATTGTTTCAACTACAGCATGTCTTTGGGTAGCTTTTTATATTGTTTCATGAAACTTAGGGATAGAAGACATGACTAGATCTTTTAGTATGTGTCTTTCAAAGCCTTACAGGCAAAAATCAGTGAAAAAATACTGCTTTTCGTGGCTCATCTTGTTTGACTTGTACCAGTGATATGCTTCAGCTTTTAGCATCTTGTTATGCAAGTTACAATATTGATCAGAAAACCCTGGGATGCCTTCTGTTCTTCATGGTTTGTTCAGACAGATAGTTTTACTGTTATATAGTTACATATTAATTTCAGTGTGGATTTCTCTAGCTTTAGCTTTCAGTTGTTCATTATTAGCATTTTTCTGTGCTTAAAAAAAGAAGTTTCATTTGTGTGCAGGTTTTCTTTATAATAAAGCATTTCTTTAGCTCTTAATTTCTGTGGATTTTCTGTACTCTAGTTTTCTGATGTAGCTGCAAGTATTAGACCCTGGATTTGTACATAGTGTTCTAATGTTTGTCATCTGATTATAAAATCATGTTTCTTCTAGTATTACTGTTCTGTTTACAGAATCAGATTACCTTACTTCCCATTGCTCTTATAGCTCGTTTCAGATTGCTTGTCCACCATAACCGCAAGCTCTTGCGTCAGAGATTCCTTGCACACAGTTCCTCATAAGTGCAGATATGGCATAAGGTTCTTATGTGTAATTTTCAAAAAGACTTCTGATTTCATTGGTTCCTGACTACCAGCCAGTCTGTATTCCTACTTCTTCCTGTACTTCCCTCTTGATGCTAAGCCATTTTGACCAAATTTATGTTATCGAGCACTATACTGAAGGTGACTTTACATTTACTTCCAAATAATTGACAAATACCTTGGGTAATTGTGTTTGGTATTAATCCCTGCCAAAATGCAGTGTTCACACGCCTGCTCTGTAATGATTTGCTGACAAGAAGGTTCAGAGAAAATGAATTCATATAATGCATGCTTTTTTGGTTGGCGTGGGTGTGAATGTTCTGATCACTTAATTGTTACCTCTGAAGCTTAATTATGGCAAACTAAGTATCATCTGTTTCACTGATTGTTTTGGCAGGCCTGCTGAAAGGATTTAGAACTTGCAAGCTTGTGTGCTTTTTCCAGTTGTTTTAACTAGGCTATATGATGCCTCTCCCTACAAAACTGGCTTCAGATTTTATGGAAAATATTCCATGAACATACAGTGTTATGAGACTTATTTGAAAGAGGCATGCATGGTTTATTTCTAACCCTTTCATATTATGGGGATGACGTGTTTTGGGAAGGGTAGATAGAGAAAAGGATGAAAGACGTCATACCCCACAGCTTGTGAGAAGTTTTCTGTAGTTGAGAATATATTCATCACTAAGCATGTTTTTAGTTAGTTTGCTCAAAAGTAAACTAGCCTCCAGATCACAGTACAGCAGATGTATACATCAGTCTCTAACTTGCGATGCATTAATGTAATCCCATTGACTTTATTGTGAGTACAGAAATGTATATGTTTCAAACATATGTTTGTCCCATATTTGCATTAATATTGAATATAGTTTGCTCCATTTTTTCGATAGACTGTCAAAACCTTAGTATGATTTTTTTCCAGACTTTTGGGTCTGTTGTATTCTATCTGACTGTGTTGCTATACATGCAAGTGAATTTTTCTGTCATGTTTTAAACAAATTTTAATGCTGTAAATGCTTTTGTTGTCTTACATAGTTACATAGGTAAGTGAACAGTGTTGAAAGAAAAGGAGATCTCAGTGCACTATCTTACTGCCTTGCCAAAAAGGTGTTTGTTGTCTACCTGTGTGTGTGGTCATATTTCTTGCTTAACACATGAGATACCAATTAGTCTGTCCCTTTCTGTGATTTTTTTCAAAACATCACTGTCTTTTTTGACCATATTGTCTGTGAATTCTTGTTCATGCTTAAAGCTTGGAAGTCTGGCAGAGAGAGGGAGCTCCAGCTTGATGTGGCGTATTTTCTTTTCAGAAGTGTTGCACTTCTTTTTGTTTCGTTTCTTTCTATATGAAGTGGTCACTTTTTCTGTGAGAAATTATCTGAATTCTTTACATCAGCTGGCAGGTAAAAATTGCTAAGATTGATAAAATTAATGTAGTAACAAGGTGGAAGGACTAACAAGGAAGGTCAAAATATCTGATTATGTGCAAATAATTAATCAAACTTCAAAACACAGATTATGACATCATAAACTAGTAAAATGTATAGCCGGTACTGGAATAATATTGGAGGCATTTAGAAACATAAAGTCCTGTACTCTTAGAAGAGTTAGCTAGTTGTTATCTTGTTAAAGTCTAGGGATCCCAGTCATGGGAATGTTTATATGCTGTTCAAACATAGGGGACAAATTATATTTCTCCTTTTAACTCTTAAATTGTAAGTCAAATTTAGTCTTCTGGTAAAGAACTTGATAGATCTAAAGGTGGAAAATACTCATAGAAAATTAGTATTCTTGGAGTATGAATTCAGCAAATGATAAAGTAATAAATCGTGTAAAATACTGATCATTTTACATTGGAGTGGCAGACATCAAACAATTTCCATAGTGCTTATGATCTTGGATTATCCATTTACTTTCTGCTGTTGCCTGTTTTTTTTTTTTATTCTATTTAATAAACTAGAAAAGTTACTACACTGTAATTTGGCAATTGAAATACATAATGTTCTCAGAACATAGTAGTGGTAGTAAGCTATTCATTTACCTTATTGAGCTTGAAGTCAGGCACTGGTTTCACCATGACTGTTTCTCTCCACTGCATTTAGTTGTATGAGCACTAGTAACTCTGGCATAGTTGTTTGCTGGTTATTGGTGCCCACATAGGGCATAGTGGTCTGATTGGGTCTCCAGTGGACAGCAGGTAGGCTGTCATAAAACTGGGAGGAACCTCTGAAATATTTTTCTGTATTCTTTTCCTGCATTTCAGTTAGGTTTATACACAGCAGTATTAGAACACTATTTGAGACTGGAGGAGAAAAATGCATTTTAAGAGCCTGTTCTGTTACAGTGGATGGCCATGTAGCCTAAACCCTGCACCATCAGAAGATGATGTGGAGCATTAAGGGAACACTTGTGTTTCAAAACTCTGAATCGCATTTGCAGTTGTGGCTGCTGTTGGCACCTTCAAACACATCCTTGCTTTAGGTTGTGGTGGTGATGGCAGCACCAGCTTCCTGGCTGTCTGTCAAGCCTTAGCAGATGAAGGATTCAGCTGTCCAGGCATCATCTACTGTTTGAAAAACCTGATCCTTATTCTCTTCAGGGGAAAGCGGCAGGTCAGGTCAGAGGTGTCTTTTGGGGTGCCAGCTGAACTGCTGATAATGAAAAGATGACATGAAGGAGAGAAATTTCAGTCTTAGGTGTCTGCTGTGGACTTTTGTTGTTTGGGTGAAATAGTTTGTGATCTGTTTTGTTTTCTCCATCTTCACCTGAAAGAACAACAGTGCTTGGCTGCCTTAAGTTGAAGCTTCATGGTGTACATCATTACCTCTGAACATGACTTCTGAACTACCCCTGTCTAAAATCCTTTACTGTTAAATCACTTTTATGTGCTTCCCTATTCTAAAAAGTGGCTTTGGAAAATTCTGAGGTGAAACTGTTCTCAGTGGGTTATTGGGAGCCCTATGTCAAAGGTGCTGTGACTTCAATTCTGTTTATTTTTTTAATTCAATATGGCAGCCATTGTGGTATGTAAGGAATATGCTGAACTCTCTATTTATTTATTTTATATATGCATGGGAGACAGTAGAGACAAGTATTTTAATTCTGGTTGAGTGCTTGTTTGAGGTTATACAGCCATCTTCTCTAGGTGGGAGTTCTCATTCCTTTGATAGTGAGCAAACAGTGGGGTGTCTTACCTATGTTAGGTCTTTCTCTCCCACTGATTGCCTGAAGCAAGCTTAGATACCATCTTTTTGATACCTCATTTTAAAGTGGGGTGCAGTGTCTTCTGGAAATACAGAATTAGTTCTGAAACTACAGAAATAATCAAGATGACCTATTGTAGGCTAGGCTTTAATTTTAAAATGTTAGTTAGATGCATTCAGGCATTTTCAACTGTTTGAATATTTTGAGTGGGAAAATGAGCAAACAGTAGCCGATGGGGTGCAAGATACAGGGAAATCTAACTGTCTTGGTGTGTTTCCACTGTAAAGTCAACACACAGTGTGCTTGATTATTTTGCAGGATTGAAATACAGTAGTGGAAATTGTAATTTAAGGTAACTTCCTAGAATATTTTTGCCAGTATATGTTTGCAGTAAATAGCCGGTGAAGCCATTGTTACTTATCCATGCAAACCTTAACTCTTGACTCCAGAAGCTATTATACGGCAGCTTTGGAGAAAAAGGAGATAATGGTTAATATATGTGATTTGTTTATAAAAATTACCTTTTGAAATAGATCAAAAGAATTTTGCACCAGTATTGTCTTTAATAACATCCACACAATGAGAGAAATTCTGGTTAACATTTTGGGCTTTCTTTTAGTTTTGTTTTCTGGAGGAGTATATGTAATTTCAGTATATTTGCTATGTGTGCCTATAGAAGGATGCTAAAAAAAAATTCCAAATAGATCTTTTTACTTAGTATTTTGTTTATTGAGAGTAATTTGACAATTACAAGCAAAGTTAGAGATTTTTTCATAAAACCAAGTCTCTGAACAACGTATATTTAAAAGTTTAAAAGATTAGTCATTCTGTTGACTTCCAAGATCTGTATGAATTTCCTGTTCTTTTTAGACTTGCACAAGGTGTTAGGAAACAGTTCTTTCTCCATTTATGGTTTTCTTAAATATTCAGTTCCTACAAGTTTGTCAAGTCCATGGAGTCTTTTCACTGTGCTCTTCCTGTACAAATACTGTTAGGAAATGGAATTCTGCATCAGAGTATGTAGGGAACAGTCCTTCTGTCCTCTTCAGGATTTTTTTTTTAAGAAGGTTTTTTATGATAAAAAGACATTACTTCTCTGATGCTCAGAAAAGCATTAGGGCATGGTTGCAAAGGCAGATAAGCTGATCTAATGGCCCACTGCTGTGGAGAAGTGTATTTCTCCTTTTCCTTGCCCACCACCTTTAAACAACTTGGATTTTTTCTTCTGGAGTGTAAAGGAGTAATTTTCTACAAGATTAGTGAATTAGTTTGGTAAGCGATTGGAGGACTGTCGAAGCACAAATAGAAGAGAGAGGAGCACATAAGCACACAACGGAGAGTGGAAAGGTGGAGGTAGAGCAGCAGTTTTCTCTTTTAACTGCAGCCAGCCATTAAATCAGCTCTTTCAGTTCAGTAGCATCCAGTTATATTTTTAAAACAATAAGAAAATAACAAGAGTCCCACTTGACATACCTGAGGTTTCTGGATGATTTCTGAGGGTTCAAGCTTCTTTTTCTGATCCTCGTCCTCTTGTCTTTTCTATGTTCTGGCAATTTTCAATCAATCTTAAATCTTCCAGATAATCTTCTATAGCAGTTATGTTTTCAGTTGCTGAGATTTAAGTGGCTGCTGTCTCTCCTTCCTGTCCCCTAAGTCTGCTGCTCCCATTTAATATATTTGAAGGACAGAGAGTAGAAAAGAGTGATCAATTTGAGAAATTAGGTCCAACATTTAAATATTCCTAAATGTGAAAGTGCTAGAACAGAGCTATTTATAGTTACAGAAGTCTGAGAACAGAGAAACTAACCACTGATTCAGAAGCTTTTACTCAGCACAGCTGACCATAAAGTAATACAAAATTGTCTAAAACTCACCTTTCTACCTTTGCCAGTTTCTTTGAAGCCACCTGGACTTTCAAAATCTTTTAACAGTTCCCTATGCTTTTGCTTCTACTAATCTTAATTGCCAGGTGGTGTAGGAGTGACAAGAGCTAACTGTGATTTTTGAGGAGCTCTTCATTTGGCCCTTTAAAGCATAGTTCAGGTAGAAGAGGGTCTTAGTGGGTGCATTGCTATTTACTTTTCATAAAAATAAAAATACTATGCAAAACTGAATTCTCTTTTTAGCAAAGAAATTGAAGTCCCTTCCTCAGTGAAAATTTTAATATAGCATTAAGAGTTGAGGAGCTAGGCCTGCTTCTGAATTACACTTCTCTGCTGTATTAGTAGCAATACTTTTTTCTTCTTTTTTACTTTTCTGTAGAGGAGAAGAAGCCTAAAGTCAAGAAACCAAAATCAGAATTCCCTGTATACACGGTCCTGGAATCAAGTGCATATATACCATCGTATGATCATGGAGCTTCAATTGAAGAGATTGAGGAACAAATGGATGATTGGTTGGGAGGCAGGAACAAAACACAAAAAAAGAAGGTAAGTTAAAAATTTTTCCTGTGTTATATATGTTTCATTTGCTTGCCTTTTAAGAAAATGGAATATTGTATGCATACCACCACAATATTCATATACCATTGAAGTCTAGAGAAGTATTAATTGTCAGGCAGAGACATAATGGAAAAGATTATATCGAAATTCAGTATAATTTGTGTAATGATACTGGAAATCTTGTTATAATAAGATGTCGATTAAAATATATGGAAGCTCTCTACAGTTTCTAATGTAAATACTGTTCTTGTTTGCTAGAAATTAGCAGAACATAATGCAGTCAAGTTTTGAAGCTTGGTTCTTTCTCTTAATTCCAGTTAATAACATTTTGATTGCTAGAATAGATTCTTCTCTACTTGAAACAAAAGCAAAGTGGGGGAAAAAAGAGAAACCTTTGCTTTTTAATATCCAGGTGTAGTATCTTTTGATTACAGAACTGCTTATGTACTTGTGCATTTCATCCGACTTATACAAAAGCCATAACAATTCACCTTAGGCCTGTTGTTAAGGTTCTTTCTACTTAGAGATAAGGTGTCTTAGTTACAGTGTAACTGTCTTCTGGTAAACTTTATTAAAACATACTGGCTTGAAAATGTGTAGTTTTCATCTTAGAACTGAGATACACAGGTGACAGAAAAAATGTTATAAATTGGTCTCCTGACTTGAAAATCTGCCTTGCTTGTAAGACTGAAGTGAGAGGAATGGTGTGTTTGGTGTAGAGTTAAGGCAATACATTGATTTCAGCATCAAAGCAGTGAAAGAAGTTCCTGCTGTCATTTGTTTGATTCCTCTCTGCTGCAGATTTGCTTACTCCTTGGTTGTTTTCAAGCCTGTGAAAAACACTCCCTCCCGTTCTAGCCAGACCTAAAATTCTTACTAAAAGAATTTTGTGTCACCTGTTTAATCATCTACCACTATTGGATTCTGAAGTTTCACAACTTCCCAGTTGTCACTCTTCTTTTGATGTTACTTTTATCTTTCTGTATTATTTAGTACATCTGCGTTATGTTTGCTTTTATATTTCTGTAACAAATCCGTTGTGCAAATGTGCTTAGCTTTTGACTTCTGTGTAAGGGATTGGATCCTTATTAAACACTGGAGCATATTTTCACGTACTTCGAGAAAGTAAGAACTCAGGTTCTTAACTCTGTAGAGTTATCTGGGAGTCAAGACCCTATGTACAGTCATTACTTTGTGTACCTTAACACAAGAGCACCCCTGGATTGGCTTCCTGTTAGTTGCAGCTGTGAACCAGCTTTGTTTACCAGGCTGTGTGGGCAGATGATTAAAGGAGAAAAGATGTATGTTTGTTTACAATCGCTTGGGTTGGTTGCATGCTTGACTACCTGAATCCCCAAATTCACCCTCCCCTCTGATGGAAATTAAGCCCTTCTTTGGATTTCCATGAAAATCAAGGAATTGAATAAGGCTGGGCCTAGTCCATTTATAATTTTGCACCTCCTACAGAGAATATATAGAAGTTGTGTCTTCAGAGACACTGCTAAGAGAACAAGTTGTAGGTACATGCTTTCAGAAACAGGAGTCACAAAAATTAAAACATATCGAACTGTTATTAAAAGGTAAGTAACTTGTTTTTCTATGCTTACACCTGGATGTTCACTATTGCATCTCATCACTTTGATTCATGAGGAGTTTTTTTGACTTATATTTGGTTACAAATGAGGTTAACATTTTAGGGATAAGCAGGCAATTTGCAGGTATACTGTCTGGGTAAAGTGTTTGACCTGAACAAACGGTGATGAGGTGTGCTTCCGTTCCTTGACAGCTAATATGTTACCATAATGCAAAATCGACATTTAATACAGCAGTGGAGAGAAACAGATTCATAAACTGTACAAAGAAATGGAGAATATGAGTTACTGGCTCTAGTAGTTTTTAAGAGACATTTGTATGTCAATATGAGAATGTCTGTGTCATACAATTTGTAATAAGCTCACTGGAAAAACTGTTGTACCACAAGTGAATTGTTCCTAACTGTCATTCGACACATTTTACATTTTAAAGATGTATTTTCCTCCACTACACATCATAGATGAACTAGGACAGCATCCCTCTTCTACCTCCCTCTTCTACTTCTTGCATGGATGTGCAATAAAGTGGTATGTAACATTCACCTTTCAGTTCTGCTTTTCTTACGAGGAACTTACTTAACTTCTGCAAATCATTTTGCCATCAGAATTTTTCTTGGGATTGTCATGCTTCACTCATGAGAAAGCTTGTTAGCTTTTCTTTTTAATTCTTTTATTTCATGATAGCTGAGGGATGTGGACTGTGTACAGCCAGCCAGGCTTGAGAACAGTTATCTGTGTAGAAAGGTCAGAGTATCTTGATAAAATAGTATGTTACTCTGTCATCCATCCAGAAATGAGGAAATGAAGTTGCTGTCCCTGGTGTTGGTATCCTGAGTATAGATGATTACAATTAATTTCATACTGCTCGTGAGCTCCTTTGCTTTAGGAGGTGCCTATAATCCATGGACTAGTGTTTTGGAAGTGTTGTACCATGCGGAGTGCCCAGTTTCATAAAAATTTAGATTATATTCAGTTGTTAGTGATTACTTTTTTTTTTTAGTACTTTATGATATTTGAATGCTTAGATCCCTTTCATGTTGGTGTTCAGTGTTTTAGTTTTTTGTTTTTTGTTTTTTTTTTTTAAAGCTGGTTTAATGGCTCATGGGCTACAGTCCTGTAAGCTGTTTACTAATGTTTTTTCCAGTTTGAGAGAGTATGTTTGCGCTTTTTGGAAGAGTGAATTTGGAAGTCTAAGGTTATGAATTCAAATGCATCTAAGTTGTATAAAAGAAAACTTCTATTGTTCCATCTGCAACAGGAATCCAGATATTTTTCTGACAGATATTAATCTAGGAAATAACATTATCATAGACTAAATAGCTCTGTAAAGTAGATTTGCCAACATGAAGAAGATATAATGGCTTTCAGAAGTGTCTGACTCACCATGGTTTCATTAAGGTTACATAAGAGCTCTACATCTTATTTGTAGATCAAGAGTGTGGCTTTGGCACTGCAGAAAAATAAAATGACAATTTTCTTTGTAAAATAAATATTGCTAATTTTTGATGATAACTGGAATTACGTTTGGTTGACACAACACCTAAGGATATGGTGTAGTTGGCAACTGTCAATGTTAGGTTAATGGTTGGACTAGGTGATCTTCAAGGTCTTTTCCAACCTAGATGGTTCTGTGATTCTTATGTTGGGGGCCCCAGAGCTGGACACTGCACTCCAGGTGGGGTCTCATGAGAGTGGAATAGAGGAGCAGAATCACCTCCCTCGACCTGCTGGTCATGCTTTTCTTGATGCAGCCCGTTTGGCTTTCTGGACTACAGATGCACACTGCCAGGATCATGTTGAGCTTCTCGTCAACCAGCACCCTCAAGTCCTTCTCCTCAAGGCTGCTCTTAGTCTGTACTCCACCCAGCCTGTATTTGTGCTTGGGATTGCCCATGTGCAGGACCTTGCACTTGGCCTTATTGAACTTCACGAGGTTCGCATGGGCCTACCCGTCAAGCTTGTCAAGGTCCCTCTGGAAGGCACATCCCTTCCCTGCAGCAGCAAACTTGCTTCATTCTCCCAGTTCCTGCCTTTGCCTTCTGCATCTTAGCCATTGTGACTGGAGCACTCGAGCACTTGCTGGTGAAGACTGAGGCAAGAAAGTCGTTGAGTACCTCAGCCTTCTCTGTGTCCCAGGTAACCAGGTCTCCTGTCTCCTTCTAGAGAGGGCCCACATTTTCCCTAGTCTCCCTTTTATCACCAACGTACCTATGGAAGCTTTTCTTGTCACCCTTGATGTCCCCAGCCAGATTTAATTCTGTCAGGGCTTTCACTTTTCTAACCCGATCCCTGGCTGCTTGGACAGTTTCACCGTACTCGTCCCAGGCTACCTGTCCTTGCTTCAATCCTCTGTAGGCTTCCTTTTCATGTTTGAACTTGTCCAGGAGCTTGCTGTTCATCCATGCAGGCCTCCTGGCATTGGACTTTTTGTATAGTTTTGATTGTTGCACTTTTCAGAAGAAAGTAACAGAAAGACTAGATCAGAAGACAGAAAGACAAAAAGAAATTTAGAAAATCATATTTATGAGGAAAGGTTAAATAAATTAAGTTTTTGACCAGAAGAGGGAAGCTTTTGGGAAATAACTGGATGCATGGTTTTAACAGTCCGTTACGGGCTGTTTTAGGTAAAATGGTGATAATTTATCATTACTTACTGCCTTTCATGGATTTGGAGAGAAAGACATACTGAATTTAATTTGCAGCAAGTATGTTTAAATTCAGATTTGGGAACAAATATAGGGGAACATGAGTAACTAGATTATTTATGAAACCTTTCTTTGGTCATCTATCCCATTAAACTCTATCTGTTGAAAATAGTGTAAGCAGACTCAATTGTATTTGAGAGCATGAAAATGAAGTAATGAGACGATTTTTTTTTTATATATATGAAATCATATACTTAGCTAGCACTAAATTGCATATTCATATAGCACTGTTTACACTATTAATGCCAACTGGATGACTACAGAGCTGAGAGGAGTTACTAAAAGCTGATTCTCATGATGATAACAAAACTCTTCAAAGCAAGTACTGAAAAAGTTTATTTCTGAAACTGGTTTTGTTTTGTCACTGAATGTTTGTACTCCCAGATTACATCTTCTTTTCAGGTTGTTAAAAGGAGATAAGTAGCTTAATTTACTTAGCTCAAACTTCTGATTTTTTTGTCTTTGTCATGAAAAATTGGCTGGAAAAAGTGTTCTGTGTGTGCTTGTTGGGAATTAAGAGAAATTTAGAGAGAATGTTACTGTGGGCTTCCTTCTAGGTTGCATTATTTTGTAGTCTGCATATATTATTAAGCCATTATTGCATTCCTTTGTAGTTGTTTAACACTTTACTTTCCTGTTGAGCGACCTATTATGTGGAGCTGGAAGAAAAAAGAGGAATTTGTTAGAGGACATGTTTTGTTACATCTGATCTTGTTCTGTCCTTTCTGCAAATATTCATGCAAGAATATATCTATTTACTGTTTCTGGAATCATTCAATTGATGAATCATTGCCAAGTAATTTCTCTCCCAGTGGGATTTCTTTCATATTCTTTGTTCTGGGTTGATTTTACATGATTTGTAACACACGTTGTTTTCATGAGGGTTCATTGTTTATGTGAATAATGTTGTTGTTGCATGAAAATCTTGGCCCTTGAGAAATCAATGGGAGATTTATCGTTGTCTTCAGTGCGACCAGGATTATAATTCCTTTTGGTTTACAGATTCCTCATCTTCTCACGCTGGAATCTCCTCTTCATTCCATATCATTATTTGACTGATTCATCTCTGAAGATAGAGTTCCAAGTTCTACCTCAATGAGGGGTGAATACTTTTGACCTTTTGGTATTTACTTGCTCTGTAAAGGGGAGATAAAGGTGGAGAAAGACAGTGCCTGATCCCTTCCAGCTGGGCCAGATGTATGGATAAAAAATCATGTTTCTCATTATTTTTGTTTTTCATGTTATCCTGCGGCACTTCTTGGCATTTGGGGGTTTTTTGATATTGCAGGAGCACCTGGCTTGATTTTACTAAAGCAGGACTAGTAAAAACTATTTTTGTGCACAGAGCTTGGGAAGCATAGTTAACATGGATCTCCTGCATTTGCTACACTTTACATTTTGCCCTTAAATTAGGATTATTAAAAATACTGTGAAACGAAAGTATATGTAAGTATTGGTTTTATACTATTTATTGGTAGATGCTGGAAATACAGTAGTTACCATTTTTTCCAATTACTGAACTGTAGGCTGTGGTCATCTCGTACTGAACTCTTTTCTGGTTAAAATGGAGTTTGTGTTTTTATTTTTTTCAGCCTAGGCCATCAAAGCACTGTGTTTCATAGATAGGATATTGATAACTGAGTGAGCTTTTTAATCATGAAGGTTTTATTTGAAAGCTGGCTGTGGAACAACAATATAAAATAACTTTAAATGTACAAAGGAGGTCTTGCTTTATAGCATTGAAAGGCAAAATGCTGTACAAATGCTAAATTATTATTTTGTTAGTTTAAAAAGTATAGTTTTGACAATTAAATCTTAGTCATTTTATAGTCTTGCACATTTCATAATTGCCAGCTAGCCTGCCACCTGCTCTCTGCTGCCTTGAATCTTCCCACATCTGTGCTGCTTTGAAATCTGAGTATGCTTTTTCTTTAGTAGCAAATAACATGGTGCTTGTTCTAATCAGACGTCATATGACGGATTACCTGAATACAGTTTCCAGGCTTTTAAAAAATGTTAATTCCTTAAGCAAGCAGTTTGTATCTTAGCAGGATTAAGGTGCTGTGTAAACCAGATGTTTTAATAAATTGGTCTTTGAGGGGAAGGGTTATTCTGTTTTGGTGTGCTACCTGAGGTCATCTAATTTTGAAATAATTTTATTTTTCTGAGCAGTGAAACAAATATGGTATCTGAAAAGTGCGTCTGTATTCTAAATCTCTTTTATTCCTCGTGCAGGTACAAGTTAGAAACTAGCAGTCCAAGGTCCTCATGGTATCCTGCTAGTGTGCCTCAACTCTGACCCAGAGGGATTGCTATAGGTTGAGAAAGTAAATCATTCTGTGCCCACTGAATTTAAGGCTCTATATTGAGACTGCCAGCAACTATACCTGTTAGTGTCAGTTATGAAGCTGTTCACTAGGAGCTAGTCTTAGCTCATAATACATTTTAACCAGAGCTCCAAACTCATCAAATGGTGATGACTTTGAGTCACTATTGATCTGGACCATATTGAATTTAGTAACCCTGAGGTGAAAACTCAGTATTCTATTACCAAACTCTTAAGCAATGCAGTGTCTCTGAAAAGATACTTCATTTAAAAAAAACGCCCAAAAGCCTCCATTAGAGTGGTACTGAAAATGTTAAGTCAGAAGACTCCAGGTTTTCCTGTGGTTTATTATGCTTTATGTCACCACAAATGTGGCAGACTCAGCCTGAGTAGCATATTGGGTTTTGCATTTTAAAATAACTCCACATTTATGTCCTATAGGTAACTCCTACAGTTATTATATTTACATTAGAGTTATTAGTGGTTAATGGAAAAGCTACTTTTGTCCTATGTGCATTTTGAAGTAGGTGTTTAAGTCCACCTATATAATATACTTGGGCTCCTGCCTGAAGTCAGTGGACAGGTACAGAACAATGTGTACATGTTTCTTCTGTGTAGCAGAATGATATTGATGGGACAGTGTGGAAAAGGCACCCTTTTGTTTATATACTGTGTTTGTGAAGTAGGGAACAGGACTAAATTTATCAGTAGAGAGACATCTTGGTTATTCTAAAATGTTTGTGTAAATTTTTTTGCCCTATACATACATATTAGTGATTAGATTCCTCTTTCTCTTCCTCTTTGCTAGCCAGCAAGTCAGCCTAATGAACAAAACTAGAAAAACTTTGATTTTTTTTTTCCAAGTATCACACTTAACAGCCATTGTTTTTGTTGGTCTTATAGCCGATCTTTTTGTTTCTTTATGTGACTGTTGAACCAGAGCAGTCTATTTCTAGCAAATTAGTGTATTTAGCATACTTCTAGCCAATTGGTGTATTTTTAATTTTGTTTAGAAACAATAGATTTATGTACTCCTTGAATCATCTTTCCTTAAATGCAGACAATAACCTTCTTTGCAGTCTTCTGTCTTAAATATTTAAGTCTCTATGGACTTTACTTTGGACTTGAATAGCTTTAAGGAGAAAATAAATATGGGATTTTTTAATAACAGTGGTTTTAATTATTGAGTTTTCCTTGGACAGGATGACCCACGTTTAAATCTAGAATAAGACCTTTCTGCTTTTGAGCTGTGAATATCAAATTCATTAGGGTCAGAAATCTAACTTCATCTGCAGTATTAAACTTCCAGGTTTTTTAATTCTCAGCTTTTCTTAAGGAAGAAGAAAGTTATAGGATGATGATATATTCTTCAGCTAGCATCTCAAGTTGATGTTTTCAGTGTTATGGCAGATATACATCAAAGAACAAATTCTATTTGTAAATACAAAGTGAAGAAAATAAATTCTCCTCGTGATGGATTCAGAGAAAATAGTTATGACTGGAACAAATGCCAGTAAGTAATTGTAAGCATTGTAGTAAGCATTGAACCAAGAGTTATGGAGTTATGCCTAAAATAGGTCAGGAATATATAAAAAGTGTGAAGAAACACTAACAACTGGTATGTAAAAATGTGAAATTTACGTATTTCCTTTTCTGCCTTTCTCTCTTCAACTAGTTAGGTTGGATGGGTTAACAAAGCTAACTTTATTTATTCTTGTGTTTATAAAAAGTAATAATGTATTTATAGAATATGTAATTCAATAATAATCTGCATTAAAGTGTGTCATGTTCAGGCTGCTGATAACTAGTATGGGTGGAGAGGTGTTGTAACCTATGCAAGCCGGAAAGTTATGCTGTGTGCCTTTAAGGAGAATATTAAAAAGCATCTAAATTACATAGAGAAATGATTTGATATGACAGCCAGGGAGAAAGTTTTTTGGGAACAGTATGTTTCACAGCACAACCAAAATTCAGTCTAGATTGCAAAGGAAACAATCAGCCAAAATATATATTTCCCTAAGGATATTTCCTAAAGATAGTAACAATATGTTATATAAACACTTATACACTAGTTTTTTAAAAAAAATCAGCTGTGCATATGTGTTGAATTAAGGCTATACAGTTGACATTTGCCTGATATTTCCTGATCTTGATTGAGTTTTTAAACTTTCTGTCTAATTAAATATAGTAGCACAGGTTCTTGTCTTGTACAGACAAGAAGAATAATGCACTGATTTCAACACCATGCTATAGATGCTGTGGTGTCAAATTCTAGCTTTCAGTAGTTTTTCAACTGAATATGTATTCCAGAAGAAGTGATTGATGTGATTTGCTGCCATAATTCAGTCTGACTAGTTTTATGTGTGTGTCTTCTGTATGTAGTTCTCAGTTTTTTGAGTCTCAGTTGAAAACTACCCAAGAGCTCAAATTAACTGTGCAGACTCTTAATCTGTGTGGACAAATATGCAGGGTTTTGAAATAGCAACTCCATGTCTGCACTACGCAGCACTGTAAGCTCTGTTTAGACACCTGCCTGGGTCCAAACTAGGGCTATATAGCTTCTGCTGTATGAACTCCTATAACTCAGGTTGGACTTCTTAATTTACCTCAGGTCTTGAGTCCTGTTTCACTTCTGAGATTGACACAATAGTTGTCTATCAGAGAGAGACATGGTAGTTGACATAAGAGAAAGCTCATGCCTGTGAGGAGAAACGGGAACTCGATCTTTCCCAGTCAACTGTTGAAAATGTGACTCTTGACATTGCGAGCATCTCTTCTGTCCTGAAGCTGATATCCATTTCACATAAATTTACAAGAAGCCATGCGGTGCCTTTGTAAATATTAGTCTTCATTGCACAGGTTTTGTCTTCCTGTCAGCCTGGGAGAGATGTAGAAAAACATCCAACAGGACTGCTCTGATTTAGCCCAGTTGGGGTCAGGTAGTGGTGGAAATCCTGATTTTCCTTGGCAGTCACCCCCGTCTCAACTACAAAATGAAAGGTAGAGTAGAGATGCAGAAGGAAGAGACCGTAGTTGCACATGTAAAGGGTAGAAGCTAGAGGAAGATGTGATAGCTGGTTAATCACTGTGACCTTGTTTCTCCTGCCCATCCAACAGAAGGGAGAGGGAGCAGTCCAGCATTGACATAGTGTATCCTTGGAATTTTACCAATAAATGAGAGGCAAGGATGATACCTATCCCTGAAACGGGATTTTCATAGAATCCACAATTTAGGGATCAGAATTTGTAGTTTATGGCAGCAACTTCTGCAGTGCAATTCACTGTTGCTCTTTTTGGCTTTTCAATGTAAATTTAAAATGTGCAGACTGTTGCAAAATAGTTACTTCTCTTGGTATGACCTTACCTGTCTTTAAATTGGAGAATGAAGTTAGCTTCAAATTAATCTAGTTTTAATTTATAAATGTAAATAAATATTGATGTTTCTGTGTCTTATTTTTCCAGACAAACCGATTGAAATCTGGTTAGATTCAGCATCTTGCCTTCTTTCATAATGCCCAATGCTGCTGCTTTCCTTCTCTTCCTAAGGCCATGACTATAGTGGTGTTTGGCCAAATTTATTTATAGAAATTGCTCAGAAATTATAATCTAGGGTGAACTCCAGAAACTAAAAATAAACCAAACAATGTAAGAGATGTTTGGCTTTTGTTTTCCCAGTGAAGATATATATGTAATCCTGCCTTGCCAATGAATCATTTAATTCTACTGATATAAGCATTTTGCCACTTAAAATTTTCAGAGAATCTCAATTTAGTTATAAGCCATTTTCTATGTAGTTTTTGATAGGCAGGATGCAGTCTTGAAAAGATCACTTTTAGTCTTCAAACCTTCAGTTCAGCACACTTGAGCATGCAGTTGCATTCTGTTTAAATTAATAGGAGTTGGATCCATATTTAAAGTTAAGTTGTATTGGGTTTGCATGGCAAGATTTTGGTAGCAGGAAACTGCAGGGGTGGCTTCTGTGAAAGGCTGCCAGAAGCTTCCCCTATGTCCAGTGGAGCCAATGCCACCCGGCTTCAAGATGGACCCACTGCTGGCTAAGGCCGAACCCATCAGTGATGGTGGTAGTGCCTCTGGGATAACATATTTAAGAAGGGGGGAAAAAAACAACCTGCACACCTGCAGCTGAAGAGAGGAGTGAGAATATGTGAGAGAAACAACTCTGCAGACACCAAGGTCAGTGCAGAAGGAGGGGGAGGAGGTGCTCCAGGCACTGGATCAGAGATTCCCCTGCAGCCTGTGGTGCAGCACATGGAGGGTAATGGTGGAGCAGAGATCCACCTGAAGCCCCTAGAGGACACCACACCGGAGCAGGTGGATGCCCAAAGGAGGCTGTGACCCTGTGGGAAGCCCAGGTTGGAGCAGGCTCCTGGCAGGACTGTGGACCCATGGAGAGAGAGGAGCCCACACTGGAGCAGGTTTGCTGGCAGGACTTTTGACCTCATGGGGGACCCACACTGGAGCAGCCTGTTCCCGAAGGACTGCAGCCTGTGGGAAGGCTTCATGTTGGAGAAGTTTGTTGTGAACTGTCTCCTGTGGGAGGGACCCCACACTGGAGCAGGGGAAGAGTGTGAGGAGTCCTCCCCCTGAGGAGGGAGGAGTGGCAGAAATGACAAGTGATGAACTGACCACACCCCCATTCTCTGTCCCTCTGCACCCCTGAGGTAGGAGGTAGAGAAAATTGGGAATCAAGTTGAGCCCAGGAAGAACGGAGGGGTGGGAGCAAGGTGTCAGAGACCTATCAGAACATAGACCTGTCAGCCTGACCTCTGTGCCAGGGAAGGTCATGGAACAGGTCATCTCGAGTGCCATTAAAAGCCATATAATGGACAACCAGGGGATCAGGCCCAGTCAGCGTGGGTTTACAAAAGGCAGGTCCTGCTTGACAAACCTGATCTCCTTCTACGACAGGGCAACCTGCTTACTGGATGAGGGAAAGGCTGTGGACGTTGTTTACCTTGACTTCAGTAAGGCCTTTGACACCGTTTCCCACAGCATTCTCCTGGCGAAACTGGCTGCTCGTGGCTTGGATGGGCACACGCTTCGCTGGGTAAAGAACTGGCTGGATGGCCGGGCCCAGAGACTTGTGGTGACTGGAGTTAAATCCAGTTGGCGGCCGGTCACGAGTGGTGTCCCCCAGGGCTCGGTTTTGGGGCCACTCCTGTTTAACATCTTTATTGATGATCTGGATGAGGGGATCGAGTGCACCCTCAGTCAGTTTGCAGATGACACCAGGTTGGGTGGGAGTGTTGATCTGCTCGAGGGTAGGGAGGCTCTGCAGAGAGACCTGGACAGGCTGGAGCCATGGGCTGAGGCCAACTGGAGGAGTTTCAATCAGGCCAAATGCCGGGGGCTGCCCTTGGGCCACAACAACCCCCAGCAGCGCTACAGGCCTGGGGAGGAGTGGCTGGAGAGCTGCCAGTCAGAGAGGGACCTGGGGGTGCTGATTGACAGCCGGCTGAACAGGAGCCAGCAGTGTGCCCAGGTGTCCAAGAAGGCCAATGGCATCCTGGCTTGTGTCAGCAATAGCGTGGCCAGCAGGGACAGGGAAGGGATCTTACCCCTGTACTCGGCCCTGGTGAGGCCACCCCTCGATTCCTGTGTTCAGTTTTGGGCCCCTCACTACAAAAAGGACATTGAATGACTCGAGGGTGTCCAGAGAAGGGCAATGAAGCTGGTGCAGGGTCTGGAGCACAGGTCGTAGGAGGAGCAGCTGAGAGAACTGGGGGTGTTTAGTCTGGAGAAGAGGAGGCTGAGGGGAGACCTCATCGTCCTCTACAGCTACCTGACAGGAGGGTGCAGAGAGCTGGGGATGAGTCTCTTGAACCAAGTAATAAGTGATAGGGCAAGAGGGAATGGCCTCAAGTTGCACCAGGGAAGGTTTAGACTGGATATTAGGAAGCATTTCTTTCCAGAAGAGGTTGTTAGGCATTGGAATGGGCTGCCCAGGGCAGTGGTGGAGTCCCCATCCCTGGAGGTGTTGAAGAGTTGGGTTGACATAGTGCTGAGGGATCTGGTGTAGTTGGGAACTGTCAGTGTTGGGTTAGTGGTTGGACTGGATGATCTTCAAGGTCTTTTCCAACCTAGATGATTCTGTGATTCTTTGTTTTAAGATTTAGTTTTTATTTCTTATTATCCTACTCTGATTTGATAATAAATTAAATTAATTTTCCCTAAGTGGAGTGCATTTTGCCTATTACAATAATTGGTGAATGATCCCTCCCTGTCCTTAACTTGACCCCCAGACCTTTTGTCCTATTTTCTCTCCCCTGTCCAGCTGAGGTGGGGAGTGATACATGTGGCGTCCAGCCAGGTAAGCCCACCACATAAGTAGACTTTAAATTTGGATGCAAATTATTTAGCCTAAACAATTCTTTATAAAATTCTACTGGATAATACATTGCTTACCCAAACCTGCAAAATAGGATAATACTCTTAATGATGGCACAATATGAAAAATAGTACATTGCACTTGAGGTTGGTTTGTCATATTGGTGGTGGCACTTTCCCTAATTTCCCAAAGGCAGAATTTCTTAAACATGTTGACTATCCTTGAGATGTAAATTGTGAAGTAGATGAGGTTCTCCAATCATTTGCAGCTGAGTACTGTTCTGTGAAAGGAGATTCTGTGTTTTGGTGCAGCGCTTGAGCTTTCACAAAGTAAGCATGTATTTACTTAACAAAAGTAGCAGATTTGGTGTGTTGTATATAATCAGATTTTTTACATAG
Source organism: Athene noctua (assembly GCF_965140245.1). Taxonomy (NCBI): domain Eukaryota; kingdom Metazoa; phylum Chordata; class Aves; order Strigiformes; family Strigidae; genus Athene; species Athene noctua. The sequence continues at coordinate 123,282,352 of NC_134038.1, forward strand.
TCCTCTTCAGAGAACATCAGCATTATGACCATCCAAGGCTCTCCTACTCGTGTTCTCTTTCAATCATGAGATAAAACTATGTGACTGGTTTTGTTATTTTGTTGAAACACACACATGAACACAGAAAACATAATACTTCGATTTTTACTATTTACTTGGTGATACTTGTAATTCACATTGGAAATCTGCATTGCAGCAGCTCTATAAAGAAAATAATGTCAACAGAATCTAGGTGCTAAGTTAGTAACTTCTAATGTGTATCTTTTGTTGTTTGTTTTTTTTTTTTTTTTTAACTATGCTAGTCTTGACTGGATATTTACCGGTATCAGCAATATTTTGCTGCTTTTACTTTATTGTAAAATAAAGTATTTTATTTCTTTCTTGTATGAAAGACTTTCCCAGTGATGAGAAAGTGAGTGCGGGAAGAATGATACTAACATTAATGGTACATTTTCAAATGGCCACAAACTATGGGAAGGAAAAGCTGTGCATATGAAAAAAAAAAACAAAGGCTAACTGATTTTTAATTAGCCTAGCTTCTGAGGTTATATCTGGGAATTTGTCAGGCAGATTCAATGTTCATATGTTAAGTAGTTTAAGTAGCGATGCCCTTATTTTTAATTACACATACTATTTCATGATAACTAACAATTTAGAAATTTGGGTTTCTTTTGGAAGTGCAGTTGCTTGAGGTTGCCATCACAGATTTATGTTTCATGAATTCATGAAAACTTCTCAGATTTCCTTCCCACTTCCCACTATGTTACTACATGACATCTTGGACTGTTGGATGACAACTGAAAATTTAGTTCAGTATGAGCCATGTTCACGACACTTTCCAGGTAGCCTATTTAGAGTCTTAAATGCATACTGTTTCTGATTCTTGCAGGCATATTCTTGTAGGACTTAAATTCTTGTAACTTATTACTGGCAGAGCAAAATAACATTACCAGTGAAAGAATTTAGTTGCATTTGATGTGGAAGGAAGAATGTTATTTAGACGTTAACTATGGTGTTGAAATACTTCTGATGGAGACAGTTGAATTTATGTTATGAAGGAAGGCAAGGGATTAAAAAAACCCACCTGGCTTTCGATGAACTATTTAAGGTGTATGAAGGTAGGAGAAAAAGGTTGCCAGCAACAGACCAAGGTTTTTTTTAAAAAAAATAAAAATTCCCAGTTATTGAGATAAGGTCTGTATCTTATGGTAAAGTGTGCCAGGAAGCAAGACAGAAAAGCTGGACAAAGAGCAGAAGAAGACAGCACTGAGGAGCGGTCAGTCATTAGGCTTAGCTGTGTAGTATTATCTTGTTCATTATGACACAGTCTATGAGTTTGAGGATGGTTTGGTGTATTGAGTGGTTTTTGATACCATATGTTAGTGCTTTCAAAATACCCATAAGATGCCATATTTTACTGAAGAGGATTAAAGAAGAGCATACAGCCTGATACATAACAGCCCTGTGCTGTTAAATATTTGACACTTGCTTAGTCTGCTTAGTATTTCATGAGACAAATAATAACCTTGCAAGGAAAAACACTCCTTACTAATAAAGACTAATCATACGCTTTAATGTATCTGCATGCTTTTGGACTCATCTTCTCTAGTGAATTTAACATCATGGCCAAAGATTTTTTTAATATATCAAGTAATTATGAAAAAAGTTGCCACTGCAGTCTGTTGAGGACTTATTACCCTATGCACTTATTTATTGAAGTTTATGAAAATTACAGAATTCTTTTCCTGAAGAATTCATTGACCTATGTACTTTAGAAGATTTGCAAGTTCGTGTTCTCTATCAAATGAAAATATTTTTCAAATTGCATTTAAAAATCCAAACAGGGTGGTGTTTTGAGAAAGAGTTAAATAAAAAACATTTTTTCCCCTCTCTTTGGGAATTTGTTTCCACATTAATGTATCACAGGCCAAACCTAATTCCTTATTCAACCTATAGTTTATTTGATCTGCATGCCTGAGTGTCCTGCAATCAAATTTACTGAAGAGCTTCTCACTTTTTTCTGCATTAAAACAATTGCCATGAAGCAGCTAACAATTAAAAAATAAATGAGTTAACACTTAAGTGTTAATACATTTAAGTTGTAGTATGCAAGTAAAAACTACATTTTAATTTCTGTTCAGTTACATTGACTTAAATAGTAATTTTACTGTTATATTTATGAACCATTTAATTGTGATATTTTTCCTCTGGCTTGCCTGATGGAAAAGTGGATTTGATTTTGAGAATGAGGCAAGAAATAACCTTTTTTCCCCCCATGGTTTGCTGCAATGACAAACAAAAAAAGACAAAATTAGCTGGGTTTTGTGTAAATATGATAAAACAATTTAATTTCAGAAGCCATAAAAATATGTCCTAATTTGAATTTTTTCATGTTTTTGAAAACTTATCTACTTCATAGGAGGAATATTCAGATTGCTTTATGGTAATATAGGTAGATATTTGAAACATTCCTGCATGTATTTGGTCATGTTAACAGCTATAGGTTAAAGAAAGCTTTGTATTAAGTTTAGAATCAAAGCCTGGTAGAACCTGAGGTGTGAAAATATTGACTGGAGAGCAGCAGCCTTTTCCAGGTGTGTATTGCTAGAGACGGATGCTTTCCTACTTTTGGCTGTAGCTCCTTTTTTAAAAAAGAAAATGGTATTTGAGTTAATGCATTACAAATAACTAGTTAACATAGTTTTATGTTAATGTTAGAGGGAGCTTCCTATGGAATAAGCTCTGTATTAGAATGGATTTTCTCTTCAGCTCTGAACCCAAGTCCTTCTGGCTCCTTTCAGCATGCTGAAAATCACTTTCTTTGAAACCTAAACTTACGGTAAATTAACACTTGTGAGCTCATGTCCCACTTCTGAGATGTGTTAGTCCATTGTGTTCATGTAACTGGGTGTAGAGGTGTGAACAGGATCAGAAAACCATGCTGGACTAAACAAGACAAAACCTGGCCTGAAAAGCATATATGTATGTGTGTTTATTTTCTAAAGCTAGATCCTGTGTGTCTCTGAAAGGTCTTTATTTCATCCATTTGGTAGTATCTCTTGCTTTTTTTTAATTTCTGAATAACACTGGAAGTTTATAGTCATGCTTCTACCAGTAAACCTGGCTCTTTTTTTGTCAACTCTGGTTGTTGAGCTTCCAGTTTATGTATAAATTGAAAGGATCATGCACTTTGATGCCATCCCATTTGTATTACCAGATTTATGAAGTTCTTAGATACACTGATCTCTTGACAAGAAACAGAATTTTAAATACCATTTTTTTTCTGATGTCCAATCCTATTTCATGAAAATCTGTCTTAGGGCTGGAATGAACCTTAAGACATGACAATACCTGACAAGTTTAGGTGTTGCAGTGACCTGTGCCTTGATTAGATGTTGAATATAGCTTATTTTGGTGAGGAAACAGCAGCTTTATTACCAAGGAGGGTTCTTAGTATCTCTTAATTAGACCATTGCTGGAGAAGTCATCACAAAACAGTCTTTCAATTCCTGTCCCAACGTCATAACTCAGTGTCTTCCATACAGCCAGTATCAGCATGACTGGTGGATCTACTTAAGAAAGGAGGAAGAGTATAATGTAAGAAAAAATATGCTTTTTCTTCTGGGGTTTTTGAAGTTTGATGTGAGTGGGCTAGCAGGAGAAAGTTGGCAATAAATGATGTGATGAGTACATACTGAGAGATGTACTAGGAGAACTGTAGCTCCTGAAATGTCATCCCCTCATACCATAGGAAGGATGACTTCTGGAAACAAAACTCAGATTTACTAGAAGTGCAACAGTAGATTATAGGAGGCTGTTCTTCCATGTATATGTTGTGACTACATGGAGGAGTTTTGGATGCATTTCTGTACTGACTTTGATAAATACCTTTTTTGTCCCCTCAAGCCATATAGAATTTTAAGAAATGTAACTTTCAAAAGTTTTATCTTTGTTAATGCTTTCCTAACCTATAAATTACTTAACTTCACCAAAATTTAACTGTTTTAATGGTTCAGTATACAAGAATGGGCGTAAATGTGAGTGTCTCTCTGAACATCTTGGTCACGGTCCTCAGCAACTGGCTCAAGGTAGCTCTGCTTGAGTAAAGTGTTGGACCAGATGACCTCCCAAGATCCCTTCTAACCTCAACCATTCTGTGATTGTGTACTGTTAAGTGGAATGCATTTATTCAATAACTCCATTCTCAGAGAATGCAAAGGTAATAATGTCAGTTTTAACTGACTAAAAGTGTTTTAAGAGAAAAATCTTACCCATCAAATATAAGTTACGTCTTTTCTGATCAAGGAAAACTGAAATAGAGATGATTCTTCAAAACACCTCTCATTAAAGACAGACAGTGGTAGGAAGTTCACTAGTTAATTCAGGCTTCTAATACTGTTTGAGGACTGTGTAGGGAGTAATTATTCTCTAACTTTAAATGAGGACATTTACACTGTAATAACTTTGTTGTTGGTGTGTGTCCGTTTTATATATGCTCATTTTATCTGCGTTTTATGGAAATGTCATTTTTATCTATGATCTCCTTGAACCTTTGTGATCATGAAAGGACTTCAGTATTTAGTGCAGGCAACCAATACATACTGCCATTTAAAAGAGGTGGCAATAACATCTTTAAAATGTAGACATCCGTGGAAGATTCTTCTTTTTTGTAAGTTAATCAAAAAAAGAAAGTATGTGAGTAAATTTTTTCAGAAGTGCCTAAACCACTGAGGGAGTAACTTTTCATTAGAAGTCAATAACTTTTACCTAAGATCATCACTGGCTAGTTTAGGAAAGCAAATCAATTTGTATGTAATACTTAATAGATAACAATTTTTTTTTACCCAGTAGAAACCAATATTTTATTTCTTATGGAGGTAGACTTGCAGACTACTGTATTGCTAGCAGAGTTTTACTTTGAATCTGGTATTTGTGCTGTTGTAACCAACAACAGCAATTGTAGCTGCCGGTAATCCACTCCTGTAGTTTAGAGGGGAGATCACCAAAGATTTCTTCCCCAAAACTTCTCCTAAATACAAACCAGGATGTTGTCATTTGTTATTTCTTCATAATTCTTTGGTTGGTTTACTGTGGCTGGCTGCCAGATGCTTGCCCAGCCACACTCTCCCTCTCCTCAGCAGAACTGGAGAAGAAAATAAGATAAAAAAACCTCATAGGTTGCTCGTTGGCATGGAGATCAAGTAATCAATTACTATCACAGACAAAACAGACTTGACCTGGGGAAAGTTAATTTACTGCCATTTAAAATAGAGTTGGATGGTAAGAAACAAAGACCAAATCTAAACCATCTTCCTTGCAATCCCCTTGAATTTGAAGGCTCAACTCCTTTCCTAATTCCTCTACCTTCTCCCTGCTCCCAGTGGTGCAGAGGGAATGGGGTATAGGGGTTTTGGTCAGTCTGTAACAGTTCCTCGCTGCCACTCCTCCGTCCTCACGCCTTTCCCTGCTTTAGCGTTGGACCACAGGTTGCAGTCCTTCAGGATAAATCTCCTCCAGTGTGGGTCCTTCAGGGCATATTCACTTGCTCCAGCATGGTCTCCTGTACACGCTGCCAGGGAATCTCTGCTCTGGTGCCTGGAGCACCTTCTCCCTGCCTTTCTCTGACGTGGGTGTCTGTAGGGCTGTTTCTCACACTTTCTTTCTCTCCTCACACTGCTGTGCGGCATTTTGCCCTTTCTTTAAATATGTTTCTCCAGAGGTGTCACCAGCTTGGCTGATGGGCTCAGCTGTGTCCTGCAGTGGGTCTCTTGGAGCCAGCTGGAGCTGTCTCTGTCTGACACAGGGCAGCCCCTCATCTCCTTCCAGGGAGGTCACCCCTGCTACCAAAATCTTGCCTACAGATGCCTGATAATTCTCTCTTTTCCTATCATACTTCTAAAGATTTTTACAATAGGATGTTTTCATTCTTTTTACCTCTCATGTTTTTCCAGGTGATGTAGCTTTAACCAGATGATCTTTCATACCAATGACTAGTCATTAACAAGTCATTTCAGAGCAATTTCAGCTCTATTGACAAGAAAATATTTTTATTAAAGTAACTTAGAGATATTTTTTGAGGTGTTCTTTTTCTTCAAAACTTGAAAATGACTGCTCAGCATTGCTTTCCTCTACAGATTCTTTAGAACTGGAGCACTTTCAAAGAAAGTATTAAAAACTGCTCTTGGCTCCGACTTCTCAACGTAGGAATAAATAATAAGTAGGAAAGGGGAGGAGAGATCAGCTCTGAATGGCTTTGTGTACTTTGGGGATTTACATGAAAAAATGGTAGAAAACAGACATAAAGAAAATCTGCAGACTCCAACTCAAGGCTTGGAAATTATTATCTTTGATATTTGGAGAGTGACCTTTTAACTTGGCAGGCACCTTTGTGGGAGAAAATACTTGTTAAAGCGCCACTCAGTCTGGGAGGAACACACAGAAGATCCAATGTCTAGAAGTGAAAGCCTGAGATGTTGGAATGAATCTAGTGTAACAGCAATCATCTTGTGAGTATATAGCTCATCCAGTGCTTCATTTTTAAATCACTGTTTGCCACCTTTTCTGTCAGATGACTGATGGCTACTGTTTTTCGAGTATCTGCAACTTTCTGAATATAATCATAACTTTAAAAAATTGTCTTACTGCTTCACATAGCTAGTTCTTAACTTGATTTATATTTACTTCTCATCCTTCTCTCTCACTTTTTGTCTGTCTGCTAGAATACAAATTTTTCAGTGTTAAGGTATGGCTTATTATAAGTCTAGGAATAGTCTGGCAGCACCATGTAATACTGCCGAAGGTGGTGGTGGGAGAATCTATTACTCACTCAGGCTTCCCGCTAAGGTTAAGTAAGCAATATATATATATATATTATATGTAGGTACATATAGATGCACATCCTAGGAATGAGAAAGCTGAATAATAATTCATTTTTGACCTGCATTAGCTGTGAAGTGCACTTGTAAATAAATATTTTAGTTAATATTTCTGAAGAGATGGCAACTGGTTTTGCTTTCCCAAAAATATGGGGGAGCTGTTACATTAACATTATACAGTTACAGACATACATGTATTTTGGTTTCTAATATACTTGAACTCTGAAAGTAAACTTAGGTCTTATTTTACTTTTTAATGTTTAAAAATTGGCTATTAACATGCTGTTAGGATGGGTTAACAGACTGCTTAAAGTTTTTTTTAAAAAATTGTCAAAATTGTGACTAATCAATATGGTAGCCAGTAGAAGAATCTCAAATATACCCATTTTATTGGAATTAAGTTATTCATGTCTGAGACTAAAAAGTGAAGATAGCTGCTTAATTGGGGGGAAAAAAACTTCGGAAAGGGAAAGGCTTATGCAAAAGAGCATAACATTTGCAAGTTATGTGCAAATCCAAAATAAGATAAGCAAGAGCAAAAAATTATTACTTTTTGTTCCAAAGAAAATAGATGCCAAGGATTTTGTTGGAAGTAGTGGATGATCAGAATGTAAAGCAGTTTCCAGGAGATGTTAGGGCTAAAAGTCCTTTCCACCCATATTTACTATAAAGGAGTTTAGGAAGTTTTTGACATCAGGTACTGAAGGCAAGTAGGGGAGTCAGTGTTTTAGGTTGAAGCATTCATCTGAAGTTGATAAATAAAAAATTGCTTGGAACAATGGTCTTCACTATTAGTTGACCTAAAAAAACTCTAATATTCATTTAATGCTGCTGTTAATATTATAGCAATTACTTAAATGAGCCTTGAAATGAGAGATGGAAATAGAATATCAATTTTTGAGCTTCATTGAGGATTCTGAAAAGTGCAGACTGGTTAGCATGGATTCCATACTGGGTAATTTTTTGAAATTATTAAATGAATGATAGTATTAGATGCACTAATTTTAAAATTATAGTGAAAAGTTAGTGTGAATTTAAAGAAAAGTTATGCCTTATTAGAGCTTTACAGTGTACTTGGATTTTATAAAGCTTTTGACAGGTTCTGTCAGCGAAACTTTTTGTAGAGACAAAGTAATGATAGGGACAAAGATGGAAGATATTTAGAGTAATGCTTAGTTAAAGAACAGGGAACAGATACAATTTTGTTATTGCAAAATGTCACTAGAGGAGTTTCATGTGTATCTGCAAGGCTCCGTTCAGCATTGGAAATGGTCTATAGTGCGGTAAATTGCAAGGGGTGATGGAGAACTATTCAGGGCAGCACTAATTGAAATGTCTGTGAAATCCCTATTCTGAAACAGGGAAGGTCTAGAGAAAAGCTCTCCTGAGGAGTCTTATCTTTTCCTACAGACTCTCCTACTGCAGAAAAATTGTCTTTGACTGTATGTATAGAAATTAAAGAAACCACGCAGCTTGTTGGTAGTGGTGGTGGTTCAGGTTTGGTTTTTTTTTTTTTTTCTTTCTCCCTCCTATATGATACATAGAGCTGTAGAGGAGGGCAGAAATATATTAGACAAATGAAAAGGTAGGAGGGTATGGTGAGAAGTGAGAAACTGAATGTGTGTGGAAAGCCAGTTTATAACATTGATTAAGAGCAAAAATGGGATGAGAGAGTGGACAGCTTCATCACTGGTTTTGTAACAGCAATAAATTCAACTTCATGCGCAGGAAATCCCTAATCCGGGTTAAGGGCAGCTGTGAGGGAAACAATCTCTCTGTCCTAAAACGTTTGCTGCTGCACATGGTAGAAGACCTGATACTGAGGCGGATGAAACTTAATGCTTCTGTTCTTAGGTTCTCTTCCCTAAGAGCTATTGTCTACTTATGTTATGTACATTGTTTAATATTTTAATGCTTTTAATGCTGAAGGCATTCCTGTGTAAGCAATAGTATAAACAAAAAATATTATGGTTAGGTTATTATCTTGATAAGCTTATGATATAAGTGAAGATAATTAGTTTTATCTTCATATTTACATGTAGTTGCTTTGAAAAATTCTAAAATTAATCTGTGATGTTCTTTTAGACCCATGTAATATATTGTTTAAGATTAAATTATTCAAGTTACCGGGACCAGGGGATATGCAACCAAGAGTTCAAAGAAAATTTAAGGATTAAATAATTCAATTAACTGATTATTTTCTTGGATGCCTGAGGACTGAAATGACAAATGTGTCTATTTATTTATTAAGTTGTCAGTGGAATTCAGGACCTTTACAGGCCTGTACATCTGACATCTCTTTAGGGAAGACTATCAAAAACTGAAATAGATTTAGCAAGCACCAGGTAAATATGACCTGCATGGAGTCCTGAACATTGCTTCTATAAATGTCCTGCCTTAAACCCTCTGGGCTTCATAGAAGGATTAACAAATATGCAGGGAGAAGGTTATCTAATTGATAAAGTCCATTTGATTTTCCAGAAGGGTTTAAGAAGGCTTGTAGGCTTTTAAGGAAAGAAAGCGGTCATGTGATAAGAGGAAGGATGTTTTCTGAGATAAATAATTAGTTAGAAAATAGGAGATGGAGGGTAGAAATAAACAGCTCTTTCAGTAGAGCAAGGTTAGCAGTGGAGTTCAGCTGAGTTTCTGCTAGGAACTGTGCTGCTCAGTGTAGTCATATAGTATAGTGAACATGATAATATGGTAAAAAGATGAGCCTTGAGGTGAGAAGATTTATTAATGACAATATTATTTGGAATAGTGAAGATGAGAACTGACACTGAAGAACTGCAGAGTGATCTCATGAGTTCACTTGAGCAATGGCAAAATGGCAGAAAAATTTCCCAGTATGTGAATATAGTAATGCAAATGATGACTGTCCTAACTTCATGCACATAATGATGAGCTCTGAGCTGGTTGTGATCCTTGAGGAGTGAGATCTTCAGAGTTATCAGTGCTGGCTTCATTCAAAACACCAGCTCAGGATCATTTGAAAAACCAATGTGAAAGTTAAGAATTGTTGAGAAAGTAATATAGAGCAAAACAGAAGAATCCTTATTCCACTGTATAAAGTTGTGATTAATCCTGCTGCGTGCAGTTTGGTACCTCATTTCAGAGAGGTTGGTTATAATGGAACTGCAGGGTGTTTGGAAAAAGGCATCATGGGCAGTATTATGCATAAAACAGCTTTTACATGAGAAACCAGCTGAGTACATTAGGACTCTTTAGCCAGGAAGAAACAATTTACGGGGGAATACTATAGAGGGGTATTTTGAACAAAGTTGTGAGATGGAAGTCAGTAGACATAGACTATTTGCTGGTTCTTCACTCAAATCCAAGAACTAGGTGTTATCAGAGCTAGCAGGAGCCAGGTTCAAAACAGATAAAATAAGGTGGTTCCTTGTATAATGGGTAGCAGATGTGTGCAGCTCCTCATGAAGAAGATGTTGCAAATCCAGAAAGTTCACATAGTTTCGGGGTAGACTGGAAAACACGCTGAAAGACAGATTCATTGAGTGTAGTATGCCAGCCTAGAGAAATGCCTTGAGCTGAAAATAATTGGAGTCTGGGAAAATATTAGGGGAAGTATAGGTAACCTATATGCTTGTCTTCCTCTTACTCTTGGTATCCGCATAGGGTCCCTGTTTTTTTCAGAGTAGAGTGGGGCTGGAAAGGATGAATGATAAACTTAATCATTCTTGGTATTGTGAAGTATGGAGTAAAGTTTTCTGCAGCTGCATTCCCTGAGCACAGATGATGAACTTACTGGCCTACCTTGACCATTGTTCTGAAACAGTAGACCTGTCTGGTTTTGTTGGCTCACATAATAAAAACTGTATCTGTGGAAGTTGGTTTTGACAAAGAACTTTGAAGGACCAAAGGGTTATATGAACATGTGGCTTTGAATATGAGTTCAGATCATTAATAACCTTTAGCAGATATTTAGAGCTTCATAAGAGATTTTTAGAACTGTAGTAGGTCCAGCAACTGCTGGATCAATGCCAGATGTGTATTAGACTTCATAAAACATAACTGACTTCAGACTTCTTGCAGGTAAAGCAAGAAATAGTAAGAATATAGAAGAATACTTTGAGAAAAACAAGACATTATGGGCAAGAAATTAAATCAGGAAAACTTTTATATTCTGTTCTTACAGTTACTAGATAGAAACACCACCACCTTGTAGGTTAAATGTTTCCTGATTCGCAAAACTGTCTGGGATTTTACTTAGGACCCTTGTTCTACAAATGCTTGCACAGGTATTTTTAAATAGATACTGCCTCATGGTTTATTTGCAAGATCATGGACTAGATATGCTTCATCTGATTCATCGATTTAAGCATAACACAAAGTCCTAGCCAGATTGAAAACATTAGCCAAACTTCTATACCACAGTAATTTTAACTGAATCTACAGTATGTTGATAACAGGAAGAAACAGTCTAAAGCTAAAATTTAATCTAAAAAAATCCAATTATCTTACATTGTTAAGTCAATATAAATAACTTTAGAAGTTTCTTTGTAAACTCTCAAATACTAGCCACTTCTCAATTTTATCAATAAAAGGGTATATAGTTTTATACTTATTAATGTTAACAAGTCTAAACAAGTCAAGACTTTTTTTTTTTTTAAAGAAATGCTTTGTTGTCTAAAAATTTGCTTTTAATATAATTGAAAATAGAGTTGATCATATTTTTTAAAAATCCTAATAGCGTAAGACTGTCATGCTGGAAGAGGTGGTATGGAATTGCTAAGTTGATGTGCACATGGAAGAGATACTAAACAGTAAAACACATTTCTTTTCTGTAGAAGGTGCATAGTGGTTTGGGTGAACTAGTCCTCCAGTATTGCCAGCTAAGTATGATAAACCATGTTAAAGGATTATTATTTATGGGAATGCAATGAATTTTTTATATCTACACTTGTAGCTTGTTTTCATTTTAAAGACTGTAGACCATAACTCTGTACTTTTAATTTTGTATTCAGTATGGGGAGTTAATCCCAGAATGGGGCTTTTTTGATGCAAAATCTGAATGCTTGTGTAGTAACAACAGCTGTCCCCTCACCATGTGGTGTCTTCCATTGCTTTACTGTAGAGATGAATTTTGGCCCAGTGTTTCAGTAATATTGGACACACATGGTTTTAGGTGACAAAGCAGTATGTTTATGCATTCATTTGACTCTCACAGTTACAGTTGGCCACAGATTAGAACAGGGAGAATACATTCACACCATGACCACCCTCATAGCGGCTTGTAGTAGTTGGATCACAGTAGGCGCTGTTGCATCTAAAGACACAATTAACTGTTGCTGAGGAATTGCAAATTCACAAAAGCTCTTTTAAAGCTTTAGTGGATGAGAGTGGATTTTCTAAAAGCTTTTTCAAAGATTTCACAAATTTATAAATGTTTTAGATCTTCACATTCTCAAATTATTGTCAGCTTGAAATAAGATTAACAAATTGATATTTTAATGTAGCTAATGAATTCTTGTGCTGTGAATTAGCTATGTAATTAGCTACAGATCTATAGAATGATTGTAGTTTTGTCTGTTATTTTAGGAGGATAACCTTGTTCTGTAATATTTACAAATGGTTAGTAAAGTTGTGAGCACATAGGAAAATCAAAGAAGTCTGAAAATAAAACTTATCAGGAAACTTCTGACATGTGTACATCACTGAGAAGATCATCTTGATTTCCACGTGTAATTGCTTAGATATGCTTAGGATATGGTAAGAGAGAATGTCTGTGAATTTAGTTTAAAAAAAAAACAAACCAAAAAGCCGAACCACAACAAAAATCAACACACGCGCCCGCCCGCCCCCCCCCCCCCCCCGTTTTAGTACAAATTAAATAGACAATTACAGTAAACTGCATATTAATACTAATTTTGAGGTATGAAATTTTACTAATTTTTGAACAAAAGCCTTTAAGCCAAAGATCTTAGAATTCATTATTTCAATTAGTGATAAAAATTTTTATAAGTAGAACATTAAGTACCCCAAATATTCCCTTCCAAAAATCTCTGGGAAAATATTTTCATATAAGATATATATATATATATATATATATATATATATATATATATATATATGTGGAGTATAATATAATAAATAAATGGAGTATATTAACTTGTTTAATAGAATACAAGTAATAAGGTTGTTACTGTGTAATGTGATTTTCTATGCATTTATAATTTCTTCTGTAAACCAGAGTATAATTGTATGATAATGCATGTAATGTATGTGCAAGATCTCACATACATATTATTTAAACGTCTCGCATTTGAATCATCATAGATAACTCCTTTTAGACTTACTTGTATTAAAAACTATCCAAATATGAATGTCTGAGGCTTTCAGCATTGAATAAAGGACTACATGGATCCAAACTAGGACGATTGATGAAATCCTTGCTACTATTGGCTATTATTTACTGTCTTTTAAGTGGCAGGTTGTATTTATGCCAATTTATCTGCTTCAGGGAACACTCTTGATAGCAGAACAAAGTGAATAAAAGTAGTTTGCTTTGCAAATGAATGCAAATGGTGGAGCCTTTCGGGAAGCCCTTTAACAGGAGCAATGCACTTTGATTATGAGTGAAGCTGCCATTTGGACATGGTGAAAAGAGCACGCTTGAACCATTGATTGGGGGAGACAGTAAAAAGTCAGGAAGGGCCCCGTTAAGCTTGCAGTGCGGCAGGCGGATGTCAGTGTGGTTAGAGCACAGTGGGAGAATGACAGGCAGGATTAGTGTCAGGGAGAAGCTTTGCTGTAGTTGTGGAGATGGTCCCTGGGGTCACTCACCTCTGACTGTTGTTCTGTGCTGATGGCTCTGTAATGCAAACCGCTTGATATGTGCCTGTTCATTATCGGAAATGGTGATTAGAAGAGGTATGTCATAAAGAATCCCTTAAAAATAAATAAAATGGCAAACTACTGATGGTAACAAAGATGTGGCTCTTCGGTTGTTGCCAAAGATGCTGCAAATGTCAGAGATGGTTACTGCGTCTTGCCTTCTGAGGCAAGCACAATTTCATGCCTTAAACTGCTGTAATTCTGTGTTCCTTGCTTTGTTCACTTCTATTTGGCTGTTACAAATACAGTTATTTTTAATAGCTTTATTTTTTTAATAACTTCTTTTAAATAGTTTTTTATTTAATAACTTATTTTTAATAGTTTTATGTAGTTAGAGCAAACCATTTTTACATCTTTTGGTTATTGGGTAGTAGAAGAATCCCCTTTGGTTTTATGTCATAACCATATGGGGGGGGCGGGGGGGGGGGGGGGGGAGGGCTGTTGTTTAACAGTATTAATGGAATATTCGAATCAACAGATTTCATTCCTGAATCATCCCAGGATGCTAAAGCATAGGATGATTACAGTGGGAAAAAGCTAAAATGACTGTTTTGTTTCATGTGGAGGCTTTTTTTAAAATATAAAAATGAGGATATTTTCTTTGCTGAAAAATCTGACAGGTACAATTAAATAAATGTGTAAAATTTTACGTCTTAAACTGAGATATAATCTTTAATAAAATTATTGTTCCATTTTACCTTTACTGCATTTTATAGTGTTATGCATATTGCATAAATGTCGATAGAAATTAAATACGTTAGTGTGTACAATATACAAAATGCATTTTTGGAGTGTTAAGGATTTTTAATATTTCACTGTTGGCCTGTTGTTTTCATGTGGTTTTGGCAGCTGCACAGGGAGCTGGTACCCAGGTCCTTGAAACTATTACTTTTTTTTTTTTACGCAATTTGATGAATTAATTTGAAGCTGGTTTTTTCAGTATATTACCTCAAAAAAATATGTCCAATATCCCAGTGTAATGAATGTTTTACAAATGTTTTACAGGCACCTGAATGGACAGAGGAGGACCTCAGCCAGCTGACAAGAAGTATGGTTAAGTTCCCAGGGGGGACTCCAGGTCGATGGGAAAAGATTGCTCACGAATTGGGTCGATCAGTGGCAGATGTGAGTTCACTCAGATTTGCATTGTATAGAGAGTGACAAACCAGAACAAGACAGGCAGTGTAGAAGGCAGACGTATATGGGGGCCGACTTTGTCTTTTGAGAGAGGCTACAATCCTTTTAGGACCTGGAAGTGAACCATTAACTAACTATGCAAGAAGCAGATGTCAGCCAGTCTCTCCCTCCACGATTAACAGCTGTAACTGATCAGCTGGATGGGGGATTCTGGTGCTTACAGACCTGAGCTACTGTAACCCAATAACAGAAAAACAATGCACTTTGGGTTTTGTAGCAATCTCCTTTCACTGCAAGCAAATGTTTGTGTTACTTGGTTAAAGATTACATTTCTGTTTCAAGCTAGTCCTTAAAAAATGTAGATGAGCTAATGATGTTTAGACAGGTGGTTTCCATTAATTAAACGGAATCTTTGCAAACTTTAAAGTGAGTTATACATATGATACTATTTCAGTCCCTTTTTCTGGATTATAGCATGGTTAATAATGATATTGTGTAAAATGATTAATATCCTTGTTAATTCATATTTTATAGTATTGTACCAGATATCAAAGAAAGCTTGTACTTACGGATTTTAAGTGTTATGATCTTAAAACCCTTAGGGGTTAGGCTGTAAAAGACTTTTCCTTTTCAAGCAATAGATCACTAGAACATGATGTAGTATCTGCTGAGGACCATTTGAAAGCCCTTTCAGCTGACCCTATTTTATAGGCTCTGGAGGGGTTAATGAGAATAATGTTTCAATCTGTTGATGTACATTTTAAGATTAAATGTTCTTTATTTATTGTATTTCAGGAATTATCTTAAATAATGGGAAACAAAGGTTCTGGCAAGAGTGAAACGTAACCCATTAGAGCCTTCTGGGCAATTTGTGTGCTACTTAAGTGTTTTGGGGTTTTTTCTTCCCTGCTGATATAATCACAGAAAGATATTTTTCAAAGTTATTTTTAAAGATTTAATGCATCTATACAATTACATTACTCACATATACTAGAAAACAAGCCATTTGCATTCTTATCATTTTAGAACAAACCACTATTTGCATATAAGTGGATGTAAGCAAGAAGTTACTAACCCGTTATGCAAATGAAATTGAGTCTTTTTTTTTGTTTGTTCTGTTTAATGTTGTTTATCATAGTCCTTGAAGTATTTACACTACTCAAGTGGAGTGACTTTATTAAAAAGATGCTACATTTTACTGAACACCTATTAACAGCAAAAATATTTCACATGACTTGGTAGTAGGCAGTGTGCATGGGGAAGATCTTTTTGAGATTGCTTTGGAAAAACTAATTTGCTTGATACTGATAATACAGACATATGGAATGGTTTCACAGAAACCCATCACAAATCTAACACTATCTTAAGATTGCCTTTTGCATTCATTTTCTGCTTTACTCCTTTATGCAGGTGTAAAAACATTCTTTCTTAAGAATCCTTTGCATAATATATTTAGCTACCATACTTAGACCCAGTACTGGAAAGGAAAAAAACCCTCACCTCTTCCATTAGGTGAGAAGTCCTGGGCAACATGCTCTTCTTTTCAGCGAATTGGTAAGAGATCTGAAAGAAAGGTCTATGTTCTAAGAGCTGTCATTTTCTTGTATGGAAAAAAAGAATTTTCAGCGATTTTTATGTGTGGAGAGAGGTCTGAGTGTAATCCTTTTTCCTTCCAGTGACCTCCATCTATGTGATTAACGTAAGTGTTCTCTACACAAGTTTTTACTTCTCTACAAATTTCCAACCGATGATAATGCCAGGTCAGCTTTCATGGTGCAGAATACTTTAGTACTAGAGTTTCTGCTACTTTGATGATCACGTTGCACAGAGTTGCAGCAATTAGGTTTTAAGAGGAAACACTTAAACGAAAACTTCCTGGAAACTTCTCTGGATCTCAAACTGTTACTGCATCAGTATCAGAAATGTTGAAACTGGGAACTACTTCAGATATATCTGTTCAGCTATTGGACAGGAAGTACAGGCTATCCCTTATATTTGTGAAAGGTGACAGAATACAGCAAGGATTCTTACTTTGCTTGGACATAACCATAGTTGAATAAGAAACCTTATGCTAAAGCTGCAGGAAAATCTTCTGGTTTTGTTAAGCTTTGCATCCAGAAGAGGAGGTGTTTACATGTATGGGCAGCACTTGCCCCCCAAACAACTGTTCCCTCTTTCCACTGGAAGAGGTGCAGGGAGGTAAGTTTGGTGTATGAGATGCTGTTTTGAAATAGCTTGTGTAGCAGAGTTTGGGAATCTCTTGTTTACAGGTAATCTAACATTAGTCAATCCAGAGAGTATGAAGTGTGTATTATCTGGCAAATGCACTAGATCTTAAGAAAACCATTTAAGGCCAAATTTGAATATTTTTTTTGACATTTTCTGTGACACAGGAAATACTTTTTAAAAACTTGCTTTCTGCTTGTTTCTTCTCCTGTAAAGTATCAAGAGCAGTAAGGCTTGGTTTTCCTTTCACAGTCAGAAAACTATAGTAGAAAGGATTGACAAGGTACAGTGTGTTTGTTTCCATGTGATTTTACACATTCAAACCCTTTTTAATAGTAGATTAGCTAAATAGGTGGTAATAGTAACAGTATAAAGTAATCCAGTGCAAAGTGATCTCTCCATTGTTGCTTCTGTCTTAGAGCTTTCTTCCTCAGCAAAAAAATTTGGAAATATATTTCAATATTTTTTAAAGAATAAGCTGAAAGCATTCATACATACCAGAAGACAATCAGTGAAATTCACTCCCTCTAACCACCCCAGAGATTCCATTTTAAATTGTCTTAGACTCCATCCTTTTTTAAAAAGTAAATTCCCACATCAGAATATATTTGTTTCCACTGGCAATTTTTAAGCAGGATAAAATGTCTTGAGGAGACTGTACTTGGCTTTTGTGAACTTTTTAGCTTCATGGTGTTGTTTTTAACTTAGTTTTGTGGGTTTATTTGTTGTGGAGGTTTTTTAATAGATTTCTAAATTTTCCTCTTGACATTGAGTTTTGCAACAGTGTGAAGAAAAGTTTCTAATACGTGGAGCTTTTCACATACAAGAAGCCCCCAAAAGTTTTTCTGACTCCTTTCCAGAGAGATTTGTTCAGCTTGGAAAATTCTTCCTTGCTTTTGCTAGAACATGACTTTGATACCCCAGAATCTGGTGAGCACATGTAAATCTTAAAGAGCTAAGAGGGACTGAAAGTATATTGGAAGATCAGTAGAATTCAGAAAGGTCAGGACAAATTAGAAAAATAAGATACAAAAAATATGGTGAAGTTAAACAGACAATATATGCAAGGACACGCAGCAAGATGGTGATCAGGTTCACAGATAAAAGATGCCAAACAACTGTCTAGGGGTAGCTCTTAAAGGAACATGGGGATCAGTGGAGATAATGAGCGAGGTACAAGTCAACAAATAGTGAGTTGTTGTGAAAAAGGCAAGGATCTTACTTGAGAATGTACAAACAGGAAGATGCTGAACCTGCATCTACATCCTTAGTTTGTGTCTGTTCTTCAGTATTGCCTCAAACATGCGATTCAATAAAAAGAGTCCAGATGAGAATAAAGAAAATAATAGGTCCCCTAAAGTGTGACTACAAGGAGAGATTGTGAAGGAATTCATGTCATTGAACTGAAAGAAAATGTGAACTGAAGATGTAATATTCAACTAAATAAAAATAAAACTGTAAAGAGGAAGGGGATTGTGCACTGTATTAGTTTTATAGGGCAAGAGTTAATTACATTTTATCACAGGCTGTGGGGTTAGACATGGAGGGGCAAAGAATTATAATGGACATGATAAAGCAGTAGAATAAGCTGTTGTGGAATCTCCATATTTGTAGGCCTTTAAGAACAGGTTACACAAACATCTGCAAGAAACAACATCACTGTAGTGATTCTGCCTTGAGGTTAGGTCCTTCTCTTCATATGGTCTATGATTAGACTAGCAAGTGCAAGCTATCTAGGAGGAAAGGGGGAGGAAACAAAACCTTCCCTACAATTGGAAGCATGTGTGAACTCATTTTAAAAAATGTAAAATTAAAGCCAGATAGTCACCATAGCTGGTTTAGTAATCACTGCATATATCTTAGCCTGACTGTTCTTAAATTCAGTAATTCCTAACAGAGTGTTCTTTCAGATTTATTTTTTTCTTTTCTACTACTACTCACATTGGGGGGTTGTGGACAGTTAAGTTTGTTAACTGTTATTTCCCAACCTACTGCACAAACAAGATTACTATGAGGCCCATTATATGGATATGTCTACCAGATTCCCTATGCAAACAGGTACATACACGTGATGTGATGCAGGCCACTAGGAAAGTGCCAGCCAGAACCTGACAATAAACAGCTCTGTCCGTGCTGTAATGCCCATGAGTTCAGTCAGCTCCACTGTTTCTGTTTATGCTGCCTGATGCGATACCAGCATGAGTATCTTTGCTGGTATTTATAAATTTATTAAATTTTATATATTTATGCTGGTATCGCATCAGGCAGCATAAATATCTTTGCAAACATGCCTATTTTTTTCAGCTGAGAGCTAGGTTAAGCTTGCAACTGTGGTGCGGACATACTGTAGGAAGGCTTATTACTTTCACTTTTGTCATGTTAAATATAGGATATGTTTGTCTGTCTCTCTGCAGGAAGACATCTTTTAACAGCCAATGAATAGTCAACCCAAAATAGATGAGGTTAAAATGTGCTGGTTTTATCAGTATGCTTAATTATTTAAATTGCTAATTGTCATTTTAATATGTGTGTATTGAGAATTTAGCAATCTTTTCCCATAAAGATGATTTTCAACTGGCTTAGTATAATGAAATCTTACAGCTTTCACAACTGAAAGCTTCTACAGCTTTTTAAGTAATTTTTACTGCAGTTGGCTGGTGTTATAAATTAGATTTTCAAGTATTTTGATTATGAAGGGGAAATGGAGTTCAGTTAACTCTAATCAGGATTCCTGCCTGATGACCTGGTTACCTGTACCACTGCTCTCTGTCATCCTCTAAACATCTGTTCTTTGACCCATTTTCCTTGCTGAATTTGTTGCTCCAGGCTTAGTTCTCATTCCTGTCCTCCAATACTTAAGGAAATAATTGACCTTTTAAAACGAAATAAAAAGTTATGTTTGAATTTCCAAAGCACTGTGAACACACTAGAACATAGTATAAATAATGAATGGAATGGAGTTTCAAGACTATTTCTGCAAAAAGTAATCTTGTTTGATTTGACAAATGCTAAGCTTTATGAAGATTTATAATGATTGTCAGCATTTGCTGAATTAAAAAATTGAGAAAAAACACTTAGATGTGAAATTATAGAAGTATATTGTACTTGACAATACCTACCTTTATAGATAAAAAGTTTAAAAAAATATTTGCTGAAAGGCATAAATTAATTTCAGTAACTACAAAGGATGTCCAAATTGTAAAAATAACAGAGGAAGTAAAAGCTGTCTGGCATGCCAAACAGACTTTAATGTGATTATTAGGTACAGGTTTTTTAAATTAAAGGCAAAGAGATCTCAGATTTCATACTTGTGAAGTAATATCATTCACTTACAGGATTTAAACTGATTCTGTTTTCTCCAGCAGTCACTAATCTCGTGCATTTGTGTTGCAGAAACAGACTGATTGATATTTGCTGCCTGTATAGAAAAACCCTAAGGTGACAGCAAAACAATAGACAGGTGATTATATTTGAGCAGATATTCTGAATTATCATGAAACCCAAAAGCATAAGGTTCGGAGGGGCGTGCTTATTTTGTGATCTCTTGTATGTCCAAGCAACAAGTTCAGCCTTTAAGTCTGATTCCATGAGTTCATACTCATTGTACTTTATATGCCATTCTACAATAGGTGTCTTATTTTTGACAAATGCAAGCTCATTGCCTTGCCAGCAAGAAAACATCTGTATGAGGAGTGATCCATATGTAAAAGTTTGTGAATGTATTCATTTTTTTGCTTTTGAAGATTGTTTTCCTAAGTCTGTTTTATGTTTAATTTTGAATACCATGTCAGTGTTCACTCAGTTACTTCACTCTCCAGTTGTGGATATTCTGAAACATTCACCCTTACAGCTTGCATACATTTACGTAATCAATAGTTCTTCCAGTTGCTTATTGATGTATAAAGACCTAGCTCTGGATTGAGGTCCAGAAGGGGTTATCAATATCTAAAATGGGATTGAGATCATATGTAGGTCATGTAGATCCCTCAGTATGAGAGTGAATCTTGGAAACACCTGTCTAATCCCACAGACTCAGCAGAATGTCTCTGCTTATACTTGGGGGGGTGCTGTGGTTGCTGTTTACAGTTCCCTCATTGTACTAATTTTGCAATTAATTTGTGCAATCTTAGAGTCATCCCTACAGTTTTTGCAGAATTGGGCAGCATAATGCATCTTACACCCAAATGCAAAATGGATTGATTTCTTTCTCATAAAGAGCATGACCAGAGCATTCTTTTCATTTAGAGGAAAAAGTTTTTTACAGAAGACAGTGGGATACCAGCTTTTAATTCAAATAGATGGCTTGTGGAGTGATCAAGCCTGTGATGCAGCAACTTTTTTAGTGGCTTGAATTCATGGAATTCATACATTCTGGTGAGCTAGGTTTAAATTCCATTGCAGAATTCAAATCTTCTGACTCTCAGGAAAGGTAATGTGTTTGCAACAGTCAGAAAATAGGATGTACAAGTAGTTGTTGCAATGGACTTTTGAGCCAAGCTCCTCTCTAGGGTGAGTGCCATAGTATTGAGCTCAATTGACTCTCAAACATGGATTTTAACTGACAAAAAAAAAGGAGCATAGTATAAAGTTTCCAACATCATGACAATTCTGGTTGTTGAGTTCTTCCCCTTTCTGTGTCCTTAAAAAAGGAGCATTCCTGCTGCTGCTTTAAATTAACTATTTGGGCACTTAAACAGGAGAGGGCTAGTGTTCTATGTATGGTGATTTAGGCCAAGTGTATCTTTTTTGCAGGCCACATCTTAAACTGCCTCATAATTAAACTCACAGTTGTGGGGATTTCTGTTGAGGTAGCTACCTCCTCTCCATCTGCTGTGGCAAAGTTCAGAATAACCATAAGAAGATTGTACTGTTGCCGGCTGCAACTGCTTGGTCTAAGCAAATTGGTTAAATTTGTAACATGTCTCTTGGTTCTTTCAAGAATAAAAGCACATTGTCCTTAAATACTCATTCGCAATGTTATCATTAAATCCAATGTGTAATTTACACAGTAGATAAAGACTAGTTATGTTACGTACGCCTGGGAAAGTTGGTAACAATCTATTAAGCAAACTGTTATAAACAGGGCCAAAACAAAGATGCATCTTCTGATCTGAAATATTTTGTTTCAAGGGATGTAGTAAGTTGTAGATTTAGGATATTTGCGAAAGTACGGAAAATAATCTGACTTGATGCTTCAGTATTCAGAGTTTCACTGAAGTATTTCAAGTTTCTTCCAAACTGGAAAACAATTTTAGCAGCCTTTTAAGTGGATATAAGGGAAGGCGGTTTGTAAAGCAACAAATTTTGAGTCTGTCATGAAAATAAAGGAATGGGTCATTATTGTTGACTGACTTGGGTCAGATGGTTCTTGATACAATTGTGGTTGCTATGAAAAAGCTGTTTAGATCTAGATTGGAAGAACAACTCAGTGCAGCAGGTAATATCTTGGTTGTAAGGGGAGAACTTCAAATTCAGCAATTTATTCCATGGTGTTCTGGAAGGTTCTGCAAAAGCCTACTACTTTGACAAAGCCAGGAAGGCCTTAAAATCCTGTGTCTGGCTTTTCTCTATGAGAAAAATGTGGGGTTTAACTCAAATTAGCCTCAAAGCTTCAAGAAATTTCTCACTGCTGCATATTAGCCTCAGCTACTCACAGGCTGTCTCCATGTTATTTTTTTCTCTAATTCCACAGATCTTGGAATTTTTGTACACTAACTAGATGGAGAGCAACCAGGAGGATAACAACTGGGTGAACAGAACACTGCTACTGGGACAGCAAACTTCTGACAGTTGATGCTGAGAAACTATGTTAGCTTTAGTAAATATTCTGCTCAGGAAGATTATAAGAATAGTAAACAATTTTATCAGAACCTGCAGGTTTTAGTAGCACAATAACATGTTCTCCTGCCTTGCAAGAAGGTTATATACATATGAGAAGCCAAGTGACATGTGTTATTCCTTCCTCTCTAAACCCCACATTATTTTCTCATAATGTTTTCAGAACCAAAGAGATTTGTACTTCTGTAATTATCTGGTGCAATCTTGATCAAACTAGTTTCCTATTCAGAGAAGGAAGATAGATTGTTGCCCCTGGAAGATTGCCAGGAGACAGCAAAATGGCAAAGGCTTCAAAGCCTCGTTGGTGTGGGCCCTGTGAAGCTGGGCTGGTTGTGATGCAGGTGGGGTCAGCCTAAGTGATGCGCTGGCGTCTGCTGCTGTGGGAATGGGAGTTGCTCTGCATCTTCTGCAAAAGGGCTGTTTCTCTCTGGCATCGGTAGGATCGCTGTACCTGACTTTACAGGGTTTTCCCTCTAGGTCTGTCACAATTCCGTGCTTTTTTGTCAGCCTTCCCTGCAGGATGGAAAGTAGCCTCTCATTCATGTGACAGCAGAATTTGCTTTTGCCTACACTACTGAGAGTCTTTTAAGCTGACTCGGAATAATTTTACTTTTCTTTCTATATCTCTGAAGCATCGATTGTCCCATCTGAAAGAGGTGGCAGGTGTCCAGGGTAACAAGAGATTTAACATCTGGATGGTCATGATGAGGAATGTTTTTACTGCTGGGTGTCTTGCTGGGTAGCAACTAGTCTTGTGATCTGGACTAATTGTCAGCAGTACAGGAGGAAACCAGCTCTGTCTGGCTTTCATCGCATAAAATCATCCCACTAATCCCCCTCGCTTTCAATAAAATCTTTTTGTAGCTGAAGAGCTATTGAAACTGAATTCTGAAGGGAGTCCTCAGAAGCAAACTGTTCCTGGGGCGTCTTTCTGTAGGTCCCATAGTAAGATGGTTTGATTTCTACTTCAGCAATTTTATTGCTTGCATCCAACGTTAATTTTTTGGTCATCTTTCTCTGTCTAAGAAAATCTGTTTCACTGTGGGTGTGATTACCTGACTTTGTGACTTCTGTTATCCCTGGTGGACCACAGGGATGCCAAGGTTATTTGGGCATAGAAACAGCAATGTTTAAAGTTGATTCCTATAAAATAATGCAGTGTGTCTGTTCAGCAGTACAAATACTTGCAGGAATATGGGATCTGCCCTCTTCATTTTTAAAACAATTTCATAGTCTTGATCCTTATTATTTAAGGTGTCCACAGACCCAGGATTTCTTAAGGGCTGACCAATACTTTGGTGAAAGCTGTTGTCAACAACAGCAGGCTTTTAGCACAACTTCTCAGTCATGATAACACTCATAATTTAATATACATGAAAACAGTAATTTTAGAGCATTATGCAGAAACAATCTGCAATAATAACTAGAAGAGTAATTCTGCAACTGCGTCACACTTTGAATAACAGTATTTCCAAGTATGTTATCTGTTACCTAATGAAAAAGTAATAATATAAGGAAGTTATAAGAAATTCAAGTAGAGAAAGCAATGGATCAATTTACATTACATAACTTAGTGATTTATTTTTTTTTTTTAAATCACTAAGAACTAGCTAGTGGACAACACTACTCACCACTGGAGAGGAAATTTAAATTGATAGTAAGGATGTCAAAGTATAGAGGAACTGGCAACAGAAGGGTCTGCAAATTTGAGTGGCAAGAGCAATGACCAAACTCGGATCAGACTGAAATACAATTTCATATGTTCCATAGGTTGGATACCTAATAATCCTTAGTGGTTTAATACTGACATGTTACGATTCTTGCTCTGTGTCAGCATCTTTAACAGCAATGACAGTTGAAGCAGATGGACAAATCTTAATTCTAAATAAGTGATACTTGAACTCTAAGTGAAAAGAGCTGGAGTAAACATGAACTGTACATAACACCTGGGAAAGGGCTTGCAAAATCATCTGTATGATGAAGAAAGCTGACTCAAAAAAAAAAAAAAGAATAATACACAAATAATCTTCTCATGTAACCTGTGAATGGTGATAGTAAAGCTGTAAGAAGCTTGATGAGTTGTCAAACTTATGTCGACTGAAGGTGTTTGTTCAGTGTTTGAAATTGTAGATTTTCAGTATCTAAACCATGCACACAGTTGTTATTTCCAGCTTACCTGGTGAATGTTCAAATTGAAAGTCCATCAAAATATGGACAGATATCATAATGCCTTCAGAAGAGAAAGTCTTGGAAATGTTACATGTGATAAACGGAGTAACTTACTACAAATGCTACATCTGGGTTCACCAAGTTGTTATGGCTAAAGTTATCCAAAATAAATTAACCTGTGGCAAGGTTACTTCCCCAACACGCAAAAAGTTCAGGAACTGCAGAATGCCATTAGGGTCTAGGAATAAACCAAAATCCTTCACTGTTCTAGTGGAGGGGGTTGGTTTAGATTCTAATTCAGTTGGATGTAATACGCAGCAAAATTTATATGTTATGGGATACCTGTACTAACCTAATTTGGGAACGTCCGTCTTGTAAAGGAAAACTTGAACCCAGCATATTGATTTGCACCACTAGCAACTTATGTTGCATGTGTAGCCTGAGGTTGAAAGATAAAATAATTACCAACCTCCGTTAAAAACGTCAGAGGTGCAACATAGAGAAAACCAAACAGTGGCATTGGGCTAGCAACTAAGTATACCTGTCTTTGTCTTGGCTTGCAATTTATTTTGCTCTGTTTTGTTCAGGGAATCTTTTATTATCTTTTTTTTTTCTTGCTTTCTTGGCCTTTCTGGAATATGTGAACATAGATAATGCCTTGCATATTTGCAGTGAATCCACTGCATCGTTGCAGTAAACTCTAAAGGATCAGCTACTTGTTTGCATGACAAGTTCTTCTCACTCTTTTCAAAATATGGTATATTAACTGGATTAGAATACACTAATTTCTATTTAAAAGATGCATAGCAGGACACCACTAAGGATCCATTCTGTTCCGCAGTCAAGAATGGATTCCCCTCCACTCAGCCTTTTAAAGCATTGGCCCTACAGAGACACCCTGCTAATAATGAAAATTAAAGACATTTTAATTTGGATTATTTTAGACTATAAACTCCTCAAGGAAGGCAAGGCAATTTCTATTAGTGGATCACCTATTTCAAGGAGGATCCATCCTGTTGTTTCAAAATCAGGATCATGCAGATCAGACAGAACTGTTAGTGCTACTTAAAGTTATCTGTTTATATTACTATTATGAGATTTCTCCTTGAACTATTAAAACTTTATCATATTGCAGCAGTAGAAACCAAAGTTTTCCATGCCAGATGTCTACCTCTGGATAAAGGTTTTGGTTAGAGTTGGGGGTTCTTTGTTCACAGAGTTTTCATTTAAACTTAATCATCCCAGAAAATTTGGCTTAATTTGTAAGGAAAATAGACCGCTTGGCCTTGTTAAGTCTTGCTGTCATTTAGTTAAGGAGATCCAGCACTTGCCTATTTTTAAAGCGAAGTCCTGTAGTTTCATGGGCAGAAAGGTGGGTTGGAGAACCAGATTAGACTAGAAGCAGACAGTACCAAAGTTATTAAATACTGAAGTACTCAATTATGAATCTCGTCATAGAATAAAAATCCTGAATCTTTATATTTTCTTCTTCTTCCAGCAAATAGCTGTACAACCCCCTGGCAGGTTTGCTCTCTGGTGCTGCTCTGTATAGAGGATACTAGTCTGTTGTTTTTAACATGCATTAGTTAAAACAAGAGAGGTCTGTGCAGTGGCTCTGAAGGTCTAGGTGACTCATATTTTTGGTAAATAAGATCCCACATGGAGGAATTTCTGACTTTGTAGGCGATGTGGTTTTTATTTCTGCTCTGGGCAGCACACTGCAAAGTGCCTTAGGCTAAACAGATGATAACATCTGAAGGCCCAAGTTCAAACAGCAGGAAATGCAGGCTACCCATCCCAGGTAGTATTGGTGCTGATTCAGTGCGTTACCCGCTTACATTTTAAGTTGTATTTGATTTGGGTGGCTCAGACTACTTGATTTCAATTTCTAGCTTTTTCATAAAGACTTCAAAAAAACTGGAATTGAGATCTGATATTCATAAAACGTTTTCAGTAATTAAAAAGTGTGTGAATTTCTTTGAGTATACTACATTTTAAGATGCTTTTATGTGGTACTTGGATTTTGGACTCTAGACCATTTGCTATAACAAACGCTAAGTGATTAAAAGCATCTTAATTTTAAATGAAACCTATTGTCTTTGTTATCTATAACGAGGTCTAGAAATTTGGGATGGGGAAGCTCCTTGGTTTGGGTGGGGAGAAAGCCTGTTTGTTTCCTTACTTAAGTGAAAATGAAAACGCTAAACCTGGTGTTATTTTTCTCTCAGGACACAGATTTCAGTATACATGGAGAGGTTGAAACAGGCAAGTTTTTTCCTGAAATATCAGGACTTAGGAGGTGCCTTTGGTGATCTTTGGCAGTCATACAGATCAGTCATACTGTAACATTTAATTTGGGACTGAGTGCCTGCCCATTAGTGTGCTTCATCATCTGGACCTACATGGGTTATTTTGTTCTTTTGCTGAGTTTTGAGAAACTAATATATAGAAGGTAACTATACCTTATACCTTAAACTAATATATAGAAGGTAACTATACCTTATACCTTAACCTTCCCCACCCTGGTATTTTTAGGTTAGAGAATTAGGACTTAACAATGAAAGAAAATAAAACTTGAATATCAGCTGTGATGTATTATGGTGATAGAAATGTGTGGCGTTGCTTACATTATTTTAATAAGATAGGAATGTTTTAGAAAGGACAAAGTCTAGAAAGTTACTTTTTGCCAGTTTGGGATCCATACATGAACAAAGCCAGCTGAAGAACGTCAGCCTCGCTGTATTTGAAGTATGTTCAGTGTTGGTACTTTGCAGTAAGTTGCCAATGAATTCTTCAATAGCCCCAATAATGTAATTTTTTAATATTTTTTGTTGTTGTTTTAATGCAGGTTACCATGAAAGCCAAACAACTGAAGGATTCTGTTACTCATACACCAGGTGTGTCCTACTAGATCCTCATTGATGCTTAGAAAAAATGCTGTATTTGGATGATAGCTATGCAAATACGGTGCATTTTGTACCTTTGGGGGTATGCTTTGCAGAGGGACTGTTCCGACCTTGCCTTAGTTTGAGCAAAGAGAAGAACTGCTGGGTATTCTGAGGGAATGTTTCCCTTTACCTACCTCCTCCCAGGCTTCTTTATTCTGTTTATTGTGGGTTTTGTTCACTGGTTGAGGCTGTTCTGTTTGTTTGTATCAGTGTGGTAATTTACTAGTACTTCACATATACCCAATGAGGTCATAATTGGCAAAGTTTGTAACAAATACCGTGATGTCTTGATAAGCATTTTCCTTGAGCTCTTAATCCAGAGGATCTTTATTTTTCTCTCTGCACTATATTGTGTACCTATTATTTGTGGGAAGTTCCCTGGTTGTTTGCGGTTTATTTTTTTTAGAAGTGTAACAACAATACTTCTAACAGGTATCATTAGGCTCTCTGAGCTTAAAACGCTGGCCCAGAATTCCAAGAACATCAAAGTCAGCATGAATTTGCCAGACCATATAATCACCCAGCGAGAAAGGGATGAGGAAGAGGAGGGAAACTACGATCATATCCCAGAGCAGATGGATGTCCAAATAGATCAAAAGGAGACCATTGCAAGTGAAACTAGACACCGCAAACGAAAAATTGTCAAAACACCTGAAATTGTTTCACCAGCAATGAAAGAGATACCTGAAGAGAAAGGCAGAGGAAGACGCCAGAAAGATTTCGATAACACCGAGCAAGAGGAAGAGAGTGATGATGAGAGCAGAAAAAGAGAGAAAAGTCGTGCCCCAGAAGAACTGTGGACTCAAAATCAGCAGAAACTTCTTGAAATGGCCTTGCAGCAGTATCCAAAGGGAACATCAGATCGCTGGGATAAAATAGCAAAATGTGTTCCTGGAAAAAGCAAGGTATTTAGTTTTGGCTTAACTGTAGTATAAACTGAGGGGAAACATTTTCTACCAATTAATGATTACCTTAAGAACTGAGGGTCCATGCAGAAAGGTGAGGTCTTTACTTAGCCTGTCAGTTGACATAATCGACCTGGAGAGCATTACTGTCATGTTTGTTGCTTTTATTTAAAATATATTTTCATTTAATGCAGTTTGTTTCATCTGTTACAGAAAATGTTGAAATACCTCCTGTTTCATTTAAAATACCTACCTCTCCTCTGCCTTTCAGATCTTCAATTGCAGGACAAATTAGATTTTAAAACAAATTTTGATTCAAAGTTAGTAACCAAATGTTGGTGAGCTGCTTTGCTTACACTCTTACCTTTCTCAACCCATCTCAATGAACAAACAAAATAAGTAATCCATCTGCAAGTGTTAAATGCTCAATAATCTAATGTTCTTTTTTGTAAGTATAATCTTTTTAAAATAGCGTTCATTGTCATTGATATAGTTGGTCTGTGCTAGATTTCATAATAGTTGTGATAGCTTAGGTTGCTTGCTTCAGTCATTGTAGCTGCAGAAAATCCTAGTTTTATGTGTGTCAAACACAGTGTGAGAGCAGAAATCGTGGGTGGGGGATTTGAGTGTTTCTCTGGCTCTGAAGCTGTTTAACAGTATCTGGTGGCATGGGTGCTGAGTTAGCAAATGTAAAGACTTGTCTTAACCCATCTGCAGCGTGGCTCTTACCAGAGTAACTATTCTGAAGTAGGTATTACAATACGACTGTTTAATAATTGCCTTTACAGTCATTGTCAAGAAGTACCAGGCAACTGTTTTCTTGGGTTTGTGTACTCTTTATAGAGAGAAATTATCCATTAAGAAGCATAAACTGCAAGTTCATTTTTCTAATCTGCTTTTCACTAGATGCAGGTTCTCCTTCTGAAATCCAGTGTACAGCTTTAAAGCATTTTTAAAAACACCCCCACCAAAACCAGAGACCCCAAAACCCCCACACACAACCCCCAGAACTTAGCTGCTCTTCTAGAATGAGGTAGCGTGTATAGAGTTAAAACAGTACTAAAATATCAAACTTTTAATTAACACTTTTGTTTTTCCTTTTAGGAGGAGTGTATAGCAAGATACAAGTTGCTTGTTGAACTGGTACAAAAGAAAAAAATGGCTAAAAGCTGAATGTTTGAGCAGAAGAGATGTAGCTCATCTTTGTCAAAATGGGGTTTTAAATCTCACGTGCAGGAAACTGCATTTTTGTACCTCAGTATTTCTATACGTCATGTGCCTTAGTAAAAGAAAATATTAATAAATCTGATACCATCTTACCTGTTTTGTGTGTTGAAGAATGAAGGTGTGTTTTTGTGTTGAGAGTTGCTTTCGCAGATGTGTGATAATAATGTTTCAAGAATTAGTGGACCTTCAGGAAAATCCACACTGGTAATTGCATACCGGAACTGGTGGGTTTACAGCCAATGAATAGACAGCATATAAAGAATCTACATTTGTTTTGAGAGAGAGAGAGAATTGATCTGAAACTGTTAAGCAAGCATGAGAGTAATGGAACTCTGAGCTCAAAATAATTTATTTTTTTTTCTTGCAACTATAAATCCAAGACCATCTGCTTATAAGCATGGCTGCTGCTACATGAAATGTCTAGTGGTTCTGACAATATTTTGAAATAAGTAGGATTTCTAATCCTATCTTCCATGTACTTTTATTTGCACCTGCAATATAATACCTTTTTTACCAACACTGCAGACTAACACACAGTGATATCTGATAGTGCTGTTAATTTGGTATGATTGAAATGGGTATGAACATTTTAGGCGTTGGAATGGGCTGCCCAGGGAGGTGGTGGAGTCCCCATCCCTGGAGGTGTTTAAGCCCTAAATTGACCCTACTCTTAAGGATCTGGTGTAGTTGGGAACGGTCAGTGTGAGGTTAATGGCTGGACTGGATGATCTTTGAGGTCCTTTCCAACATAGCTGATTCTGTGATTCTATGATTAAAGGCTTTAGTTTCCTAATTAGAATTAAGATACATAAGGCATATGCTACAGGACCAGTTTTTAAGTACAGACTTTAACATTATTGGGCTAAGAGTTCTTGTACTTGGGAGGGTTCTTGTATACCCTGGATTCAGTATAATTTGATTTTTATATTTTAAGAACAGGTAATAAGAGTTATTACTGCTTACTTGCTATTTTGTTTTTCATAATTTTGGCAGTTATACAAAACTTAAAATGCTGGAATAAAGGGTATTAATGGGCTGTAAATTGTATCAATTAATCCGAGCAGTGATCATAGTCCTTTGAGAGAAACATTAAGGACTTGCATTTTTTAATGAATTATTTACCACTCAAATTCTGATTTAAGACCAGGATTCTGATAAGTTTTTGCACTTTAATTCAAAATTAAAATGAAAGATCAGAGGATCATGTATGGAACTCAAAATTGCAACTCGGTGGCTGAAATTCTGTTAACCTTCTGCCATTGACACTGTTGATTTTCACCAGTAACTGTTTGCCAATTGTGTTGCTTCTGACAGATCATCATTTTACAAAATTTCATCCCATAAAACTTCAAGGGAGCAGTATTTAGGGAAGAAGTGTTCCATATGTGTTCCTCTGCCAATTGGAACTTTTTTTTCATATATAAAAACTTAAATTGGTAGAAATAATTATATTACAGAAACTTTACTGGACACAAAATAATGCATCTAAATTTTGTTTCATGGAGAACTTCACAGGTTAACTGCATTGGAAACTAAACCTATTTAGAAGCTGTGCTGTGATCTGTGTGTACTAAGTGATCAAACTAATTCTGTACTACTCATGCACCTATGAAGGGTCTTGAGATCAAGTGAGGCATTTTCAAGAGCAATCAGGAAATCTTAACTTTAAAAAGATGTTAATCATCCAGAACACTCAAAGATGGATGGCTGTAGCTGTAAAGCAAGGTAACAGAAATGACTACAAAGAAAATCTGCTGCAATGGTTTGGTGAATTGGTGAAAATTAACTTGGTGGAGCATTGATAGGGCTGGGATAGAAGAACATGAGCAAATGGAGGTGCATTGTTCATGAAAAAAATAGACTGGTAATTGGAATATTTCTTCTGCTTTAAAAAAAGAAAGCAAGTAACAGAGTATAGCCTGTGAGGATAAAGGGGTCATCTTTCCTTTCCAGTCTGGGCTTAAGATGACTTCACCTTGAATGGTGTGCCCAGTTTGGTGTATCACACTTCAAGGAAGATGTAGACCATCCAGAAGAGAGCAAAGCCTGATTTGCTAGGAAGGACAGAAGGAATTGGTGGTATTGGCTCTACACTAGCAAGAGAGAGAGAGAAATCTGACCAAGTATGTAAAAGGGGAACTTTGCACTTGTGTGATCTCTGTGTCTCCCTGATGCAGTTGATACAGAACTGTTACATGAATAATAATAATGGGCTCAGTTTGAGGCAAGAAATAGTTTTGTTAGATACGGGGGTAACAAAATCCAGTGGCAAATGTAACAAGGACTTGGGAGGACTTCAACACTTTTTTAGTTTGGTTTTAAAGATTGGAAATCTTAAACTTGCATGTGTAAGAGTACCTGCAACACTTGCCCGTATCACTGCTGTGTATGTGGCAATAATTACATACTACCTGCCAAACACACTCAGCTTCTCTCCACCCTAGACTTTCCAGATGGGGTTTAAGGAAGAAGGACAAGAGCCACTTACTTACTGGTAAGAAACCTTTTTTTTCTCTTTTTTGTTTCGAAGAACATTCGTGCTGAGAAACTTAAAGCGGTGCTCCTGACAAATACACTTTATCTGAAGAAAGATCCTTAAGGATGGGCAAAGGTTGTACCTGCCATTCTGTCACGCTTGTCAGGCTGAGTACACTGAAGCGATGGTGTCTAATCACAGGTGCTGCTCAGGTCTGGATGGAAGGCAGTTGATGGATTGCATCCCTCCTGCTTGAACAATCAAGCTGCCTGGAAGCAGAGGCGAGCTGGCTGGGTAAGGGAAATGTATTGGCCTCTTCCGCAGTGCAACAGCATTGTGAATTGAGGCTGGGCCCAACTGTCTCATCGTCAAGAACTGGAAAGGATTTGCAATGCACTGGTGGGTCATTTGGGACAGGAAGTGTGTTTCACACTGAGTAGTCTGGCAGTGCAGGTCTTGGGATGAGGATCTAACCTTTGGATCTCATCTTTGCAGCCAGACGCTCAGAGATGCCTGTGGAGGAGGGCTCCTTCACCTTGTGATGTAGTGAAAGCCTGGGCCAGGTCCAACCCAGTCCTACCTCACACTTGGGTCTTCAAGGGCCAAAGGTGTTGGCCCAGCCTAAGCTTTAGCTTTTGTGTTTGGCTGTGGGGAAGAAGGTTGGAGGGGTGAGTCCAAGACTGTCAGGGCCTCTCTGGGTCCTCTCCCAGGGTTGGTAGGTGTTTCCTGGATGCAACTTCTTCCAACTTCTGTTCTGGCATAGAATGCAGATTTCCTTTAAGTAAGGTTAATACTTGCCTGCTAGGAAAATATTTTTTTCTCTCCTGGGCAGTTCTGCACTGTAACTTCATGCATGAAAAGCTTTCAGCCTTCAAGGGTCTGTGCTGTAGCTTCTAAACTGTGACTTGCACCTAAATGAGTTGGTTCTGAGTCTGTTTTGAGCATCTTTACACATCCCGGGTGATGGGAGAGGCAGAACACTATGGAAAAGGACATTTGGGGCAGACTAGCCAGGGAGGGCAGTATTGCCATACCATGCTGAGGGTACAGTCCAAATGCCAAGCTAAAGCATCAGAATTTTGTGAAATTATAGCCTGGCAATCATACACAAGTATATGAGTAGAATATGATTGAGATGGTATAAAGGTTAACGGTGCTCTAATTTAGGTTAGTTATAGAAGACTAACAGATGCTGTTCTGTAATGTCCTGTAGATCTAAATTTTTGGACTAAATTATTCTCAACTTTACAGCTGTCAGGGTATGAACTGATAAAAGTTGTTTCAGGGAAGATACTGCAATGTGACCTCTCCATGAGATGACAGGGTTTGAAAACAATAGAAACACAGAGTGTTTGACTTTAAAAGAGCTCTCCTTTAGGCAGAGCCAACTGATATATGAGTGCAGCTTATGAAAAACAGGCACCAGAAAAATCAGTCAGTTAAATGTCACACAATGATAATGCTGAAAGAGTAGCTCCTGCTAACACAGCCTGAATGGCTGAAGTTGATAAAACCAGGATTTGAGATGTCACAGGCTGTCCAGAATTAGTTGGCTCCTGTAAGCCGTAAGGTGTGTTGTCACTGTTGTCAGTAAAGCTGGATTGTGGTGAAAAAAACACCAGCAGAAAGTTCAAAAGCCTGTTAACATGAAACTCTTGTGAAATGCAGTGTGTTTAATTCTGTGCTGCTCTCGTGACACTGAGCCCAGAGTGGTTCCCGATGCATTTGAGGAGAGCTCAGAAACCCATGACTCGGCTACCAGGGACCTGCATCGTGGCTTGGGCTGCTTGGCATCATCAGAAGCATTCCACAGGGACGGCGGTATCGGCTTCTACTGAACTGGTGCCAAATCAGCCACAGACCATCATCTTTGATGTCAGGATCTGCAAAATCATTGCAACAAGGTTGGTTTTGACTACATCTGGCCCTCATGTGAACTTGGCTTTGATGTGGTCTCTTTCTTTAAAGGGCTAGTGAATTGGATTTTTGTTTGGATGTCAGAACTGTCCTTTTCATTATCTCCCTGCTGTTGATTGCTGGTCCATCAGGACTACACGTACTGTAAAACATCCACTGCTATCTTGGGCTTCTGGCACCAATTTCTAATGAGCCGAGATTGTAAGGATGTCCTTAATTTGACAATTGCAGCAGTATTTCCAACCTTGCCCCTTTCATGGAGACCGACACCAGTGTTTGGGCAGTCTCCCTCAAATAAAAGAAACACAAGGAGAAGCAGGATGTACCGCTGTTACTGGTTTCTGTGGTGCTGCTCCAAGAGGAGCAAGATGACTTACCGATATTTCTTGTCTTCAGCTGAGGTCCACAAATAAAGCAGCAGTAACGTAACCCTCCAGTCCCTGCCTCCGATAGAAGGGACACGCGGGAAGCCCCACGCCAGTGGGCAGTGTGGGCTTTTCTTCCCCCTCACCTACAGGTCTAGCAGGAGGTGGTGTAAGTCTGCATACTCTTCCCCTCTTGGCACTGGCTAACAAATAGTCAAAGCCCAACAGAGCCCAAAGACAGTACCCTCAGTGCTAGAGCTTGTCTAGACAGGTCTCAGCAGTAGAAACACCTTGTTTTCTGAGCCTCTTCACCTAACAGCATAAAATCAGCTACCCCTCAAAGGTATGG
This sequence comes from Athene noctua, assembly GCF_965140245.1. Classification (NCBI taxonomy): domain Eukaryota; kingdom Metazoa; phylum Chordata; class Aves; order Strigiformes; family Strigidae; genus Athene; species Athene noctua. The sequence goes on from NC_134038.1 coordinate 123,317,639, forward strand.
ATTTTTTTCTGGCCCTGATGGCTGAGGAGCCATTCAGCAGCTGGAGGCTAGGGATGCATGCCCCTAGCTGATGATGTTTCACACTACCCTAGTGCTAGTTCTGCCTTTGCTCATTTACCTGTCTCCTTTCAGGACTCCAGTTTTCCCCATTTGAAAACAAAAATGTTCAATCCTTAGGACTTGAGCAGACGGAACAATATATGAATGGCAGAGGCCTGTGGCACCAGCACCTTCCTGCTGCTTGTTCCAAAGGTGAGTCTCAGCCTGAGCCTGCACTGGACTAGCAAGGAGCTAAAAATCCTGAGGAAGCCGTAACGCAGCCCTTGTCTGCCAAAACCTGCACTACCCCAAACCTCACGCTCTAACTTCAAGTGACAGTAAGGGAAGGGTCAAGTTCCTCCTTGGTGCCTGGGAAATAAAAGACCAGGAGTTCAGCTGTGCATCTGCCAACCCCTCCACAGACAGTAAGCACAATTCCTAGAAAAAACATTGAGCTGATTTTACAGCAAAGAGTACAAAATTTACAGCAACAACCAAAAGCCTCAATCACCTCAACCCAGGCACGATGTAGATAAAGAACCCGTCCCCTCTCTGCAGTGCTCTCACCACATCATTTCAGAATGAACTGGGGCCATTAGAGCAGCAGCTCCCTCCTTCTTCCATTTCACAGTGATTTCTCTTTGAAGGATGAAAGCAAAAAACTGACATCAGACTACAGCACAGGGCTGCAACTGGACACTCGGGTCCAGTAAGCAAAAGTGTCCCTGGACCGTATTGCAGCTGCATCAGGGGCTCCTGAAAGCAAAAATTTACATGAGAAACATTTTTTTTAAATTGGTTGTAATACATTTTAGCGGTCATGTACAACTGAAATCCTTCCTGTCACGTGATGTTAATAGAAATATTCTGTTGTTCTACACAACTCACACTCCCACGAGCAGTATACCACTATAAACATTATTAAAGTTTATTAACAAAAGCTTTGTACATATCTTTTCATACACTTGGAATTTTACATCTAGTCAAAATAACAGCACATTTCCATCTTACCTTTTGTACAAATTGTTACAGAATATCCACCAGTGGGTTGAGTAAGTAAAATAAACCACTGGTTTACTTTTGTAAAGTATCTACAAAAGTGATTTGTGACATTTTTAAAAAATTCCCCAGAACATATAAAAATAAATTATTTTTACTTTTTCAATTATATCTACTAATTAGAAATATTACAAATCAAAATATCAATGTTTTCTTATGAATTCTTCACAATACAAAACAGATTCACAAAACTTTATTTACAGAAATGAGGTAAGAACTGTGCAATGTTTAACTAAGAAACATATTGCAGAATTAACATGTTCTTCCAAATAAGTACACAGTGGAGGTCTAATTACAGCTGGGTCTCTTCCTCTAATAATTCCCACCTTAACATTGGTTAGTGGTCATTACCCCCATTTAAACTATCTTTCACCATACTGCATAGACTCATGCCATGAAACCAGGTACTGTCGGAAGCGTTGTAACACAAGTTCACCCGTTTCAACCACTGGTAAATTTTAGTGGGAAATAGTAACTCACTTTTTTGGTAATTTATTAGTGAAAACTGACCCAGGTAACAATCTGCCTGAGCGATCTACAGTGGTATAAACACCTCTAGTAAAGGCAGAGCAACAAGGCTGCTGGTGCAACACAGAATACTCCCGCTGCTAACAAGGACACATCTAGTGCATGATCAGCTGTTTGCAGCCATTTCAACAAAACGGAGGTAGCAACAGGCACTTGGTTTAGGCCAAACACTACACGTACTTCTTCCAGTGTGGCCTTCTCATCTGGGAAGAAAACTTTGTCACTGGAACCAAAATGGTTCCTTTGAAAACCTCAGAACTCTAAAACCTACACCAAAATTAATAAACTTTGGATTCATACTGTAATTCTTACTCAGGAAAAACTCCCTCTACATAACAACAGGAATTTAAAGGAATAAAAAGTTCAGAAGTGGATTCCCTTATGAGTCAGATTTCAAAACAGATGTGTAAAAATGAAACAACAAACAGCAAGTCCCGGCTGCTATTACAAGCTTAGTCTAAAAGGATATATTGCAACTGCAGCAGAAGGTAAGACTGGCTAGGGCTGGGGCTGGGTTGGTTGTTAAAACTACCGCTCTGAAACCGAAATAATGCATGACTGCACACAGTTTACTAGCCTTTAAATTTAGAAGATTAGGACTGAAGAGTCAAGTGTATGTTTTTCTATAGTTGAATCTGTACTTAGTACCATCGTCTTGACCCAATAACTGGGGTTTGCAGGGTTTTATCTACTTCACAGTCTGAAACATTAAAAAGTACATCCATTTTAGTGCAACAAGAAGGCAAATGAAAGCCTACCAAAAATATCCTAATGACAATTTTTAACCTTTTGCTGTGCAGGAAGAGTTCCTTGTTGCATTTCTTCAATCTGCAGAAAGGAAAACTGCAGTTTGCAGACAGATGAAGTGCTATAACAGCAGGACATGCAGTTCTCAAGTATCATTCAAATGTCAACTCTTCTCTGACGCAACTGGTCCAGTTTTATCATTGAGCCTCTGTGTAAGAGAAAATACTTCTAAAAATCAGATTATAAGATACAGAGTTAAGTAAAATTAAATTCATACAAATGACAAAGCAGTTGAGGTACATTTACTAGAGCTATCTGAATAGTAACTTTTGCATTGTAAAGAATTATCATGTATTGTAGAATAAAAAGGGGGAAAGGAAAGAACAATTAAAGGAGTAGTCCTACACTGACACAAGTCATACTAAGGTCATCACAGCTAGCATTAGAAAACACCAATTTTGCTTCTATTTGCATATCAACAAGATTTACTGTTCCTAGCTGCCGGTCTCTCCTTAGAAGTGCATGATGGTCAAGACAAAATACCAGGCTACCTCTGCTAAATTTTACCCACTGGTGAGGGCTGAATTCTACACTTCTCCATCAGAACAGAACTACAACTTGCATTTTGCCTACCATGATTATTTTTCTTTCATAAATTGCTACAAAACGTTTCCTGCAAGTACTGAACAGGACCGAGCAAAAACCTCATCTCCTTCACTGAGCATTCAGAAATGTCAAAAACCTGTTCCAACAGGAAATGAGAGAAAAACATTCAAACTTTGGGCAAATGGATAATTTGTTAAAAATTCTTTTTGGATTAAAGTAGTTCAATAATCCAATGCAATCTGTCTTAATTCTAACCTTTAATGAAAAAAAAAAAAAAAGCAGGCAATTTCAAAAGAAATTTATTTCTAAGGGTTTTGTTCGAAGTATGTTCTGAGATTTCCTGGAATTGTTTACAGCTAACTGTTATTAGAACAAAAACTAAAACTGTAACAGCAGATTGGTATAATATACTAGTGCTGCCCGGTCACATTGTCCAAAGCTAGTAATAGCCATTTCAAAGAATTCTAAATAAGGTCACATATAGAATAGTTTGTTCTGAGGCAAACCAAATATAGGGCCTCAATTCCATTCACTACTAATTTTTAGAAAATAAAGGGAGATACATTTTAAACATACTAGAACAAATTGTGAATGTGTCTAAATGAAGGCAAAGCACTGAGCAAGCCCCTGTTACAGCGCTTCTGCTCTGACAGTCGGGGATCAGGAGAGCGCATGATCTTGCTTGGAGCCCCGCAGTTTGCAGTCGGGTTGCAACATCACAGCAGACCAAGGAAGTGACAATGACCATGCACAGAGCTTAATAGAAGTAAACGCTCAGATTTTTGAATGGGAAGGGGCTGTTTCTAGGAAACTGTCTTGAAAACTCCTTATCACGTGTGTTTTGTGTCTCACCTTATGTTTGGGAAGTACCACAAAAGCCCAGCTGCCTGAGTCCTTCGTCACCACTGTGCCCCTAAAGCAGCTGGACACTTTGGAGGTGGGGAGCAGAGAGGAGACCAATATCTAGCCCCAAACTTTTCCTGCCTGCTGTTACAGACAAGCTTCCCTTTTTTTTTTACTACCTCTGCCGCTTGATGTCTTGTTCAAGGAATACTAGAACTTCCGTCTTCCTGCTCTACTCACCCTTCAGTTTTACAAGTTCCACATGCTCCTTCCCTTCATCCTTTCTTATCTTAATTGTATGACCTTAGAGAATGAAGTCTATTCTCTGACTCCCTGAAGAAAGAATTCCCGTCTTGGGAATGGAGGTTACGGGCAAACACTGAATACAACAGAACATCTTTGGTGGAAAAATGTGTCTTGTTTCCTTATCTGTCTAGGAAAGATTTTACTACTCCACCAAGCAAAGGCGTCACTCAGCCTCCCAGTGTACAGCCTCATCCTCCTAGAACCAAGACACAGATGCAGCCCACTCTGCTAATACATTTCACCTTCCCAGCAATGGGCTCCTCATGTCTGAAGTCATCAACTAATCTCTGCAGCTTCTGCAGCTCCACAGTGCCCGAGGCCTGGCCCAGACAAACTCTTCAAAGAAGATGATAAAAGAATGAGCTACAAAACAATGGACACAGAGTTGGGGAAGAGGGTGGGGTGAGGAGGACGAGGGCTGCAGTTGTCACTACAAGAGGAAGGCAAATCCAGGGTCACTGAATTGTGGTCCTGATCCAGGGAAGCAGGAGCATGCAGCAGACAGGTTAGGTGTGACTACAAGTTCACAGAGTTCTGAACCTCATTAAGTGCAGCCCAAGGCTCCAGAAAAATAAAGAAAGAATCTACCATCCTTGAGTTGTGTATACAGGCACATAACTTGCTACTTATCTTTTAGTTACCTCATGGAGGTACTACATTGAAAACGAGGTGAGAAATATACTTACTGTCACCTTCTGAGCTGCATTATCTCCATGAATTGTAAGGAATGGGTTGGTAGTAGCTGCGTTAAGTGGTGAGGCCTGTGTGCCTGAAAGTAAGTTGTTTATAGGTATCTGTGCTCCTCCAGTAATCTGCAATTGCTGTACTTCAGACTGATGGTGTTGGTGGTGGTGATGTTGCTGCTGTACTAACTGATACAAAAGGGCTTGATGTTGTTCCTTGGGGGGGGGGGGGGGGGAGAGAGAAGAAAATCAAGAATTAGTTACTGAAAAAATAGCTCCTCCATGGCTTCTTGCTTACCCAAGTCTCCAGCCAGTGCAACCCCTAACCTAATTCCCAGCTAATTTAGGTCACACTAATGAAGTTCCACAAGACTCTGGGAAAGGAAAGAAAGCACCCATAAAATTTCCTGAAATCAGTAGCTCAGCAGAAGTTCAGCTAAGCCAGTTGGCTTCATCAGGCCTCTATCAGAAGAAACACAGCTGAGAAGAATATCAAACCATGTTTGTCAAAGTACTGAACCACTCAATTAACAATACAAATAGTTGTCAGTTACCTAATGGTCGATATCAATACTGCAAGGCAGAGCAAAGACAGCTCACAAAATAATACCCAAAAATCTTCTGCTAGAGTCCTAGTGGAATCAGAGAATAGCTGAGGGTATTAGAATTCATATATGGTCCCAACTCTGCTGCCCAGGGCTGATGCTGAGGGAGACAAGCCACCATGTCCACAGGGGACGAAACGAGACTGAAGGCACTAAGGAATGATTCTTCTAGCAACATGTACAGCCCAATAATATCCTGTGATTTAGTATGACTATCATCCAAAAAGGTCAAAGTAACTGAAAAACTAAAAGATTATCAAAACCTGTAATATGAAGTTAAACACATTTCTAGTATATTAGGCTGAGGAGTTTATCCATGCCTCGGAATACAATAGAGGAATAAATGGTAATTAACTGGAAAACTTACTGATGTGAGTTGCTGGGTACTTAGTAATTGCTGAAATTGCTGGTGCTGTTGATGGAGTAGAAGTTGTCTCTGCTGGTCAGGAAGTAATCCTAGTCCCGAGGCACTGTAGGGTTTGACAGGGTAATACTGTAGTTTATATGAAAGTATAGGAAGGGAACTTTTTACTTCGGCTTTCCATTGAAACAAACAAAAAAATATGTATATAACTAGAGAGTGCCTACTTAGCATTTCTGACTGCACATTGTCCGGTTGTATTTTTTGATACCTAGACATTACACCACCATCCCCAGTCTTATTTATGCTGAGCAACAACAACATCTTGCCTGTACGTAAGTCGTCTACGTGCATGTTATTTTAAACTCAGATAATTACCATTTACATTTTTTTCAAATACTTTATACAGAAAGGCCGGATTTTATATTGTAAGACAGCTCTCGCTAACCTCTAATACTTGGTTAACTAGCATTTACTCTGTCTTGGTTTTCTTTCAATTCTCATCTTTTGCTATAATCAAGTCTATCACTATTGCCTGTACCGTGTCTGCAATTTTGTGAACACACCCAGCCTTGAAGCGAGCCCAGCTGATGCTACCATGGAATGAAGCAGGCTGCCTCTGCACTTGCCTGCTACTTAGTTCCCCGTCCTTATTTTCATGCCTACATAAAATTTTCTGCAGCTATTTAGGAAATTGGGCAGGAAACTGCTCCAGCTGACAACTAGTCTGGAAATAAAGGTTTCTTCAGCTATGCCAGTTCACTGCAAGACCAACAGCATGAACAAGGGCGGGTTTGGAACAAAAGACCAGGAAGACAGCTGGATTTACTCTTTCGGTACCAGTGTTAGCTTTTACTCGTTTAAAACACCCACTGAATTATTAAGGTGTAGTTTCATGATAGGTTTACTCTGCTATTGAAAGGTTAAGTATTTCCCTTTCAGTTGCACATTTCTGTCCCCTCCCCTTGCACTGGCTCTTGCACAGTGAGCTGCATCTCCTGGAAACTAAGCTGAAACTGAAGCCAATACAAAACACCCTGAAACATTATCTGTTCATGTAGATGAGGTTATTGCATGAATGCACAAGCACTAGTACCAGCCAGAAGGTGTGCGCAGGATGTCCAGCGGGCTGGAAGGACTGCTAGCTCTGATTGGTAGTAAGGAATTAAATTAACTTAAATCAGCCACAAATCCACATAGTTAGGTTACAGTCATTTAGGGACATAATATTTCTCTCACCTTTCTACAGTAGCTAGCACACTGTAGCCTGGCTCCATGATCACTTTTACATTTACTGTGTATTAACCAGCCAGTATGAAAATACCCATACCATCAGTATTCTCTACTGCTGGGACAGGGCAAGCAACATACAAACTTTGTTTCATACTTCACTGGATGGTCTCAATGCCGAGGGAAACGTGCTGGGTTGCACTTATAATTTCCTATGGGGAAATAGGAAATCTATGTCTATGGGAAGTCCATGGGGCTGGATGGGATCCGCCCCGGGGTACTGATGGAGCTGCTAGAAGTACCCGCCAAGCCACTTCCCATCATTTACCAGCTGTCCTGGCTAACAGGGGAGGTCCCGACTGACTGGGAGTTAGCAAATGTGATGTCCATCTACAAGAAGAGCTGGAAGGAGGATTCAGGGAACTACAGGCCTGTCAGTCTGACCTCCATGCCAGGCAAAGTTATGGACCAGATCATCTTGAGTACCATCACGCGGCACATACAGGACAAGAAGGCGATAAAGCCCATCCAGCCTGTGTTTATGAAAGGCAGGTCCTCACTAGCCTGATCTCCTTCTATGACAAGGTGACCCACTTAGTGGATGAAGGAAAGGCTGTGGATATTGTCTACCTGGACTTCAGTAAAGCCTTTGACAGTTTCCCACAGCATTCTCCTGGAGAAACTGGCTGTTCATGGCTTAGATGGGTGTATTCTTCGCTGGATAAAAAACTGGTTGGATGGCCAGGCCCAGAGAGTTGTGGTGAATGGAGCTGGTCACAAGTGATAATCCCCAGGGGTCAGTATTGGGGCCAGTTCTGCTTAATATCTTTATCAATGATGCGGATGAGGGGATTGAGGGCACCCTCAGGATCTGGACAGGCTGCATTGATGGGTCGAGGCCAACAGTATGAGATTCAACAAGGCTGAGTGCTGGGTCCCGCACTTGGGTCACAACAACCCCATGCAGTGCTACAGGCTTGGGGAGGAGTGGCTGGAAAGCTGCCTGGCAGAAGAGGACCTGGGGGTGTTGGTTGACAGTCGACCGAACAGGAGCCAGCAGTGTGCCCAGGTGTCCGGGAAGGCCAATGGCATCCTGGCTTGTATCAGAAATAGCGTGGCCAGCAGGGACAGGTTGGTGATCATCCTCCCACCCTGTACTCATCTCTGGTGATGGTTAGGTTAGGTAGACTGGTGAGGCTGCACCTCAAATACTGTGCTCAGTTTTGGGCCTCCCACTAAACGATAAACGTTGAGGTGCTGGAGCATGTCTGAAGAGGAGCAACAAAGCTGATAAAGGGTCTAGAGAATAAGTCTCATGAGGAGCGGCTGAGGGACCTGGGGTTGTTTAGCCTGGAGAAAAGGAAGCTCGGGGGGGAACTTATTGCTCTCAACAACTACCTGAAAGGAGGTTGTAGCAAGGTGGGTGTCAGTCTCTTTTCCCAAGTAACAAGCTAAAGGACAAGAGGAAATGGCCTCAAGTTGTGCCAGGGAAGCTTTAGATTGGGTATTAGGAAGAATTTCTTCACTGAGAGTGTTGTCAAGCATTGGAACAGGCTGCCCAGGGAAGTGGTTGAGTCACTATGCCTGGAGGTATTTAAAAGACACAGATGTGTCACTTAGCAGTGTTAAGTTTGCAGTTAGACTTGATCTTAAAGGTCTTTTCCAAGCTAATTCTATGATTTCCCACCATCTACTTCACATTCATTACTATCACTTCTACTACTCTCCTGGTTCTCAAACCTTTTATCAAAGGTCTTTTTCCCTAGCCAATAAGTCAATTCTATGGACCCTGTCCTGTGAAAGCTGTTCTACCTCTGCTTATTCTTGCTTGGTTTTTCCCTTGTATTATATCCTTTTCTGAAACTGCATAATCAGAACTACACATAGTATTCCAAGTGCACACACACACACACACACACACTAGGGATTTAACATGACAGAACACAAATGGATAACACCATTCTATTTATTCCCCACTAACTGCTAGCAATGTTTGACTGTTGATGAAAGCAGAGATGACACTTCACCTACCCAAGAAAACTCCTCAATCTTCCTCCCGTGCTACAACAGCAAAACTCAGGTCTAACATAGGGTAAAACTGCGCATGTGTTTGACATTCAAAAGATGACACTCATCAGTTAATTGAAATTCCATCAAACAGCTTTAAATTGAATTGTATCAAAAATATTTATAACAACTGCAAAAAATAAGTACCTTCAGTTTGACTAATATTACCATCATTTCCTTCTTCTCTTTTTACCTCCCTTTTTCTGTACTCTTCTATACTGGAATGAAACTTCTCCGCTGTTTTTTCATTCTTTTATCCCATTCTTTCTTTTTCCTATATCATGTTTTACTTTTGCACTTCTTTTTTTTTTCTGCTGTTGTTCTCCCTTCTCTATCTGCTCTGCCCTCCTCTCTTGCTCTGCATTGGCACTCAAAAGAAAATACCCTCAGCCAGCAGCTGAGATCTAAGTGTCTAGAAACAAAACTTAACTGCAGAAGACAAAACGCTGCAGCTCCCAAGCTTCCCAGAAGAGACAGTTCACTGGACTTCACCACAGAGCTTTCTCTAAACCAGGTCAGCTTGGAATGTAAATTTAATCCTTTTCAGCTTCTCATTAAAAGGTATACGATCAGTCTGAAATTCTCCGTCCTACAGTCTCCTCTGGTTGTGAGAATGTAAAGAAGCAATCCTATCTTTTTCCTCAAATCACTTAATCTCCCAGTTGCTAGCAATCTGTATTAAGCCATCTTTTTCCCAGAAAAGAATCGAGTATTTTTTTCTGCCAAATGAATGTAGGCTCTTTTACCTACAATTTGAAACTCTCCCAAACAGCAGTGTGCAAATCAGTGTTTTCTCACCTCCCTACGTCCCACAGTTAAAGAGCTCCCATGAATAGGGACAATACGCATAAAGAAGCCTTCACATATTGGTGAATAATCCAGCTCTTTCTCACATGAACTGTTCCAACAGATTCTGAAGCTTGGGAAGTCACTGTAAGTAGCAACTTACAGGAACATCTGGGAAGTCTTTTAATTACAGAACAATACACAAAAGTGAGAAAGCAGGGATGAGTTCTCATGTGGCTTTCCATTGTTTTGTGAATACCTATTTAAACAGCCTCCAAACTCAATCACCACCCTGTGGATCTAACCAGGTTTGGAAAGCTCACAATAGCATGGTAGCAAACCTCCATGCCTGCCTGTTTGTTACCATTTAACCTTCCCACTTAGGCAGTTCAAAGAGTAGTGATACCTAGAGAACATTAAATTAATAGTCAACTATTTGCCACTGAAACAGCACTGAACTCAAGAGTGGCAGGAACAAATGGTGTCCCATATAGTTTCAGAACCAATGATCTCAGTGGAAAATACTTTGATATTTTCTCTCTTTTTTTTCCTTTTCCTTTCTTTTCTTTTTTTCTTCATTCAGAGTCATTCCAGAGCCTCTTCACAACTCGGTTCCAGTGACAGAAAAGTTTTTTCATATTTTTCACTGAAGCATTTGTAATGAAGAAGCAGGAATGAGGAATGTGTGTGTCATTACTAAAACCATACTAGCACTAATTAGCATTAGTGCTTACTTGGCCTGAACTTTTTTCTTCTAAATATACAACTAGAAATACTGAAAACTCACAGAAAATGGGGGCAACTGTGAAACACATCAAAAGAAAGGGGGCCCAGCAAATCATCTGGAAGAGCTCAATAAAGCAGAGAATTGTTTGAAAAGTGCACTTTTAAATTTTGATATAAAATTTTAAATCTGTAGTATTGAGGAAGCAGTGCAGAAAGAGATCACCTAAGAATGGAAATAGAGAAATGGAAATGCTGGCACATCATAAGCTTGTTGTAGCAGAAAATAGGGAATCAATGGAGTATTCCAGACTATGCTAGAAGTTAGAATGAGAGCTTATAAACAGGATAATTGTTGCGGTATTTTGCGTAAACTGGAGTAGTCTACTACTAGGCTACACACTCAGGAGTTACAGCAGTTAAAATGGATATATAAAAAGACAAAAAGAACTTCTGCAATATAAAGAGTCAGAAATAAATAATCTGTGTATTAACAAATTCATGTGAGAAACCAGCAGCATGACCAGTATATTTTGGCATTACCTGAAAGTGGAAAGTATTATACAACTGGTTAATATTACTGATTTTGTCTAGTATTTTTCACTCCTCCTCACACTTTTGGGGATAGTAAAACAAAATCCTTGTGTTTTCAGCAGACCTCTGATACTCAAGAAATAAGATAATTTTGCATTAACAAAACGGCTTTTGTTTAACCTATGAACTGTTATGTCCATACAGGACATAAACTATGAAAAAATATAACCTCCTCAGTAACGATATAATAGCACATCAGGACAAATGGATACACTGGAAAGTATCAGGTTTTATGAGCCTATTGAAGGAGTACCACAGATTGATATGGCACACAAATATTCAGGAGCTGCCAAACAAACAGTGAGGAAAGCAGCTGGAAAAAAGAAGCTAAAAAACTAGGAATCCCTTGCATCATTCCAATCACACAGGCCATTTTGATGGGTAATCCACCATCATCTCCAAAAATAAACTCTACTTCAAGACAAGTAATGTACTCCCTGTTGCAAGCATTCCTTTCTACACAGAACCGTAGTTCTTCCTAATTCTCCTTCCTAAGTGGAGGACAGTACAAGGGGTGGGGGAAGGGGAGCAGGGAGAATGAGTTAGCCCAGGCTCTGCTCTAACACAAAATACTTCCAGACCAAGCAGTCCCTTCCCTTTCCTGGAAAGCAGCTGTCTCCTTTTGTTACCCATTTGCCTTGCAGCCCAAGGAGCTGCAGTTTATGCTACTGAGGATACCTGGTTTTGGGGAAGGGCTGTTACAAATACTCAAGCATGGATCTTTTTATCCATTTAAAATTCCTTAAGAACACCACTTGAAAAAGTAATTTTGTTGTCTTTGGAGTCAGATGTAAAGATCTAAAACCACCATGCAACTGTACTACTACTCTGGTTAGTTGTGCCTATTACATCTTTAATTGCATGACCGTATAGTGTTCTCCTTCTCCCCCGCCCCCCTTCTCACTGCAACAAATGGTAGCTTTTCCAGTGCTCCTTTAATCCTGGAAGAACAATTGGCAGGATAAAGAATATTCTTTTCTGAACTAAAGAAAAAAAAAGAAAAAAAAAAAAAAAAGAGTTGAAGCACATTTACATTATTACATTTGTTTGGGAATGTGGCTTGATTAAAAAACAGGAATAAACGAACACTAGGATTCCCAAAACCTAAATAGAAACCATGTTTTCTTTAACTTGAATATTCGTGCTTCCATTAAATCCCTTCTTGCTTTCATTCACAGATCAGGAGCAGAAGCTAGTTTAACAGTACCTACTGAATAAGACAGTTAAAAAAATATATCTAAACTGAAGCACAGCAGGCCCTATTGGGAAAAACATAAAATCAGCAAATTCTTACCTGTTATTTAACGTGGTTGGCAGAGGATGCGTTGCATTGGGTGGCACGGTTGCATGGGTGAGAGGAGAAGGGTTCTGTGATATTGTTGCTGGGGTCTGAATTACCCCATTTAAAGCCCCTACAATTCCATTGATTGCCAGCTGGCTGGCTGGCAGCGCTCCAATTATTCCACCCACACCAGGCACTGCAGGAATGGTGGAGGTTACAGTCTGCATACCACTAGCTAGTGCCCCCACTGTCACACCATTGACCTGTTGAACTCCTGTGACTCCTGAGCCTTGCTGAGCTGGACTCTGCCCAGCAGGTGGTGGAGTGGAAAGAGCTGATGAACTGCTGGTGCTTTGTCCGCTGGAGGTTATCTCCTGGTGTAAAAACAAACAACAAAACCCCCTCAGCTGCATAAAATTTCACCTAACAGCACAATGCAAGGACTATGATGAGTTAACTTATGACAAATTTAAGTTTAGAAAAGACAAATAAAAATTACCTGATTTAATACAGGGAGAGAATTGTCCGGTAAAAAACTGTTTCCCAGATGAGGGCTTTTACTGCTGTTCAAGGAATCAGTGCTAGGTGCTAAAGTAATTATTTCAAAAAACACACAGTGGTTACATTTCTGTAACATGTAAAAAGATTCAGAATAATTATTTCAAAATAATGTCAAACACAGAAAACAAAGTCAACCTTAAAATCATTGCTGAATAGTAAAATAATTGGTGAATCAATAGATTCAAACAGATGGGCTCCAGATTGAAGTAAAAAAAGAAACTGCACTGAAACAAGTACTAATGGTTCATATAAATCTTCCAACTGACTTTTAAACACATCAACAAATACTTAGTCTATATTCATCCTACATGCATACACATCTCCCTTCAATGGCATACATGGATGAAAGATTTCATATAAATACATGTTCAAATTACTTTGACACTTTAATACTCTCCTTTGCTTACCTGCTTGTGCTGGAAAGGCATGTACTTGATGAGAAGGGCTAGGATTTGAAGTTATTGTTGGAAAGGGCACCGAGAGCTGTGCATTGAGTAGCTGAAGCCGTTCCTTCTTAGCGGTCAGATTCTTTATCTGCTCTTCTAACCGCCTATTTTCAACTTGAAGTTGGTGTAATGACTTAAGCATTCCTAAAACTAAGGTTAAAATGCATATGTTATCTTCCATAACCACATTCAAAGATTTAATGACATCTTCATTTTTTTTTTTAAATTCTGTATTATAATTTAAGACTAGCATTAAATCATATGTGAAGATATCAATAAAATTATTACTGAGAGATACATTACATAAATTTGACTTTAAGTGGAAAGGTTTAGAATCAATTTTGTGTAATTTGAAGTGAAGAAAAAAGTACATAGCCTGTGATAGTAATTTTGCAATATATCTACACTCTGGGTTAAATACAGGTAAAGTTGCATCATTAGAGCTGACATTCATTTTAAGCAAACAGCAGTATATGACAACTTATCCCCAAACCAGAATATAAAAATAGTATTACTTTAGTAGCACCAGGTTAATTGCATAGTTGGGAAAAAAAAAAAAAATCTAAAAAAACCCCACCAAACGTATTTCAGCTGCAGTATTGGAAATTTTAAGCATTATCAAAACAGAAAAGGTTTGACAAATATGCATTCAACTAACAATACAGCCAACCAACAACATTTATGTAAAAACAAGCAAGTTTCTGAAAAGGGCTATTTTCTGCTTTAATGCTTTGTACAGTGAATCATAAACTTACTGAAACAATGAAAAAATGTAATCCAGCATGAAGTTATCACGACACACCTTGCTGGGAGCAGGAGTGCTTATTTGCTTTGAGCCGCGATCTACAAATCACCCAGCAGGGAGCACTGTGTGAGCACTGCAGTTACCACCCCCCCTTTTTTTTTTTTTTTTTTTTTTTTTTTTCCCCAGAAAAAGGGCATCATCTTCTGTACTACCCTGATTTTTACCAAGCAGTTTTCTCAAACTCCGATTTGGTTTCAGAACTTGGATTTCCCAACTAGTACTAGAGTGTGACTGTAAAGCCACAGGGATAGCCATTTTTTTTTTAATTCTAAATTGTATTTGTTTAACATGACCTCTGGGCCTACTACAGACATAAGTCTACTGGTATAGGCACATCTGGTCATTTCCCAAGGATTTAGCTTTTATCCCTCCTCTTCAAGAACATACAAAGGAACCCTCAGTGAGTCCAAATGAGATGCAATAAGACTTAGCTAAACCTGTCCTCCAGCTATCATGTTTAAAGGATTATCCCTGCATGAATTTCCTCACAATTAGCATTTTTGTCAGGATACCATTCATAAAAATACCAACTAGATACCACTTTGCACTACCAACGAGAAGAATAATATGTTCAATAAAGTATAATACAAACCCTAACCTGGTATTTTAAAAAAAATTTAATGCATTTAATCATTGTCTTTGATACTGATATATTGTTGAATATGGAGATCCAAGTGATCTACTCATCAATTACACTTTTAACATATCCATTCTCAGACTATTCCACTCTATTAAACGTAACTTGAGAAAATACTGATTTGCTTGCTTTGAGAATTTCACAAGAAATGCAGAACATAATAAGGATATGAAAGCCCAGTAGGACACCTGCCTAACATTTGTAAATATTATTTTAAAACAGCAACGGAAGTAGGCAGTTTAGATTTTTTAAATGAAAAATATAACAATAAAAATTTTGCCAATTTATATCACACAATGTAAAGCAAACTGGGGAACTGTGCTATACTATTTACAGCAGTGGATCTAAGAGTCCAGAATGAATTTCCAAACTCTGCAACCGACCAGCTGGATCTGCAAGTCACTTCCTCTTGCATGACACAATTTCCCCATCCATAAAAATGTAGATAATTATAGAGAACTCTTTTGTAATCTACTGAAGCCATGTGCTGCATTAAAAACTATGTGACCATTATACACTACAGTTACATTTCTGTTGACAGCAGAAAATAAGTTTTTCAAAATTCTTGGACAAGCACTGAATGGCAGTTCTGAATAACACCGTTAACAAAAGCAGTAATAAACAGAATGTGAGTACTTACTGTCACTAGGGGTGCCTTGCTCTAATAAAAACTGTTGTCCTTCACTCCACTGCCTCTCCAGAAGCTGTTCTATGCTGGCTGCTACTGGGGGCAAGTTTTCCCCACAACTGTTCCCTGATTGATCATAGCGAATCTGCAAGCTGCTCACAGGGGATCTGTTGAAAATATTGCAATTTATTGTTTAGAGAAAAGGATAGAAGGAAACATATTAGTAAAAGGCTGCTGAAGCTTCTTACCTTACACCAGCCCTTAGCACCTACATATGTTACACTTCCAAGACTAAGTTAATTCATCAAAATCACTAAGAACTCCTGGTACTCACTGCCAAGGCTTTAATAAAAGAAAGATGTAATATTTCACAGTGTCAGAATTTATACTGAGAAAGCACATAACCTCTTCTTGCATATGGACTAACATAATACCCAACTGACAAACAGCATTGTATTAAATTATACAACACATACTTCTACATCAGGAAACCGTTGTATATGGGTATATAGAGCACCTGTCTTTCAAAATAAACAGAAATCTTCAAACCTTTCCTAGAGAAAACTGAGAAAATAAAAACAATTTCTTAAAGTCAGCACAGTAACGGTACTTCCACATAGAAAGGCCATGTAATTCCACGGCCTAACTTGTTCTAAAAAGAATCACGTTAAACCAGATTTTTTAGGAACTATGTGAAAATATTATTTCACAGGGGACGCAATGAAAGTCTGCCTGTCCTGTGCACACTTAATATACTTCCTTTTTTACTCATGATCACACTTAGTTCAAAGAATAATCCCTTTGCCACATGCCTTTTCTCATTCAGGAGAAAATTAAATATTCAGCACACGGCCACAGAGAAAGCTGGGTACCCCTCAGGTCCTATGAGGAGGCTTCTTTTGCACTGGATTGCAAAATTTAACCTGTGAGCAAAACCAGATGCTCAGTGTATTTCTGACCTGGGATTCCGGCCTCATATGTGCATGGTCCCATTCCTCATACAGGATCAATACCAAAGCCCCACTAAAAGCTGCTTGGTGGTTTGGTTTGTTGTTGGTGTGTGTTTGGTTTTGTTTTGGTTTTTTAAATCAACTCCAGTGAACTCAAATTCAGATTCTTATATACTAGCTATTAATAACTAATAACTAAGTAATAACTATTGGTGCCATCACAAGATCACAGCCATGCTGTTCTACATGCAGTGAAAACTTACCAATAAGACCACCACAGTCCCAGTACAGGACAACATATAGAGCTCAGGAAATCAGTGTGTTAATTATGATTAGCGTAATAAGCAGTGGTCACAGCACATTAGCTACCTAATGACTGTCAAGCATTTTGTAGGCACCAGAGCAAAGCGAAAAGGTTTCAAGTAGGTGACTTCAGAGTTCTGTAAGTATTTATAAATGATTTCTCTTTTGCATACAGGACGAAAGAAGAAAAACACTTGTTAAAACAAAAAGCCCTGATGAATGGGTAACCAAGGTAGTGTTTTCTGACAAGAGATGACAACTCAACAGCATTTAACAGTTCAGCACAGACACAGCAAAAAACAACCTTAAAACTAGTTGTTTACACAATGTGCCCGAGTGATAAGAAAGAAGGTTTATGCAGAAACATTCCAAACAGATGTACTATGCTCCACACAAACAACGCACTTTAAGAAAACAATTTTTTTAAAAAGGCAAAGCTGGAAAACAAATACAGAAAACGACACAACCCCCCTAGTAACTACATTCTCTGCATGCATGCTTTTGAAGGGTGCATAACGCTACTCTTACAGATAGCACAATTTGAATTATAGATCACCAAGAAAATTCTTGTTGGGCTTAGGACTGTTTCCTATCTATTTCACAAAGGTGGAAACAAAGCAACATATGACTGTTTGTATAACCCCTGTAATCCTTCACTGGAAGCCCGTACAGAAGGAGAAAACAAAAAAGAGAATCTAGATTCTGTGTATTGCAACATTAGTTAATCCATCCTCTTCCAGCTAAACCCCTACCTCATCTATTAGACATGATACCGTTTCTGCATACTAGAATGGAATCCTTACTCCAAATAGTATTTGATCATAGTTTCCAACAGGATTATAAATGTGCTGTACATGCAGGTCCGATGCCATCACTGAGCAGGGAATCCCTTGTTTCACATTTCATACCTTGCTTACTTTCGCAGCTGTTTTTTGTTTAAGTTTGGGATACAGTTATTCATATTCTTATAGTATTAATTGTAAGTAATACTGCATTTAGATATAGGCATACATCATATTTCAATGAAGGTATTACATAACACATTTTTAAATCTAAAGTGAAGTATAGGCCAAAAAAAAGTTTAAGTGCTACCTTGGGAAAAGCAGCAATTCCTCTGCAAAACGGAAACAGCTCACATATACCAGGTATATTTATATTTCTCATATATATTAAAATTTTAAATATGACAGCTTAAGCATCAAACACTGCGGTTACATAGTGGTACAAAGATATAACAATATGAATTTGAAATGACCATACAGCTCATGAGTCACATATGTCTTCTCTAAAGAGCTGCAATCAGCTGCGTCATCAACAGCAAACAATTGGTTCTGCAAGTGTTTTTATTTTAAGCAACTATTTGAAAATTACATGGTTCTTCCGGAGAAGTGTGTTATTTATGTATCTCATAAGCTTCAAAGGGAACAGAGTCAGAACTTGCAGAAAAATAATTTTAATATATAAAGCACGTAACGTTCAGAGTTGCAAAGTTTTCAGATAGCAGATTTCTGAGGTTAGTTTTTCATTCACTATAAACCGTATTTTAAGTAATCGGTTACTTATTTATCTGGGGGAGGTGGAGAGTTGCCTACACATTTTAGAAACATTGACATACGTGTGATGTTTCTTATCGCACAAACTGGGTGTGAAATTTGCTGATTATTTAACTTAATTGAATGGGTAAGTTTTCTAAATTTTTTCCATGGTAGGTATTTCAGACTAAATTTTTCCATCTTTCAATTCTGGAACTACAGCAGTGATTTCTCCCCTTCCCTCCCCGTCCTTTTTTGGCTTGATTTTGAACAACTCAGCTTTTGCTTGGCAGTAATCTGCTCTTTGCAAAGTGCTACACCTTCCATACGCTGCAGGAAGCTCTGCAACTGCGGACTGAGGTGTATCATACAGCTCTTTGCCATCCCCATCAAAACACAGCTGAAATTTGACCATCTTGTAAGTACTGTACTATAAATACACTGAACATAGATACTATGCTTCTATGGAGTGTAAGTTTACCCTCTCAAATATTCTACCTAAAGACAGCCTGAACACAAATATGACCTACTGCAAATTGTCCAAAGATCAGGCCTTTGCATATTAATTAAGAACGCATTAAAACTTGTAATTACCACAACACATATGCATAAGAGGATTACTTAATACATAATCAAAACTCCTGGAATTTCCAAATTGTTGAGCATTTCCATTTGCAAAATTCTCTTATTTGTCTGTATATAAAGAGACATGCTCCTTATAGGAATTTATATGCTAATGTAAATGTACGTATTTATACTGACAACACGAAATAAACTAATTTGTAAATGCTCTATTTATTGTTTTAGAAGCAACATGTATTGAAAAGCTTAAAAGCTAGTTCATGACTAGGTAATAACACCTAAGTATAATAATGGATATTCTCACCCCATCTGACAAGAAGTCTTTTGATTAATTAAGGAATATAATACAAGATCAACAACACCAGGCATGTACATTAAATTATCTAATTTGGAGATATTTATTATAAATTACTGTAATAAACACATGCTGTAACATCAAATTAATTGCTACAATGCTGTATCTATGTAACTACCTTTTTTCAGCTATCCTAAAATCCTTTTCAAGATAAAATCCCCACGGTTAGTTCCTAAGTACAAAAATACAGTAAAAACACTACAAAATTTAATTCATATGGGATCCAGTATGGAAAATGAAGCCTTTTAAAAACAAAGATTCACTTAAAATACACCAAAAAAATTACTGAATTATTTAAAACACAACATTGACATTTTAACAGCAAGTATTTTAAGACAAAATAATGGGATACAATTCCAGTGGAATTCTTATGTCAAACTTCTGTAGTAGAGGTGAATTGCAGCAGAACACAGAAAGTATTCCCCGCCCCGAGAATTGCTGCATATTTTGAAGTGGTGAGGAAAAGGGAAGAAAATACTTGTCTGAAATTTTTACTGATATTTAAATTCTCAGACCATGCTATTCCTGGGATCATTGTAGTCTAAATCTATGGAATTTTGGAAGTTTTGCAAATATGACTAAAAATCTGATTATGATAACAAATCTGAGGCAGTAAAGTAGTACATGTGGATCAAACGATAGATAAGAAAAATCCCGCTAAAGCAAGTCTCTATAAAGTCCTTCTTTTGTAAACCTAATTTCAGCTGATGTAAATTTCAGCACATTTTTAGCTATCTGGACATACTGGGGTTTTTTTTAGATGGATATATCCATATAAAAATAAATGTATGTGTACATGTATGTATATATACATATATATATAGGCTTTTAAAACACTTATGTAGTAAAAAGACAGTGAAGTTTCCAAATCTTAAAACATTTCCTCTGCCTGCACCCTCCAATGTAAATAATGCTTACCGTGGTGAGAGACTTCCTCTGGGTGAACCTCCTCTGCCAACAAGGCTTCGACTATTATCTCCGAGATCTTGATCTGCAGTGTAAATATTTCACAGCTGATAAATCGACTCTTCGTAGATAAGAGTTTTAAAGCTGATGTATATATTTTTAAAATACCTTAAATCTCAACTTCTATCTGTAGTTACTGCTGAAGAGTGAATACGTAACTAGTTTAAGATTGCTGAACTGTAGCATGTAAGGTGTTGTCCTTACACATTTCTGAGGCTGTACCAGGCCATGGATTATGTTCACTTCTTTCATTCCTTTCAGTTTTACAGCACAGAAGCGTGGTTTGCATTTGCAGTACCCTCCCCTCAGCCACTTTTAATTTGTACGGTGAAAGTAATGAATCACAGCTGTGGACAGCTAATCTGTATGCTTATCACAGCAAATCCTGATGCTCTGTATTTTTTTAACACTTTGCATCCCAAAACAACTCATAAAATATATAACGTATTAAACTTACCGCTGCCATCTAACAACCACACATTATTCTGCAAATTTACTGAAAACTTTATGAAAGCGTGTAATTCACTAATTCCTATTTATAAGCAGAAGCATAGGAAAGTCCCTTGCTAAAAAGGTAGTAAAACAAACAAAAAAGGCCTCATTAAATATACCAAAACGTTTTGCTTGGAAGGACTCAAAAGGGTTATTTTCCCTATGGCCTCTCAATAAAATAACCCTATCTGCCCCCTTCAAGGTTGCCCTCCCCCTATTCTGAGTCAAGTGACCTCCGACCTCTTGGAGGGCAGAGACATGACTGATCCATTCTTGGTAAACTGCTAAACTCATTCCCTTCCCCCAAACAGGCATGACTACTACGACATGTCAACAAATCCTTACGGAGGGAATGAAACAAAGCAAAGCCAGAGGCTCATTAAAACTGTAGAGGAGAGCCAACGGTACAAAATGCCAATCGGTAAATATTCACCAGATTATTAAACGCTGCAGAAGTTCTCTAACGGGATCTCTTTCACACGAAGTTGTATGTAATGCAATTTCATGAATTATGCAAATAAAGGTTTAAACTATTCACGGCAAAACCCAGAGCTGTGTTACTCTCGTTGCAAAGAGCTCCGAACTGAACACATCAATCACAGAAGTCACAGGAGACATTGTTGCATTCCTGCCTGCTGATGGCTCTGCTTAAACATTTACATTTCAGACACTAAAAAAAAAAAAAAAAAAAAAAGGGGGGGGGGGGGGGGGGGGGGGGGAGAGTGGGGGGCGCCTGCAGGCCGTGAAGAAAACCCACACTGTTCTTCAGGACAACCGAGAATTTACTTCTAACACATAACTACATTATACAGACATTTAACAGCCAAATGCTAAGCGGAGTTAAAAAAGTAAAATTTAACAATCTTTTCAAAAATACTTAAGCCTGTAAAGTTGCACATTTGTCACCAGCAGTGGGAACCTTACCTGCTTGGCTGTTTTCAGACTGAGCTATAAGTGCTGCCATTGCTGAATTTGGATTCAGCCTATTGCCATACATGTGGGATGGAGGCAGACTGAGAGAAGATCCAGGTAGAGTGTTTGCCTGCAAGAAACCAATTAAAACTTGAATCCTTTTTTTAAAAAGGGGAAGAAATGCTAAATATATTTTAAAGAGCTTTCCTAATGCACAATGATTAGGTTTTTTTTAAGTTGAATGATTTTCAAAAGCTTCATTTATTTAAAAGAAACCCATATTTTTCCTTTGTGAGTACAGAAATAGAATTAGAGTACTTTGAAAATATACTGGTTTTTAAAGTGTTTTACTTGTCATTGGCTGTTAATTTAAAACAATCCCCTAATAAAAAAATTACTGTCACAAATATTAAAAATACGTAAATTGCAGTTTAAAACAGCAGCAGTGTAGCAGGATGGGTAGACTTCCTTGCAATCCTGAAGTATACACTCAATGCTAGGACTTAGTAGCATGGCGACCATGTGGTTATCCTACTAATTATTTAATCTTATTAAACCATTTACAAAATAAGGGCAGGTAGACAACAGATGTCTCACAAATGCTTGGGTTCCTTACATCACAAGCCGGCTGTGGAGGTCAAAAGGTCCAACTTTCAGCTCTATAGTTTAACTACACAGAGCCATATTTCCTTTGCTAGACTCCATCATTAGTAAAACCTGCACACTATTTTGTTACTTCCTATTTTGATAGACTTGGAAGCCTGGTGTTTTTTTGTTTTGTTTTGTTTTTATTTTAAAGAACGCAAACAGCCATTACAAGTATGTTTTCTATACAATAGGGGGCTCACCGAATCACAGCTTTGCCCTGACCCCATATAAGGAACTGTATTTTTGGCAGTTGGCCAGCTCTACTTATTGAAGAGCTCCCAAAGTTTGTGTTCATTCATGTTGCTAACCACAATTCTGAAGGTCTCTGCTGGGACTTGTGCCAAACAAGCGAAAATGAACCCTTAAACAGATGAAGCTAAGGAGGCTGGCCAAAATCTTGCATAATCCAACGCAATAAAAATACCTTCTTCCTTGGCTGCTTATGCTTTTTCCCTTTCGAAGAAAAGATTTGTGTCAAATGCTGAGTTGCAGAGACAGGCAATCAAAGAAAAAAAGGCACGTCTGCTTATTAAAAAGGCATTTTCCTACCTGATAAAAAAATTATTTCAGAACAAAGAAAAGATTGGGGGTGGGGGGTGGAAGTCAAAGACACAACTGGTGTGATCACTGGTTTTAAAATGAATCTTTTAAGAAAATGTAAACAACCTTTACAAAGGAAACTTTTTGAAAAAAAAAAAAAAAAGAAGGGGAGCAGTAAGGAACTCAATTTGTGGGACATTTTGACATGTATAACTGCACACAAGAGACAGAGGAAACATACTGGTTATTACAGCAAAATATTACAGAGTATAAACTATGTCTCTGGAAAGAATCACACACTACCATTAAGTTTTGGCTTTCAGCCAACATATTAAACTTGATGAATGGATTTTTATGAATTCACACAACTGTTTTCAATGATGCTTTATTTACTATATACTGGTGAGAAATTGTGCTTGATTCTTATATTCTTCTACTGTCACAAAGTTAGAAAAAGCCACAAGTATTTACTTAGAGTGATTAGGTTTTTCGCACTTTTCAGTTTAAAGGTATGTGCAAGACTGCCAGACACAGAACCAGTTTCACTTCAAATCTGGCTGTTTGGTTTTGGTTTTTTTGTTGGTTTTCTGTTTGTTTGTTTGTTTTTAAAAAAATATTTACATGTCTTTAGTAGAATTAATCTGAATTAGTTATGTCCTAAAAATAATGGAGGCACTTCCACCTACTCAGGTATAACAGCTTCCAGAAATAAAGTATTAGTACTGTGACACTTACTGATGGAGGCAGCAATACTGCACAGCTCCCGCTATTTTCCTTAATAAAGGCCTATAGCATGATTCCAACTCAGCTATTATCATTCACTAGCTACCTTCAGCTGTTTTCCTCTCAAAACCAAAACCACCTTCAAAAACACTGTAGGTTTTTGTCAAAGACTCTCACTGAAGAAACCTTACAGAAGGGAATACCACAAGATAGAACCTTTATTTGCTTCCATATCTAAGAGGTTAGACTAACGATAAAAAAAATATATATGTACTTTATTTTAATAAACTGGTTGAGGTTATGAAATCTACTACAGTTTGTGGGTTTTTTTTAAAACTACATATTCCTATTTAGTTATAGAGTATTTCTACAAAAGATTTCTCTTAATTCTAGTAAGTGTACTGCTCACATTGACACAGAAGCTGCTATATTTACTCTGTGTAATTCACTGCAAGACTGCTTAAAACTGTGCAGTAGCAACTATATATTCGTTTATGATTGCAGAGCAGCTATCATTAGGAAAGAGAATACATATTTGACTGAAACATGCCCAAAGAGCTTAAAAAACTTTCTAAAAGTATTTAAGTATCTTGAAAAGAGTTGCTAGTCTGTTGAGTAACCATCACAAAACAAAAGACATCAAAAGAATTAAACCATGTTTGCTAAGTGCGTTGATATAACAGATCAAAAGACCTAGCTTGATTTAAACAATACCCAAGAACTTGAGTTTTTTCACAAGTGGTGGTTCATCCTAAACTTAACCCCTGTTTAGACTTTAAAATAAAAGCAAAATTGTCCTACAACAAGTTGAAACGACAATAAGTTCTAGTGTCATCATGTATCCTATGCAACTCTCAAAGGAAAAAGTCACATTAATGAAATCGTTCACGTAAGCTGGAGGTAAATAAACTTCTAAAATAGTTTTTTTGAATGGCAATGTAAACCGACAAGAATAACGATTTGCGAAGCTTTATTATGTATGTGACGACTTCATCTGACAGAAAAGTAGAGGAGGTGGGGGAGTGCTACATTATTTAAAGGTGAAATAGGAGCTTCACGTTTCACTCGAAGTCGAAACAAGCTGTAGCAAGCATTTATTAAAAATGCGCAATCATCCTGTCAATACATATTAAGGTCACAGGACTGAAACATGTTCTAAAATGCAGAACTTTTAAAGCTGCAGTATTCTTTACTTCAAATGATTCTGTTTAAACAGTCAACTCAATACTAGATCAAAATGTATTAACTAATAAGAGAGACTGCTAAGTATTTATTTTGAAAAGGCAGCAAGTTTTCCAGAAGAGATTTTAGCAGAAGGATCTAAGCCCATCTAGAGGTATATAATACACTGCTTTCATTTATGGCATGTTCAATAAATCAGTAAAGCAATAAGCAGCAGAGCAGCACAGAAGGAAGATACACTGTAATTCACAGAATGCCTGAGTACAATAAGAATAAATGATTGATATTTGATTGATGCTTAAAAACACTTCCTCTACAGCAAGAAAGTGGAAGTATATACTTCTAACTAAAGAGCAAGTTAACTAAATATAAGTCATATATATAAGTATAATCCGAAATATTTAAAATCGTTTTTAAATTTGTTTGCATCACTCCAAAATGGTGCTTTACTGTAACAGTACGACTATAAAAGTTTCCCAAGATGACAACTAATTGCATTTGTAACTGGACATCTACTTAAATTTCCAGGGAAAACAGTTCCTTCATTTCAAAAGTTACATGTCTTTTAAGAAAAAAAAAGAACAAAAACAAAAAAACCACCCCACCCCCACCCCACCCCCAAAAAAACCCCCACCCAAATAAAACAAACAAAAAACCACCAAAGGGGAGAAAAATGAGACAATACTTAACAATACTTAACTGTATACAATTAGATTAGGTCTCAAAAATTTGAGAACCTTTGAGCATGCCTATTCCCTTGTTCCTTTCAAGTTTTATGCTACGAAATATTTTCTGATAACGGGCCTCATTTCTGTCTCAGCTCCACACCAGTAAGGTTTTAATACTCAGCGTGTGATGAGAGATGAAACCAAGTGTGAACAACTTTCGGGTCCCATGAGTAGGCTGACTGTTGAAGCTGTCAGGTTCAATTGCATCATTCCACATTATTCAATGCCCCAAACTGCTCCCTAATTGTTAGGGGCTTAACATATTCAAAACCATTGTTTAGGCTAATGCTGAAATGCCTACAGTTGAGTCTCCATAAAGAAAGGGGAGGGATTTAATTGTAGTTAAACCATTACTGAACTCTCCTCCTTTCATGATAGGACAACAAAGATGGCCGGAACAACCAATTCCAAGACGGCTTCTTAATCAGTTTATATCCAATCAACATCCCTTTTCCCCTCTGTTTTAAAAATCATCATTGCTATATTGTAGCTTTGTGTTATATTATGATGATGCTTCACAATTAGTGACAGATCACCTAATTACCTACTTCAGCCAATATCTATTTGTCCACAATAATTTAAAAAGTTATTTTTATTTCTTGTTTAAAATAAAGACTTATCATTGCTCCAGCACTGTCTATATCCCTTTGAGTACCAGATTAACATGGTTGGGGTCATACCATTTACTAATCATACTAGGTACTATCACTAGTGCTTGTTCCGAATAACATGAGGTAAAGAATTCAAGAGCACTGGATACCAACTACTACTGAAAACTGTATAAAAAAAACCTGATGCAGGTGAAGTTTAAAGCTGTATTTTCTGCAAGCTATTCTGCAACACTAAGAAGCAGCTGTTAATGCTTTCCATGCAATTGTCTGGCTTTACAAAATATGGGAAGAAATTCAAGCACTAGACCAAATATTAACATCAGCTTACTTCATCCAGAAGTCATCTTAAGCTGAGGTATTTTGGTCAAGCAATGTGTATTATTGAAAATAACATCAAAATTAAAACCTGCATTGCAACTAAATTAGCTTAGATACTCAAATAAATGAATGCTACATACATAATTACAGTAAAAACTGGTAATATATAAAAATTAATTGCTTTTCTTGAGAAGTGAAAAGAGCTGCCTATCGAGTGATAGCAGCAAGAGGAACCTGGCCTTCTGTTTCCTAGCTTAACTTGGACAAGTAAAGAAAAGTGATTTTTATCCCTGGAATTTTTAAGGACAGTTACACTATGGGAGGCTTTTCTAGGGTATTCAGTGCAATGGGAAGAACATGCTATTGCTTCCTTTCACTCTTTAAGTACTTCTGGTACCATCTTCAACTTCATTTAGGAGATGTGGGAGAGCCACTTCTCAAATCGTCACTGGCTTTCTCTAAATTCTGTTAGCGGTCTATCTGGGATGACAGTACACATCCCCAGAAGGGTGGTCAGACAGCAATACAACCAAATTTCTAGGAAACCCAAGAGGAGGTTCTATCACATCAACAGCCCTTCATGCATCACTTGCTGCAACACAACTCTTGAGTATTTTCACCACAAATATGGAATTTGCTTACAGGAAAAAAAAAAATCCAAAGTCCTATTTATTTTCCTATATGCCAAGAAATAGAGGCGGAATTAAGGACAACACAGAAAATCCTTAATAAAATACTGTTTCCACATTTCTTCTGAAAACCATCATATGACTTTTCAAAACAACTAGCATAACAAAATAATATTAAAATACAACATGATAAACATGGTATTTTAACTAAGCCAATTCTTTTATTTATACCTTTTTAATCTATGTTTTGGCTTTCAGAGTTGTAAGTTGAATATAATAAATTTTCAAGAAAACTATATTGACCTTGATTAAAACAGCCTACAGCACTATTGATGACTGAAAGTGGAAAGTGTACTTTTTACAGCTAACCTCACCTGCTATCACACGTACATCACCACAAATAACCACTGTAGTCTTTTATTTATTCATTCTATGAAAGCAATACTGGGATTGAAAAGATAACCCATCCCACACTGCCACCATCACCATCCATGCACTTTGAAGACCTTAAAGTTTTGCAGGTTTTTTTAAAAACACACAATCGAGGTGCAATTTTACAATAAATGTTTTCACTAACTGGCTGAAATAAAAGAATTAACTGAAAAGCTTAATTAGGAGGCTGGAAAAGTTAAAATTAAATCAGAAAAAAGTTTATGGTACCTTAGCAGAAAAAAATCAACTTTTCAATCAAAAAGAGCATTAAATACAAACGTACAAATTATTATAATTAAAATCTGTCAGGAAAACTGTATGTGTGACATGTAAAATCATCCGGTGGATACATTATTCACATCATTAGTACTTTTTATGTTACTAGCAAAAATACTTTGAACTTCTAGCTGTAATGAAGACTCTTGCTTATGAACAAGCAAATAATCAAATACTGTCTTTGAAAATCAATTGTTTTGATTAAATGTACAAATAAATCCTTCAATTAAATGAAACCATCTAACCTTCAAACAGCAGCACTCAAATATTTTCCAAGAAGGGCATGAATGAATGCAACTGGGAAACACAGTGGGATTTGAAAGGCAAAATGAAAAATTAATGGCACACCTACAGAAACTAATTTATACCTCTGCCCAGTGTACAACAAGGGCACATCAAGTCATTAAAAACCACATGGGTAGAAGGCCTATCTTCCAGTAATGTGAAAAAGCTATAACCTCAACTGTACTACCAGTTTACTCATCTATTCCATGTTAACTAAGCTGGGTATTACACAGAATAGTAACCAGTTAAAATCTATTTATTTATATACTAGATTCAAAAAAGAGACTTGAACAAAAACTCACTAGAATGCTTCCTCATTAAGAGGTCTTTTCTTGTTTGGTTCATTTTGTTTTTTAAAGAGGAGGCTTTACATAGATAAGACCCTGGGATTCCTCCACCTCCCCCCCCCCCCCCAGCTAACTGAAAACAGAGCTATCATTTCAACACAAATTCCTTTTACCTCAAGTTTATTCCTCCATCCTTTCCATCTACCTCTGTCTTCATAGCACTTAACCTGTATGTGTTCTACATAGACAATGGAAGGAAAATCTTACCCAAGAATCTGTTTTCCTTAAGAACATTAACCTATATATCAGGAATCACAATTTCACTCTCACATTGACTAGCAGAAAGAATGACTTGATTAGGAAACAAACCCAATATACCCATACAGTAATTTATTTTCTTCATGTGAGTATTCCAAACCAAGCCACACTTGTAATACAGCAAATACTGGATCTGACAGAAAAGTAACTACTTCCAAGATCATCTATAATTTCAAAAATAGTAATAATAGTCAGCCACATATTCACAAGCACTGACATTTTGACTTTCTAAATAAACTTCAGCAGTATTCACTATTTAAGTGATGAAACAAACATCTAAAGTAGAAGAATTACTGCTGTGTAAAAATGCTTGCAAGATTCTTAACATTTTATACAAGGCCTAAAAGGACACTGCCTCAGCAATGAACTTTGCAGCTTGTAACAAAGCATACATCATGTAAACTTGAAATCTTTTTCAAGTCAAACCTAAACATTCAGTTTCATCTAAATATTTTTTACTTATTCTTTCCATTGCATACAGACTAGAAAATTTCACATTTTTCACATTCTACACCATTACTATTGTCTCAGGCAGCTAAATTGAAGTAGTGCTACACTCAGTTCAACGAAGAGGTCAATGTGCCTCAGTTGCCTGGAGACTGATGGTTGCTACAGCAGCACCAGATAAGCCAAGCTAAATAAGCTTCAGCTTGAAGGCAGAAAACATTTATTGCTAGACCGAAACACTGATGCAGTTGTCTCGGCATGCAGCACTGTGCAAAATCATGCAACTGCCTTTCAGGCTACCTGTATATTGCATAAGTCTATGCAAAGACAATCTTACTGAAGCAGGAGAAAAATACAAAAAGTAAAGATTTTAATTGGGCTAAATACTAGATTACTTGCAACTATGATTTCTTTGTTCTTCTAGTTGAGTCACATGTTAGAAGGAATTTTCCCTCTGGCTGTAAATTCTTCCTTGCTACTCTCCTCCACCCCCACCCCAAAACCCCCGAGTTAGATTGAATGAAGAGAAAATCAGATTTTTACCCATTTTGCCTAGAAGTAACAAAGAACTAAAACAGCTTTTAAGTGACAAAAAAATTCAGATGGAAAAGCCTTTACTAACGTGGTTCTTTCACATTTTTAATTTTGCAAGACTCAAAGTGGCTGTGACATAAATACGGTTTGGTGAGTTTGGAAGTAAAGTCACTATTTTGCACTGACATCTTACACCACAATACCAAACCCCTCTCTGTCTACAACATACTGAGGGATGCATTTAGCACACTAAATCTACCAGTGCTGACAGTTTCCTGTGGCAATGAGTCCCAAGGATGAGCAACATATTCTATTAAGAATGATTTCTTTTTGTTCTGGGTATGCTGGCTTCTCCTTTTATATCTTTTTCTTAAGTCATGACATAATGAGAATAGAGTTGATATTCTACCTTTGACTCAGTGGGTAGGAACCTCTTTTGAGAGATCTTAGCATCAAGAGGTGTTTTGATAGTGACGTAAAAATATGTTCACTGGTTTTCATGTATCCACCATGTTTATTGATTAGAGAATCCTAGTACTGCAGTAAGGAAATTATTTCCTTTTTCTGGAAGCATGCTGCTTAAACCATGTAACATCATGATCTCCAGATGTTTTATTATTCATTTTTTTTAATTACCACCCATATTAAAGGTAATACAAATCATCTTTAGAAAGGCAAATGCAGAAAATACAACTAAATTGACCACAATCTGTGAAAACTGCTACTTCTATGTTGGTTCTAAAAAAACCCAACTAAACCCACCACCACACACTGTATGGCAATGTGTAAATTGAACTTTTTAAAAAAATTAATAGAACTTACAAAATGTACTGTTCATCTGCAGGAAAGATCACTTAACTCTAGATTACATCAAATGAATTTCTATCAGTGAAACAAAAAGACTGGTATGACCTGATGTCACAATCACCAGAGGAAGTATATTTTGGAGAAATTTAGCAGTACATTAACATACGGTCATTAATGCTGTCTATGCTTTATATAACTGACTGATTCCTATAAGAGGTTCCACCACAAGGCACCCACTCATTACTAGCTTTGCAGATAAGCAGTAGAAATCTGTACTCCGGACTTCTTAAGAGCTATTCTGGCATTCAACATCTCAACTATTTCTATATTAAAAAACAGACTTCAGGAAGTGGCCTGAAAAAATATAAGAAGAGTATAAGGGTCTTCCTAAATTCCTGAAATAATCTCTGATTACATGCCTAATATAATTTACCATAATTAGGATAAATTCCTTTGCATTACAAGAAAGGATTATTGCTTAGATAAATTTGTTGAGATTATTTCGAAGTCTACTTTTAAGTCTTAAAATGTTCTGATTCAAAGGTCTGCAAGAGCATTACACTAAATTCAACCATTACACATGGTTGTGATGTGTACCTCTGGAAGTGAAACAGGAAGCTCACTTGCGCAGCCAACCATCTAGTGTAGGTTACTTGAAGGCTGCGAACATCCTAGACCTGAGGGCAATTTGTCTTTTTGTCATGGATTCATTCTAATCCCCAAAGAATAGTTCATTAAACAGTGACAGCTAACAGACCTGACATTTTCTAGAGTAGCCACAGAGAGGATGGCCCAGAAACTTCCCTTAAATGGACTTACACTTTCACCTGCAAAGCTTTAGCAAGCTTCAGATGCTTCACCTGAAACATTACTCCCTTCCTCATGTTTACTTTGAGCTGAATATTTAATAAAAATAATAGTAATCAGGAAACAGGGTATGTTTCTCTGAGAAAGACCGGGAACAGAAATGGACAGAGGAGTATCTTCCTTGGCCGTACTGAACTTGAGAATATGGCATCCATAATTTGAGGCTACAACTGCAAACTTGGCAGCATCATCAATCAGGTATATGCGTTTTACTGTCCTGTGAAAATGCTCAAATCCCCCTTCTGAAGACTTGCAAAAAAACCCTCTCAATGTGATTTTTCAGCAAAGACTACTTGTGGAAGATGAACCCTTAAACTCCCTCATAATTCCACCCCTGTTTTGGAAGGTAGAATAACATTGCTCCCAAAACTGGCCCTACTTCTCTGTTGATAGGGACAAGAACTAGAGTTTCTTTTTCCTGTATTTTAACTTGTCTTCCCGTGACTACCAAAACAGAAAATAAAAAGCAGGAGAAAGTTCCCTTGATAGCATGTAAAATCATGAGCAGACTTAATCTATGACAAGAAAACCCATGAAAGCAAGAAACCAAAATCAGTGTAAACTAGTGATGTGGACAAAGAGTGGGGGACTACAGAGATGCAAAATTAGGGACTAGACTAATTCAGAAAGTGAGAAAATAAAAACTACAGGACAGAAGCATCTGAAACATCAGGTACCCTACATTTAGAATCTGAAAATATCTGAAAATATCCTGAGCTTTCACATTCCTCTATCGTTAACAAATAACTCCAAATCTATTGGAAAAAAAAAAAAAAATAAGCCTTATCTCCCTCTAAAAGCTTGAACAGACAAAGGAGGATAACCACCACTATATGAATGCTAAAGAAAACCCTGCTGATTTTGTACTGCTCCTACGGGGACTAAAGGCAAACTAACTTCAGAAGGGATAAGGAAAGTGATTAAAGCAAACTTAACTTCACTTAGCATTGCAACTGAGTAACAGCACCTACCTTCCCAATTATCACATCTCAACCATGGAGGCAGTAGTTCATTACACTGTGTCGAAGTGAACCTCTCATGTGACCACATATAAATCCTGGACTAAAGAGTGTAACAAACAGTGACTGTTCAGTGTCCCTATCTCTGCAAGCTGTAAGGACTGCTGTTACTGGTACTTCTTGTCCTTTTCCTTCTCTTTATTAGCTACTTCTGTGACAAAGGAAGCACAGTGCATAAAGTAAGAGATGGGAACTTTAGAAGAAAATAAAACAGAAGGTGCAGAGGAAGAAAAACAGCTTTAAAAGGAAAGCAGAGTCCACTAGCAAGAACCATTTTTCTCTCTATCCTAAAAAAGTGAAAACAATCTTTTGGATTGTATCTGTAAAACATGTTAGTGACAAGTACGTGCAATATTGCTTGAACTGCCTCACAGATGTGCTTATTAGAGTTGCTAAGAGCACAGATACCATCGCATGGGAAAAGGAAAAAGTCTACCATCTACAAAGTCACAATTTGATCATATTAAATGTCCAGAATAAATCCTGAACATTTCTGAATAAACCAAGATTACTATAAAGATCATACATTATTAAATCATAAAATACCAGCACCAAAGAGTCGATGAGCTACAAATGTTTAAAATAAAAGGCTCTATGTCTTAAAGAAACCACTACATGCCATGTCCACTCCCACTAAAATACTATTGAAATGAGATGACAAGACACTTCAATGCATTTTTTTTCTTAAAAGGAAGACAGTCCAAGAGATAGTTTTAATAATCAACTGGAAGAAAACCCAGTCAAAAATCTTTATTTCCATTTCTCCAGTCTGATCCTGTATTCAGAATGTAGAGACCCCAGAAACAAATGGCCACAGATCACTAGTAGGGTAATTTCACTCATGTAAGTCATCAAAAAGAACAGACAGCTCAATCAATTTCAATCTCAATCTTGACCAAAGTATCAAACATTTCACTATAAAACACTAAATCTACTAAATTTAGTTTTGTTTTTTTGTTTGTTTGTTGTTTTTTTTTTTTTTTAATCTAACAACCACCATTTCCTCATGAGCAGAAAACAAATCCTGCTGTACAATACCAAAAGATACTGAGGCACACAGGTCACCATTTTTTAATGAACAAATATTAATCACTAAGAATAACTTATCAGAAAGAGCAATACAGCAAACTGTCACAGAACAATTAAACAGGCTGACAAACATTCTTGCTATATTCATGAAACACAAGGAAATCTTTGAGATAAAAACTGAGCATAGGACTCAGAGTGGTGCAACTTGTGACTTGGCTTAACGGAAAAATTAAGACAATATTCAAAATCCAAATGCCAGAAAGCGATTTTTCTCAACAACAGAACACACACTAATATTCATGAAAAAGTTAAAAGACATGCTTCTGAGAGAAAAGACAGTAGTCTGGGATATAGTAATTTGCTGTTGCATGCAAAACGGGCACTATCAACAAACATGTCAAGAGGATCAATTCACAGAAAACAAGGAGCAAATATTTGTGTGGGACAAACCTTCTTCGCCTGTACCCCTTTCTTCTTGCAATTGTTAAAGGCATTATTATGCTAATAAAGCCTCACTGAATTAAGCAGTGTAACCTATCAGAGGCTATGCCCAAGACATATAAAAAGGAGTAATAGGATGGGGGGGAAAAAAAAAAAAAAAAAAAGAAATTTGCATTTCCAGCAAGTGGCATTTTTACTAGACCACTGATTTCCCACCTGGTGAGGAACACCAGCATTTAAATTCAGTTATGGCACAGCACGGAACACAAGCTAATAATCTCTTCTGGATTTATTAAATTGGAATAAAAATTATGAGTGGCATGAGAGAATAAAATAAGACACAAAAGAAGAGGTGTAGCAACAAGGCCCATACTGTGTTTTTGTCTTAAAAACAAAAATCACAGTATGGGAACTATCATACTAGACTATAGAAAGAATCGAAATCCAGGATTTTCAAGTTTGGGTTTTCTTTTAAATCTTTAAAATCAGTGTTGTTTTGTTTATGAAGGCAAAAGCAGCACTTGGGGCTTTTTAATCACTTAAGTTTTATATGGGTGCAGTAGTTATTAAAATAACAAAGACACAATTAGTATTATCTAATTTTCTCACTTTAGGACAGTTGCTTTTAGTTGCTTGCAAGTTTTCTTAATAATATGAACAAACTTTTCTGTATTAGATGTCTACCATAACCTCCTAATCAAAATAGTTCAGCCAGTTTTGAGACTAATTCTATAGAAAACTTTTTTTTTTCCCCCAAGACCTTTTTAGGATTTCTTAACACCCTTGCTTTAAAAAAAAAAAAAAAAAGTTGAAAAAAACGAAATTAACTCATTTATGACGTCCCCAAAATCATAATTAAAAATGCCCAACAGGAATCTAAGAAAACTTAACAGCTGAAATCTTAAGAGGAGTACACCTTAGCAGCACATCTTTAGGGCTATTCCAGTCTTTAGTACTATTCCAATTGCATGTCTGCCATCCTGACTAAGTAGCTGAGCAAGCAAGGTCTAGTCATACTTGCTCTCTTAACTAAGAGTTTAAATAAAGCCTACTTTTTTAGCTATTACATTTTATCTACTATAGAGACAAATGCTTACCCTATAGCCATTGTAATGTACACCTAGGATCTTGATTTTTTTTTAATTAAAACACTACACAAAAAATATATTAGCACACCATTATTTGAAGGCTTTCATGGTGAAGTAGTGAGTAAATACTGAAAATACATCCACAAGAGCCCAGTAAGCAGGCACAGCACTTTGATGAAAGTTTGCAGAATTAAGTAGGTAAACCCTAACCCTTGAAGTATAATCAGTCATTTACGATAACTGCATGGAAAGAAAAAAAAAAAAAAAGTTTCTCTTGAACTAGAGAACAACTGTCATGGTAAAATAGGCTTTCTTGACTGAGTCTCTTCAAACACTAGTAAGGACCTCATGAACTGAAACTGAAAAAGACTCCCAGAGCTCAGGAAAAACAAAGGCACATTACAGGTGGCTGTCACAATTTAGTGTGAATCAAAGACACTTCCAAGCAGGGAGATCTGCTTGGTATTTTCAAGTCTTGAAAGTTGGGAAAAAAACATTTCACCTGCCTGGTGCAGTAACAGAATCCTAAAGCTCAATCAGGATATGAAAGCACTTAGTATTTTCAAATTCACAAATCCATCTACTAAATAGACTAATAATAGACATCCATCTACATACATTACTCTGTAAACTCATTTTCCCCACGAATGAGGAAGAACCGTGTCCATGAACCTTAAAGCCAACTAACTGTTCCCCTTTTACCACTACAACTTCTTTGAAGGAAGTTTCTCTCAAAACTGAAAAATCAGCAGGTTAAAAGAACAAAACCAAAAGCAAAACACCCCAGAAAGGTGACAAAGCAATGCAGCCTCAACTGGAAATTTCCATTGCCTACCTGTTGGATGTTGCTGGATGTCAGACAAAAAGGAAAAGGGCCAGTATAACTGCAAATGGCAAAGGCAGAGAATACAGAAGGAAAAAAAGATTGGGACAATAAATATAGGTGACTTGGTTGTATAACATAACTTAGAGACATGTCATGCTACATAGCTTATCTGAAGCATGATGTTTGGTTGAAATATTAATGCCTGTATAATGGTTCAGATGATGGAAGGACAAAGTTCAAATTTATGTATTGACACCACAGATATAGGAAAAAACAAAGTCTATGTCTTTACTAATTTCCAGATGGCAGACACTAGTTACCAAAGTGTAGCCCTAGAATCACTGAAGCAGCATAGGACTTTCTAATTCTCTGTGCAAACACAGGAGTTCCCTTTTAAGGCTGTCAACCAAAACTCACCATTTGAACCTCCCTTTATAGTTCAGAATCAAAAGACTCTTTAAATGGTAGTACCTGTGAGTAAGATCCTGACAAGTAAATCTAGGCACTGAGGTACGATCCATGCTGGGGGGGGGGGGGGGGGAGAAGAAAAAACCCCAAACCACCACAAAAAGAACCCCCAACGCATCTCCCAAAAAAACAGAGTCAAAGAAATGACAGGACTTTCAAGCACTTAACCTATGGAGGGCTCTCTAGTTCAGCTAAACACTAAGAGAAAGCGCGTCTCCTAGCACGTACTTCACCTTTTTTGGGACAAGATGAGGAAAAAATACTATGGTATTTTTGTTCCTACCTGCTAAATATGGGCTCTGTCCCATTGCTTTTTGAATCCCTTTATCCTCTGACAGAGTTTAACAAATAGAAGTGATAATGCACAGTTCTTGCTTATTTAACTTTTCCATGTGATTTGTGATTTCACAGACCTTTGTCTTGCCCCATCTGTGTCTCTTTTTCAGGCCAAGAGTCCCACACTATTTACTCATTCCTTACAAAGATGTTGTTCCTTGCCATTGCTCACTACCATGGCTCTTGTACCTCTTTTGATATCTGCTGTATCTGTTTTGAATTGAAACTGCCTTTTCCCTTTAACACTTACTTCATTTGTCCTCTTACCACCTTGTCAACACAGGCTGGTGTGGTCTTTCAGCAGTTTGTGACAGCTGATCTTCATAATACCTCATTGCATAACCTAGCATAATCAGCAAACTTGGCTTCTGTTCTTCTTCCTTTTTCTAGATCATTTAAGAAAACGTTGAGCTGTACAAAAGGCCATAAGGCTGATCTTTCCAAGACTCCACTGTGAAAACTGAGCATCTACTCGTTTGGGTTTTTAAAAAAATCTTTTATTCTGCTGCTAACTATGACACATACTTTCCCATTATCTCCAGGCCATTCAATTTAAGTGTCTTCAGTGAGTTATGGTGGGTAATACTCTTTAGGAGTTGCTCAGGTTTTTGGGGTTTTTTGTTTTGTTTTGTTTTTTAAAGGGGTGGGTGGGGGGAGAAACTGGACACCAACTCCAATTGATTGTGATTTCCCCTCACAAAAGCTATATTTGATCTTCACCAAAGCATCTTCTATTTAATTCATTTCTTTAAAACAGTTTCTATCAATCTGTGCAACAGAGATGTCACCCAATTTGGGGTGAACTCGCCAACAGGTTCCAAAGCTACAAGACAGCTGTCACACAAACACACTAGCATAATGCAAGTCTTACTTCTTTAGGAAACCAGTCCAGAAGAATTATGTAAAAATACAGACTGCCACCTATAACAACAAAGTGTCATTTGATACTGAAAGGTATTCTGTGTTGGCCTGCACATAGTATATTTCTGCTACATATGTACTATATACACACGCAAGTACACACATGTAAGTATGTACGTATTAAGCGTGATTTTAACTCTTCAGGTTTATATGCACTATCTTAAATCAGTGTAGATGCTATAAAAACTGATTGTTTATATGCTCACCAAAAAAAAAAAATTGATACATTCATTGTAAAACAGTTTCCCATCAGAAAATTAAAAATACAAGAAACAAAAGTATAAAAACATCACATTCAGTACAGTATTCCTTCATAATTATTCTCTAATCATGGTGGCTCTCTACAACTATAACCTCGTACTCAACTGCCTTGATAAATGCAATCTTGTCCAACCCAATTCATACAAAACACTACCATAAAGACATTTTTTCTGGTTCATTACTTTGACTATGTCGCCCTCCTGCACTCCTCCAGCGCCTCCCTTATCCCTTCACCATCAAACATGCACTACGTATCTTCATTCATATGACCTTTCAAATACAAAAGTATAGCATCTATGCTATATAAAACTTCCATTTGGTATCAAGATGTCAGCCTTGGCCACCTCTTTGAAAGGGCTAGCCTTAGCTGTCCATTTATCCAATCTCCCACATAAACCCCTCTGTTCTATAATCGATACCAGCATTTTCCATGAAACATGCAAAATTTTGTTTTTCTCTTTTAAATCCTTTCTTAAAGCATTGTTCTGATAACAGACCTTAGAGCACTGACGACTTGTAATCAGCATTATGCTACTAGTCATAATATAGCCACGATTATTACGCACTTCCATGGGCCATTTTTAAAAATCTATGTGCTTTACAAAGATGGGACTATGTAATATTATGGGGAACTTCTAGCCACTATAACATTTTCACAATAAATGCAATGTTTATTAACCTATTTCCCAAACAAATTATTGTTTATTTTAACATTGAAAATAAGCAGGTCAATAACATGGTTTGCTATCTTGTGATAGTTTACCTGAGTTGCAGCAACAACAGTAGTTATAGAAGGCGCAGTTGAAGGTGACAGAGCTCCCACTTGCTGCAAGTGGCCTGAAGCCTGCTGAGGTAAATGAGAACTGGAAACGGGAGTGCTAGATCCTGAGCCAGATACTGCATTTGGAAATGATACTGCTACATCATTGCTGCTAAAAATACCTGAAAAAAATTACAAAAACAATTACATGCATCTCTCTCTCTCCCACTGTCTCTGTTTTCTAGTAGCCATGTAAATATGCAGTAGAAAATTAATCAAGACAAACAAGATCACTTAATACGTAACGCAGAAAGCTCCTGTGTTGAAATTCTAACCATGCTGATTGAAATAAGTGCTCTTGTCATTTGACATTCTACAGTTCAGGGAACACAGATTGATTCAGTTCTAAGTTTTTGTAAAACATGTGTGATAAATCAAATATTTCTGTGCATTACAAACTGCTTAAATATTAACAGTAGCAGAATTTTTGGCTAAAATACCTGCCTTCAATTAAGCCTGCTATCAGAGTTCGTGCTTTCAGTGAATTACTGTAAACATTAAGTAGATAAAGAATGAAGTATTGGGCTATATAACTGAACATACACAATACAAATGGAAAAATACTTTTTAACTTTAAAGTAAAATGTTTCTAAACAACATACATTTGTTCAAAACTGTAATTTTGGCAACTAAGGATTGCTTGTGTATTTTCAGAAAAATACTGACAGCAAGTCTGAGGACAAAGTACTCAGATTTGCTGGTAGAACTGGCGGTATTTTGTTTGTTCATAAACTAAAACTCCATCCATGATCTACGAATGCTTGACTAACATTTCTGCTAGATCAGCCAACAAGTAAATGACTAAACATGTTAATATTAGTCAGACTTGTATGTTAGCAATTTAAAAAGGAAGAGTCCATACCCCTCTGTGAAGCCATTACTTCTGTTCATCTACATGCAGGGGAAAGTTCATTATAAAGGTTGGGAAAAAACCCTACTGACCAGAAGCCCAGGACAAGAAGTAGTACCTGTCTATGAAACTGTTAGGCTCCACGTGCATTAGATAAGTGAGCTGTCAGCTGGCCAAGGAATATCAAGCATGGTAGCACTGAACTGCAGTTAGAGGAAGAGTGCCACAGGGAGTAAACAGAA
This sequence comes from Athene noctua, assembly GCF_965140245.1. Classification (NCBI taxonomy): domain Eukaryota; kingdom Metazoa; phylum Chordata; class Aves; order Strigiformes; family Strigidae; genus Athene; species Athene noctua. Next base: position 123,357,200 of record NC_134038.1, read on the forward strand.
GTAGAATGAACATGGTTAGATCAAAAAAAGCAACAGAACTGAAATGCCAGTTAGAAGGCAAAGAGTGGAGCTAGTTTGTCACTCATACAAATAATGATTTGAAGAAGGCAGTGACAGTAAGAAGATACGCAATGTTAAAACACCACTTGCCACCCAGCAATCCCTCTGAACACTGGCAGTCAAGGGAGACTAACATTATCCAAACCCACACATAATATGCAAACACTGACGTTATCTTAAATTCCCTGCCTCTCTTAACTGTCAAGAAAAATGGAAGAAAAAAAACCAGCCAGACCCACTAAAGAAAGAAGATAAAAAAAACCCAGCTGAAGATACATTCCAACAACACTTTTTTCATCCCTAACCAAGGTTAGGAGTTCTTGTCATCATCTCCCCAATCTCTTCATCATAGCACAATGCCATACCTGCTTCACTTTCCCACTGACCTTCATACCTTTTTCCATTTAGCACACCTTCCTGGGCCATCTTCCCCTCCTTTTCTTTGGTCACCATCCCAAAAATCTACAGTTATAGCATTACTAGCATTTTAAGATATGTGAATACTTTTTCTCCAATTATGTCTGCCTCATTTAACTAGACAGTAAATTACATGGATGCTGCTCTAGATTTCTCCCTATACACCACCAAAATTAACATGATTAACAAAAAGCCTTGCTAGTGAATCTACTTGTAAATGTGATATAATTACAACCACAAAAACTGAAATATACCCCGGGTCCTCAAAATATTTTTTTAAAAATCTGCTTTCAATCAGAAATTTCAAATAATAAAGAGGATGAGGTTTTTGACCCCTTGTATTTTGAATGAATTAAAACAATTAAACACACAAAAATTCTTGAAAAATATGAGATTCACATGCAATTATCTGGCTCCAGGAACTGTGCATTTTAAGGGTAAAAATAATAAAATATCACAACACTTATGATTAAATCGTAAGAACTCATCACCATATATGCTATTCACTCTCATAGAATATCAATGATAACGAGTGGAGAAAACAAAATTTTTGGTGAGAGTCAATAGTAAAAAAGAAATAAATTTTGCCAAAAAGGTAAAACTCCAAAATTTTAAAGCTATTGCAGATTTTTTCTTTATTTTTCAAAATCTTACATATTTAATAACTGCAGAGATTTTGCTGCTTCTATTTTAATGATAAGGTTTATTCTTCCTCTTAAAAAATAAAATTCTGGAATACAAGCAGAGAGTTATAAAATCATGGGCATAAAACTATTTCAAAAGAAAGACAAGCAGTAAACTAGTTTGCTGGTGGAATGAGGTAAGCTGCTCTTTGTTGCTAGCAGTGATAATTGTTGCAGTAGTAGTATCAAAAACACACGCTACGTGTTGCTGTTGCAAAATACAGGACAAATATGACCTATCTGCACACTCTATTTGGACTAAATATTTCCATTTAGCAACTCCTTACTTGATACATGCACCTTCTGGAACTAGTCATGCAACCAAGATATTACCCCATGCAAGCATTTGAGTAAGAACTGTATGCTGAACATATGAATAAATCCTTAATTTTCACACCATTTCAAAAATACCTGTATAAAAACTATGTGCACATCATATTAGAAAGCCAAGAAAGTCCATATTTAAAATGTCTCAAAGATATCAAGTTGTCATTTTGGGGTTGGGGAAGAATAAATCACTAAATGGATCAGGAAGGAATAATAATGAAAGCCAAACAAATCACTATAAACCATATTAATGTTTAAAACAAATGAACCACATTTAAGTCCTTCCCATATTACTGAAAAGTCAAATAGCTATAGCTTATGATGAACGTCAGTGTGTAATTTGCCAGAGGCATAAACAGCACAGTTAAATATAATCTTCAGCATTTTATACAATACAGTTCTTCAACTGCAGATAGAACTGAACATGTAACATTGTTCAGATAAAGGCTGACTGTGCGTAACACCACTAATGCAGCTGCAGAACATGGTTTCAGGTACTAACAGATAAAATGCACATACAGGTTGCATTGCTCAAGTGAAAGGCTCAACAAAAAGGCAAATCAAAAACTAAAAAAGCATCTCTGGACAACAAATAACTGCCTGCTTAGCACAGGAGGGTAGTACTATAGAGCTGGGAACACATCAGATTATGCAGATCAGAAAAAACTCTATTCTTTTTGCTGAAAATCACTGACAAAATAGATAAAAAAGAACTTCAAGAACAGTGAAAAACAAAGTAGCCTTAAGTCAGAACTAGCTGTGCAGCAACATATACCAAGTGGCACACAGAACAATTTTCATTATGTTATTCAAAAACTCAAAACTAAGTAGTTCCATTAGCAGAAGAATTAACAAAACAGATTAAATTCTGTCTTTCAACAGCGTTGCACCTCATAGGTGACATCAATGCACTAAGCTTTCCCACCACAACTTCCGTATCTAGCTACGAAATCCTCAGTTCTTTTTATTTTCTAGTCCTACAGCCCGTACGTTATCCAGCTCCCTTACGTTCCCTTCCTATGCTGGTGATTGCCTAGCTCAGCAAGAGACAAAACCAGGCTGTGGTTACTCTTGTAGCCAAACTCCATCCATCTCTATTACAGGAACCTACATTTTAGACTGCTTTACCAAGTTTGCTCAAAATTGGACAGCAGGCTTAAAGCTTACTGTGGGCCAAAGTCAAGAGAAACAATACGTAGACTCCTTCCTTAGGAAGCTAGGAAGTAGTTCTCCCTACCCATAAAGCTGTATTTTCAAGTCAGTAACTTGAAACTCTTGCAACAGTTGTGAAAAGAGGAAGTTATTTGGGCTATCTGCCACAGCTTGCTGATCCTAGCGTTTTGCCAAAACTTAACGAATAAGCAGAATGTTGTCAAAGAGGGGTTTTTTTAAATGTAAACCTGCCATCCCACAGGAGTTGTAGAGAACTACAGAACCTTCCTACTTGAGGGAGGACAAACAGATCAGGGGCAACCACCTCAAAAGGACTTGTAGTATAATTCACAGAAACAAAAGGACATTTTGAATTATAAGAACTTCTTTACAAAACTAAAGCTATATAAGCATTTTCAGTACCTTCACTTCCTGTGATGATCCCAGAAAGTGTCCCCTAAAACCAAGACAACTTTTTATACAGAGCAAAATGAAAAAATGCCTTGAATGAAGCAGTCCATTAATTAGCAACTAACTGTGTAGAAGAATCTATTAAGTTTAATTACACAAGAAAGAACATGTTCTATTCCCACAGAATGTTAATAGTAGAGAAGTATCCCACTATTTGTTACTTTAACACAGACATAAGATAAAGTGAATCTAATGATAAACACAAGCAAATAAAACAGGTCACTGGGACACAGTTGTCTAAAAAGAGAAGAAAGTAAATTGTGTTTGAAACTGCCAAGGTAGTAACAGTATTTCATTTCAATCCATCTCAGATAATGAAATCATAGCTTGGATGCTAGGGCCAACCTGTTTCCTTCATGAAGAAATCTGAATCAATCTCAGAATCAACTAATCAAGCTGTTTTCCTGCCGCTGATGAGCAAAGTGGTAGAGTTCACTTTCAGATAGGTTTCTACAAGATTCTGCAGTAACGGTTCTAGAAGTGCACAGAAATGATAGTTACTGATCTGAAGCCTGATAACAACCCAGCATTTCCCTCCCTTTCAGTGTCTGAGGGTTGTTTTTTTTAATGGAGGCACAGCAGCCTCTGTCACAGATCAAGAGTCAATGCCCTCCTTTCATGAAGTGCATTCTGTGTCCTCTCCATGATGAGGCAGAAGGCAAAAAAACTCCCAGACTGAAAGTATTCAACAAATGCACACTGTTGGGGGTGGAGAGGAAGAGGGAAGATACAAAACACAGGTACATGCGTTTTCAAAATGAACCAACTATTCTAGTTTCGTATCTATTGACAGAAGGCAGACAGCCATAATTATTTGAAAATACTCTATAGATCAGACTTATAGTCAAAGACCAAAATACTTGACAAGAACCGTCAGACCAACTGAGGAACACACTTCGGCACAGCAATGTCACATATATGATGAATCAATGATCTAAGAACAAGGCCTTATCACTTTTTCATATACAGCAAAGACCTCATCTGCTATCAGACGCCATTAAAATGAACCCCTTATCCTTGACAGCTCAGCTAGCAAGTTTAGTCAATCTCTTCTGCCTACTCCCATTCCTATGTATATAACCCTGACCGTACAGTTATCTACAGTCATTCAGAAATGTATTCAATAACAGGGTAGGGGGTGAAGGATCAGAACTGATCCATGTAGCTACTAAAATGGTCTACTCCTCTGTTCAGCTAGTCCCACCTGCTGTAGTGAACATTATTTTTTTAATTAATCCCACATTCATTAAAGACCACACATGTCAGCAGTGTAACAGAACTCACTCTTCAATTAACTGTAACAGGGAGGAATACACATACCAGTTAACACAAACCAACATGAGTTACTTAAACCGAATTCAGTCAGTATACAGTCCTCAATTAGACTTTTGTTTCCACATGTAGGCTTTTAAGTACAAGACTTCAAAACTGCCTAAACCACTGCCAGAAAGGTTACAGATTCCCAGTGCAGTATCTCTGCTCCTACTTCAAATTAATCCAAACTGCACCATGTGTTACACTACAGCCCTCCACTGCAGAAGGGCTCAAACCCACGTTTTTCATAGCCTAGCCAAGGTGAATTTGCTCTCTGAGAGGAGAGATTTGAACATGACATGAGGAGACAGATGAATGACACGCTGGACTAGGAACACAGGAAGAACTGTATCATTTTTCTAGCCCAGTATATCCATCTCTAACAGTGACCAACAGCAACAGCACAAGGGAAAAAAAAAAAAAAAAAAAAAACCCAAAACAAGAAAAGGGCAAGCATGAAGTCATACTTTCCTCAAATATTCTCCCAGCCTCTAAAAGTCTATAACGTGTGGATTTTGAGCCTGAAGAAGAGTCTTTGTAATTATTAGTCTCAAATTTGCTTCCAACCCTGCCCCAAAGATTTTCTTCCAATCCTTTCTGAACAGTTGTAACTTTTCTTACCATGTCACACTGCAAAGTTATACCCCAGTTAAACTGTGCAGTCTTTTTTTTTTTTTTTTTTTTTTTTTTTTTTTTTGAGGGTTAGGAGTGGAAGACAGAGATGACACAGGAACAAACCTCTTTTCATTTGTTTCCTCCAGATGCTTTGATTTCCCACAATAACTGTTTGAGATGCTGACTGTTTAAGGTTCACATATATATGTAATTAATTCAGTTTTATGAAATAAGACACAAAGAATTTCACGCTTATGCTAGTATGATTCAAGAAGTTTTGAAGTACTCTTCTAGAATAAGAGCAGTAAGATAAAGAGCTTCACTATCATGAGACACATATGCTCAGAACTAGAGGAAAGACCTGTAGTTCAAGTTTATCACAGCACAGAAAGATCTTTGCAAGAAGAAAAAGTTATACAGACATGGAAGAAGAATTGATAAATAAAGATCTTAACTTTTGTCATGGCGAGCCAAGACATAAAAGCCTAAGTTACTTTAATGCAACATACTAAAATCAAAGTAGTTTTAGGCTCACTAAACAAGTATTCCTGAGTAGAAGCATAACACTTGTGATCTATGTATCTTAATGATTTCCAGGGAGAACTTCATGTATTTGCTTAAGATCTCTGAAAACCTACCGTAGCTTCAAACCACTCTGACAGCAATCTACCTCAGTGCTGAAATGGTGAGTCACCAGAATCACTAGATTCCTTTTCACAGTTAACAAAGTCTTTTAAAGGAGTTTCTACTTCAAAAGTTCTCTCTTTTGGATTCTGGTGATCTGAAGCTGGTATCTTTGAAGGCATGCTGCAGGATGCTTCACTGAGCTGGAATTTTCACAGAGCAGGCCATTAGAGAGGCTAACAAATAACAGCAGCAATTCTGTTGTGATTAGTTATTTCTGGTGGTGAGGAACAGCTGTTGCCTGAACTGTTGAAGGACTACACATAGCTGTCATTAGCAACAACTAAAGCTTTAAAGCAGTATTCTAGAAACTCAAGGACAGGTAGTTACACCTGAGATTGTACAACTGGACAATAACACTGCATTATTCAATACTCTGAAAAAAATATGAATAAAGGAACTATTTCAGGATGACTTTGTGATTTCCCCTTCTCTTGTTTTGTTTTTTTTTTTTTTCTTCAATACAGGCAGGCCTTTTTATCAACACTGTAAAAGTCTGCCCAAGTTGGGGTAGATTCAAAACTTTTAGCTCATTCTGTACAGATTCTGTCTAGGTTAGGTTACCTTGTTAAAAAAAAAAAAAACAACATATATATTAAATTTTGCCTGCATTGATACAGAGGCTAACACTACAGAACAGAAAAGTTTCTTTGGAAATGTGCTGTCTTCTAAAGCAAACCATAGTGCTGGGACTAGCAAAATGCCTATCTGTTCTGTGCTACGACTCTCCTCGCTGCAACTCACAAACTAACATAAGACGGAACAAGTGAAAACAGAGACCTGAAAACAGGAACAGGAATAACAAATAAAACAGACAGAACACCGAATGAACGAGAACAAAAGTAGCCACAGAAAGGCTGCAACCAACCATTACAATTTACAGCTAGCTCTAACATCAAATAACATTCAGGTCACCACTACCCATAGGTTTTTTTTTAAAGTATGCACTAAAATCCTCAATAGATATGTATGTCTGTACCCCCTCCTCCTGTTTTCCAGTGGTAGGCCCATAAAAATGATGCAGAAGAGATGAGACTTCAAGGTCAGGTCAAAAAATTTGATTGCAAGGTCCAGAGTGAGACTGGGAAGGACAAAGCAGAAAGTTATCACACAGTGAATAGCAGTGAAAACTTTACGTCACTCAGATGCAGTTTTTCAGTTTTTTTAAAGTAAGTTTTTTAAAAAGCATGAAAAAATATAAGAAGTTGACCATGAAACTGAGAAACAGAATGCTGAGTATTTCTCTTATTGGTGAAACTGCAGTGTGTCACTTCTGCCTTGAAGTGGCTTGACTCCTGTCTATTAAGGAGTCTGTCTATCCTTATGGAAAGATACTGCTCGAAAGACTCCATTTTCTAGTCCTCTATTTAAACTGACCCTTTCAACTGTGGTCAAGACTTTAGCTATCATCTTTCCTCCTTTTATGTTTTGTCAGCACCAAATTCAGCTGACAAGCTTTGACCATCACCTTTATATTACGATAACTATCAAACGAACCTCTCTGCTCCAAACTTTTATTTGTATCCACTCAAACCAAAACTCCCTTGGTTTTTACCAAAACTTCTTTTCAGTAGTCTTTTGCTGATGTGCAGCCAATTTAAACTCTGTGCAGTGAAAAAACAATCTCCTGTTATACTGTCTCCATCAAACTCTTACAGACAATGACTCAGAGTCCTCAGCACTATCCAACTCATAATCTGAATATGCTGTGGGAGTAAATGATCTTTCCATATTTAAATATTTATCCTAAATTTGATTACTTACTTTTCATCCTGTACACACACGGCAAGATCTTTCCTTGCTGTTTGTATTATCAAAGTTCTACCTACCCTCATTCATTTCACCTATATATATATATATATTTTATTTTTATTTTTATTTTTTTCTCCTGCCAAAACAAGGAGGGGGGGGAGTAACCAATCTTACTTAGAGAAACATGGGTAGGTAGATAAAACACACACTCACTCACACATGTCATCCGCCCCCCACCCCCCCACGGGGTAGATTACATGATAAAACCTGTCCAAACACTGTTACCTACATGTTTGTTTTAGAACATTACGCTGCCCGCACAATAATGAGTCATACAAAGCATTATTATTGCTTGACAAGAAAGTATACAACATTAAGTAACCACTGTCCTCTATGCCTTTCCAACTTCTATGCTGGAGTCAGGAATACACAATTAGGGTGTTGGTTTGTTTTTTGTTTTTTGGGATTTTTAAATGCAATGTGGAAAGAAGTCATCACAAATGATGTTCCATTAATTTCTATTCCGCACTCTGTTGTGAACCTATACTTCTTCAACATTAAACAGCAAAAAGGCTCTGCTTATAAAACAGCAGAAACTCACCAAGTCCAAATTCAGCACACTTTGTCAGATACCCTTCAGATGTTTTATTTTTGTTCAGAAAAATGGTGAGCTTGCTTTCCTTCATCTCAAAGCTGGTTCAGAGCACTGTATACCTGGGAGAGTGAGAGGGAAACCCTATATCAAAAGGAAAAAAGCTAAACCTATTTTACTAAAGCAAAGCAAATCTAGAGAAATGTCAATACTTCTCACCACATGTAGACTATGAAATAGAAATTTAATGTAATATTAATTTTTTTTAAGAGACCCACCACTATAGCCTAACAGATGTAATTTGCGGCTCCAACAGGGTGAAAAACAGAAGTCCTATAAAACTTAAATATTGCTAGCTTAAAATGCAAAGAACTTCACCATGCAAAGTTTAAACATTTAAATTCTTTTGCATATGCTGAACTCTTAAGTCAATAAAATTTGCAATGCATACAGCACTGCTCTTCCCACACACAGCAATAAGAAAATCATTCTATTTGGCTGACACCAATGGATAAAAAAAATTCTACTTTTTCTTAACAGAACACCTGACACCAGTTAAACATCACATTGAGAAATAAACTCGATCATCTTCAAAACTAGTCTCATGAGAGGGTTTTAACTGTAAATACTCTCTCCTAAATCTTTCAGTAACCTGTGAATATAGCTATGATTGTTTCCTACAAATGAACAAAAGCCTTGAAAAAGAAAGCCAAGTTCTAATTTAATAAGATATATTTCATTTCCACTGCTATGAGTGAATACAGAACTAAGGGTACAAAGCCAGTACGGAATACTAAAGGGAAACGGCAATTAGATACATTAAAGATTCAACATTGCTCCCTCTGAAACTGATAGTGCTGTTATCAGTGACACAAATGGGCAGCATCAGGCTGTCAGAACAAAGAATGGACAAAACAAGGCTACCTTCACATGCATTACTTGTAGTAATTTAAGTAGTCAGGAAGGCAAGTGGGAGAATGCCCGAGGTAGACACCACTATAACACACCCATGAATGGAGCACAGAAGAAGAACTAGAAACACACACTATTCACAAAATTAAAGAAAAGAATCTCAGAACTGGAATAAAACTGTTATCATTTTACTGCGCACATACAAAAAGATCATAAAAAGAGAACTGAGGAACTATTGACCTATCAGGCTCCTGCAGACAATCTACAAAGTTTTCACTCAAGTACTGAACAATTGACTCACTGCAGACCTGTATTTCACCCAATCCATAGAATATGCAGACCTTCAATCAGGCTTTTCCACAAAAGGCTACCCTTTGTGATAAATGAACCTCAGAAAAAGATTCTAATATAACTTACCATTATGTATGGTATTCATCAACTTCGAGAAAGCTTTTGAGTTAGAAGAAAAAGGGCTTCATGTTAAGATCATGTTTAACAGACGCACAAAAGAATATGTATAGACAGGAATTTCAGTGAACAATAACATACCTGAATACATCTTTCTTGTATTAGAGCTCTGATCATTTACAGTAGCTCAAATTGTAAAATGGATTTATTTCTATCCACTATATTTTTTTACTTATATTTCTGTTATCAGTGTTGGTTAGCTTTTAAATGTGGAGTATGAGAAAAACATCCCAGCATACGCCAATCAGCTGCATTCTAAAGCTACTATTACAAATAAAAATTCAAATGCTTTCCAGTAACAACCAGTCTTCCCAACAAAAGACTGATTTTAATTTCATTGTCCGCAACAGATTTAGAAACTTAAACTGGTTGCCTTGCTAATTTTAAATCACAAGGCATCTTTTTTTGCTTCACTGATAGATTGAGACTACTCAAACAATCAAGAATTTTAAAAGAAAACAGTTGTGTCTCCCGGACTTTAGGGAGCTCTATTGAAGAAGAACTCAAACATATAGAAAGAATGTCCAACTAATACGTGCTAAAGGAGATGCTCACATGAACTTTCTTTTCTTCAGTGGTTGGGGTTTTTGGAGAATATTGACCTATAACCATGAAGTGCCAGAATACACTCACATCCTCTGCTGGGTAGCTAGAAATCTCTGTGACTCAGCCTCCCCAGCAACACAACATTTTATGCCCAGTTGCAGAGTGATGCAGTCATGCAGATGATCCACCTCTTCCACTTATGCCACCAATTCATTCATACTTAGGATAATGATCTCACGACTACAAAATTCTTTTAGTTTCAATTTACTAGTTTGTTCTTGCACACTACATATGAACAAAGCCCTCAGCTTACATGTCTGGTTTGACAAGAGGATCGAATTAATGATTTTTCAGATGAGAGTGTAGCAAACACTTCTCATACTTCCATGGGTGAATTTTCTACCTGCATCAGCCTCTGACATCTGACTGTAATAACTGTTCATGTTCCAACAGGGTGACTGTCTTTTGTGCTTTATTTTTCTCTTCTTTATTCTCCCCACAATTGGCAGCTACTAAAGACTGCTGTCATAAGCCATTTTTTAACTGTCAGGCTCTTCTGAACATCAAGATTCCAAAAAAATGAATTAACAACAAAGACAATTTAAACTTTTGTCATCAATACTAGAATATTACAAAACTAATTTAGAAGTCATTAAAAAAATCCTTGCCTTTTACCTACTGCCTTAACTTGAATAACTAGCCAAAAGTTACTTCCATGGAAAAAACTTTTCAAATTTAGACTATTTTAATTAAAACATTACAGACCAAGTCTGTACTGTAAAAAAAAAAAAAAAAAAAAAACCAAACAAACAAAACATAACACAATTTTGCGGTAGAGAAAAAAAGCCACACTGTACAAAATCCTAGATGATTCTTTATAAAAGTAGATTAATCTGATAAAAATGAAGCTGATAATTTTAATTAACCTTCTCAACAGCTTTCAGAGAACTGTTCAAAAATACACTTATAATTAAAACAATTACTTTACAAGGAAAAAAAAAAATCGCTAAAACACACAGAATTAATGTGGCTAGGATCATATATATTATACTACTGGGACAAATTCTGACTCAGGTGCAGAGGACAATGAAACTGCTGTCTGTCACCCTTAAAAACAGAATCATTTCACCTACACCTACTCTCCACAGCCTTTATTTGATTATAATTCTATCAGTTAATTCCAGTTATGTTCAATTTTTCTGCAGAAAAAATAGCAGTCATTTGATTCACTACTGCTTTCAACACTAAGAAAAACCCCTTCCAAATTTGAGGAACCGTTAGGTAGAGTTTTTGAGGAGCTTGTGGTGGAGGTGGGTTTTTTTGAACAAGCCCTAGATTGCCCGAAGCTACACATTTTGCTTTTGTTTTTTTAAAATCATACCACACAGGAGCTGCTATTACCCCAAACCATCACATGTGTTGTATTCCCAAGCATCACTCAGAGCTTTCAGAAAGTTTTAAAGCACAATACACTAGATATGCCCCAGTGAAAAATTTACTACTACAAGATACACGTGTCACAGACAAATGAGGAAGAGATGCAGTTAAAGAGCCGACAAAATAATTCAGTAGACCTAGTCTGTAAATACGGGGTTAAAACAAGTAGTTGTCTGGCAACTCAAGAACATACAGAAAAATAAAGCAGGAGAAAAACTGCAGTAGAACTCCTTTCAACTGCAGCAACTAAGTGTGAGGACAAAAAAATCCTTTTAAACATTCACAGTATACACAGTCCTTAAGAGAACAGTGCCAATTCCAGTAAACATGAATTACACTTTAGTAGTCTGATACTGTGCTTATGAAAATTAACTTTTCACAATAAGTATGTGCTACAATGGAACAAATAAGTGAGAAAAGGATTCACACCTTTGATTCTTACTTTGAAAGTCTCTTCTTTCGAATCCTTAAGATTCCCAATAGAAAGTAAAATACTGTCATCAATTATTTAAAAAAAAAAAAAAAAAGAAATATAGTGTTACAAATTATCAGAAGGGAGCAGAGAACGAAAACAAAAATCATAACTATGCCACTTCAAAAATTCATGTTGCACCGATCTGTCAAATAGTACCTGCACTTCTCGAAAAAGGATACAGTAGCACTAAGAGAGATCTGGAAAGGGTAAGAAGGCTATAGTATGAATAACAAACAGGCATTAAAATATCTAGGTCTAAAAAAGGTAACGGATGCAAATGACAGAAATTTATCAATTATGAATACTGTAAAGATGCTCAGTATTTTTCATGCCTATTCACTTTAAGAGTGTCAAAATATGATCAGCAACAGCTACGAACAAAGCACATCCTTTAAAATGCATAAAGATATGAAACTCACTTCTCACGTTTCAACAGCATAAATAGTTTCAAAAATTTTAGACAAATTCATGGAAGAGACTAATTCAAGGAAGAGATCAATAGCTACAGATATCCCAACCTTCAGATGAGATGCAAGGAATCATAGTAAGAAAATATCCTGTTTAATTTAATTCCTTTGAACTAAACTGTTCTAACACACACCTCATCCATGCATGATGAAGGGCCAACAGTAGATCAGGCCTCCTTGTGACTGATGGAGCTAATTCTAGACTCCCCCACAAACCTCAACACAGAACAGAAGGAGAACTGTTCCCCTACCACTATTCCCTTCCACACCCCATAAATTAGTAGAAGGCAAATGAAAAAAGCTGTTTTATTCTGGAAGGAAAAAAAGAGCTGCTGTCTGGGTTCCTGGTATAACTGCCTCACCTCTTTCCTGACTTTTCCTGTGCTGAAGTACCCTCCCAGCCACCTAGTTTTCTCCTACAATATACAGCCAAGCTACTAAACTCCCAACATGCTAAGGTGTCAAGAAAGGTTAGGGATGGTGAACAGTAATTACATATGCCAAAAAACTACATGATGTAATAGCTGGACTTCACATTCATTGTTTTCCTCAATTTTGCATCTCTGCTGCCTTTCACACCTTCCTCTTAGTCTTGGTTAAATCCTTTCTTTTTTCATCTAATCCTTATGGTAGCTGCTATTGCTTTTGCTTTAAAACTTTACCATTATTCTTCCTTAAAATCAATGCTGTTCAGTAAGACTTCATTGCTTTCAGCTCATTCATTTCAATTAGTTTCAAAGTATCTCAGAATTGACTCTGTACTAATACCTACACTTGAGACACCATCCTGTTACTGTTCACTACCTGTTTTTAAGGGAACTGGTTATGCATACAAAAACCTAAAGCTAAATTTTAAGCTTACCACTACTCCCACAGCAGAAAAAAGGCCTAGTGACTCTGGCCCTTGAAAGGATGTTATTTGCTGTAACCAAGCACTAAATCCTTCAGATTAGGCATTAATCCATGACAGTTATTACACTTCTCTTAAAAAAAAAAAAAAACAAAAAAAAAAAAAAAAAAAAAAAAAAAACAAAAACACCACACACCTGCATTTGAATTTCTTATGTGAACGCTAACTATACTGATGGCTTATGAATTACTTTTTCATTTGTTTGGGAGGATGGGGAAATGGGCTTTTTTGTTAGGTGGTTGTTTTTTTAAAAAAAAATTTACTTGGAACCTCTAGTCATTCTTATCAGGAAATCCGTCTCATAAATTTTCAAAACAAATAAATAATGCGAAATAGATATCAAACCAAGTCAAGTACTAATGATCTGATAGGATTACTGATGCACAAGCCCCGGACATGTGTTCGTATTCTTCAAGAGTGTTCATAGCTTCCATAAATCTCTTCTCAACTCAAATTTCTAGAGTTATACTGGTCCAAAGACCATAGATGTTCACTCATTTGGACAAAAATTTCCAGGTTTTTTCAAGTTACTTAGTCTAATGGGAACCCTCTTCAGAAATTTTTTACTACTGTATATAATTCTCCCCCATGAAAACATATGCAGCAAGCTAGATCACAATAAAAATGAACATTTTTCTTAATGTTATCCTTATGGCCTTCTCACAGACACCATACATATCTGCCAGATCTGACACCAAAAAATAAAGAATTCTGTTTAAAAGCTGAATAAAATGTATAGAAAGAATGCTATGAAGTAATGAGTTTGCATCTAAACTAGGTGTTAAATCCCAGTTTAGGCCAAATGGACAAAAATTTTTCTTTAAATTCTGGATTAGACAAGAAGTAGCTTTTCTAACAACATAGTTTGTTTCACACTATTTCTTTTATTATCACCACAAAAGCCCTGATAAGAACTATTTTGCTAAGTATTCTGACAGCATACTTTGTGTGTATGGCATATCTGCGTAACAAGCTCCTACAACAATTTTTTAGTTATGGCAATACTCCTGAAAGGGAGGTTTATTGGAGTAATCTGCCAAAAATATTGGAATTTCTGGAAAATCTGGAGAAATTCTGGCTTATCTGTGCCAACTTTTTGCATTTTATTTATGCTGGGGAGATTTATTAAAAATCGGCTCACATCCAGATGCATCAACACAAAGAACTTGCAGCTTTTAAGTTACAAATACAGGTAACCTTTATAAAATATCAGGATCTGTCATACAGTGAAAAAGCACTGGGATATGTTGTCATTTAGTGTAGCTAAGACACATCTTCACATCTAGACAGACACTGGATTCTGCCGCTTCCTTTTTTTGAAGTGTTCTTAAATACAAAAGCTATTGAAATCTGTGATCATACCTGTAAAGCTATCCCAATTGGTTCCTGCCATTTTAACTACAGCTAGGCATTTGGATTTTCATCAACCACAGCATATGAAGCTACCTGGGGACTGCTTGACTTCAAATATTTCACTACAGAGCCAAAATTGCAGTGGGACATGTGTTCCAATGTTGTACCAACCAACACACACAGTACCGCAGCACAGCACAGGCTATCTAGAGCTTCAGAAAGCTACTGTACTCAGTCCTATCACATCCCTGCTTAAGAAAGTAAAATAAATTACATGCTTAAGAAGAAAGCATAGGGAAACATGGAGTTGATAATCAGACACTTGGTCTGATTATATTTTTTAAAAATAGCATAGTATATGGATAGCACAGTTCCTATACATCAACACAGGAATCTGTCCACTATAAAAGTGGATTAATGGATTTCTGCCCAAGCAACATCCTTCAGTTAAAAGCTCAATTATTTGAAGGTAACTAGTCTTCCTTATACCACTACGTTATGTTAGTATTACTATTTCAATTTTTTGTTTTCTTTTTAAAACTTTACAGGGTAATCTCAGAAATTATTACAATAATCAACAACTGCTCTAGACATCAGAGCCTCTTCTTATACAGAAGTTAGTCACCCTGATCATAATCCTTGAAACCTTCAGTCAGTTTAACTTCTAGTACTGCAGCTTTTCACATCAAATAAATGAGAAATTTAAAAGCAAGGTACATTTCTTTCTGATTTTAAAAACCTGACTGTAGAGCTATCACCTCTGACTGACAACAGCACAAGAATTTTACCATATGAATTGGACAGTATTCAGAGGGACAAAAATACTGCAAATACTATCAATACATAAAACATCACTTATTTCAGCTATATTTGATTTCTGAAAGACTTGAAAGTCTGTAAGATCTGAAAAGTACAATTTTCAAGGAGGGGTAAAAAAAACTCTACTGCTCCTTTTATAGTCAAGACTCTTCTTTGCCCTCCTCCCCCCCCACACTTTTTAAACGTTCCCATGTCACCTTTAACAGATTTTATGGAGTTAAGAGACTGATTGCTATCTCACATTTGACTTACAAAGACTGCCACACTCTAGTAAATTGACTCCAGATGCTAAAAATGTTCACACTCAAAAATACGTATATTTTAATTTTTAAAAATATATATGTATAAAATTATATAAAATGAATGCGTTTTTTAAGTCTAATTTTTAAAGGAGATCCTAGGAACTAAACAGTTGCAACTAGGCAAACAACACCTGTATCCCACTTCACTTCCATGCAGAAATAGAACTTCATTTAAGGAGTATTTCCTTGATCTTCAGAAAAGGGATACACCTCAAACAAATATCAAGTTCTGCAACAAAGACATATGAAAGTAGAGAAATCTTAACTACTTCAGAGTCCTTGTTCCCCTGCTCTATTTTAAATTCTAATTCTTAGTTTTGTAAGAAGAGCTAAATAACTACCATAATCCAAGCACAAAACTGGAAGTTTCAGTAGATTTTCTCTTTCTGGCTTTTTTTTTTTTTTTTTTTTTAATATAATTAATAATAATGCCACATACTTTTACTTCATGTAAAGATAATCAACGCCTGGAAAAGCAGGCAATTAATTTTGTTCACTATGCAGGCAACAATAATAGCAAAACTGTCAGCTAGATCTCCTGCGTCCAGTATAGTTTATCCACATTACCCAGGCCTAAAAAAGGGAGGTTTTATTAGAAATTCAAACCTAACACCAAATATATACAAGGCACTTTGTAGGCTTACGGGTCAAATATAATCTAAAAGCAAACAGTTTACAAAAAACTCATAGACTTCTTTGAAAACCTTTCCTCAACAAATAAGAAAGATTTATAGCTAAATTTGAAAAGTAGTAAATACAGCAACTTAGTAGCCTTTAGGCCTCCCCCAGTCCATTTTCTCCTCTGCCATTATAGGTACAACTAACAAAAAGCCCATGTATTCATACAGATATTTATTGTTTCAAAAAGATCATATTTAGATGCCAATTCTGCAAATAAGTCTGTATGGGCAAAAATCTAACCCTACATAATTTATTTTATTCATTATTAAATTCATTTTTGGGTAGAAGATTTGCAAAGCAAAATTTCAAACCATTTATAAATAATTACATCTTTTTGCTCACCTTTTTAAAATTATTATGCCTTTCTCCTGAAATGACTACCAAAAATCATCTTTATTTTGTTTTTAAATGAAAGACCTAAGAGGAAAATACACATTCGCTTTCCCATATTAATTTGGGGTTTGTTTTGTTGGAGTTTTTTAGAACCTGAATTGTGTTACAAGTTTATAATTTAAACATCTTATTTGCTATCAGAAAATAATAAATACATAAATGGTAATATATTTTGAAATGTAACTAGAAACTAATGCCCAGAGTCACACCATAATTTGGGAATCTAGTTTCAAGTATATAATCTTCAAAATTTCCATTTTAACCTGAAGACACTTACATTCTCATACAACAATTAACTAGTCAGGTAAAATCTCATTTCCACAGGTACCAAGATCTTCCTTGATATAAGCAAGTCTAAGCAGCTTGACTTACAAGGTATACCCCAGTTATCAGAACTCACCTTCCCTTTCCTGGGACATTTTTCCACTTTAGAAAGCCCTCAGTTTTCACTCAAAAAAAAAAAAAAAAAAAAAAAAAAAAAAAAAAAAAAAAACACAACAACAACAAAAAAAACCACAAAAAAAACCAAACCAAGCCAACCCACAAAAACCACACCAACCTAAAAAAAAAAAAAGTAGTCTACAATTTTTTGACAAAGCAAACTTTCTCTTGTTTTGTTTTAAATCAAGTTTTGTTTCAAAGCAATGCTCCAAGATTTTCTAGTGTTGCAACATTCACAGAGGAGCTGATTTGTATCTAATGCACAAACAACTGCTTCCATAGAAAGTAAGGCAGCCTAGAGACTTCAAAGATGGAAAGGCTTAAGATTTCTTGTTTTCACCAACCCATTTAATTAAGTACTATAGGTCTGTATTTTTCTGTCAACATTTTTTTTAAAAAACAGAAAATGGGGCAATTACCAGTATGCAGTAGCCAATGAAAAAATCTTGACCAGGAATATTAATTCTTCCTGTATAACAATTATGAACATGATTTTAACTGTTTTGTAAACTGAAATATTAACAAATTAAAGATATTTCAGTCTATCAAAGAGTTTAAGACCCTCTGAAAAGGACATTTAAAAAAATCTTGATCACTGAATGCCTCTTCTCAACTTTCCTATATTCATATTTTAGGAGGAAATTAGTATCAGAATTAAATATAGTATTGTGCTACCTGTAAAATCTATGGAGTAATTTCAAGTGATATAACTTTCCTACCCCTTCCTGAAATGAGTATATCCCAGGAATGACAATAGCCTTCTTTTCCTAAAGCATTTCAATTTGAGATAATGTTCAGTTCTCCACCATGATTCAGAAGTTTTTCATAACACATCTCGGTTATAAGGTTCATTGTTCAGTATTTTTTGCACAAAACTTTTTAAATCAAGGTATTATTATTTATTACATGTAAGTACATGTCTTACAACATACATTTTTAAAAACCACAGTGAATCTTCACAGCAAGCATGAAAGATTCTTCTCAAACTTTGATAAAAGCATAAATCATACTATGTTGGGAACTAATTTCTGCAGACCCATACTTCCTGTCTATTCCCCAACTAGAGTATTTTGAGATGCCTTATTTGCCCAGTTACAATATGCCAAACTGATGCACCATGATAATTTTTCTTTTAGAAATCAAAGGGATAATACAGCACACAATTAGGTTCATAGATAAAAGCCAAACAAGAATCTCTACAACCGTATGATTTGATTCTTAGCTCTAGAACTTCCTGCACATGCAAATCCAATAAATATGCTGAACTAAACCTTATTTTCTAGAAGATATATTACCTCTAAATTTTCAGAACCATTACTGAGAGTTGTTCAACTATTACTTTCTCCCATTTGATCATATTTTATAACATTTTATGGGTTTTATTAGGTTAAGGATCATTATAGTATCAGTTTTCAGTTTCCCATACGATATCCATAGTCAGATAAACTCACTCCTTAGCTTTTCTAGAATAATGTGCTTTTTCCAGTGTTTGAATCCTTCTCATGGCTCTTCTCTTCTTTACACACAGCAGATAGCAGAACTAGATGCAGTATTCGAAGACCAGATGCACTCTACTGAACCCAGTTACCTTTCTCATTAGTTTGCTGTTTACGCATCCAAATATTTTTAAACACAGCTCAGCACTGGAAGCTCAGACATAACTGATTATTCACATTTATCGTTTTTCTTTTCAGCCCTTCCCTCTCTGGAAGGCCATGCTTATCCTGCAAGTACACGTCCATCTTAGACACAGTGTTTTACTTTAGCTCCACCTATGCAACTCTTCGTTCATATTGCTTACAAAAAGGTTCACTTTACACTGTTTTCTTTCCCAGATTTTTTTAGAAACTGCAGAATTCTCCAATAAATAACAAAGTCGATAACTGATGCACAGGGAAGTAACACAACCGCAAAGTAAACACTTTCACTTAATAATTCTCTGATCAAAATTAAATCAAGACTTACCCGTTAACTATATTTAATGCAAAGATTTGCTGACTTCCTATCATTACAGGTCTTCACTTAAAACACCATGCTGTATCAACCGAAATGTTGACATCTGCTGTGCCACAGCTTTTACTTTTAAAATACCAAAAAAGTTCTTCACCATAATTCACAATAACCACCATTAAACATTTTTACATACAGCGTTATATCTCTTTAACATCTATCTTTCCTATATCAGACACATCCTAATTATAGAATATTAACTACCCGCCAGTCTTCTACAACTTCACAAGTGTTAAAGACTTACTGAAATGTAACACTAACAGTCTAAAACATGCTAATAGAAGGTACTCATCATCAGAAAATGCCGAATTATTACTTCTGGCTGTGGCTGCTACTAACACCTGTTTTATTTAAAAAAACTGATGAGAGGGATCCATTTCATGATAATCCCCATTTTCATAAACTCCTACTACCTCATGTGATTTCTTCCCAATTACTTGATGAATGTCTCCATGTTTTCTACACCAATAATAATAAATTTTAACAATTTAATCTCATATCAAACCAACACCATGTCTCTTGAGCCTCAAATATAAAGACTGAAATTATCTGCACATGAATTTTGCCTTGTGTGTTTTCTACACTGTTTGCTTAATCCTAAAAGGTCATTAATATCTATTAGTATCAATTTGTTCTTTCTATTCTATCTCCTCTGGAATACAAAGTGGCTTTTTAACACAGCAAGACTTCTTTTTCTGCTTTGGCTTCTGGGGCACCTACCAGATAAATGTAATAGCACAACTGTTTCAGATTATTTTTTTCTAAACTCTTTCTCCCAATATATTTAGCTAATAAGTCAAAGGCTACAGAAGTTTAAACATAACATCATGAAGACTTAACATAAGCTCTGAGGGACTTGGTATCTCAATGAGAATGATTTCGAGTTACTCATCTACTTTGAAGCTCAGAGTTCTCTTACATCATCAGTAAGACAACAAACTTAACAGTAAGATCATCTCCTTGCACAGGAGCGTAACACTTGGCAGAAGCTTCATCACTGCTTGAATCAGATGAGAAAGGAGAATTAATACATGGATTAAGATGAAGCATTTAGCAAACTCCTTTATAAAGCTGAAATTTGAGTGCACAAGACATAAGACCAACCCAGAGGGGCTTGTGCCAAAAAACATAAACTGTTTCTAAACTGGAGTTTGAAATGTTGCTATATTAAAGTACAAATACTGTCTCATATTACCAACCAGAGCATATAGAATATATATGATGTAGAGAAAAAATGCAGGAAGACAAATTATAAGGTTACCTCATTGTGACAAAGGAATTCCAGAAGATGGGCATGGCAAGTGTGCTGAAAGAACGGGCTCATCATTTTGGGTCCCAATCTGGAATTTAACCTTCTCCACTCTTCTTATGGAAAAAATAATTGCTTTACAAGCTCTTGTAGGGTTTAGAGCATTCATAAGGGCATAAAATCAATTATGCAAAAGTTAAAATATTGAAGCAAATAATGCCCTTAGCAACTGAAGCTAATACTACACAATGTTGTACACTTCAAATCCTGAATGGAACTAGGAAAGACAGAGAAGCATCCCTATACACTTGAAGCACTGTAATTCTTCTAGCAGCAAGTAACCATACAGAACTTGACAACTACGCAAGAACTTTATCTACCTTAAAACAGAAACTTCAGTTTACTCCTGACACTTAATTGCCTTCTATTTTACCTTCCACAAAAGTCAGAAGGCACTGTACATCACAAAATGTTTTTCCCCTACTGCTGTGGGACATAAGTTCTCAAAGTTTTTCACACACTGGAGTGTCCTCCAAACATAGAGAGGCCAGAGTCTGGACAAACTGCTTGACAGAAAAATAGAGAATGTATGAGTGTTATTCATCATAACTCTATTTTTTTTTCTTCCCATTACCATATTAGATTCTGCACTACTGTTGAAGTAAAGTGCAAGTATGGTAAAAGAAACATTTGATCTTGGAATCTACTGCTAGAAGAGGTAAGCACTGGGACAAGATGCTACTCAACTCTTCCCACTCCCTGGATAAAGGTTTTCTGTTCTTTAGTCACCATTGTTGTGAAAAGAAAAAACTAAAAGTCTTCAGCAGAAGGGATCACAACTTTACAATACTTCAGACCAGAAGTCTAAGTATTATTCCCTAGAAGGATGTCAAGAATGAACTTAATCCTGAGAATACAACTAGTGTGACTTAAAAGATAAATAGCTCTATAAAACTGTAGAGTTCAGATGAAAACCCCTCCTCCATTAAAAAATTCAGATCCTGAAATCACTCCAAAGACCAGTTCATTTTGGGGGAACCAGTATCAGCTTTACATAACTCCCATTGACAACTGACTTACGCCTTCTTAGACAATAAACATACAGTGCTTGTGAATTTCCAGTAGAAAGAGAAGTATGGTTTGTAAGCAAGCTGTTATGGCTAAAGAAGCATTTTTTTTTTACAAAAAAAAAAAAAAAACCACACCAAAAAACAGGGAGAGATGAGAAAATGTTAACAGAAAAATTCCTTATTACCCTACCAACTAGTTTTATTTTTTTTTTTTAATTACTTTTCATTCCTTAGAATCATAGAAACACAGAATCATTCAGGTTGGAAAAGACCCTTGGGATCATCAAGTCCAACCGTCAGCCCTACTCTACAAGTTATCTTTGACTATATGGTTAAAGTAATACATATAAAATTTCCTATCAGAGTATAAATACATTTCAGAAAAAAATTATAAAGAACATTAAGATTGAACATTTAAACACTCAAAATTTTGAATGCATCAGATCAGTTGCGTGGCAACTGTAATACAACTTGGGTTTATGTATGTAACACCTTTTAATTATGTGGCCTTGTAGTATTCATGGTACATCTCTGTTCTTATTAAGCAGGAAAACAGAAGTTCTGTGGACTGGAAAAAAATTTTGGAGAGCAAAAATATTTTCACAAAATGAGCTGAATGTACTTATTTGAATAAAAGTTTTATGGAAGACATTTAATTATGTATAAACAGCACATGATGAATCTGCATTACCTTTTAAAATAAGCTTTCCTTCAAATTTAATCCAATTTGAACATTAACTGTGAACAGGATAATCGTATGTCTGTGAAGTAATGATTTTCATAATTTTTACGGATCTCAACAAGTACTCTTAAGAAAATGAAAAAAGAATGGTAGCTTAAGATAGCTGCAGTTAGGAAGGTTGTTTTTAAAAGAAGAAAAAAACCTGCAGAGGAGATCCTTCAAAAAGGTCTCAAAAGCTTTGTTTAATGTGGTCTAACTCATTTCTGATTCTGCTTCTTTGAAGGAACAAGGCAATTCCAAGTAAGAGTCCACAAAAACTTTTTGGCTTGACCTCCCCTGCATTTTCTCTCAATACATATACATACACAAAATCTTATTTGGTCTTTTGGATCAAATTGTTTAGATTTAGATTTTGTTACTGGACAATACAGAGACATTCCAAAGCGAAACTTCACCATATCATACCTGAGAAAATGTCTGTTTTTGATAATACTGATAATACTCATATGCCCTTCCTCATTGCAACAAAGTTGTAAATGGACTGCTAAACCCAGAAAATGCTTATGATGAAGTGAGGAAAGAAGCACTACAGCCGTAAGGAAAAGGGGAAATCAGGGAGAAGAGTACATTAAAACAATATGCTCAGACTCAAGCAGAAGTTTCTGGATAAATTCAGAGCTCGTGCTCAAAGACAGACATCACATCTAGGTTTGTTTCTTTGGGTTTTCTGGGTTTTGTTCGGGTGATGTTGTTTATGGATTCCGTTTGTTTGGTTTGCATTCATATTCTTTGGCACCTTCAGAAAATACCACTGCAATAGAGGACAGGTCTCAAGCTGGCTAGCAGGAATCTAAGTATGTTTAAAAGAGGTGAAATTATAGGCTGAGTATCAGGAAAAAGGTAATAAAACCTACCCAGTATTTCCATCCATGTATTTCAACGCTATTTACAAAGAGAGTCTAACATTATCACTGGCATTTTATAGATGGAAGAGTGAGATATAATAAAGAGGACAAAGGAAGCAAGGACGGACCTGGCCAGGGAAAAGCCTGTTCTAGGAGCTGCAAGACCAGAATATAAAACAAATATGTTAGGGGGGAAACATGGGTCCTTCACTTCAAACCAAGATCTTGTACTTCCATCTGTTACCCCAACTACAACAATACATAATCTACCTCGAGACTATAAAGGAATAAGGAAGTCTGTACTGTCCATAATGGATACAAGGTTAACGTGTTTTTAAAACTGCATTTTAATCAAAGAAGATGGACAGTGAACTAGGAAGTTTGTCACAGTTTCTCCCTATTGATCTCAATGCAGGAAAAATATTTTTCTTATTACAGTTGCCACTGCTATTGCCATTATTACCTGTAATAAAAATCATCATTTGCCTGCATCTAACGAAGATTTAGAACAACATGGTTTTGAGATCAAGTTAAGTACCTGCCTTGTTCTAAAACATTTTTTTGTTTCTTGAAGCATGTATATGCTTTAAAATATCTCTTGCTTATAGAGTGAAAATATACAACATAAAAGCCTAAAACCCTGCCCACAACTAAATATTCAAGTTTCATTTCTCTTTCCCCCAAAAAAGAGAAAAATTAAGGAAAAAATCTACTAGAACAACAAAAAGGACAAAATTTCAAAGTTACAAAACCAAAGTATCAGATAGTTTGCTATATTTTTATCCAAACACAAATGCCTCAGAAGCAACAAACACTTTGGTAGATACAGTATTCTACAAGGTCATTCCACACACAGGTTTAATGGGAACAGAAAGCCTCTCACAGCCCCAGATGCACGTGACATTAAAACAGAGGAAGAACAAACCAGCCAATTTCACAATATGAAAGTGTCATCTGGCTGCACAGGGGTCCAGATTCAGAATATCCTTTTACATGTTTAAACCAATAATTCTCCATATAGACATTCTGATTTTTAGTTAAGCTAGATTGGGAAGAAGTAGTTGAAGGACATACTCAGCACAGCTGACATGCTTGAGTCCTGGATTTTGTTTTCTCGACGGAACAGAATGTACAGACAACATAGTCTGCATAATCTATCACTTATTTTAGCTACACCTGTGACATGTAATTTCCAAATAACCTATCTTCATGCAACTTATTCTCCCCCCTACGGACTCAAAACCTGCATTTATGTAGCATACAGGTCAATCTTCTTCAGCCATCTACAGCACAGTGGCACCTATACATGGAACAAAACTTACTCTTCCAACAGTCATATTCTAATTTTTGCTTTTTTTTCCCCAAAGAAACATTCAGGATACTTTAAATGATACTCTGTTCTTGAAAAGCATACTCAGAATTACAACTAAAATAATAAAGACATATTTTGAGGTAAGAAAACAAATCCAGTAAAGGCCTACCTGAACCCACTGGAGAGGAGCCAACACTAAGACTTTGTAAACTTCCATTCCTGAGCAAAGTTGGAGATTTTTGAAGACCAGAGCTTGTCACACTTCCTGCAGCTGATGCCACAGATGAAGTTGGGGAAGCAGAAGAAAC
Organism: Athene noctua; assembly: GCF_965140245.1. NCBI lineage: Eukaryota > Metazoa > Chordata > Aves > Strigiformes > Strigidae > Athene > Athene noctua. Next base: position 123,382,007 of record NC_134038.1, read on the forward strand.
TGAAAGATGGGAAACACTTTCTTGACTTTTATTTCCTTTGGGTCTACCAGGCCCATGTTTACTTTGCTTATTTCCTTTCCGTTTCTTTTCTGTTACAGTTTCTTCTTCTATTCCAGAAGTCTGAGCTCGTTTGTATGCTGTAGAAGTAAGGCTTGAATTACCTATGTCTCCAGGTGAGCTGTCAAAGTTTTTAGACTGGGAAACAGCCGATGATGAAGGGAGACCAATTAAGGAAGTGAAACAATTGACACCCCCCTCTTGACTCCCAGCCTCTCCTTTATGTACATCTTTGGTTGATGAAGCCTGTTGAGAATGCGTGAAACTGTCACTTCGAAGGTCTGTGTCTGTAAAACTCAAGAAATCCTGGGGAGACTGAACTGAACTTCCAGAAGATGACTTTATGCTCCCCGGAGTGCCCAAAAAGCTTCCTAAAACAAGAGGGGGAAAAAAAAAAAAAGGTACAATTTTCTTTTTCCCTGTCGTTGAAGAAAATTGCTGAGAAAGAGTAATACCTTAGAATACAAAACTTTACAGTGTAAGGACTTTATTAAAAGTGTTACCATGGGCTAAAGAATTTATTTTTAAGATAATTCATTGCTTCTCCTGCTGATCTTCACTCTGCTGGATCTGTTTCTCAGATTCGCATCTGAGATTCAGATTTAAATTTGGGGCACAAACAAGGTGAAAATTAATAAAAGGGGAATAATCACTTTGCTGCGTAGGTAACTTTGACATCCCTAGTGTTTTGAAGCCACAACACACACTTGGTGCAAGTCAGAGCAGGTTTTTTTAAACATACATATATATAAAAAGAAGGCTGATAGAAATGTGCTATGATCACATCTACGCTCTGCCTGCAATCTTCCTTACCATTCTACCTAAATCACAGTCTGACACAGGTCAAGGGAACAGCAATTGCACTTAATTTATCCTGGCTGAGGAGGTGTTCCACAGAAGAGGTATTTTTCAAAAGGACAGGAGAGGAAGTAGACAGAAGTGTACAAAATTGGCATTTTAAGACTTCTTCAACGCTGTCAGAGAACCATAAAGATCTTCTGTGTAATAGAATTACATTGCTTCTATAATATTTGCAATGCAGTCATTTCATCACTGTGTTAGCCCATGCAAGGCAGAAAACAGCACACTTGGGAAATACAAACATCTACTTTCACTGAAATTCAGTAATTTTATATGGGTGGGTGCATGTGGGTACTGTTTTGTATAATTCAGACTAATGATGACTATCTTGTCAAGAAAATACCCTTAAATATGACATTAGGTATAAAAGAAGTCCTTTAAAAATTAGTGTTTTATCATTAGTATGCAATTAAACATTATTGATAATTCAATATAAAATACAATTTACATTAATACAGCAATTTTTAAATTATAAAAACATTGTTGGTTTGTATTTTAAATAAGTTACATCAACTTCACTTAATGTAGCTTAAAAGAAAATACATGCACATAGTAAAGATCTATTTTGTCATCTGCCATGAGCAAGATTTTTCTTTAAATGCAGGATTCCAGAATGCAAAATTTTGAGAATTTAAGCAAAAAACCACTGCAGTTTTGTTCAAGTAAAAAAGCTTGAAATATTGAAAGAGTTCTAGACAAATTTAGAAGTGTTCACTGCATAAACTCAAAGGAAGAGCAACATCATAAAGCAGAAAGGACAGTCAGCTACTTACATGCCACAGTAAAAATTAAGGGAAAACAATTAATTTCTATAAAATGTAGTTTGTTGTGTTTCAAAATAACATGTTTTTATTAGTTCAGTAATTTAAAAAACTTTTTTTTTTAATCTTTACCTCTGACAACAATGCCATAGTAAAATTTGCTTTTTTAAATGTATCAACAGTGCATTTAGTAGGTTTTAACATGTTCAAACCAAACTTTTTGTATTACATAAGGTAAATAAACTGTATATACTTGTCACATAATCATCTTATGCTTATGTATTCCAATGACAGAAAAAAAAAAAAAAAAGAGTCTTCCACTTTGAAGAAAATAATATATTTTAAATGTCTGTATCTTAAAAAAATTATTTAAGGCCCACTGTATCCTATACATCAGGTAGTCCAGTTTTATTCTAATATGTACTAATTAAACACATTAGGATTATTCTTTTAAAGAGCTAAGAAAGACCCCTAGACTCAAATTCATGTTACTTCACAGTAACTTTTCAGCACATGAAAAAAATTTATGGTTTCAGCAGTGAAAGAGAATAGCTTAACAGTCTAAACAAAAGCATCAGTTTTGCTCTTTAAAGATGCACAACCTTCTTTTTCATGTTATGACAATGAACTTTTCCCCTGAAAAAAGTTTTTTCCCCAAAGTAAAACAACATTCTCATTATTGAGGATAAAGGATGAACTACTTTTCAAGTTTTAAATACGTAAATTTTCTAATTCATGTCAAAGCAGAAGTCATGTTACAGCGTAACAATTAATACCTTGCTGAAAAGGGCTAGCTGCAGTCACAGTTGTTCCTGGATTTCTTCCAGCACCAGGCTTTCTTCCCCTCTGACCTGAGCTGTGACCTGCAGATTTCTTCCCTTTGCTCTCTGACCCTCTAGCCTCTGAAGACTCTTTTCCACTTGAAACGTGTGTAGAAACTTCCTGGAAATTTGCATTTGTAAATCGAGCTGTGGTATCTTCCAACCGCTTCAAGGAGCCTGACATGGAGTTGTTGCTAGTGCTTGTATATGTCTAGCATTTTGATAAGAGAGAAGAAATAAGATAAAAGAGACAGTTATGTCACACAAAAAAACTAACAAAGCAACTGTTTATAAGAACCCATTCTTTCAAATAAACTTAGAAGTGTTCAAATACTAAAGTAAATGGCAACAGCAGGAGTTCCATAAACTGACTTGTTAAGAATTTCAGCAAACTGAAGTGCATAAAACTTCATTTTGTGGGGGAAAAAAAAAAAAAAAAACCCACACATAAAAATAATGTCAGCTTTAGTTGAAACGTTTACTTCCTTGAGGTCAATGGATTAATCTCAAATCTATGGTTGCAAGTCTTTATATTCTATTTAAATAGAATATTGTTATTTTACTGCTTAAAATGATAAAGGATTATTTTAATGCTTTTCTGAAAATATTATTTTTGTGCAGTTTGTTTTGTCAAACTGGAAATGTTGTTCCATCATTGGTGGAACTGACTAAGGCTTCAGAACCTAAGAACTTGCATTTTTAAGACTTTACAGTCTCAACACCAAACCAAAAATCAACTCCAACAAGCCCAACTGCCCCTTATGTCTTCACTTCCCATCATCACACTAGGATTCCCTGCCATCTGAACTATCCCATTCAGCCACTTCCTTAAGTATCATCAAGCAAAGAAGACACACAAGATGGAGTTGGCCAAGACACATGCAGGAATCCAGCTGCCTGACAGAAAGGGAAAAATGTAACACACCCTTGAGCTCCCAATGCAGGTTTACTACTCAAGCCTCACCCATTCCCAAGAATTTCAGCCCTTCTCCTATACCCGTAAACTCTTCAAAAGGCTTCAGAAATTTTATCTCTAGGCCCATTAATTTTCCATTAAATTTTGTCAGAATTATTCATATTGGCGAACAAGTCAAAATAGGTTCACGGAACGTAATTAGATGGGCAAGGAAACTGCATGCACAGCATTAAGAAACCACACTGATATATAATGGTTTCACAATTAAAAAAAAAAGTTGTGATAGCAGAATTTTAGTATCAGAAAAAAGAAAAATAAAAACAAAATTAGGAAAAAGTAAGTAATATTCTACTGTTATTTATACTCACACCAGATAGTAAAACAGCCTTTTGCCTGTATAAAGTTTCTTCAACAAAATATATGGATCAAATTTAGAAGATACTCATCTGTTTAAAACATGCTTGGTTTGTTTTTCAGTTCTTTATAGAAAAGAGTTTATAATAGCATCTAAATTTATTTCCACTAAAGAGCACACAAACTCATGACTCAAAATTGAGCATATACATACATTTTTTCTTCCCTGACTGGGATGCTTGCTGAATTTAGGCCTACAGCAAAATATTTCTTCATCATTACATAAAGCTTTGTAAAGCCAGTCTAAAAAGTTTTCCATATTTCTATTAAAACAGCCAAGACATTTATATAGCACTTACTTTTCAGTTGCAAATACCAGAAGACAACTAAATATGCAAGCTTTGAGGAAGATTAAAAATTTTATCTATTTGCATACTGCCCTGTATGAATTATTATGAACTGCAACAAAAATCTATTACGGATTTTCTGAATAACAGTGAAGAAAAAACAGTTTAAATCTGTTAAAGCACAATGTTAAAATAATTTACCTCAAATTCCTATTACTACACTCGTGTTTCTAATGAAAATGGACCAATTCTAAGGTAAGTTTAGGAGTTAACTTTTTGAACCATTACAAAATCCACAAGTACACTCAATTTTCCAGAAACTGATGTGTCAACCTGACCTGAGTTAAGAAACAGTAGTTCAAATTTGGGTCATCTGAACAAAGGGTTTCAGACATGCAATAACCCAAGCCAAAAGTCATGCTTTTTCAAGGACCCCGGATTTCTGCTCTTATCCAAAACCTTCCTTTCCTAATTCTCATCTCCTATCCACTCAGTCAAATATTAATTGCAAGGATCATTCTCTATAGGTGTCAACAATCATAGTTTGATATTATCTAGTATCTCCTCCCCATTACTTCAGGAATTTTTAAAATTTGTTTTAAAGGGAAATAAAGAGTTTAACACCCATCTACAGACAGGCCAGAGCTAGGCAATGATAAGCAGGCACTAATTTGAATATACTGTGCAGAGATTTGGTTTGACTGCAAGACTAAGCTCTGCTCTTAGCAGATTTTGGAGAATATGCATGAACATCACAGTTCCGCTTCTGAAAATTTTGCTCCAACAGGTATTTGTGTTTCAGAAGGAGCTGTGAAGTGTACTGAAATCTACATGCTTGCTCAGAATATCTTGAACACTAATATGATGTAATATACCCTAAGCAAAGTATAACTTGGTATTTTTTTTCCAGATTATATTCCTTACTTTAAAGGAGTTAATCACAACAAAGTACCCTAAACCAGATACGCATACATCAATTGCTTTGAGAATCTACAAACTATACAATAGGATCTAACATAAAAGTTCAGCACAAACTTTAGATTATTAAGTTAATTGGTTCATACAATAACCTACATACCACAAAGCAAACCACTTTTCTAAAATGCTAAATTCTAAAAGACAAAGGCCTAACAGAAATGTCTCAGAAAAATCTTAATATGCCACAGCAAAGTTATATTATTTGTTTGTTTGGGGGTTTTTTGAGGTCAGGAGAATGAGAGTGGCAGGGAGCAAGGATCTCAGGACAGAGGGAGAACATCTTTAGTTATTTACTGACTGTCTTCAGCCTCTGCAGCTTCCCCCTAGGCTTACAATGCTGCCCCCTCCCAGCACATGCTTTTTAAATGGAATACATTGCACTAGGCTCCCCCCTCCACTGCTCATACTGTCATCAGTCAGTCATTCTCCTTCATTTCTGTACAGACCTCCCCCAAAAAGGAGACTGTCCTGATGCTGTCACCCAGTTCCATTCCTTGGTTTATTAGGGATGATTTGACTGTTTCATGAATGTTAATCCTCAAAAATCAATCACTATTTGCTAGTGCAATTACCAAGCTAACTCTGTGTGTATGAGGGTTCCTTTATGCTTCCCATAAACCAGTTAGCAGGTTTTTTTCTGAAAAGCACACTTTCACATTGCCAACTTGGTGCAGAGAGCTACTGTCATTTTTACGCCGACCATATATACCACTCTGTCGGCCCTGAATAGTTATACCACGCATCTGCTGCAACTCTTAGAACTTCTGGGAAAACTTTAGATCTACGGTAATGGTGCAATAATCTTGCTATACACATTACGTCCAAATGCTTGAGGAGTCTTTAGCCCCAATACAGATGTATAAGGTGGTACTCTTGCACAGAGAAGGGAAGGATCACGACAGGTAATCCTCCACAAAAACGCCAGATGGTAAGAGCATGGTCCAAGCAAAAAACAAAACACATACACCCCACAGCCCTGAAACACCACAGTGCTGTAGGGCAGTGATGTTCAGTCATTCCAAATAAGAGATTTCCCTACTCTTTTCATTCTCTTCTGTGCCCCACTGTAGTAGAATCTGAGCACCTCTCTTGAGAACCAGGTTGGGCTATTAATCAGGGTGAACTTAAGAGAGTTATCATTGTCATCTCTATTATTACAGATAAAATTCAGTCAGCTGTACTTTCTGTTTCCAGTTATCCTTCATTTAGTTATTGACTACAAATCGAATGCAGATACGATGTGTTGTGTATCTTTGTGTACAGCAATGTTTTGAAGTTTTGTTTTAATTAATAACACACACAAAAAAAGGAAGGACAACTGTGTTTTTCTGGATGTTAAACCATACATATTTTTAAACTCTCAATACAAGCCAAAGCTCAAAACCTGAGACAGAAGCTTTTATCAGGACTAAATATAGGGCTGAGGGTTCTTGACAACTAAGAGGAAGGCCAGAAGAAGAAAAGACAACTCAAATTCCTAAGTTATTCTAGTCCTCCTTAAAACATTCTGTATCTATACCCTAAAAGAAAAGTGAAAAAAATTTGTTAGTACATTAATCAAGGAATAGTTAAAAATTTCTTATTTCAAGCTTTTTTAAACTTAACTGATCCAGACTAAGCAGTGTTTGCTGAGACATTACACAGATGTGCAAAAACGCCTCTCAAATGGTATACTCAAATCTAAACACAGCATTTGGACTGGAACCTCAGTAAAATTTCTTGGAATTAAATTCTGTAAAGCAAACAGGCAAGCCAAGTATACTAATGCACATAGTGTAAATCCAGTTTATTCTGCAGCCTTTCATGAATCTATCTTAAGAAGCCACTCATCCAGATAAAAACATGCTTTAAGGCATCACCTGCTTAAGTGGTCATTAAAACTGTATCACAAAGGATTTAGGGTCTTTAAAAAGGAAAACCAAAATTCATTTCAAATTCCAGTTCCCCCCACAATTGTCCCCCAGGAACAATATGGTAGTAGAAGCAATTATATACCATAAAATAATGTATTCACTGCAAAGACAGACTGCTGTGAAAAAAGACATCAAGTCCAAATCAATTTAGACCATTCTATGTAAAAGGACACACAAAAGTAACATATTAATACAATATTCCGAACCAAATATTTATCTCAGAAGAAAATAAAGCTTGTTTTATTATTAAAATTTAGAAAGATACTATGAACTTATAACCTAGAAAAGCAAATGCATGTAAATGGTGTCAAAAGAACTTAGAAAAAAAAATTAAAATACAGTAGCTAAAGGAACTAGCCACAAAAAAATCACTTCCAAATATCCACAAACATAACCACACTTAGTAAGCTTATTAAAAAAACTGAACACCCATTTTCCTGATAATCTGAAGCATTGTAAAAAGAAGGTAGAAAAGTAAGTAGATAGGTAGAAAAAAAACACAGTATGCAAAAAGTTAAAAAAAGAAAACTAAAAGGACACATGTTGATTCTTAAATTCAACAATGAATACTTCTGGTCTGGTTTAACTCAGCTATAATTTAAATTCTAGAATTTATAGAGAGTTTCTGTTCTCCAGTATTTGCTCTAGCTCTACCTTGCTACTAACCATAGGAATTGTAACTTTTTTTTTTTTTTTTTTTTTTGTAATGGTATCTATTTAGTGACTTTTGAGACTATAAAGAGGTGAGGTTTAGGTATTCAAAAGAACGCAAAAATATTTAAAACACTTTCTAAATGCTATAGATTTAACTACGAAAATATATTTGACTTGCTATACATTCATATGTAATACACTATCAATTAACAGTAAGGCCAACACCTCAGCAGGATTTTCATTCTTTATTTTGATTAAATAGAGGTCTGCTAAAAATGAGATTTTACTCTTGTTCGCCTTATGAAAGTGTACACCATTGAGTTGTAAATCTTGTAATTAGGAAAAGTCAATGGAAGTCAAAGCAATTAGAAAAGAAGTTAGCAGAAAAACAGACTCCACCTGTGTCTTCAGCATCAAAAGCGTATTCTAATAAGTAGGACTCAAAAATAACCAATATTTCAATATCTTTTCTTTCCTTTTACATAAACATACAGTAATACCACTTTTTGTTAAAACTTACGATGATGATTAGACAAAGTACAAAAGGGATGTAATTCAAGAAAGGTAAGATAATACATAGCACAAAACCTAAACAAAATTTGTAAAGTTTAAAGGAAGTTACCACACAAGAAGCCTCTTTTACAGGCTATGAATTTTATGAGTTGTCTCAGACTCAAGAGTTCAGGACATAAAATGAAATAACAAATTACGTGGGCCAGTCAATACTATTCAAAGAGTTCTACAACTTAATTTCAATAAAAACTGTCACAATCATCTATTGCAATGTCTAATCACTCCTAAATCAAACAGCAAAGTGGCAAATTGACCCTACTTTTTTTTTCTTTTTTTCTTTTTTTTTTTAATAAAGTTATTGGGAGTTTCAGAAAACCACTGTTATCAGAAGCATGAGTCACAAATAATAGGATGTTAACAGCTGCACATACTCAAATTAATAATCCTACTACTGAGAATGAAGAAATATCCAAAGCATACTAAAAAACTAACTTTCTCAATGGTGATAATTGAAGTTGATACCACTAGTTGAGGGAATACTTACAGAGACTAGAGAAAGCTGGTATTCAATTGTTTTATCCTGTCCTGACAAGGTCTTGGTGTATCATATGCAAATAGACACATTTGTTGAATATTAGATCTCAGCAACCAAACTACATAGAGCTAATAGAAGCTTCAGCATCTTTGCTAAAGAACTCTCAATGTACTCATGGCTAATTAATTCAAACCATGATTTTCTAACTTAGATGTTAACATTCTCACATGAATGGGGACAATGTTTTCCAACTCTGAAGTCGGAAAACCCACTTCTCAATACTGCTGCCCACTCTGTAATGCCATCATTAGTGTCTTTTTTTTTTAGTGGATAGTGAAAGCGATTCTTGTAGAGCACAATGAGAACTGTCGTTATTTAACCCTTTACATTGTCCCTTGAGTTAGGTATTTGCTAGCACATTAATAGGAAGGAAAGACCACAGAACTTAAGGGAGCAGACTGCTAAAAAGGCAACGTGATGTTACAAGTATATGAAGCATAAGCTGTAATTTGGTAATTACCAGATTCAATGCTTACATGCTCAGTTGACACCTCAGCACACATAAGTGAATTTCAACTGAAAGATTTTCTAAAACTTCTGAAATTATTAAACACAAGTGAACGAAATAAAACTTACTGGAGTATCAGTGGCACTTGACTGGAGTCACTGAATCACTCTTCAATTACAAAACTCTAAGCCTTCCTCAATATGATAAAAAGTATTTTAGGATTTTAGGTTACATAAAAAATACCAAATGTACTTGATAATTACAGAATCTATGCCACTATGAAGTGCCTCTATACACAGTGGAATGGTTACAATATGAAATTTCAAAGTAAATGTAAGTGGAAGAGGAGGAAAAAGACACTGACTTACTTTCTCTGTAGTTACAGTAAGAGATGGAACCAAGGATGGTGAGGACTCCGACTGCTTCTTATATTTTTGCTTGTGTTTATCTTTCTCTTTATATTTCTAGAAGTTATAAAAGAGAATATAACCTAAGTTCAGCTTTATCTTTAACATAGCCCATTTTATATAGTATCAAGCATTATCAAAATTTGAGACAGTAATAATATCCTGTGCTATTTTAATGGAAATAACATTAGTGTTTTGAAACTTTTAGAATAGAATTTTATAAAAGCAACTCAAGTATTTTTATTGCCTTTCAAAGTACACAAATTGGAATTCTTCAACTATAGCCAGCATTTATTAATCCACTGTTGTTAATATTGTTAATATTATCCATCTTCCCAATAACCAATTAATCAACAAAAGAAACTGGATTAAAAACAGAGACATGGCTTCCACTTCAGAGGTGGTCCTGCATTTCTCCCAAAATGATTTCTATCTTCCTGCATGTCTGCACCTGCACAGTATTTTTTGTTGGGATACTACTATAAATTAATGCAAGGTTGTACCTTTGGCTACCCTACTGACATCTGCATACATAAGAATGTGAAATTCGATTTAGATTTCATTCCCAAAAAAGTACATAGTTTATGTAACAAATAAGTATCTTCCATGTTAAACTGAACAAAATACCAAAAGCTATACAAATCAAGTGTGCTTTCTAAAGAGACTAAGAATTTATGTTTATGTTAAACACAACATGAAGCACTGACAGTGTGAATGAAATTGTATAAACAGAGATAAAATAATTTTATTAACCAGAGCCTTTAGAGTATAACAGAAGTCTTCCATACTGGTAGAAATCAATTCTCAGAGGATTACTGAATCAGACCCAAATTGTATTTGTTTAAATAATTCAAGAGAAATTTAGAAAAGGAAAAAAAAGAAAAAACTAGTCTGACAAAAGAAACAATTCAACTTAGAATACAGGAGGAGTTCGGTATTTTTACCAATTTAATCAAAAACAAGTCTAGATGGTCTCTTCTTCCTTAGCATCATAACATGGTTTATCTAGACAGCCAAGGTCAGCAGATGCAGAGAAACTGCAGGTGTGAGAGAAGTTATTTGTAAGCTACTGGTACTAAAGTATTTTGCTTCTTTAAGTACATATTTGTGGAATTTTTGTGTAATCACACAAAACTCTGCAGAAGTGTGTAATCCATGGCTATTTTTTCAGGATGAGTGCTTCAAGAGAAAGCTACCAGAATAATGCATACATATGGATTGACACAAGGGGTTTAAAACTCCCACTGAGTAGTTTGAAAAGATGAGGAAGGCAACTTTAAACACATTAAGTCTGAACAGCCATATGAAAACTCAGTAACTGTTTTGAATCTTAAAAATTATCCATACTGGTCTTCCTCTATCAAAATTATTATCCAGACCCTCAAAAGAAAACATAATTTGTTCACAGCAAGTGCACAACCACTCTCGCCAAGCACCAGAATGAGATGTAGTATGTGCATTATCTATTCAGGTATCACACCAAGCATCAGCTTCCTATTTCAGTCCCAATGGAAGAAATATCAGACACTTATTCCATGGAATCAGCTTGAGAGAATAAGAGAATGGGTTCTCAAATTATCTAATAAAGTAGAATCAGTTCATTGACAATCTAACTGCAAAGATGAAAGCAAAACACATTTATCTCTACAAATACCAGCTGAATGACTTAGAGATCACCTTGTTGCTAACCAGCCCCAAATCCATTTAACTAAACTTATAACCTAATTTTGTCAGGAAGAAAATGCAGTTTAGACAAGAAATTCATAAATACAGTACCAAAGTTATCCTCACCAAAGTATCATGTAAAAATATACTTGCTAGAATACATATGTAAAGTCCTTTTGATTCTTGCACACTTCTTAAAACTCAAAGGAAGGTCCAAGAGAATTCTTTAAAAGTCTGATGGGGGATTTCTAGGTTTGTTTTTTTCATACACTGAAGTGATCTTGGCTTTTTTATCCAGTGTGCTGTTTTCATAACAAAGCGTGCGAGTGTCATAATTACAATATACACCATAAGGCAGGATTTCAATTGTTTACAACCTAATATAGACTTGTTGAGGGAGTTTTAGATCAGGAAGAATGTTGGGGGTGGGGGGGGGTGGGGGGGTGTTTATGAGTGATTGTTTGTTTTGGTCTTTTTAGACCTGCAAAATACACATGAAAGAAAAAAAAAAATGGACAGGATGGATTCAAGTGCACTGCATAGTCTTTTCAATAATTTCTTAGATGCAACAGTCCAAAAAGTGGTACTCATACTGACAGAAAACAAGCAGGGATCAAGAGAAAACAGAAGCATCTACACCAAGACTGCTGTGTTATCCATCAAACCTGTTAATCCAAAAGCCTTTCATCAGTGTCAGTTACCCAGTTTACTATATCATCAGTGTACATGTTTATCTAAACTCAAGTAACAAGTTCAGTTAACCCCAAACAAGCCCCAAGAAGGAGGTTATGAAATGGAAATCTATTCGACTGCCTGAGTTTCTTTACCTTTCATCATTTCACTAGGAAATTCAGATCACCCTAAAGAAACTTTTTTATTTATAATTTTGGAGCCAATTACTTCAATGTGCTTTAAGATGAAACTCCACACCAATATCAGTAAACAGTAGGAAACACTTTAATGAACTCATTTTACAATCTCTTCTCTTGTCTTTCTAGTGTTCTTTTACTTCCAGTGGTAATTTTGTCGGAAAAGCAAAGAAACATAGAATTCTGATCAAAGAACAGTCAGGAGGACTTCAAATCACATTCTGTAATGTACTGAAATCACTTTGATAATAGTCTCAACAGAAAAGGATGTGTCAAGAAGAAGAAAATAGGGATACAAGAACAGGGGGAAGGGAGAGGGCATAAATGACCAAGAGCCTGGAAAGAATATGCTTTAAATTCTGTAAAGTGAAACATCAGCAAACATCAAATTCTTCTCCCCGATCCAAAACATCAACACAGAGTTTGCCAGGACAGCTTACCAAGGTTACAGCTTACCACTCAAGGCCACTGGAGGTGTACCCACCCAAAGGCCTTTTGCTTTACAAAGATCTCATCCACAGGAGGTCTGCTGTCCTTGACTTACATTCCCTCCTCCTTTTAGGTTATACCTCCTTTAACAATCTCTCCTCTTTCTTTTTTTCTTTTTTCTTCCTAAGGAAAGTTCAGAAGTCCTACTTCTGAATGTGAATTGACTCCAGATGCAAATAACATCAAAAAATTGGAGAACATTTCACTGTAGGAAAACCTTTGAAAGGAATGTCCAGGTTTTGCACTGGTAAGAATAAGAATTTCAGCAACAACCTGCTGAGATGAAGAGACTTAGCTCTCACAAAGTGACTCCTTGCAGTTGCACCCTCTTCTTCTCACCATAAAGATGCATACAAAGCATAATAAGAGTTCTGAAATACTTTTGGATCCAGAAAAGGAATAACAGGGACATGAATTCCCACAATATTTATCAAATATGACAGCTTTCAATCAGGTCTGTATCAAAGGACACACAAATTAGCCCTCTTCCCTACTGCCAGAAAAACAAGAAACAGTTGTCCCTTCACAGACAGCTCACTGCACACTTCACTTTTGTAAGACCTCCTCTGATCAGCCACAGCTCAAAAAAAATGCCAAACAAAAAACACAAACAAACAAACAACTCATAACAGTAGCTCATTAAGATAAACAGCCATCCAGAAAGACCCATGAAAACCCATCATTCTAGGGAAGGTAATGATATCAAATGTCAGGCCTTTTACAAGCTGTACAGTACGGAAAAAAAGGGCAGAAATTACTCTTAACAAGGACCGAAAACAGTATTGCTAGTAAGTGAAAGCTAAGGGAGCCCTGAGGGCAGGCAGAACCCATGTATCCCATCTATATACTCAGACTTAAATTTTTTAAAGATTCATAGGCATGAGTTCAAATGTTTCAAACATCTGTATTTTAAGATAGTTACAGAGCTGATACACACAGCTACATTCGGTAAAAACAGGCTTTAGCAGAAGAAACATTCCAAGGAAGAACATGTTAAAAAATACAGAGCAAACTACAAAATTGACTAAAGAAACTTCAATCTTGGTTTACAAATAGGGTATAGCTCAACAGACCAGATTCAGGCAGCTCTTGAAACCTTTCTTACTGTAAGAAAAACAGGGCTTGATTGCCATGCAGCCATTGGGTAAGCAGCTGCCACATCATTCATCCCAGAACTTGAAGAGTCCTGATTTATGATGTAGCTAAATACCAATACAAAATACCTAGAGTTCATATGTCATGATTAATCAAAAAACTTTATTTATCATTAGGGAATCTCATTTCTAGCCTTTGTTTCTTATCTTAAAAAGTTATGTAATACCTTCTTAATTCCAATAGCTACATGCTGCAAGATAAAAAAATTACAGTGATTTCTGGAATTCTATAGCACATTCTGTAATTTGCCCTCTTGTGGGGCAGGGGATAGGGGGGTGGAGAAGGGGGAAAAAAAAAGCACATTTTGATTGCTCCTACTTCTTCCATAAAGATTCAATCTACAAAATTATTACATAATACAATTTCACAAATCCAGTTTGGTTCCAACTCTTCAGGTTTTTAGCTCATTTGCATGTTGGATCGCTCTAAAAATCAGTACTTGCTCATTCATTTTCTTTAATGTACTTTCAGAGGAAATAAGTCATCAGATTACTGAATCAAAATATCATCTCATCAAAATATCAAATTAAGGATATAGGTATAATTTTATCTTAGCTCTGGTCTGTTACCACAGAACAAATGTTTCAAATCTATCTTTCCACAGTTTGGACCTCAATGTCTGGGAAGACTGAATAATGCAAGTGATAACTTTTCCAGTACAGATGGAATGGATGAGCAGCTTTTCTCTAATGGCAATATTAATTCATACTATTTCCACCTGGAAATATTACTTGACTTGTTGAAGGTATTTACACTTATTTGCAACTCATTTTTGTTTCTGGAATGCACAGGCTTCTCCAAAGATGTTTCCACAGTACTTCATTTCATTAAACTATGTTCTGAAACTTGGCATTTAACAGTTCACTGTTAAAAGGGGGGGGGGAGTTTCCTGACCTCTCTCCTTTCTTACACTGCTTAGCTTGCCAGACCTTCTGTGTGCCAATTCAAACTGATAAAACAGCAGCAATAAAAAATGAGGTGGATAGTTTTCTGTTGTTTCAGTGAGCTAGGTTAGTTCACTAAAAGAACATGAGAGGGGGGACAAAAAGAGGTAGACACCGAAGAGCTCACCTGCCCAGGGAAATGGAGTCTAAATTCTATTTTGGAAGAATTAAAACACACACACACCACCAGCAAGCACCAGTGCTTGACCCTTCAGACAAAACTGCTTGGGCTGACCTTGAAGTATTCCATTTTATCCACTTCTCTATTACAAGAATCATAACCTCCCGCTACATTTGGTTGTCCCAAGTTTTCAAACCTTAACAACATTTTCATATCTATTTTCCTTAGTGATTCGTGTAAGCAGAATCATCTGAATATCTAAATCTCTAATTTTTCAACTGCTGTTTTCGATTCCCTCAAGTAATTCCAATGTATCAGAATTTCTATTAGCACAGAGTACTCAGACTGGTGCTTTTGTCATTTATGGATTTTCTGCACTATCTTTCTGCCACTGAAGCTTATAAATCCAGAGCTGTCACCATCACAACTAACGTCTTTAATAGAACGCTGCACATAGTTCTTGCTAATCCCTAGTACAAGACCTGCTTGGCCTCTTATTTGTGACTAGTAGCTATTAGTAATATAACCATAACAATTCCAGAATGAAGGATGCCTACAGTCCACAAGTTTCAAATTCAAATCCTAATTTATCTTGTTTTGACAAGAACAGTCCTAGCTCAGGCATTCATCCATCCATCATTTTACATAGTATAAACCAAAGCAGGAAAATTAAATGCTGTAGCAGCATTGCTGCAGTGACAATAATAAAAGAATATAGGCACGGGATAGTTTATAGAGAGAAGTGGAACACTACTGCCAGCATTATTCAAATACATATGTATTCAGCTCTAAGCATGAAACTTGTTCTTAAGTACCAGTTCTCAATACAATTACTTAAGACCCAAAGACCCCAATTCATACATAGATAATGGTCAGAATTTTAACCATCAATAATAAAAGAATCAAGAATCAATAATAAAAATGCCAGCCAAAGCTTCTCTTATGCGCAAGACTAACATACAACAGCTCTTATTCAGAATTAGATATTATTCTTTTAATATTTAACATTAAAATACACTTTTTACTAAGTTTTATATAGTTTAATATTAATGAATAGTGGTGGACACTCAGTGCTAAACATCTGCGTAGCACTTTATAACTTCAAAAATGGTGCAAGATTAACTAAACCAAGGCAACTATTTATTGTTCATGTTCACCTTCATGTATTCCTATAAAAAAATGCAAGCATTTAAAACTTTAAAGTATGCATTATGTTACATACTATGAAATGCTTTACTGTCTACAAGGTAACTTAAAGCTACCTATCAAATACATGTTCAAGAAGGAGGTGAACAGAACAGCAAGCAACAGGAATACATTTGATTCTCCTGCAGATCACCTTTAACTTTATGTAGTCTACCAGCACACAAAACATTGTACCTAGTGAACAGCATGCACATACAATTTTATAAAAATTATTATGATTAGCTTCTAGAAACTGCTATAAATCAACATAAAGTAATCATAATCTTGTATTAATCTAGGATCCAAAGCGAAGAAAAATAGTATCTTAAAATACCTTTTGTTTCTACATCTCTCACAGTTATAGTTACAGAATTTAAGTGTAGGAAGACACATTACTCAAACAGAAACAAAAATCAAGCAGTAATCTTAATGACTTATTTTTAATGTTCAGGTGTCATATTAAGACAAAAATAGCATAATTTTCTCAAGCAAGAAATGTTCATGTTTCTTCAAATTTCAGCTTACCTTTGGGTAAAAGTTATTCAAAAGTTACATTCCTCTGTCTTCCAATGTGGCAGAATACAAACATTGAGGCATTAAGTAAATCATTCTACAATACACTGAACTTGTAGAAAGATCAAAATCATAATCAGACAGGAAGTCTTTTCTTAAAATTTTGTGAATATATTGATGAAACTGAAGTAATATCTAATAATAGCATAAATTAAAAAATAAATAAGAGTAATGCCTAATAATACCTCAAGTATATCATAGCAATTTTTTCAATTAAACAGAGGTCTTTTGGTTGATCCCTGCAGACTAAAGAAGACATCCAGACAGTGAAGTAGCAGTTCCATGAAAGAGCCAAATAAAGAAACACATAAGTAACAGAATTTCTTCAGATAAATGTTTGAAGGTTTTGCCATCCACAGAATCTCAGTTTTACAGTCTACAGAGACAACTATCACTGTTACTATCATTATTATTTTGTGCACAGGTTCTGCTGGGGTTCAGATTTGGAGTTTGTTTTTTTTCATGGTGAAAAATAGAAAACTAAAATATGTACTTTGAGGGGAAAAAGGACAGCTGCCACTAATGCAGCTTTGTAAAATTATCCATCCCACAAAGTGGCTTTTATGTATACCTGAGGTGGTGTGTTTGTCATTTTGATTTTACAATAATTAACTAATCCCATGTGCCAAACTTAATACTATTATGAGGTGTTTGTTGTTGCTTACACTGAAAACATTACTCGTGTTACTGTACACTTAGAAAAATATGAGGTAGTCAAATCAGTAATTCCACGATAATCATAACTGAAACAGATCTGCTTATATAGTTCTTCCTGACCTCAACAAGAGATCATTTTGCTGTGCCATCTATGCCAACTGGTGCCAGCTCCAGTAGACCACACAGTTGATTACCAGGCTGACACAGAATACAACACAAGTTAACACAGAACTTTACAGGCAATAAATCAAACAAGATCCCACCTTTGCTCTTAATCATGCAGACTTTAAAGATATATATTATTGAATATATTCAGATAAGAGTGCCTTTCTAATTAACTTTTGTTTACACAGTCCCACTCTGTCAGTCTTCCCAAATAACTAGACTTTCAACACGATTTGACACATAGATACATGTTTAAAAAGAAAATACTGTAATCCTACAAAGTCAGTAAAGAAGAGGTGTCCAGAGACAGAAATACTATTTGTTGGCACCAACAGTAAAAGGCTGTAGCATGAAGTCACCCTTTCTGAAGACCAAGAAACTCACACAAAAACTCAGTCTTAGGAAACAGGAATCAGGTTCTGCAACTCACAGACAAATACTAAAGACCATATGTACACTGAGCTACATATGTTATATGCGTATTGACCACTTTTTAAAGGTGATTTAGAGGCCACCTTCTTCTCTCACTGAACAGAATTTAGAAGAAGTCAACATGGATAGTTATCACCATTATCATCCATACCACACAATTCTCATTTTAATAATATTTATCTAGCTTTACTTCAATAATTAAAATTGAAGTAATTTCAGAGTGGTTGCAAAATAATTTTCTTCTAGTTATCTTCAGCATTCTTATAATTTTGCTTCATACATCATGAACAGCTGAGAGGATTAAAAAAGTCAAATGTATTAAACTGATTAACAAAAACTTTAAAAATTAGTAAAAACGCAGTAGGATACTGCATTACTGAGATGACCGTGGACCTTTTTCCCCTAAAAAGTTACATAAAAACCCTAATGTTCAAATAACATCATTAAGTTTATGAAATGAGGCAATTAACACAGGAATAACATAATTAGAATTGCAACACCCTGCTTTATAAAATACTATAAATTGACTCTTCAGGACTAAATCAGAATATTGTTTTTTTAAAAGAGAAAAAAGGAAACCATTGCTTATGCGACTGAATGCTAACCCAAAGAACTGCAGTCTGTTCCTATTTTTGCCTCAGAATCTTAAGTGATGCATGGCAGGTCAATTTTATCTTTTCATAGTCAGTTATTCAGATAGTGAGGAATACATAATGAACATTTGATCTGAGTGTTTAGGCCCACACAGAGCATTAAAATACATTAAAAAGCATCAAGTGCCTTTCTCCCAAATGAAATAAATAGCCCTGACATATAAGTGTAGGCTCCTTCACAACATATCGGGAAAGTCTGGGCAGTTCACAAACCAACACACAGCTAGCCTATGGAAACTTTCAATGAGTGGAGTTGTGTTTTAAGTTTTCCCTTCCCATGGGCATAAAAACCAAACTCATGGCTACAGCAAAACACAGTGTCACACACTGCCTCAAACTCTTCTTACATGTTCAAGTTTCTCCCCTGAAAGTCAGAGATGTCCTGGTAATGCTTCTTTAAAAATAGGACAAGCAGCA
The DNA here is from genome assembly GCF_965140245.1 of Athene noctua. Classification (NCBI taxonomy): domain Eukaryota; kingdom Metazoa; phylum Chordata; class Aves; order Strigiformes; family Strigidae; genus Athene; species Athene noctua. The sequence goes on from NC_134038.1 coordinate 123,400,957, forward strand.
AGAGGATGCCCATAATGAATTTCCTTTAGCCAGTGGCTCTGTGTTTGAACACTTGTAGGGACTCCTGCATTTTAGACTCTCCTCTGACACCCTCGAACTTCTGTAATAGTGCCCTGGGGCTCACTGTCACTATTTTGTTCTTTTTGCCTCCTCAGTCACACTTCTTACACATTTGCAGTCTTCAGTTGCAAGCCCATTTTTGTTTAATTTGCATCATATAAGCCATCGTAGCAAAGAGTTTTAGATTTCCCCTTTCCCCACTCAGCCCATACAAAAGCACTTCTGGTAGAAAAGGGATTTGTGTAATTCAGCTGCTATATAGTAGTTGCTTAGTATGTCGTAAATTCACATTTTTCAGAAGTCATAAACACATAATGCTTGTAAGCTGGCCTAATTTTCATATAAGTGATGAGAAACACTTCTAAACATAAACACATTTAGTTCCTTCTTTAGCCCCTTCCAACAATAAGGCTGCTAGGAACATTAGCAAGGTATTCTTCCACAGCCTTACAGTGGCATAAGTTTTCGCCAAAAAGCTTGAGGTAAATAGCTGGGCCCTGAAAAAAAGGGTATTACAACAGGATGTCAAGCAACATACTATCAACTACACTTGAGGCACACAGCTTCATCTATAACCATTTCTAAATAACATCTCTGTCATAGAAACTAATAATACTTAGTGCAGCAGTAATCAGAATATAACTGAGCTATTTATTCTGTAGCTTCAAATTCCTCATTAAAATTAAATCATATCAAAGGTTTGGTTTGGGTTTGTTCTTTTAATTACTATACCCTTATATATTTGCTATCAATTTTCTAAGTACAGCACCCCAAAGAGACTAAATACATGTTATGAAGGAAAACACATGCTTTCAACTCTGTGTCTGTTTGCAAAAATGACAGCTACCCGTATCAACATTTTCAGACCAACCTCTTCTTACTACAGAATAATATTTTATATGCAAATGGACAATTTTTGAGGTCTGAGCAATAAAAATTATAATCCTCAATTCATACAGCTTCTGTTTGGCAAAAGGGAAAGCTTTAAGGACGCCTAAAGATCAGAATATCCAAATTTCCAAAGAACAAAGATGAAAGATAAACTAGAGTGCCCTTACAGGGAGAGAAGACACCACCATAGCTGGAAAGAAACGTACACATATTTACTGTAGTATGACAACAATCTAGTTTCCAAACAAATTTACGGAAAGAGAAAATAAGGAAAGTTACCCTAAAAAAAATGACTCTATTCCTCCAAGATACACTGTGTATTTGATATACTTTATCAAATAAGACATCACATGCAGAAGGTAATCAAATTTACCAAGAGAATAAACCTCCATATCACATACTGACTATTTTGCAAAGCACAGGTCGTTCTTCAACGTAGAACATGCAAGATTAAAAATGCCGAACAAAAAATATGCAATCACTTAACTTTTTGTGGCTAACAGCTTTAGGGAACTGTAATTCTTTTTCACCACTTGGTGGTTTTAACTAGAGCACTGTTTTGTTATTATATAACATACAAACCAAATTAAACTTGGTAAATGAACATGCTATAATGTGCCATGAGAACCACGGAATGTCAAAGAACAGTTTAGTGCTTCAAACTGCATTGCTTCACTTGGCATTATAGATTATGAGATCTTCTGGATTACCATGTTTCAGTTCATGAAAGTTAGACGAAACTTTAATATCCTATTTCTAGCAAACTTTAAGTCACAGAAAAAGGCTAGGACTTGTAAAGGCAAGCCACAACTTTAACTACTTCTAGAAGATCCATATCAAGACATTTCCACAGCAGGAGAAGCTGAGCAGCTAGCAGAAGAAATAGCTCATACATTGGCTGAACACACTCTCAGAAAGTCCCTGAAGATTTTACAGGTATTATGACCTGAAGAAGCAGAGTATCTAAAGTCAGTCACTTTCAAAACAAACAAAAGAACCCAACAACAACAAAAAACCCCCCACAGCAACAGTTTTTTTACACTCCTCAGACCTACAAAACTTACGCTCACACCTCAAAAGTTTCTTCAAATTCCACTTCAAAGTTTTGTCAACGTGAGTAAAAATCCATGCATGTATTTTGACAAAACATGCCCCAGAATACGAGTGGTGAAAAACTAAGCAAACTAAGAAAAAAAGGTGGCAAATACTGGTAGGGTTTTACCTTGCAGGTAATTCTGTAGTCCGTAATCCAAAGGGGTGGGTGGGTGTCTACGAATGTGTTACTAAGAAAAAAAATCAGCCAAAACCCCATACTTTTATTATTTTAGTCATAAATTTAGATTTAGAGGTACAACCACATAGCAATGTACACTCTCTTCTGCATTGCCAGATGAAGATGGAACTATTCACCTACATCATTAACCACATCCAAAGACACTTGTTAGAAGATTATCCAAGGATAATGAAAATCAACATCCATCCAAAGTAGAAGTGAGCTTAAAAATCAAATCAAATATTAAGGAGACTAAGGGTCTGAAGACTGACATTTGTTATTCAATTTCCTGTCACTATAAATACAGCTCCTTTATATAACACACATTTGGTCACTACATTCTTTGATTTTGATTTTTATATAATGATTTTGAATAATGCAAAACTAAGCCTACACATAACTGCAGGAAAGTCTATTCAGTTAGTTATACAGGATGAATGCAGGTAAGCCATTTAGCATGTATTCTTAGGGGCTAAAGAAGAGCCAAAGCAAAATTGTCTGTTATCACCCTGTGTTGAATTCAGATGACAAAGTTCCCATAGACAACTACTGATCTAGCAGAAATAGAAACATGAAGTAATAATCATTACAAATCTAAAATTATTTTTAAAAATCTGATGTTAAATTGTTAAAAGAATACACCAATGATACAAATTAGAAGTCAGTTATGTTTTCTGCACCCTCACGGGAAGATTCCCAGGTGAACGACAAGGTATTTTGCCATCACAGTGGGCTTGACCACCAGTGCTAGTAAAATGTGTTAACAAGCAATGTCAGTTCTTTGATGATGAGAAAAAGATATCATGTAAAACATAAAAAACTAGATGCACCTGTTTATTCAGCACACTTGCTAAAGTACCTAACCCTGGTTTTCTTTCCCGCCTAGTCACAAAGGCTACACAAAAAATCTCCAGTGGGAAACTAAAGCAAAGGAAGCTACATGGAAACAGCCTTCCCAATGGGTATGTTTCAGTGTGTATCCCAAAACTGGTTATAAACAGGAAGGTACATGTATAAATGCACCTGAAAATGTTTCCTCATTGGACCCTAGTACCTCTCGTTTATCACCTGTGTTATTTATTATTCATTGCTTCAGGAACAAGATTTCCTTCACGCTTTTCAGCAAAAATTAGATTTATCAGAAAGTGCTACTATTAAGCAGATGTGCCACATAATTAGCAACGACAAATCCACTTACTTTTTTCTCCTTCTCATGATGTTTATCCTGAGAGTGAGAGGAAGAATCACTTAAACTTTGATCATATGACCTATTAGATCCCCGTTTGCTCTTTTTCTAAAAAGAGAAAATATATTTATGGATAGAGAAAAGGAATCATTTGAATAAATAAAAAGTATAAAGCATTTCAACTGATAAAGATGCCTTACTGCTTGAAGAAAAAAAACTTCTGTTACTGAAAAACTGACAAATTACTAACACTAATAAAATTAATAAGACTACCCATTGTATACCAGGAAAAAAGTCTATCCTTATACCAACTTTTACACCTCCTATGAATTTGTAAGATACGCTTTCCACAAAGGAATGAGATATGACACTTTTTAAAGGTTGAAAGATGCTGGACACATTTTCAAATTTCCATAGCATAAAACAGAAAAGATGCTGCTCAATGAGTATTACATGAAGCCACAGTGCTAGCACCGCCACAAGTTGAAATGCATTGTAAGGTGGCTGTTCTGTGGCTTAATGATTTATTGAAGTGACCTATCTGCAATATTTTCATTACAATTATTTAAGAAACAAGATACAGAATGCTATGGTCATGGATGCACTTACAGGCAGCAGACATAACTGGCTGTATTTCTGTAATGTTTGAGAGCCTAGTCCAGGACTGCAAATACTTTATGCTAGGCCAGTGTTCAGGTAGCATTATAAAGACACTTCTGGTCACTGTTTTGCCAACCAAAGTTTTCAGTGGTATAGTAGATATATACCACCCACCATTTTCAGTAGTAAATATTAAACACCTGTATTTACTAGGCATCAATCACAATAACCCTAAAGAAACACTAAAACACTTAAATGATCTTGCCAGTCTTTGCTGTTCTTACCACTATAGTTTCCCAATGGAAAGCTAACCAATTACACGACAAATATAGAGTTATATCTTTATCATTAAACTTCCTTTCTAAATAAACATACATATTTTCGATCATAGCAGCACTATAGCGCTTAAATCAAGTGCCTGAAAGTGTAATGCTTGCCTTCACTGCTAAGTTATAGACGATTTCTGTTCCTTTTTGTATACTTAGCTCAAGATAATAATAATTAAAAAATAATCTTAGCTTAGTAAGGGCCTAGAAAGCCCTGACTTATCTTCATTATGAAGCAAACTCATCAATATTTCACAAGAGCATGGAGCTAACCTCACCAAGCTTATCTTTTAGAAAGGGTTCACTGGCCCTGTGTTTTTACGTCATTGCAACCTATTCGAAAGTCACCCAAGTATTCACCTTTTTTAGCTGCCAAAACAAGTAATCAGCAAGTTTAACTATACTTACAGCAATATCTGAACTTAAGTCTATATATGTTAATTTTTGTAATTCAGTATTCATAAATAACATTTTTTAAACGTCAGTAAGTCCTTCAAGTCCACACACTCACACATGTACACAGAAACAGGCATCTGGAACTGTCAAACTAATAAGAAGCAATAGAAAAGACTCCAGAGGTCTGATCCAATACCTACTGAAATAACAGAAATTCCGAAGTTTTTTGTTTGCTTGTTTGTTTTTTAAAAATCAAACCTCAAGTCACTTCCTTAAGGTTGTGTTTCAAAGAACTTTTAAGCAGAGAATACCCCCAGCTACATGGTGAGAGATAGAGCAAAAGGGAAAACACTCAAAAAAAGAAAACAAAAAAACAACAATAAAAAAACACCCCACCACAACAGAGTAACAAGCAAAAAGAAACAGAGGACTTCTTTATTCTCTAATATACAGAATAACAAATAATATCTTCTAGATTATTCAAGAATGGACTAAATACCTAGAAGTCAACTAATTAATAGTGAAAGAAAACACTACAGGAACTTAACGAAAAAAACGTTAAGCGTGCATGCTATTTCTGGCAGAAGGGAAAAACCCACACATCTAGAAAGTAAGCACTTATAAAAATATTTTCAGCTAGTACTTCCATAACTGTGATTAAAACATTTGTTTTAATGAAATGCAATCTACTTTCTGAGCTATGTGAAAATAATATTTCTAGCATTAATAGCAATTCAGAGAGACAAAATAAGTCAGTGACATTATGAATTTAACAAATACATACCAGTTTACTAAAATGGTATTTACAGTAGCCACAGTATTGGACGTTATCTGCACCGTTGCCTTCTTCTTCACAAAGAAGTCCTGCAAACTGTGCACTAAAAATAAACCAAACAACATTCAAGGAAAGCAATTTTACATCAGCTTGTACCACAATATCTCAGCTGATAATGTACTGGTACTTATACCTGCATTTAGAAGAGATTTCCACACAAGTGATTTCTAATGGCATGCAAACACACAACCAACCTTTGTAGGCTGGTGAAAAACATATATGGTTTATACTTTAGCCTGATGACTTTTTCATAGTCTTTAAGCCACTGAGACAAGCTTATAGCTTGAAAACCTACATTTATTATGCAGCTACACCCACAAATAAACAAACCAATCAATTTACAATGATTCTTAGCTCAAATTCAAGCCAAAAATCATCTAAGGAAAGAACAGCTTTTAACAAAACAGATCTTTGGATCTCGTAGATCCAAAAAAGAAATTTTTCTGAAGTTGTACACATTCTTCTCTGCTTTGCCAGGAAAATAACTTTTTTTTTTTTTTTTTTAATAGAACTTCAATGACCTAATAAATCAAACCATATTTATTGGTTTAAAAGACTCTGGCATGTTAATTTCTTTTAAAAAGAACAAGACATACAAGTTTCCTTGCCTGGGCTAATTATTACCTTATTCTACTACATTTTTTCAAATCAAATTTGCTTTTCACCATTCATAATGTTGATTAATTTTCTTTATCAAAACCAACTTAGACACTGAAAAGCCAAATATTCAGTTTCATTTTCCAGATCATTTTCATTAGCATAATAATGCAATCTTATAGTCAAAATGATGCACGGGAGTATTTAAATGAAAGAACAATATATTATGGCAGCTTATTTGCACTGCTTTTTAAAATCACTTTCCCTTCATTTATACATTATGTTCTTGAGCAATCCAGAAATACTGCTCCCTAAACACATGCACACCTACAGCAGACGCCAACTACAGAAAACATTTAAGAGAATCCCTTTAAGCAAAAGATATATTGTTCGAAGCTTGGCATACAAAAAAACATGTGGACTTAAGCTCATTCTTCCTTAGACATCAGTTTTGTCAACCCAAAATTGATACACATCACCATGGATCTCTGCCTTCTGTAGTTTTCACATTTTTCTTCCATTTTTAAAATATTCCAGAAGCCTCTTGATATCCTCAGTCACAGTGCTCTGGCTAGATACCATTTTATAGTACCTACCTGGTTTTTTTAGAATCAAACAATTCTAAAAATTGGCAAGATAAATATTTTAAATTTGAACCTAATTCTTATGTTCTTTATGGCATTCACCAAAAACAGGGTTTTGGAAGAAATAAGAAAGATTAAAACAACTCTTGTGTGCACCCAAGTGTTTCAAAGAAAAGATATCTTTTTATCCAAACACTTAGATGTATACATTTTTTCACATCTGTAAGTAACCTCTTAACATGTTATACATGGTTTGAAGAACACAATCCATTTTCACCATAAAAAGAAACTTGACATTAATCACATACAATTAAAAAACAGATGCTTGCGAAAGAGTAAAAGCTGCCAGGTAGTCAAGTAATTTAAAAAAAAGAAGAGCTGCCAAGAAATGAGCACCTAAACTACAGAATTATATCCTTTAAGATCTGCACAAGACATGCAAAGTTATCGCTTGATTACACTGAAGAAAATACATTTAAGTAAGTTAAGTAGGTGTGCAAATACCATTTTCCTGACTGAGCTGGCCATGAAGAAGCATACTGGGGCACTCATAAAACAGACAGGTAAATCCACAGATTATGTAGCCCCAGTCTGTGTAAATCTGCTATCTATCTATTGGAAAAACAGCTTCAACTGAATCTGAAAAAAAAACAAAACAAAACAAATAATGCCTGTAAATTCTGGGGTAGAACTCCTTTTGCCTCCTTTTACCTGTTGACATGGTTTAATCTAATTATCCAGCCTCTTTCAGAAGTCCATAAAGTGAAACAAGCATCTCCTGAATACAAGCAAACCTACAGATCTTAAAGTGGAATAAATCAGATGGTGGACACAGCTGGTTTTCTCCAGCAGCTATACATGAAACCTAAATTAATAGTTCATAATAGATGTATACTATTTAGATAAAACCAGTGAGGTGAATTACCCACAAGTGTTTGGAAATTGGTACCAGAAGGGGTGAGAGACTAGTGCATTTTTACGTATAGCTCAGTAATTTTTCCCACTGATTTACCAAAAATAAACATTAAATCAGTTAGCAGGTAAACAATGTCTTCACATTCCCATATCCTATAAAATATCATCTAAGAAAAATAACCTAAGCAGAAAAACCCCACTAAACCTTATTCACAGGAACGCACAGCATTTAATACAACCCAAGGGAGTATTCTCAGACAGCTTTCACAGCTCAAGCAATATCTGTACTGCCACTGCCATATCATTAGTAAACTCTATTATAATATGTTAGATATTTCTACACAAACCATTTTAGTATATTTCTTTACTCAAAAATATACTAAATAAAGAGTTTATCGATTACATTGTGTGCATTGACTCTTTTTGGAAGATCAGAGATGTTAAGTAATAAAATACACTTACCACGTGACGTGAAAAGCTTGTCGACATCCATGTTTATTACATGTCATACAAGCACCAGTGGCTGCTTTACTTTCTCTGCCTTGTTCATCACAAATATAGCATGTCTATCAAAGAGAAAATACTTAACATGATAAGAAACATACAAACAAATTCTGTGTTACACACAGGAGATTCTAGAGTGAGAACTACTGGATTTTGCAGCTAAGCTTATAGAAAAGGTCTAATTATGTATGTTTGCAAAAGGAGCTCACCTATTAGACACTTGGGATCTGTGTAACACCTCACCAACACTAAAGCAGTACAAATACTAATTTACTTAAATTCCATACTGCTATTCAACTAGCCCAACAGTTAAACAGCCAAAGGTTAATAGCATTAGGCTTCAAGATTTTCCTTGCTTTCAAGTTTGTGCCTATGTCCTTTCAGGTCGCAATCATTTTCATATTCATTTAACATTACCTGTATTGGTGGCATTCAGAAACATCAAATTAGTACCTAAGGGTACAAGATACCATATGGTATACATGCATGTGTCTACAAAATTACATACAGAAAAACTGCAGACTTAAAATTTTATTTGTACATTTGCTGTAACGAATTTTCAGAAGTCTCACAGCATGCTTCAATAGTCGTATGATGCTCAGTTACCTTTCATTAAATATGGTGTTTAACAGAATTCTGCTTTAATTTCAGTACGACTTGGACAGCCCCATAAACATCTTAGAAACTAATCAAACAAGAACTTTCTGTAAACAAAGCTTAAATTAGTATATCAAACCCATTTCAACCTCAAAAACAAGCTAAAATGAAAACAACCTGTCTAGTACTTGAAAATATTTTCATAGTATTTCTGTCAATTTATTTGTTTTACTGGGATAGTATAGCAATTTGTAATATTTATTTTAAAATTCTCAGTAAAATGGAAGGAAATAAAATTAAGATAAAAAGAATCCAAATATCTTTCTCATTATTTAAAACTTTTTTAATTAAAAACACGCATGTGGCCAATAAACATGGATACGTGCTATATGGAAGCTCACTCTTAATACTAGATGGCACTACAATCTCTCACCAGCATTTCAGGGAGAAACATCAGGCAAAACTATGAAATGCCATTTAAAAAGATTCCATCATATCACATTTATGTGTAAAAAGTAACAATTTAAGAACAGATTCTTAATGAAAGTATTTTCCAGCACTGGGGCAGTCAAGTGTCTGTTTTCAAATGGGAGAGAACTCTGCTGAGGTAACAAACATCAACAACACACTGCTACCGCTGCAAAAATCCTATTAACAAGATCTTAGATGAGAAAAGATTAAACATTTTTTTCAAAAAAAAGAACTGTCTGCATTTAAACTGTAACAGTCTTATTGTAACTGTATCACAGCCTCCCTTTAGTGAGGCACAGAATGAGTAGCATAATAAATAAAAAGAACATCAACCAGGGGTAGTAGAAAATATAGTTTAAGAAAAATGGACCAGATACCATTTGAAATAAAAATAAAAATTATATAATGCATAACCAGTATTAGACAGGAAAATGAGTGAAATTCTGAGACCAGAACAGCCTTTTACAAAGGTATTTAGAACAACATTTAACATGAGATATCAGCTAAAGCATTTTTGTTAACATAAAAGACTCTAGGGTAGATGAGTCATACTTGTACGGTTTCCACAAGACTTTCAAAAAGCATTAAACCCAAAAGCTAATATATCCTAAAATCATACCCTATATCCTAACATTTGAAGGATCAGAAAGGGGATAATCCTACTTAATTCTTTGACTTGCTGCCTTTGTACATCAAGGTAGTATACACAGATAACTCAGTTATTTGACAAGGTCTGAGACTGGTTCCTTTTTCACTTTCCATACAATGACCTGACACACTTAGATTTTAAGAACAAACAAGGTCATGATCTAGCAACCTCATCTGGGTAACTATATGTGTAACTAACTTCAAAAGTAAGGTACCTCTATAAACAAGAGTTCAACAGACCCCCATAAAATTCAAGCTCCAGTTACTGTTCTGTTTTTTCAGAGTTTTGCCTTAAGATCTGAAATTTTTTTTTCCCCACACTGAAGTTCAGAAAGAAAAGCGATATAAGCATTTCATTTAGTGATGATAGCATCACATACTACACTTAGGGACCGCTTAAACCAATTTACAGTAAAATAACTGAAAAATTGTACCAACCAACCAGCTACATCATGACCAAGTTTAAATACAACATAGTTGACTGCCTACCCATTTTAACAAGCTCAATGAATTTCTATGCTTTCTACAGTAGTCATGAGAAGTACAAAACCTGTTTCCTAATCTTCCATATGAAACAGGGTCAAAGAAGGTTCATGCTCCCGTTCCAACATGGACGGTAAGTTCTCTCTAACGCTAAGCTTCTCCTACCTTCTTTTAGACACACAAACAAATCCAGAAGCCTAAGAACCTTTTTCTTTGACATAGCAGAAAAATGAAGACTTTCATGCATTTGCTAATCCATTAAATTGCTACACCTCCTCTGAAACCTCTGGAATGTGGAAGTGTAAAACTCTGTACTACCGTCTACACAGCAGCGCTGCTCTTCAGAGCTATTAAGGGAAGAGAGTAGACTCCAAACTCACTGGCAAACAAGCCAAAACATTACACAAAGCTTCTGACTCAGCAAAGAAATTTTACCCAAAAAATGCAGCAAATATCTTCATTTCTTTACTGGCAAAATATACATTTTGCAAAGCTGCCTTTATGTTTCTGTAAATATTTTTCCATTAAAAAACTCAAATGTAAACCTTCCTTGCAAAAGCAAAGACAGAACGGAAGACGAGGCAAGGAAAAACCTTATAAAACAGAAAGTAATTTGAGAAATAGTTTACATGTAACAGCTACCCAATAGCATTCCCTGCTTACACAATCAAACCTAGGAGTCGTGCAGAAATTTATTTTAGCACTTGCTGCAACAATGAGAAAAGTCTAGTATCTGCCTTTACTACTAGGCAGATCAAGAAACTCCAAACGCACTCATTTTTTAATCAGTTCTTGAAAGAGATTCCTAAAAGCAGTAATTATATTCAATTACCACATACTTTCAAATGAACTTGAAAGAGAAAAATAAAGCTCACATTAAAAAAAAAAAGCTATTATCCATGTATAACCACCCAAGGAATAACAAACATCTACTAAATAGGAGAGCAACTATTAGTTCATTTCCTTTTGGAAGCAACTGTGTAAGAAGACTTTTCCTGCTAGTTAACCCACTAATCAAGTCATTCAGTGGATTCATTCTGTAATGTGATGAGTTTTATCCCAGCAGATAAACTTCAGGGAAATAGGAGCCAGATGTCTTTACATTGACAAGCCCCATGCTTTGGTGTCTGCTGTGCTGCTTCTTCCATTTAAGATTACTGCACTTTGTAATGTTGCATATTTTGCAGTGTTCAATAAAGAAGCAAGTGCATTGAGAAAAGTGTGTAAAGTAAGTACTATCTCCTAGCAAAATTCCAATGATGTTTGTCTTTATTTTAAAGACTACAGTATAAATTCTACCTTATGGTAATCTCCAGTGGCCTCTACTTTCCCCCAATTTCACATGCTAGCATTCTTTCTATATGTATCCAGCCACACAGAGAATTATTTAGGACTCCACATGAAATAAAATCTTTCTTAAAATCATCCTATTCCAAGCTCAGTTAACAGACAGAATGAAATCGGCACTAAACCTCTCTAAAAGGAGAAACAACTCTAGTTATTTTTTCCTTATTAAGTTTACATTTGTTCATTACAATGTTGCAACAAATGTTTTAAGAACCATTTGCCTTATCTACTTCACAAAAAAAAAAAAACAAAAACAACTTTCCTTTCCCATTTCCTCCCAAATTGATAAAAGTCAGAATTAAATGCTTTACAAAGTTTCTGATCTGAAAAAGTGTGTCATTTAAGTAAACCCAATTTATATTGAATAGCAAGGTGGCTGGGGGGTGAAATTATTGCAGGCTACCTGAAAAGGGAATTTGTAGTTGCATTGCTCAAAACTAACCTACTCAGAAACTGGTGGCAGTTTAGCCACAGCAGCACCAAACTCAGCACTGGCTACAGATTTCTCAAAGAAGTTGGGAGAGTCACCAATAGTGACTGCCTCTTAAATTCCATGCTGTTACAACCAGACTCCTATTGGCAGTGAAGTTAGATTGATTTCAAGAGGTTTCTGCAGCAACTGCACTATAGGCATTTCTTTGATTCCCCTGAAATCCACAACCACTATATTCCTGAACCAAATAGACCAATTATAAAGACAGCAAAAGCTGAGTTCTGTAATAAGAGAAAAAAAAAAAAAAAAAAATGAAAAAAAAAATGCAGGCTAGGGGTGTGACCTCCAAACCTTCAAATTTCTGATGTAGGTCTCATCATATTTTACAATATACAGTACTAGCCCTACATGAAAGCCATTTTAGGCTGTCAACAAGAAAAATAGGCCTGAATCAGTTTTCTGCATTTTTGGTGGGTGTTCTAAGACCTAGGCAAGATCAGGAAATCTATCTACATGATCTGTATGGCACTAGTAATTACCTAGAAAGCAAAAAATGTCAAGGTAACTACGGACCAATAAAACACAAATTGGAATTTTAGCAGTAAAAACAACTACACATCCTATACTTGGAACGAAAACAGTTCAAGAAAGAAGCAATTTTAGTTGTAACAAAAAGGAATGAAAGACTACAGAGAACAACAATGAACTTTGTGAACAAGTAATATTAAAAGACATAGGGTACATTTTCTGAAGTTACAAGGATTTACTCATCCAATATCAGTTACCATCAATGGAAATGGTGCAAGACAAAACAAAATCCAAAGCGTTCCACAAAATTTTTTGAAGTACATTAGGGAAGAACCACTACCAATAAAACAAACATTATGACTACTACTCAAGGAAAAATAAGAAAACAGATGTGCTATTGGCCCACAGTTGAGGAAAGAGAGAGAGAGAGAGAAAATAAACTCATCTGCTACAGCAAATCTGTACTGCTTTGTGTCCAAGTACAAAAATTTTATTAGTTTTGCACTTAATCTCACTGTTGCATGTTCCTGCCAACACAGAAGGAAATCAAGAGTGAGAAGCCAGTACAGATGCTCAGGTAGTACTTAATGAGAAAGCATGACAAGAACCTAGAGTTTAACTCCTGGCTTTTTGGGGTAAAATATACTGACAGCAATTGTGAGAATCTGAAACAGACAAGGAAAAGACCCAAGTGTGAAAAGGGGAAGAAAAACAAAAAACAAAAAACGGAAGGTGGGACATGCATAAATGTAAAGAGATGTAAACTGAGGGGGGATCAGGGGTGTGAAAAGAGGTCAGAGACGATGTGAACAGGACTGGTTTACCTGTAGGAAGAACACAAGAGGTGATGCATGCCTTTCCCGCCCCCCCCCCTTCTTTTGTAACAGTCTATTCCTCTTTAACCCAGTGTACACAAACCACCATAAAGTAAAAGAAAGAAACTAGAGGTAAGAAGAACACCACAAGAAAAATATGTAATAAACCGTCAGAAATTCAGACAGTTTTCTGCCTACAGAAGGGAAAGTACAAAGCAGAATATAGTTAAGTCTAGTGAGGAAGAGGTAGCACAAGTGAAACAAGTAGAAGACTCAACTAACTATCACTATGGGACATTAGTAAATTATTATTGCATTGCTCTGCTTTCTTTTTAAATAAAGTCTCACCACACTTTAGAAAACATTTCATCTCACTGACACTTATTTAGGAGCAGTTCTTCTATAAGCAAATAGTCCCACTGAAGTGTTTACAAAGGCAAAAGTCTGCAAGCTTTTGCTTTAATATATTAGCATATTTTTCTTCCTAGAAGAAATGTTTATGAACACATCTATGTTCATATCAATACTTAAAACAATAGGACTTAGTGGTAATTAATAATAACATTTCAAATAAGCTGTAATAATATTTTCACCTATGGGAAATATTTCACATTCCTTTTAAAATAAACTGTTATTCAAAGATCATGATATTTTTAATTAACAAAACAGTCCCTAATCTGTAGAAGAATAACGAGAATGGCAGATAAACTTACAGCTTAATTTAATAATATAGCTTTCTTAATTATTGAATTTATCAAAGTCATAGCAGAAAACATACACCATTACTGCACACATTTATGAATTTTATATAAAATGCATTCTAAGAAGTGTCATTTTAGATTATTAAAGCTCACAAATTTTACAATAAATACATTAGATATAAAAAGACAAATAATTATACCTTATTATAACGATCATGAGGAACAGACTGCAACACGATAGGTTCCATTGTAGAAACATTTGCAAACTGCACCTCGGGAATGTACAGAGCACAAACCACATGAGCCCAACCTATAAAAAGTTACAATTGTATTTAATTTTAGTGTTTTCTAGAAGCTCAAAGGACATTTCAATTATAGTACAAAGAATCTTTTACACTTTTTTCCATGGACTATTTGAACTGTTTAGAATATTACAGACATAAGTTACTTAAGTCATGTTTACATTTCATTTTATATTATACAAAGTTTAGATGAGCCATAATACATTTTAAAGTTTATTCAATGGAGAATTTATACAAGCAATACTCCAAGAAACCCAAATACTAATGATTTATACAAACAGTGACACACAAATACAAAACCAGGTTATTTCTTTAAATTTCTTGGATTAACATAGTCATCATGTAAAAGCTATGCAAATTCCCACAAAAGGGAAACATCATCTGAACAAACTAGTATTCATGCAATCATTACCATCATATAAGGCTTCTGTGTACAATTTTTATTTAAACAAAGTCATTCTAATTTGACTAGACTGCTGTCTTCTTTCTCTAGAAAGAAATCTCAATGCACACACCCCCACATCCCCTCTACCAAAATCTCTTCCTTTCCTTCTTTAAAGGTGTGGCCAACTCATTTTTTATAGGAATATCAATTCCTGTATGCAGTCCTGTTCTAACTCATTAACTTGAAGTCATCAATAAATGCTTTGTTATTTACCATATTGTGCTCTAATAGCATTTCAAGTAGTAAACATTCCTAATTATCTGACATTTGGTTGAATGAGGTGGTGAGAAACACCAATTCAGAAAGAAACCTAATAATTTTAGGCCTTTTTTCAATACTAAGATCCTGAGAGTTGTCGGTTTGCTTCAGTGGAGGACAGTTTGCCATAACTGTAAATTTAGCAGAAGCTGTTATATAGCTAACTGAACATGTGAATACACTGACACTAGTAATAGGATTACAAGAGTACTATTACGCAGTACAGAGCTACCTCATCTGAAAGTGAATTTGGTGTGGCTAATAATTTAGAGTGGATTCTGTTCTTCCCCAAGAGGAAAACTGGATCTTTTGTCACAAGACTTTCAATACACCTTAAAAATAATCACGTTTTCTTCCTACCCAGGCTTACTTGTATGCAAATATTAAGGACATAAAATGACAGGCTTACACAATTAGATAATCTAGCAGATTATTAGATTAGGTAAACAAAGTAAGTTATCATTGTGCAAATGCATCCTGTAACAAAAAAACCCACACACACACCAACAACAAGAAAAAAAACACCACACACAAAGCCCATCATACTGCCTCACTGCAGGTCTTTTTAAGTTTTGTTTGCATCTGGATTTTCTAACTACTAAATCTAAAGGTTCTTAATTTCTCCGCCCAACTGTACTTTGATTCTTAAACTGAGCTAAATATAAAAATAGTATTGTTGAAACTATGGAATGGTACTTAGTATCTGAAATTGCATATATTATTTTTTTTTCTTAAAGCACGAATCTTTTCTAGTTGCTTCCATTCGACGGGTGTCCCCTCTCCCCATTTACTAAATTGGTAGTTTTAATTTGTATAGAAAATGAAAAGCACACACCCAACTGTTATAGTCAACATAGCACATATCATTCTAGTATTCCATCTGCAACTAAATACAGTATCTGGGCTGCTTCATCATTTCATTCACAAATAGTTTTTAGAATTAGTCCACACAGAAAAAGTGTAAAACTAATGAAAGAGTAGGGAGAAGAAAGTATAAACTGCCAACTTGAGCTGCTTTTAAGAACAGTTCCAACAGACCATTTTAAAATTATCATTAACAGATAGACTGAAAAAAAAATGTAAAAAGCAGTCTTTTTTTAGTTCTCTACTTGAAATATCTTCAGGGAGTAAGTGTTTACAAGGACTTTTCTAAAACTTGCAAACTGCCCTAAAGCCAGATTCATCTTACTAAAGACAGATAGATAAATGTTAATGTGGTGTTAATGGTGAATATTTTTAAATCCCCCTCAAAAAATTAACTCAAATAGAAACACATCTAATAAAGCCATTATACCAGTAGAAAAGTGACACTGAAATTTTGAAAAAACTCTTTTTCAGTTAGTTGCACATGAACAGATGGCAAAGGCTTTTACTTCAGATGTAATTAAGTCTGTACTCCAGTTACACTTACTTATAATGAAAAAGTATTATGTAAATATACAAAATATACCAGAGACATTTAAAAAAAAAATCACTTACTAAGCCAATTGAAATTTAGGTTAAGTAAATAATTTTCACTATAAGAAACCAGTTTCCAATGGAATACTACTCCATGACTATTAAAAAAATCCCAAAACAATATAGCCAGAAACATACTAGCTTAATATATTCTGATTTCCGAAATATAGAGCTCACATACAGAATAGCTGTGAGCAACAGCACACTTACATCTTTCATGAAAACAAAACCAGTATCTATAGAATGAAAGAAATGAAGCACTGCAGCACTAATACACTTTTTGAACAAGGGGTCGAAAAGCACCCAGGGAATTGAGGACAAGGGACCTTTTCCATTGGTTTCTATCTGGCATCTTTAGATCCCAGATAATCTGACCTTGATGAAAAAGCACAACCTGTCCAATAAAAATTTCACCACAGAGGAGGTTGCAGCACCCTTATGTTACCAGCCTCAAATGCTTGCATCATAAAAGAAGGCTAACTCCACCACTAGCTCCTGCTAGGACTCGGAGACCCCATACACAACTGCTTAAATGTTCTTTTGTCCAAAGTTTCACTGGTGAAGAAATACAAAATTGCCAGAGAGAAACACCCAGCTCACCCAGAAGAACCGAGGCAGGCAGAGGTTCAGCAGCTATCCCTGAAGAAAGAATAAGGAAGACATTTTTCCATAACAAGTGTGGTTAAGGACTGGTTGCCTAGAGGTGCTGTGGAATCTCCATATTTGAAGAACTCAAGGTCTGTAGACTCCTCCACAAAACTTTTAAACAAGAAGATTCAGTTTCACCATATCAGTAGTGGAAGAAAACAGAAAAGGGAGCAAACAACCCATTCTCTTCCCTAAGCATCAAAAGACTAGTCACTGTTGCTACAAAGAGTAAGCATAGAAGTAAAGGACACCTACAGTCAAACAAAATGTGACAGCTCTCCTCTGTCTCCCTGATAGAAGAATGAGCTACTAGCATGCAAGCAGACTTGACTTTTAATGTTTTCTGCAACGAAGAAGGCTCCTGACTATGTAACACAGCAAGAAAAGGCCTCCCCCATTCTCTGCTGCCACTTCCTTCTCTTTTAGACAACTACCCTCAGGCAGAGCACAGAGCTCAGAATCCCAACAGAATGAAGTACCTATGGTCATGTTCAGAGTTGAGTGCTTTTGTCTACTGTTTCTTACTAGATGACAACTGCCTTACTGCAGTCAACTGCCCTCTCTGTCTGCAGGGATAATGAAACATCCTAGAGAGACAACCATCCAAAAAGTACATACAGCAAATAAAAAAAGAAAGCACTTATAAGGATTTAAGACACTAAAATATATATTTTTCAATTAATTCCATCTAAGCCATAAAGATTGCACTGTAAACAACTTCCTATTCAAATCACTTGCTACATTATTCTTGGGTAACTATCAACTTCATCAGCAACTATACTTTCTTCTTCAAAAAAAACCCACTCACATCATTAAATCCAGCCCTTTTGAGCTTTCCCAATGTTTACACGAGAAAAACATTGTTGCATCCCATGTTTTAGAGTTGAAAAAAACCCTCCAGTAGCACTGTTCTACACATTAAACAACATTTAAAACATTCTCACTAGTTTCTGTTGGAACTGAAATTATTTTATCACCATTCCTCTTCACCCAAAACACCACACAGAAATAACAACAGGATACTCTGACTTTTCTTAATTGTTCTCCAAACCTAGCCAGGAACTCATGCCACTTTTCAGATCACTTTTGTTCCAAATTAGTTTATTAAAACCATCTGTATAGACCATATCCTTTACTGTCTAAATAAATGATAAGCTTCCATTCACTCTGGTTGTGATGGTTTGCATCCCAACAACTGGCCACAGATTTATTACTCATTTCCTTTAATTTTACTTATAAAATCTATAATAATTGCTAACAAACTCTCACTATTCCCATTGAACTGCTTATGCCCAATTTATTTTTGCTTTTATCTTCCTTTCAGGACAACTTTGACCAGAAGGTGGGGGGGGGAGCCACACATGTTTTTGCAAAGGCAGGTACTAGCATCTTGCAAAATGGTTGGGGGTCTGGGGGTTGGTGGTTTGTTTGGGTGGGGTTTGTTTTTTTTTGCTTTTTTCTTATTTGCTTACTATTTTTCAGTCTTTGAGAAGGTAACAATTTGACTTACATGCTTTCTCAATAATAATATTTTTACTAGATGATAATGCCTGGCTTGCTTATTTTAAAATAAACAAGATTTAGCTTAACAATGTGAAATTAAGAAATGTATTTATTATAAGGATTCAAATCGGCCATTGGGCTCACTTGTTTCTGTGCATTCTTATCAGAACTGCTTCCTCTGAAACTGCTGAAAAAAAAAATACATCATGGACTGGCAGATTCACTGCCTCTTCTGCTTGAAACAATCCAATACTCTGCAACAATCAATGCCTCCAGAAATTTTAAAATGTCATCAGTTTCTGATTATTACTTGTTAGAAACAACTCATTGGTGACAGCCAAATTAAAATAAAAAATATTTACTTCAACTGTGTTTTCAAATCCAATAACTTTAGGAAATGCTGCTTGCCTTTCAGAAGAAAATCCACTGTGCTTTCTAAGATAACATCACACCAGTATAGCTAAGACACTTTCCTCTGAACAGATCTTAGGAAACAACTTAAACCAACATTAAAACAATATCAAAACCACATATAAACCAATTCCAAGATCTGCTTTGATAACAATAATGAAAACAGTTTTAACCAGTATCAGAAATTGGAAATTCATGATAAAAAGCCTTCAAAGTTTAAATATGTCTTAGGAAACTTCCAGCTTTTCACCTGAGTCCTTTTTTATTTTGATTTATCCCTCAGAAAGACACACTACTGAGTTTTGCTGATTTTTATGTTTCATTCTGACTAACTACCAGCACAGAACCTATCAAAATTCTACCAATCTTTTGCTGAGACTTTTATTTCAGGTGCCTAACTAATTTTTAACTCAGTGAAAACCTAGAAGTACATACTTAGCAGGTATAATTTGAATAATTATTCATTAATGTTCAGAGTAACAAATGTCAGGCTCCAGAACCCTAACTGAAAATAAATAGTTGATCTGTTGTCCCAGTGTGACAGAGAACAGGTAACTCCTAATAATCGCACCATCAGCAAACAAAAGACTGTTGCCAACAAAGAACTCTCTAACTAGAAGGAAACTCTACTAAAGCAATGAAAAACTAGCAAAGAAAACCCAGGAAGATAAATAATACACAGTACATCACCCATCTAACAATTTCTGCCTTTACAACTACTGCTTAAGTGTTCAAAACTTGATTCCTAAGCACTTACACCGTAAATAAATTCATATCATCTTCCAGTGCAAATTCTGAAGCCTTGCTTTTATAATCTTTGAATTCATGATAATATAACAGCAACACACTTCTAATTCATCCTACCATCCAAATCAAAATAAGCCCACCTATAGCTTGTGAACTAACAGACACAGAGTAGGCACTACGCTAGGGCTACGTCCCACAGCCAATGTTGAAACTGCTACTGCAAAGCAGGTAACAGTCTGTAGAGGACAGAATCATGAAGTCATGCAGAGATCCAGCCATAGTGCCAGTCTGGTCCTACAAGAGAGCTCTGGGACGTCATCACCATCTCCTAACTGTGCACCAATTTCAGAGTAAAATTTGCTTATGCATTCTGTGTAAGTTCCTGAAGTGTCCATTGTATCTCACTAAGGAAATTTTACTTTATAACTATAGCTCGCTCCTAGACCAAGTGAATGTATTACTCTAGCATGGAAAAATGTTTCCTTGTTGAAATGTCAGTTTCTTATTAGGGCTGCTCCAGGCTGTCATTTAAGGTACATCTCAATCCATTTCAGACATGGGCTGTTACTAAAAGATAAGGTCTCACCTTACTCTTCACTCTCAACTGTACATCCTTGCTCTCTCCCTGTAGTATAAACTTGCCATGTACCAGAGCAGATAAAATTTTATTCACCTGATTACCAAACTTGCAGGAAAACAAAATTTTACCTTCCAGTAAGATCAGTAAGTCAATGCAATCCACACTGAGGTCGTATGATTACTATACGCAAAACCACCAGTGCAGAAACACCCAGTCATGGGAAAACCACAGTCCACTCCTTTCAGCTGAGGTCAACAGCTGTCCTAGATTACATGAAATTGCACCTCAGTTTCCACAACTATCAGATCTGCTGACTGACCCCAAGACTCAGCTCCATCCCATTCTGAAAGGTGAATCCAGCAAAGATGTACTTAAAGACTGTTAGTATTTGCCAGAGAGTAAGATTAAGTACTATTTTAGATCTTTAAGTGCCTCTTCATTAAGGCATTCCATACACTTTTATTTTGACCCTGATATTCCTTTCCTGTAAAGACAATAAAATTTGCAATAAAGAAATCTGTCATCTTAAGTTACTATCTTTTCCTTGCCCTAGTAAATGCAGTTTTAGAATTTGCCTTAGTTAATATAGTATTACTCACTATATTGTTTGATCCACTCTTTTCAAAGGTGGGTAAAGAGAAGGTGCACACACTAATCACTAGAGCTCTCACCACCGTGGTTGGTAGCCAACCATATCACTGGTATACAGAATGAAAGGACGATTTCTGTTTTTTTAAAACAACAAAATACTGTTTGTCCATGAAGAAAAGGCTTCACCCTACAAAGTCCTACTATAGAATTTCACCAAACTCCATTTATCAAAATTTGTTCCCACAAAATTTGCACATAAGAAAAATTCACTTTGGATCATCATTCTGCAGCACAAAAGACTGTTTTCGAAACAGCTACAGACCACATTCCACTGGTCCACTGAATAAGATAATAGCTTCAGTAAAATTATCTGGCATGCCATAGCACTAAAGTGTCTTTTTCCCCTCCCTCAAGAAATCCTTTTATACAACAAAAGGAAGACATGTTGTAAACATTTATCTAAAGCTCTACAAAAAAAAAAAACGTCCTAGTTATACATTATACTAGTAATATAAATAATCAATACATAATTTTATGGTAGTGTGTATATTTATATTAGCAAAATATTTTAATTATCAATTTACTGTCTTTCCCAGTTTAAAAAACAAAAAACAAAAAACAAAAACAAACACACATACAAACTCCTGCAGATCCGCACAAAAGGACCAAATCATTTGTAGGTAAGCACTTCTTGCAAAATGTACATCCCTGAATGTGTATGTGTGACATTATACCATTTGCTTTCTTAGACATTAATAGCAAGAAAACTCATCAAAACAGTAAACCTGACTGTGAGAGCTCCTGACTCTAATAACAACAATAGCAACAGGAAAACATGGCATATAAAGTTTTTATAGACTTGGGAGATCCTGACACTAACCTAGGGGATGGGAAGAGGGCCTGGACCATGACATAAAACCACTGCATTGTTAGCTGGCCTTTTCCCAAGCAGCTGCATGAAAGAAGTCTTGGTGAAAAGTCACACAAAGAATGCTGTTACACAGCATTCCTTATCAGCATCCAGTGGAATCAGATTTCAAAGTAACAAGTTGTACAGCAAAATCAAGCCTTTTAGGCTTACAGAAAATTGTGGACAAAGATTACTGTAAGAAAACTATTTAAACGGGAGATGCACAGTATTAGATACTACTGAATAATTTGCTTATAAAAACAGACTGCATACTCAGTATTATGAGAAGATTAATTTGGATTCAAAAAACTATGCTCAGTTCAAATGGTCATGATTTTATTTCCTCCTCACCGAGTGTCAAAAACCCAAAGAAAATTACTGCAACAGTTGAGGAAACATTACTGAATTGAAAAGGCCCAAAACTGTCAAATAGCCAACAGTTCTCAAGTATCTTCAAAAAAATGCTTACTTGTTGCTTTTTTGTTTTCCAGAAAAAAATGTGTTTATATTTTGCCCAACTACTAATCCACATACAGAGTACAAAGTTAAAGAAAAGTTCATCTCTCTTTCAATAGCCTTCTTATGCATAAAAGAGAAAAATCAATATGCAACCCATATACTTATCAGTTTTTCTCCTTTTAAAAAACTTTCATATTCAGTCATGTATTTAAAACCACAGTGGTGCCCCTAAATGAACATGAATACCAAACTTAACGAGGAATTCTGTCAATAAATACATTCAAAGAGAGAAGCTCCTTTTTCAACTCCATCATACTTTTCTACTTTTAGTATCAATTTTAAAATATTTTTTTAAAAAAGTAAATAACAATTTACAGAACTGTAGTCTCTGAACACTGAAAGAGCCCTAATGTTTATGTAAAAAAAATTTCCACAAAGTCCACATATAGGGAATACTTTTTTTTTCCACAACTTAACCATAGCTCTAAGACAGTCACAGATATTAAGCAGCCAAAATATTAACTTATTCAAAGCTTATTCCTTAAATTGCTGACAATCACCCTGATCATAACGCAATGTCCCGCTACTCTTAACAATGATTTAAATAAAATGCGCAGCTAAATACAGTCAACTCTTAACAATCCTTAGCAGGGAAAACCCGCTGACAGATAAACCACACCATGGATATTAGTCAGGCTACACTCTGTTAAATCTAACTGTATTGTTTCCAAGATCTGTGCAAGTGCAGCAGCAGAATGACCCTTTTCATGCAAAGACTGAACAAACATGTGCAACAAGACCTTAGCTGCTTCTGTTCAGGGTCAGTTCAGGTCTTTGACAATGAAAAACGCAGGAAGGACACTGAAGCAGATTAGGACATATTCTGATCAAATCCAGACAGAATTATCTCTTTGGGCTTGCTACAGGTTCCAACAGCAGCCACTATCACCAAGCCAAGAATAGGCAGGCATCCGTGTATCCTTCAGTGTACCAAAAAAGGTTATGAGGAACAAAAAATGCCATTTCCACTTAGTGCTTCACCTGAACTCTTCAGTCCTTCCAGATCCACACACACTAGTAACTTGGTGTACAACCATCTGCATGAGTTTCCAACCGTAAGTGGAATGTTCCCACAGCACTGTCTAGAAACCACGTGGCTAGTACAGTCACTATTATCTAGGATAAGTGAACTTCCCCTATCCTACTCCATACTGCCTCCAATAACCCAAATAGCCAAGAGTTAACTATGGCTGTATAAATAGTTCATGCCTCAAAAATGTAAATTGCCCATATCTTCTGTTTTCAGAGCAAATGCAGACAACAGCACACACAAATTTAAGAACATTCTTCAGGCAAAAGCCTTGCTAAAATCAGTAATTTTGTTGCTATTTCAGGATCTGTCCTACTTTCAAGGTAGTGTGAATATTTAGGCTAGTGTCATTTGGGAGACACAGAGAAGGGGAAAGGCGATGGTCTGTGTTGTGGTCTAAACCCGGCCAGCAGCCAAACACCACACAGCTACTTGCTCACCCTCCCCCACTCAGGGGATGGAGGAGAGAAATTGGAAGAGTAAAGGTAAGGAGACTCATAGGTTGAGATAAAAACAATTTAATAATTGAAATAAAATAAAAATATTATTATTATTATAATACAAGAAGTAATAATAATAGAATACAAACATGTAATGCACAACATAATTGCTCACCACCCTCCAACCAATGCTCAGCCCATTCCCAGCCAGCGAATCCAGAGAAGATCCTGAAACCGCAATCCCAGAAGCAAGAGAGCCAGCTGCCCAGCCAACCCTCATCTATATACTGAGCATGACGTTATAGGACATGCAATATTCCATTGGCCAGTTCAGGTCTGTTGCTCTGGCTGTGCTCCCTCCCAGCTTCTTGTGCACCTGCACACTGGCAGGACACGAGAAGTTGAAAAGTCCCTGATTTCTTAGCAACAACTAAAAATATTGGTGTATTATCAACATTCTTCTCATACCAAATCCCATGCTGAATCCAAAACACAGCACTATTCTAGCTACTAAGAAGAAAAAGTAGCTCTATCCCAGCCAAAACCAGGACAGTCAGTTTTCTGTGCAAGGAATGCCCAATCAGTCTGGGCTCCTTCATCTTGAAAAGGAGACAAAACTAGAATATGACAGAGGTCTATAGAGCCAGAAGAGGTGATGAAAAGGTGAACATAGAATAAGTGCGCTCTGACACTTCCTATCACTTAGCAAGTGTGATGCAGCATCAAATAAAACCACAAGGTAACAGGTTCAAAACAAACCAGAGTACATCTTTACACACCGTACAGATCAACTGTAAAATGTCTTGTCACACATTATGGACACCAAACCTTTATACAGAAGTGGACACATTAATAGCGTGATGGGCTCTTATTCCGTTAAACACAAAAATACCATCTCTGGTTAAAGAAGCCCCAAAGTGTAAATATTTATAGGCTGGGAAAGTATTCTGAGAAGGCATACAAAAATTTTCCCAAGAATCTAGTTCATACTGATAGAGATGTTTGGCCTCTATGTTATGCTCCTCTTCTCTTACTACCTCAGGCTGGCACTTCCAAGTTCTTTTTAAGATCCATGACAGTACTCCTCCAAGAATACTGTACCTATGATATCACTGAAAACTGTAATTCTGTATTTGCCATAGATTCCACTGGAGAACCCAACATTACCCCTCAGCAACTGTACTGATAAGCATGACTAAGGTACAGTAGATGTCTCCATCCAGAAATATAAAACCAAAAACAAATCTGAAGAATTGCTGATCTTCAGAAATTCAGATAAGCAGTAAACGGCCAGTAAAAGCAGAAGGAGGAAGAAGAATGAGAATGCGCACAAAGGAACCTTGTGACACTGGGAGGGGGAGACACAGGATGAGTCACAAAAAAACCCACAACACACCAACACAACCACACCATACACCACCATTACTATTTCACAGTCAGTCAGTAATACTTAAAAACAGTGTAAGTTTGATTCCCAGACTACTTTGTCATACATATCTTATACAGCCCCAGAATTCATAAAGGCAAGATTACATCACTATTTAAGAGCTATAAGATTAGGCCACCTTCAGTTTCAGTTGTGCAACTGACTTAAGACAGGTAATGCACAGGCTGTTGCTAAAAGAATATTCTGGCCATTCACCTATGTCAGCATTAACACAGCCACCTGGGTCAGGGAACTGATTTCATTTAGCTAAAAGGGAACCCAGGGGAAAAAAAGTTTTAAATGCTAGTACCATCACAAAGAAGGAGGAAGTAATGCATGGCAAGAACCCTCCCTGCAGTAACAGCACCTTACTGCAGCTTAAGAAAATCGTGGAACCCTATAGCAAAAGCTCAGTAGACCAAAAAACATTAAAATTTCTGACATAAAATACAGTATCTTCAGCACCCAGACAAAACACATTTCTTCACATTATTAAAAAGTAAATATCCAGAAGACTGTTACCCAAAAAAAACCCCACTAAACTACAAGAGCAGCAGACCATGTATGAGCTAAGGTCTCTGCATATTCAAAACAAAAACTGCATTCGTTTTCTGAACAAAATGAAGTTACTTGTTGCCAGAAGGCTGAAAGAAGCATAACTTTATATCACTGACATAAAATCAGTAATTTCTTCACTTATTCTAAAAAGTTAAGACCATTTAATTGTTTCTATACTTACAGAAAGACCCCGTTAATTACAAATTTCTAAAGATGGATCCTTAAAAGTTTTATCAGAAATGTTTGTTTCAAAGTTTCTTGAGGAATACCTGCATCTTTTTATCATTTCCCTTGGCAACAAATGGTGTAACAGCATTAAAAAAAACTCCGAGCACTAACCTACTGCAAATGTAATTTTTAACCGGCAAGCCCATTACATGACCTTCAACAGTATCTCCTTAAGTCTGAAACTCTTCTGGCACTATCCCTTGTTAGGCAACTCTTTGAAAGGAAAGCTTCAGGTTAAGAATGTAGATTTCTGAAATGCAACACCAGTTAAGAGTTCATTTTTTCCAAGGTGCACATCCTTCTGTAAAGCTGTTGTTTACAGGACATTCGGTCCATAAGGTAGAATTTGCTGTATTCAACACCACAGACAAGATCTATTACTGAGGCAGGGATGCTTCCAGAAGGTAAAGTTCAAATTCTTAAGCCTTCTCTGCTATGAAATTTTCACTATGAAGCTTTCACTGATGAAAATAGTTGGTTGTTAAGATTATAGTGGGGACAATACTGTTTGTACAGTGTAACACCTTTGCTATTTAAACTTAAATAATTTCAATCATATAGTAATTCCCTTTCAGACAAGAATTCATAATTACAATTAATGCAGCTGCAAGAGATAACTAATAGGATGCTCAGATCTTTGCTGCACACTGTCAAAATACGTTCTTGAGACATTATGCAAAAAAAAAGTTTCAAAATTACCACAGAGAGTAGTAAGGCATTCCCAAACACTAACCTAAGTATAAAAACAGAAAACACTTCAGTGCCTTCATACTTCACAAGTTTTACTGTAAATTTCAAGAAGTTTGAGGCTTTCTTATTTATTTCCTAAAAAAGCAAGTGTCCAGCAGCCATTTCTGAAGAAATTAATTCAACGCTGCCATGTATCGACCTATCTGAGAGGAAAAATAATTTTAAGGCTGAAGTACTGGGCTGGCACTTAAGATGGTAGTTTCACTGACACACACAGATTCAATACAATCTCCCAACACTCACAAATGACACCAAGTTCACTAATGTGTTTGAGATAAGCAGACCCTAGAAGGGTGAACACTAAAGCATACACTGTATGTTGCAGTTAAACTGTAGACAAGGGAAAGGGTACATCAGCCCCAACAGAAGCAGGCTCTGTGTTCCCACAACACAATTGCAACAGAAATAGCAAAGATGCATCAACACTAAGCTAAATTAAGATATACATTAGTTAGAATATTACATATACAGTATAAAGTCTCCAGAATAAAATTTATATAGACTGTCCAAATGAAATGCAGAATCCTGATTGTACTTTCTCCTCTCACAAGAGAAAGGTCTCAGTATCAAAACGACCAAGCTATTTACAGATAGATGATAGACAGGAATTTAGAAGTATCTAGTAAAGAGAGAAGAAGGAATTCCAGAAGTGATTGAAAAGTTAATTGAAATTTTTCACTCATATCACCCAGCTATTAGTATAAACATAATCAAGACGGGATATTCAGTGGAGACTCTCTCCAGCAGTTCTACTCAGCAGGAGCGGAACTGATAACCTGAACGATGAAATTAGAAAGATGCAAGGGACAGGTAATCACTACTGCAACTTTTCAGCCCTAACTTCTTTGTTACAGAACCTATTAGTAAATCAGGCATGAAAGAGCTATCCTTTGAAAATGCACTGGTGCATTCAGTTTGGGCTACAGACGTAAAAATTCCACTTTCCTCCATGAATGGAGCACTTTGAACAGCCTTCTATGAACATTCAAACTCCAACTAAATACACATAAAATTTATCCTTTTTACCCATTAGAATCCTATGTTAAAATGCAGTTTTTCCTTCATTGTAACTTTTTTTCTAAGAAATAAAACTAAGAATAATGATGTTCTCAAACTAAATTCAACTATAAAATAGTTCTCTCTTTCCAAATCAGCCAGTGTTTTAAATTATGTTTAGGACCCCTATTTTTTTTTTCACAGACTTATTTCCCTCATACAAAATAAGAGAGTTCACAAAAAATAAGAGTAAAACTTACCCCCATTATCTGTTCTCTTTAAAGCACCATCCTTATGAGGGCATAATTCACATCTCTAGGAAAAAAAGCAAAAATAAAATAAAAAAATGGAATGATCACAGGAGCATTAAAAAAAGAAACCACACACATCAAAACTGTTAGCTGACATGAAGGAAACAACCATTCTTTAAAATTGAATGGGTGTTTCCCCTTAACCTTTACTTGAATATTAATGTTAGTTTGTCACAAACAAAGCTTTCTCCCTTGAAACTATGATATATATTAAAGCTACTTGCAGTTCTACCTCCAACTTTTTATTCCTGGATTCCACACCCTGGAATTATGGAGAGAAGCCTCCAAAAACTATGGCAAGAAGTTAGACTTGCTTGATAAGAAACTTAGGCACAGTCCAAAGACTCCCTGCCACATTTCTGTCTCCTAGGATCTCTGAATATTGACCAGGGTGGTCAACCACAAAGACGTGCCATGGATATAATCAGCACAGGTACACATACTACGTATGACTTCAGTCTCTGCTCTTACTTTACCCTGAGACACCAAAAACGATCTCACTTTCTGCCTCAGAAAAAGGGGGTCAGAAGTTGACTCATGCTTGAAATTCTCCAAGACTGCATGTCTGGAAACATGCGGTTTGACATCATATTCTTCTGACATACACCAGGATCACAATAGTACAATCTTTCTGCTATCACTGCCTCTATCAAGATCCTAATACCAAGTTTATCTCTAAGTGTCCTAGAGCAGTGTGAACCAACTCCAAACCAGTTCAAAGATGACAGAAATGGAACAGGTCTGGCATACACATTCCACTTTAAATGCTCCCAGTGATATGCAAAGGAACACCATTATAGGAGATCCTATACCTAGGAATCATCTTATAGTATACCTTTAAGTATTCCCAAATCTCAGATAACTCAAAGCATACCAATCTAACAAGCTCTGTAAGAAACTGAAAAACAGTCTGATCATCGGATGCAAACTTAACACCACATCCTTCAAATGGAGCGGGAGATCTGACATCAGTACAGATCATCTCTGTTTCCTGAACAGTGCTATTCTCCATTACCAGCTATCTGGCAAGTCAGCAGATAAAGGAGCCTATGATGTCAGAAGTGCCTCAAACAGATTGTCCAAACTTATTTGAGGAATGAGAAATTCCATTCCTGAAATTCATACAGCTGAAGTATATCTTGAGAATCATCTATTCCTCTGAACCTATAAAATTTATATTAGCAGGAAAGCGTCTTTCACAAAGAGCAGAATAGAAAACTTCTTAAATTATCTTTGCTCAATGCATGTGTACAGACAGCTGCACACAGGAAGAATTTTCAGGATTGTAGGATTGCTACTTTTTGACTTTTGCTTCACTCATCCTTCCCTCACATTCACCCACTAAAATGATCGGCAATTTACTGAAAGTAGCATTAAGTCTATGGTGAAATTCAGAGATAAAAGTGGTTGAAAACTTCCGAACTGTTCTGTAAACTGCCTGCAGACTGGAAGCATTACACCATTTTTTTAAAAGTCAAGATTATAAGGACTTTCTTGTCACTGAAATAAACTGATCAATTAATTTTAAAAAAAATCCTACATATGCAGTATGTATGTGAGCTGTATCTTAACACTCCAGCTCTCCAAATATGAAATACTAGGTGCTGAGAGACACTCAGTAGCAGTAGGTTCATTTCAGTGAATTCCCCACACACTGAACCAGATTCTCAGAGCAAGAAGCCTGATATATATTGATGGTGACACTGCAATAAAGTTTGTTCCCACCCCAAAGCTGTGAGTTGACAGCTTAAGGCCACTGAGCAGAGATAATGTATCTACCACTGAGACAAGGGAAACTGTTAACGTAGTCTACCTTGCTCCACATCTGCAAGCCTGTGGAAGTTTGACATACATTTTTACTAGTGGCAAAACCAGTTTAGGAGGTTCTCCCCTTCACCTCTCCCTTATTAATCTCCTCACCACTCCCTCAGCTGCTGACCCAACTATCTGTAGGGCTGCCACTTAAACCAGATCAGTGAAATGGAGTGAAATGAACTTTTTCTTTTTAACATTTTTAATTCAGGTCATACCACGGATGCAATTTAAGCACAAACCCACAATCAGCTGCATCTGCAAAACTGAAGACAGGAAGCCATAGCACTGCAGCATTAGTAATTAAAGGAATTTTAGATTAATTTAGCAAACTTTACCACTAAATAATTAAAAAAATATATATCACAGGACACTAAGTGGCAAGGAACTGAACCAGTCCTTTATGCAGAAGAGTTAAGCATGCTCCATTCAGTCTCATCAGAGCTCAGTTTCAACCAATTTCTTCTTGTTTCATATCTCTAATGGACTCAGGTCCATTAAGTCTTCCCTCGTCACTCTGCAGCCAGGGCTGCAACCAGTCAGAGAAGATACAAGACAGAAAACTGAAGTGGAGAAGGGAGCTTTGATAGCAGAAGAAAACTTGAGTGAAAGAAGTTCTGCAGAATATTCTCTCACTGGCAGGGAGCAAACACCTGCACTCAGCTCTCATGGAGCTGGGCAACTGTGCAGAGATACTTGCCCTCTAATGACACAGAACACTTCTCGTGCTCTGAATTCAGGCTACAACCTGCAATGAAGTAGCACCCTTGTAAGCTACCACACGACACAGCGACCCTTTTCACTTCTCTCTCCAGGTTATCAACCTATTTCCTTCCCAGCCTCCCACACTCTCAGATTGGATCACCCATTTCTACTCTCCCAAGTTTCAATATGTACCACGTAGTAACATCAGGAGCTTTGCCATGTGGGAACAGTGTGCCTCATCCCTTGAGACAAGTAACTAGCAGAGAATTTTTTTTTTTTTTTTTTAAAACTAACAATTTATTACTAGTTCTAAAATCTTACAGCAATATAGCATTACCAAAAAAGTTGTAGTTTCAGCTGAGAATCTGCAGTGACTGAAAAAATTCTTCAGTACTTTCGATATGCTTAAATTAATGTTGTAAGAGAAAGGAGATAGTTGGTGTACATATATCTCAGAAGTCCAGTTACTTACAACTTCTTACTTGAATGTTTTTGTCCAATGTCTCCTTCTTCCAGTTAACTTACGGATGGAGCTTGGAGTTCAAATGATAAGCAACAGTTGAACTGCTCCACTAAATGCCACATGACATACAACTTGCACAATGGAATAAAGCTTTGATCTCTGCAACACAGTGTAAGTAATATATAGTCTCTGTATTTGAGCACACCAACCACAACAGGGCTCTCTTCTCCAGCTGTGTGTTGTAAGTCTTAGCTCTGGCAAAGGATTTCTGACACAGATTTATTATCTCAGCATTCAAAAATATTGTGGGGAACTACTAAACAAGCTGGCGGGGGGGGGGGGCGTAGTGAGGGTAGACACAACACCCACAAGATATCACAGCCTAAATAGGGCAAGCTGCTATGACCGATCAACAGTTCAGATAAACATCATCAGGTGCAAATGTGCATACTAAAGAGGCTGACTGTGACCCAAGAGTATAACCACATCCTTTGGTATGCTGAAGGGTGCTAGTCCTATAGCAGGGAGGAGCACCAGCACATACGGTGCTGTAGATACAGCCAGTTGAATTAGATTTGAAAAAGAGGAGTGAAAAAGACAAATACTGACTGAAGGGAGACTGAAGTTGTAGAAAGTGACATTTTCCCTTCCTGCCCTTACAGTGTGTAAAATGGACATCTCATTTTTGCAGCTTTTTGGTGGAACAGACTAAGTTCATGGATCTAGCTTCTGTCCAAACTGTCCAAATTCAGGTGAACTCTCAGCAGGAAATGCTTTGGACTATGAGGTCTCCTGTAGAGTACTAAAGTAAAACCAATCTCAAAGTTGTGCAGCTGGAACAGTCTGACAGTGTGACTGTCGCAACTCACTTCTGAGCTACATAAATAGCAAGTTAATTAAGTGAAAGACAACTGATCCTGTAACCTTATCATCAGGCAAATTGAGATTGCCTGGGTCTGATGAAAAACCCCCTGCCTCCTGAGGGGTCCAACCTTCAAAAAGTCACCCAGCAGAGACCTGGAGAGGTCAAAAGTATGGGAGAATCATGCAGAAGGGATAAGAACCAAACTTGTTCTGTCCTTATTAAAGAAGTGGAAATAACCAAGAAGAAATAAAGAACTGTAAAATAAACACATAAAGAATAGAGGCGTCCACTAAAGATAGCCAGCTGAAAAAAGTTCCAAGACCAGAAGACCAAAATGAGAGAAGCAAAGAAGGAGCTAAATAAATCCATCTTCCTATACTGAATTACTTACAGTCCCATTTGGCTCCACTGTATTGTAGCACAAAGTTTTCTCTATTTTAGATAAACATGCCTTTCCATTTTAACTGGGACTAACAGCTACCTTAACCATCAGTAAATAATATTAGACAAATCTAATTACACAAGTCTTTTTGGTTAATGTAACTCTACCAGTTTTGCAGCTGGAAATGAAGGAAAGTCATAGAGAAGCTGATTTAATCCAACAGACTATGTTATTTGTGTTGAAAGGAAGAGAATGAGCAAGAGACATAGTAGACAGATAAAGAGTGATAGGAACAAGACTGTACAAGTAGAAGAGGAGAAAAGAAGAATAGTAGGAACATAGTATTGTTCTTCCCTCAGGGTTCTGTAAATTTGAAGCAAGTTTCATAAAGCATCATCTACAATCATCCATTATATGCTGTCTCTTGATATAAGAAAACAAACGTCAAGGAATTCTTGTGCAAGTAAATTACTGAATTCTGGTCCAAGCTAGACCAGTGGAACCATTCACCTGAATAATGATTGTCAACCAAATAAAGTCCTGCAGGACTGAATTCCCAGCATTGCAATGAGGGAATAAACTGTGTGTCTCAATATGACCTGTTAACCTAAATAACACAAGAAGATCTACAGCAGATTAAATAGAGCACAGTTCCTGAAAGTTAGCTGAGAAATCAGGCTG
The DNA here is from genome assembly GCF_965140245.1 of Athene noctua. Taxonomy (NCBI): domain Eukaryota; kingdom Metazoa; phylum Chordata; class Aves; order Strigiformes; family Strigidae; genus Athene; species Athene noctua. Next base: position 123,434,166 of record NC_134038.1, read on the forward strand.
AAGTTCCAGCTGACTTTACTTCAGGCTCACTTTAAGCTAGCATAATTGCACACTGCTGCCAAAAGATCACTGGCCATCCCCTGCTGTGTACTTTCTATTGCCTTCCTTGCTCTAGGAAGAGCATTCATTTGACCATATGGAAATCCTAACCAGCAAGCTAAAAATAAAATACTTCTTTTTCAGCTGGATCACTTCTTTGAGCCATCTTTCCATAAGGCCATACAAACAACAATGCCAGATTAAAAAAAAAAAAATCGTAACAGGGACACAGATAGGGAGCAGGGCAAGGATGCAAACACATCAGGAGGTGGCTTCACCTATGCTGACTATGAGTATGGAATTCCAATCAAGGGTCTTAAAAAAAAAAAAAAACACCACCACACAACCAAAACAACACTAAACACACAACCCAAAAAAGAAAACAAAACAAACAAAAACACACACACCACACCTGAAACAGACTGATTTGATTTCAGCAGTGATACAGATACATTTCTTGGGTCCAGACCCAGACATACTTACTAGGCCAATTTTGATACTTCCCTAACACTCCTATATTTCAAGTTTTTTAACAGGCATCAGCCACATAAACTGTTTAGTTTACAAGCTTAATTTCACACCCAAGCTGTACTACACCCAGCATGACACCTGTGTCTCCAGCTTTTTTATCCAAAGTACATTTTGATCCCATAATTACCGTTTCATATTGTGTGACAACAGCAAAAACCGCAGTATTTAACTGAAAGGAACAACTTTCAGAGATTGCAATAAACGACCCTTAAAGTTACAAATAACAAAAGAGCAAGGTACACAAAATCAGCATCACAGTTCTTGAAACCTGACACTCAATCTCTTTCAATCCTTTCATCAACAGGAGTTAAAACTTGACAGACAAAACATTTTATTCTGCTGCTCCTGTTAATCATTAATCAAAAAGTGGACTTGTTAAATCCATGTTTTTGCAGTGAGTTTTAGTTCACATTTTAGTGAAAACAAACCCTGCACACACTCCATCAAATTCTTATGGCTTTCTTAAAATTAACCTAGGAGTCAGGTGCCAAGCAGAAGTCATTTTACTGCTTTATTTCTGAATTTGCTTCCAAATACATCTATTTTAGAGCATGCCATGTTACTGGGTATTTCTCTATATATCACAATGCAGTAACTCAGCACACTTCCCCAAAGCACATGGACAGATTTACTAAGGTAAGCAAAGCAGCAGATCAGAAGGTTAGTTTCTAATCAGTGCCTTTCCAACTGGCAGCCCCTGATGCTCTCAGCAATCTTGCCTCCCACTCATCAGTAGCTGAGGAAGCCTGCAGCACAGCTGACTGCATCCAAGTATTCGTCTCCCGAGTTCTACGGTACAGCTTCACCTACCTTCGCCAATATTCCATACCATTTTGTCTCACCCTTGGGTGTTACCCGGAGGAAGCATACAGAAGTCACCTTTAACAGCTAAGATGATCTTTTCCAAGCCTATAGACTTTGAATATACTAGTCAGTCTTATACACCACTACTTTAGATAATATAGGGTATCTTAATATGGTTAAAAAAACTGGTAAAGACATCCATGTGGGTAGTTATTTAATTTAATGTAAATTCAACACTGGCAGGCACATACCCATTGCTGTCAAAAACCAAAATTCTGGGAAAAAAAAAATATTATCTAGAAAACAGCTCTCTGGATACAAAGTTGACCACAAATCATGTCTAGAAATTCAGTTATGCCAATGCTGCACATATAGCACCCTACTTGTAAGTAAGAAGTTGAAGTTCTTTATTCACTTTTTCAAATAAAAATTATCTTCTAAACTCAAAGTGGTTTTGCTATTTACCTTCCTTCTCCCCCAAAGGGTGTAATATTAGTATTCCAACTTCTCCAGAGAAGAGTCTTAATATTTTCTCATCTTCCTTTCATACCTTTCTTTCAAAGTCCCTCTTTCCCCTGGTGTTTTGGCCCATTTTTTTGATAGTGGGGAAAAAAAAAAAGTGTAAAAAAATAAGTCACATACATTGGCATGAAAACACTGAAAATAAGAGAAATTCTGTTTTCCCCCTGATAAACCTGGAAAAACATGGGGTCGTTTTAGTGATTAGTTTGTGTTAGATTCAGGCAAACAGGGTACTGAATACTGAACAACCAATGCAAACATAGCTCTCTCCATAAAAAAACACCATATTCTAAAGACACATAAAAGTGTACTAACTACACCACAGACAACCAGATTATACTTAACAGAAAACCTAACTCAAATTCAGCTTCTCAAATTCAGATATTAAATCTACAGAAGAACAAACGCCTTAGAGCCTACAAAGAAACAGTTCTTGCAAAATTAGACAACCAGAAGAAGAAAAAAATGCAGATACTTGCGGAGTGGTACAAACCAGTATACTGGAATTTAGATTTTGGCATAAATTCTATCAATAGATGAGAATTCACAGGCAGTTAGTACAAAAATAGACACAGCAACAGGATGCGTACCAGACTGACCATGTCTACATCTGTCGGCAATAACTTACCCCAGCCCTCAGAAACCAGTGACATCTCAATTTTCCATTCAACCCTTCAAACTATCTTCTATGAAGCAAAACCAATACTGCCAACATACAAAGACTAACCAGAGCAGCTCATCCTCTCAGCCCTTGAAGCCTCTAGAAAGTCCAATAAAATTCACAAGCACTCCCAGGTGCTGCTGAAATTACTGAACCTCCACTCACACTACACTGAGGCTACCTATTCATATCAAATCCTGTTAACTCTGATATTTTACTGATCTTTTTCTTTGGTGTTCTTTGCTTAAAACAAATTAAGTACTTTAAAAAATCAGAAATCAAATCTGTTGGGAATTTTCAGATCCATGTTTTATAATACTTGCCAGAGTCAAAACTTCACTTTTCACTTGTTCAGTACATAAAAAAGGATGAATTGCGTAACTGCTTTTCCAAAAGCTTCTATAGGAATACATGGCCCAGCCAATGAAGAGACTACTAGCTACAAAACCAAACCCACATTTTCTTATTTAACAGTTTCTAAATTACAGCTGGAGCAATATACCTTATCAATAGTCTCAACCTGCAGTATTTTAAAATGTTACTTATAAACCCACAAAATATCCACCTTCAATATTTTTATATAAATGGTTCTATAAATGATAGCTTGCAACCAAGCAAGTATTTCAAACAGAAGTCATCAAGTAGCTAACTACGCAATTTTTCAGCCAAGGTATCTGAAGAGAAGCAAACTAAAGTTCCATGTTTTCAACCTATGATTCACATCCAAAGCCAGTACTTATAAGCCACAACGAAGAACCAACAGGAATCAAAAGATCTTCTGCCACATTCAAGAATCCCCAACTGGCTGCCACTGCTAATAGAGCAAACGAACGCATACTGTCAGTACTTCTCTTTGAAAGTGCTATGTTCTGCAACTTGACAACTTAGGAAATTAAGTCATCTCCATCTTCAAATAATCATTTCTTGATGCTGACAAATTTGCCAAATCTCTGCCCCATCTCTATTCAGTCATCTGTCCCAGGAGAAGGAGAGAACTTTTTTGAAAGCAGACAGTTGACAGGTAAAAGAAAAACAGACTGACTACCTGAAGCATTTCAGGTTTTATACCTGGATAAATTAAAGAGACTCGACCTAGTTCTCCTTATCAAGGCATCAGATAAAAATATATGCAGATTCAGTTAGCTCTGTCAAAAACATCTACTGAAGTTAATAAATTTACAGGCTATGACAAGAAGATTAGAGGCACTCAACATGCAAATCAGCATTCTTCCAAGACCATCCAGTCAGTACGTACTACAGGTGACATTTAGTCATACTTTTACTCAATACATGTAAGGTGACTAGAAGAGAGATACCGTAGAGTATAATGTACCATAGTGATGACACACAGCATGTATCAAGATCTAGCTACTCCAACTTCAGAAGTCCAGAGCCATAAATTTCCCATACATACTTAAGACTAGTAAGCCCTGCTAGATGTTGCAGGAATCCAAATTATAAACATACACAAAGTTTAAGATTCACACATCAATCAATGGAAAGCATCAGAAAGCTAGAAGAAATAGCCGTGATGTTTGGCTGGATTTCCAACTAAACACACAAGCTTTTGTTATCAGGCTGAAAGTATGTTACTGACCCAATTAGACCTAGCTGAATAAAACAGTATGTTCACTTCAGTGTTATCCTGTAACATACCACAGCTGTACCCTAAAAATTCCTAGGTATAAAACACTAGCACCCATTTTAAGTAAGGTTCATTGGAGTTGAGGAGCTCCTTGCTTACTTCAGAGACTTCTGCCAGTGATTTCACAGTCTAGCAATGAAATGATCAGTCACAAAATATTTCTGCACAGAAATGAAGCAATTTCTGTTATGGAAAATGTTTTGCTCTAGTGACACTTTGAATAGTAATTTTGCCACAGAACCTTTAAAGCATTTACTAAAGAACCTATTGATATCTATGTTAAAAAATTTCAGTTCAAGGAGCACTTGAGTGATGGAACACTGTTTTAAAGCCTGAATACTCTATGCATCCGTATTTAGCAGAATGTACATTTAGGTAGACTGCAGCTAATCAAAACTGAAGAAGAAAATTAGCAGACCTTTGCTGCTGTAATGAAGTGCTTCAAGCAAGTTTATGAACTCAGCTGTATATTTAGAAACCAAGTAGCAAGTATGCATACAAGCAAGGGAAAAATGCAGCCCGGAAAAAAGAGCATGAAGGCAGAACAATCAGAAATAGCCTTAATAGTTTCACTTTGATATGCACAGCACACAATACAGTGCGTAAGGCTCAGTTCACCAGTTGAAGCAGTTTTCTTAGCAGAAAAGCAAAAAAGCAAAGCTTACCAGTTCACCAAGGAGATCACTCACCAATTACTATTACAGACAAAACAGAGTCAACTTGAGGAAATTAGTTTATTACCAACCAGATCGGAGTAGTGAGAAATAAATCTGAACTTTAAAAAAAAACCTTCCCCCCACCCCTCCCTTCTTCCTGGACTTAACTTTACTCCTAATTTTCTCTATCTCCCCTCCCTCAGTGGTGCAGAGGAACAGGTAATGGGGGTTGTGGTCAGTTCACCACACAGTGTTTCTGCCACTCCTTCCTCCTCAGGGAAGCACTCCTCACACTCTTCCCCTGCTCCAGCATGGGGGGTCCCACCCACAGGAGACAGTCCTCCACAAACTTCTCCAATGTGAGTCCTTCCCAGGGTTGCAGCCCTTCATGAACTGCTCCAGTGTGGGTCCCCTCCACAGGCTGCAGTCCTTTAGGAAGAGACTGCTCCAGTGCTGGTCCCCCACAGGTCCTGCCAGGAGCCTGCTCCAGCGTGGGCTTCCCACAGGGTCCTCCTTTGAGCATCCACATGCTCTGGCGTGGGGTCCTCCAGGGGCTGCAGGTAGATCTCTGCTCCACTGTGGACCTCCAAGTGCTGCAGGGCCCAGCCTGCCTCACCATGGGCTGCAGGGGAATCTCTGCTCCTCCTCCCCCTCCTTCACTGACCTTGGCATCTGCAGAGTTGCTTCTCTCACATATTCTCACTCCTCTCTTTGCAATTGCTCTCCCCCAGGTTGTTTTTTCCCCCCTTCTTAAATATGTTATCCCAGAGTGCTACCACTGTCACTGATGGGCTCGGCCTCGGCCAGCAGCGGGTCCATCTCGGAGCCAGCTGGCATTGGCTCCACCAGACACAGGGCAAGAAGCTTCCAGCAGCTTCTCACAGAGGTCACTCCCGTAGTCCCCCCCACTACCGAAATCTTACCATGCAAACCCAATACAACATGCTGTGTCTAAGTATCTTAGGCAGACTTTTTATTCCAATTATCCAGCTACAAACAAACATTCACTGCCTTCCAGACTGCACCGCCATTCATAAAAAGACTGTGTTGTTGGTTTGGGTTATTTAGGGGGGGAAGGAGGGGGAAAGAGGGAAGCAGGAGGATATTGTTAATAACTAGCAGTTTCTCATATTTATAAAAAAGTCTACCAGCAAGCTGTATTTTACAGTCACTTTCTCTTCTCTTATTTAGAAGTTTACTATTTTACTGCTGTGTAAAAGCCACACAGTAACAAAAGCCTTCTGTTGTATGCTCAAAACTAAAGCAATTCTACTACTTGTTACAGTATTCTTAAAAGTAGTTGTAATAATACTCTTATATAAAATGCCCTTTAAGCAAAATTATGGATACACATTTAAAAAAATATTAATCTCAAAATTTCTTTAAGAATTATTTTGAGAGATATCTTCAAGGAGGACACGTAGTATATTAGTCCTGAATTATTTGGTGGCCAGTATTTCAAGCTGAAGAAAAAAAGAAAACAGTATGTTTTCTTCTAAAATTAAGTTTAGTTCACCTGTATTGTGACCGTATTTATCAATGTGCATTCTAGTTTACAGATACAAGTGTAATAACCATAGCAAAACTGTTTCTAAGCACAGGCACAGAGATCCCATTTCCCTGGAGACAGCCTCTTGAACCAGAGCTGTGAGAGCTCTGATCACAAACCTATCCACATATCGAAAGCCTACATTCCCATTTCCTCCTTCTTTGCCTCCTTCTGTTTGGGCAAAAGGCAAATAATACTACACCTATGGTTATTTTGTACTACATAAATGCTGGGAGTGGGGTGTTAAACTATGGCTATATCAACAACTCTTATGAACAACTCTACAATAACAAACTTGTAGATGCATGTGATGAAAGATTTTTTTTTAAAAAAAAGGGAACTTTGAGAACTACAACTGTTGTTATTAAAACAAACTCAAGCATTCAGATCGTGGATCATCTGTGCAGCAGATGCAGAAACAGCTCAAGTCTGACAAGGTTACTAGCAGGAACCTACCACTATGAGAACACAAGTATCTGAACTGGCTTTGGAGGTAAACAGTATAGCTGCATTTCTACAACTCTGAATCCTTGAGTATTAAGTACTGTACGATCTAAACTGACTGCAGTGAGAGTCTTTCTGTCTCCACAGAGAGTTCCAAGAAACACATGTGCAAGTGCAGAGACTCCAGTTATGCTAGATTCAGCTGAGATCCAGATGAATACTATCTCAAACCTTACGTGGCTAGCTCCACAGAGTCCCCTCAACACATTCCCCAGGACTAAAATCCAGGTGTCTTATTACACAGCTGTAATGTCACACAAAGGTGCCAACTCAGTTCTGGGTCAGTACTGCATTCAACTGAATAAGCCACCTCATCAAAAAAACTAACACAGAAATGCCAATTGGAAAACCCCCACCTTTACAATGTTAGAGTAATTTGGACCAACTCCAAACTAATTCTTCCAGATGCAATGACTTGGCTTATAATACACATATTCCAGTGAAACACATCAACAGCATATTAATTCACTTGCAACATTATAAACGATCTGACTTCCATGTACAAGCTGAGCTGTGCTTGATGTAGTAGAACTTCCTCGAATTCATAACACAAGTTCAGTACTGAGATCTCCTGATCTCTCTGAATCAAGTTGGAGTCACAAGGACCCACATCTACATGTAGCTAATAAGCCTGACCAAGCCAACTGTGCAAATGCTGGATGCCTCTCTGCTGCCTGGTATCTCTATCACATGGATTATTCCAGCTCCTCCATGATAAGCATGAATAGTAGTAGCTTGTAGTAAACCATAAATATATCATCTATTTATACCCCACTGTATACTAGAATTAAATCATTCTTAAAATAACATCATCAAGAAAGATGTTTGGCACATAATAGGATGATGGGAAAAGAAAGTCTTTTTGACCAATTCCTAAACTTAGCTTCCCTAATCTCTCTTTGAATACCAGTACTATCAGCCCCTGGACAACATACAGGCACCAGCCAATTTCCCAAGCCAGGACCTAAACCCCCTTACATACCACTCCATATGTACACATCCCCACGCAATCCCTAATATTACCTTTTCCTACATCAACGTGTATCTGCTCTGCTTTTTGATTCAGAAGTTCAGGTACATTGGAAGACATCAAAAGGGCCCACTATGCAAGGTAATAACAGCCTGTGCTGACACAGGCAAAGCTGGAAGCAGTTGCCACATGATTACCAGACACCTCAGTATGTCCATTATCCAAACAGTTCAGGTTTACAAAAATTGCTGTTTCTCTCACACACAGAAAAACATGACCCTTCTAGAGCCAAGACTCAGTATGACTTGTCAGGCACGCAACTGTGCTTTTTAACTAGTAGTTGACCATTCAAAACCCAAGACACTGGCTACCACCTCACTATCAATAATGCAGAAGTCAACCAGCCAGGAAGCTTGTTTCACTTAAAAAAAAAAAAAAAAAAAAAAAAAAAAATCAGGCAGTGCTTTCACTGACAAGCACTACACACCATCTTAGAGGCAACACACAACAGACATGGAACACAGCAGACATCAGTGTATAACAGCTGAAAGTATATGGGAAGCCAACTGCTCTAACCTGCTGTTAAGTTCTCTGGTGACCCACCTACTTGAGTTACATGTTCTTGAGTTAGTCTGTTTCTTTAAATTGTTAAAGCAAGACTAACTTTAGTGTAAGCAATTAATCCTAGTCTCTTATCAGAATGGGTTTATTTGCCCAGCAACTGCAGCTTAAAAAAAAAAAAAAACACCACACCCCAAAAATACACAACGCAGACAGCATCAGCAGGGGAAAAAAAAATGTCGAGTGCAAGACTCAGGTCTTTTTAAAGATTAAAAATAAGTAAGTAGAAGCATGTCCATTGTAATATGGTTAATTTAATTCTGGTTTTCTTTCTAGACAAAAAGGCCAACAGAAAAATGGAGCTTTAGTCTCCTACAGGGATAAGGAGGTTTGCTTTTGCAAGTTAAGTGTGTTAAAACTTCTGCATCTGATAAACCAGTTACAACAAAGTTCCAGTTTTCATACTGAAGCCAGAGCTTCAGTTTTGTTTCTGAATGTTAAAGGCTCCTCCAAGACACCTTGGAGACAGCCACCATGCTTCTAAACTCACTAACATACAAGTAGTTTTTAAAATTTCAACTGTTACCAATCTGTTCTACCTCTCATGCAATTAGTTTCACTTGAGAACCACTTAAACCTATGCTACATTGCAAGTAGGAAAGTTCAGGTTCTTTTCAAATCAAGATCACTAATGAACTTACTGAACTGTGCCATAAACAGACCCCGTCAGGTAGAAACAAGAACAGAATACATCAAGCAGAGAATCCATAAAAGTCCATCACTATTCCTTCTTAACTTCAAATAGCAAAGAAAAGCAGTATAAAGCCTACCAAAGATATTCTGTTTGATAAACTCAAGAACTTATCAGAATGCAGTAAGATATTGTTTGTTTTAGAACTCAGTACAGTTCTCCTTCATTTCTTGTGTCAGGAGAAGCCAGGAAAAAATATATCCTAAATCCTGATGAGAATTCCCCATCACGCACCAGAAAAATCCTCCTTCTAGTCACCATCTCTCTTTTCTCCCCTCTGTATTTTTAACTTTGCTGTCAACCTGTATATATCAAACTCAGCAACGTGAAGAAATGCTACTCTTAAAACTTTACATCGCTGATGGTCTTCCCAGGAAAAGAAAGAAACAGCCTTTCTTTAGAAAGGGCGGCGGTTTTGATTTTCTGTTGACAAATATTCAGAGAGCACATAGAAATCAATCCGTTCTTGCTCCCAACAACAGGTCTTCTCTGGAAGTAGTAACAAAGTCTAGGTTACTAGGGCATTATGAAAACATCAGTGGCAAGTTGGGAAAAAGTAGAGGAACAAGATTCCTCAATTCTGTGCCAAAAATTCACAGAACGTTAAACCATCCTACCATTTCTATAGAACTTTATATTAGAAAATTAATTAGGTATAGCAAACTCTCTGCCAGTCACTGACAGCAACTTAAAACTTGGGCTCAGGCTCTTCATCTGTCTTTATATCTGAAAGTTAGAAATAGTTTACATACTGCCCTAAGATGCTGAACCACCTTCTCTCCCAATTTTTATATGCAAAATCTTTTCAGAGGTAAAGGAACAGCTTAGTCTTTCTAAATACTCTCACTTTATCTTTTGCTGGAAGACAAACTAAAAAGTGCCAAGCAGTGAGAAACATGATTCTCTTTTTCTAAAAACGCCTGATACCACGCAGCTTGATCTAAAGTCTGACCAAAAAAACCCTCATGTAATCAAGGGTAAAAAACAAACAAAAAAAAAGGCATTGGGGTTTTTTGTTGTTCAGAAGGATTATCTGATTCCTCAACATTGACCATAAAAAATTAAAAAGACAGGGAAAGAAAATGTTTCTTCAGCTAGAAGGATCACATTCCAAATAAGCATTAGATTCCAAAATTAAGAACACTACTTATTGGTTAAGTGTTCCAAGACTGAAGCTTTCAACTGGCAATCTAAAGTTGCTGTAAAAGAAAATTGGACACAGATTTTATTTCTTCCCTGTACCTAACTATGTAAGTGTTAAACTGACAGAATTACACAAAACCCACACCATAGGTATGAGAAAAATAACCCACTGAAACAGTTGAAGAAAAAAAAAAATTAAAAAGAACCACTACAAAAAATGCAAACACACACCACAGAAATTGTCAAAATACTCAGAGATAGTTACATATTTCCACTTTAAAAATAAAAAGGAAAACATCTTTTTCAATAGCATCTAGATGGAATTATGACAGAAAGCTAAGCTATTTTCTACTATTACTGGGATACTTTAACAAATATTATCCACACAAGCATTATAACTAGCGTTACTTAATAAACAAAGCACATACCACTCTGGCTGCTCTTTCCTGAGATTCACACTTCCTGCAAAACCAAGGTCCAGTGGGTACTTGAACAATTCCATAGCAAGCTGTTTTGAACAAGACAAAAATATTTCAGCAAACAGTAAACAGCACTACAGTACTACTAATATGAATGTTATTAAAAAAAGCTTACTATCGTATCATTTTACTAAGTCAAACTGAGATCTATACACTGCACTTGAAATCGTATCATGATGGTAATACAAATGAAGTATAAGCTTCCACTTAAAAATTTATGCAAAATTTGTTAAATAAATTTGTTAAATAAAAATAAAATTCTGATTAACTTGAGAAGTAATATAGCCATTCAATAGCAGCAATGTTTCATATGTGATCTGTTTTGCTACTTATTTACCAGTAAAACAGATAAAACACTTCACAATAACAAACATCCATCATTTATAGTAGTCTTTAAGAGAAAACTAAAAGCAACTAGCAAATTGGAGTTTGTCATAACACATTCATACACTTGGTTACTAACAAGTTCTCTTACTCTTTATAGTCAAATAACTGGTTGTAAGTAGGAAATTCCTAATAAACTGAAAATAGAAAGTTTCCTTTTTATTTTTTTTCCCCTGAAAATTCATAAGGAGCTATAAATACAAACTAAACTGAGCATCAGGGCTAGGATTAGTTGCAAGTATAGCCAGGCTACAACATAAATTCTTAGAAAAGAGATTTTGAGACATGCAGACTTCTCTGCAAGACTGTCATCTCTATTTTTATAGCAGATTAAAAAAAAAAAAAAGTTTGATAAGAAATTCCACAGAAAGAGTTTAGTAATTTAGCAAAACTGTTCATGTTTGAAATGCACAGACCAGGAAACTTTTGGAACTGCTGAGGGAATGAAAATACAAGAACACAAGTGTTGTGAGCATATTCTACTATGTGTATTAATTTAACAACTAATAATGAGCAATCAAAAATCCAAACATTTTCCTCAGAAAGATAATCCTGAATCTGACATGTTTTAATATTTTAATATCTCAATTTTCAACAATTATATATTACTTAAATAATAAAATCTAATTAAGTGTGTAACTAAAAATATATATGATGAATTTAAGAAGAAATCTGAGATTAAAATAGTATCTTCCAGTATATATATATAAAAAAAACAGTATTGGTTTTGTGCTAGCCTGAAAACAACCAAAACAAACAACAAACAGTAATGCAACAGTAGTATAAAAAACATCTGGCTAATACACCGTTCCTTCTACAAAGGAAAGTCAATGAAATCATTTCCTGTTATATACATACGTGTAGTCATATTTTCAAATGCATTATCCACATACCAAGCTACCTCGATAAGCCCTTTCTACTGAACAATAAAGTTCCTGAACATGAGAAAAAACATCTTGTTTTTGTTGCATTTATATTAACCACAGATGAGGGGGACTTCAAACTCCTCTTCAGAAATTAAGAGAGAAACTTTACATGTGCAATCACACATTTAGATTAGCAAGAGATATTGCAGAGTAAGAAACTAATTAGAGAATGCAACTCAGAGACAGCGATGGCAATTAAATCCAAAGGCAACACGAGTTGGGCAAAGACCAAAATTGAAGTGAAGTACTTCTCTATCTGCAAATGTAGCAGAGTACACCTAGAGCCTAAGAGAGTCCACCACAGGTTTGTGCTCCAGCAAACTGTGATACTGTTTATTGAGTTCCAGGACTTCCTTTGGTTTATACTTCCACTGCTATGCAAAGCTTCTTGAAACACATGAAGACTGTCCTCCACAACTTGCCAATGACTTAACACTTGAAAAGAAGTTTTGTCTGAACTAAAAATAAGTATAATAAAAAATGTAGTTAATAAAGTCTCATAGGTAATACTGCTGTCTGAACTTCAAATAAGGACTACCAGCTTTAACCATGAGGACTACCACTTTTACTACGGAAAGACTACAAAAAGAGTGGACATACTTCCTCTACCACCTTCAATGACCACATGACGCATCAAATCCAAAATGTAAAACATCAATGATACAGTAAATCAAAACACAGAGTTTTTCTTTTCTTAAAACCTCCACAACAGCACCTGGATTTAGAAAAAACAGTACTTTTGCACACTTTCTGCCAGACTGAAATCCAAATTTGGACCTGACCATAAAAGAAAAAAAGTTCAATATTCTTGTACCCAATTTACTGAAGTGTGTCTCTGTACCAGGAATTCCTAAACCAGACTTTTTTTGTCAGTCCCACTATTTCAGCTCCAACTACTGCTATCGTCAAATTCTTTCACTGAAAATATTAGCAAGACTCTAGATGCAAAGGAAGATGCCCAAGATAATACAAAAATAATAGCTGGTCAGGAATGACTTTTGAAAGTATTAATGGTTTAGTGTTCTTTTTCACAATCCTAAGATGATTCCACAAAAGCAGTTAACATTACTCAGTTCTTAAGGCAACAGAAAACCGATTCAAAATCAGAATAATTTCACAGATCCTGTCAGCTCACCTCAGCCTTCAATTCAACAGTAAAAAGATCTGCAAAATAATTCAGTTATTCTTAAATTACTACTTCTCATTACTTCTTGTCAGTTTACAAAAGAGCATGTATCTGAAACGAAGGTACTAGATCATCTTCAACACAACTGAAGACCGAGCATGAGACACATTAGTAGTATTTTCACATGCACTAGGATTCAAACTAATGAACTGCACTGAGGATTTTTTGTCTGCTCCAATTTTTTCACCATCTAGGAGGAGTCTGAGCCAGCCACGGAGTTTGTATGACCGCTTAATAGTTGATACTGAGAAACTATCATCTTATTCCTTGTTTCTGCTACCATAAAGCAAAAGTGATCATAACTTCCCTTCTTAACTACGTAAGCAGCAGAATCCAGTCTCTTCCTCTGCTCTCACAAGAAGGGTCAACCCACTGACAGAAACAAAACAATCACACATACAGGGAACATGCCAGCTCCCGAGCTGAGCTGGAAACCAACCAACCAGCCTCCACTAATCCAAACAAATCCAGTATCAGCCATTCCGACTAACACCCTCCCCCTGCAGAACCACAACAGGAAGTCTCTTCATCTACCAGGAAACATCAGCTAAATGACATTCAAGGAAAGGCAGGCAGAGGAAGAAATCACATGAGAGTCAAGTCTTTCCTACACACTGCTCTCTTGCAATCCTCAACCTGTCTCATCTACTGACTGCCCCTCAAATAAATTTTTCTAACTTGGGAAAGGCAGGGACAACAAGAACCGAGTAGAAGAAAAAATAAAAACAGCAACAATTGCCAGAACAGAGATTAGTAACAAGTTCCACAAAGAAGGAAAGGAGTTTTAGGTAGTCTTAGGACTGCTGTAGCCGAGGTTGTTAACAGAGTGCAAAGGCAGACTGGGATGCACAGACATAGAAAAAATACAAAGGGGAAGAGGAAAGGAAAAAAAAAAAAAAACCTGGCAGGGGGGTTTTTCCTTTCTCGTAGCCATAATATAGGAAGCTATAATATAGAAAGTCTCTCTTGTGGTAAAAGACAGACTTGAAGGATAGAAGATGACAGGGCAGGTCAGACCAGAAAGCACGTGGCCCTAGAAACAGGTAAATAGGCTTCATAGGTGACAAGAAGGAGTTTGGGCAGGGGGAGGGAGAGAAGAAGGGGAGAAAAACGGCCAAGGGGAGTCGCGGGGGGGGGAAGCAGGCCCAAGGGGAAAGGACAGGCAGCATCACGAAGGAAACAGCAAGGCTTGAGGCCGGAACGGGTGAGCTGGCACTCGCCTGCCTACTCACCTTGATGCACTGCGACATTGCAGCCGTGCCCGTCGCAGTAGACAAGCGGGTTCTCGGCCCAGCCCCTCTCGTCGGAGCACACGCAGCAGCCGCCGATCATCTCCTTCATGCTATTGGAGAACTCGCCCTCCAGTGACACAGGCAGCAGCAACGGCTCGCTAGAGACCATCTAAGGGTTAAAAACACCGTCGTCAACACCACACGCGCACGCACACACACGCTTTACCCCCTGCCTGCCCCCTCCCCCGGCGGTGTCTCCCCTCAGTCACTCAGCCGCCGCCGCCGCCACCGCCGCCACGGCAATGATTTAGGGCCCATGACCGCTGGCTGAGAGCCTCTTCTCGCCCCCGCCCGACCAACCGGCCAGGCTGTATCAGTCACGCGAGCAGGCAGGGGCAGCCCGGCGGCGGTACACTGAGGAGGACACCACACAGCAGGCAGACAGGCAAGAGAGCGGGGCCGCCGCGCAGGCGCACTGCGCGCCCCCGCCGGGAAGGCCTCGGCCTGGGCCTCCTCGCGATGGTTCACGAGCCGCCCGTGGAACGTGAGCCGCGGCTGAGCGCGCGCCCCCCCCCCCCAACGGCTCCAACCGCCGCGCCAAGAGAGCGTGCGCGAGCGCGCGGCGCCCCGCCAGGACCGCCCGCCCGCCCCTCGCCTCGCCTCCCTCCGCGCGGCCCGGAAGCGCCGGCTCCCCCGGGCAACCTGATGGCCCGGCCCGGCCCGCGCGCCCGCCGCCCCCGGCCTGCCGGCCCCGCTCGGGCACCCACCTCGGTGTGCTGCCACTCTCCGTCCCCCGGACGAGCCATCTCGCCGCCCCCACCCCCCCCGCCGGCCGAACCCTGACGCGGTCCGTGCCGGGGCCGCCGGCCGGGCCGCTCGGCGCGCCGCGGGACAGCCCCTGCGAAACCGCCTCCCTTTCCCGGCCAGGCGAGCGCTAGACGGGCTTATTGCTGCCCCCCTCCCCGCGGTGTGTGGGGGGGGGCGGGGGAGGTGGCAGACATGCGCCCCGCTCCCACCCGCGATGTCACTCTGCTCATGCCCCCTTCAGGAAGGCTGGAGGACTCGTCCCATTCCCGCCCTCCTCCCTCCCCGCAGAAATCATTTTTACTATCTTGTTTATTTTCCCCCTGATGTGACTGCAGGACTAATGCATTCCCACTCCCAACTTTTATTATCCTGTTTATATCCCCTCGGTGTGCCTGCAGGACTAATGCGTGCTTGCTATTACGCCACTTCCCTGCCCTCACCGCAACTTTTACTATTTTATTTTCCCTTCGATGGGGCTGCAAAACCAATGCATTATTAATCTCGCTCTTTCTTCTTCCCCCAAAACTCATCGTGTGCATGCAGCGCTGCGTGGCTGCTGCTGCCACAGCAGCAAAAGCAATGCTGAATAGAAGATACGACAAACAGAGAAACCAGGGAGGCCGCAAACACACAAAACCAAACATGTTCCTCAACACAGCTGTCCTTTACTTTTACTTAGAGGTGGATATGCCTTTCTAGAAGTTCTGCGTTTGGCGGTTTTTTAGGAAAACAAATCTGTTGTGTGTTTTAGTGGGGGGGGGGGGCGGGGAGAAAACCTGGGTGGAGATTGCTGAGGTGGTCAGCAGAGAGGAAAATCTCAGGCTATTCAATTCTCTATTGTAAGCAGGTATGCCTGTAGCAGAAGGAACTAATTGTGGTGATTGTTAGGAGCAGAGAGAAATTAAATGCAGCCTTGCAAAATTCTGCTCACTCGCTTGCCCCAGGGCCAGCATTTATTTATTTATTTATTTAGCATTGGGCAAGGAAGATACAACTGATTTATCTTCATTATAATGCTAAAAGGCACAGAAGCAGAACTTGTGCACAGACTGTATTTTTTATTATGATTTTGCAAGGCCAGCTTAGTTGATATGATACCTGTACGAATCACTACTGCATTATGTACGTTCCTCAACATGGCGCTACCTAGACCTATATGCAGGTTATATTTTGCACATTGTTAACTAATAAAACATCTGCATTTGTGTACGAGAGCATGACGAACTGCTACGTGGAAGGAAGAGGTGGGATGTGCACAACTCTCTTACCCCCTAGAGACATCTGAGTCTGCAGTTTGTATGCAGGATATCTCAGGTCAAGCTCTTTTCTCTCCTTGAAAGTTTGAAGTGAAATTATTTAGATAGAGGAAGAATGGAGGGCAGGCAAAAAAAGAATGACGAAGGTAGCTTCCTAGATGGAGGGCCCAGCCAAACACACGATTAACGCAGCCATTTGAGACGCATTCTAAACAGTTCTCTGTAAACGTATGTTCCAATATACTTGAGAGTCTAGAAATGTTTAAGGCACGTGTGAAAAATGGAGGTGGGGAGACTGGAATGTAGTATGTTTGAGTTTGTGTAAAATCACTCAGAGATTGTTCTCAAAAATACCCCACCCCATCCCCAAATGTCCTATCTCAACACTGAATACAAATTTGAACATTAAACTATTTATATTATAAAACATACTTACACCACTGGTTTTATTACTTTTAAAGCCTGTAAAAATACCCTGAAAATTGCAGGTGCAAGCAATTACTCTATAAGGAAATTAAGCAATTAATATATCCCGGTGTTTTAAAAAAACGCAAATTATTTGAAGCTGATAGATACACTGTCCCAGCACTTCTTCATTCTTGTCAAGAAAATGACATCTAATTTAAAAAGCATTCTCAATGATTCTGTTAACCCTGACCAGAAAAAAAAAAAAAAAAAAAATCACAGTACAGCAGCAAATCTGTCCTTTATTTCCCTGACAGGTAAATTAAAATAAATATCCTTTTGAAATTAAAATATATGAAATATATTTTAATTTGTTGAATGAATTTATACATTTAGTAAAACTCAAACCATTTTAATTTTTTTCTCATAGCTTTTTTTTTTTTTTTAGTTCATTGAGAGGGTCTTCCTGCAATTTCTTCTTTGAAAAGCAACTAGTACAATTCACGGGGCTTTTTTTTTTTTTTTTTTTAATGTTAGCTATTTTAAGGCTCAATTTTTAGTTTTGTAAAGAAGCATCACCAAAGAAAAAATTAATCACTTTGCAACAACTTGATTAAAGCTGCACCATGGCAACATGAGTATATTAATGAAAAACCTACTGTAGAGTTTCAAATAAAAATATTTTAATCTCACACCATGTAACGTACCAGCTCAGTATTGAACAGCCGGAGATTTTGCTTTGGTCAAAATTCAGTCAAGCCTAATACATTCAATTATTTAATGAAACATTTGTTGTCTTTTTATGGATTTCTGTTTAATTCTTTCTATAGAATGAATGTACATGGACTGAAAGAAACTCCATGACTACCACCTTATGGCATTGTGTAATATTTGATGGAGAAATTTAGATAACCTCTTGATAGTTCTGTAAAACAATCATTTAGAGAAAACCTTTGAAATGCAAAGTAGGAAAAGAAATGCATTACCACTAAATAAATACTGCAAACACTAAGCCTGTAACAGCTATGGAATCAGAACATGAAATCTTGTAGCATATATGTTCTTATGATTGTAGTATTTAATAAGCACTGACATGACACAGAAGGCCAATTTTCTTTTTAGAAAAAGAAGCCTGTCCTTCTTACAGTGATATATAAGAGATTAAAATAATTAGAGAGGAATATAATTCAGTGAGTAAGAATGAGTAATTTCATTGTTAATCTAAATGCAAGGAGAAAATCCAATTCTCTTAAAAGGAACCTACAAACCCTAGGAGCTGAACAAGTTTGATTATAAGAAACATAGAAGAAGATTATATGTTTTCCTGGGTTTTTTAGATTTTAGATACTTTTTCAAATGGACCGAATGCATAAGTGAAAGAAAATTACGCTCTCTAAATGCAAATTGCTTTTAAAAGTTTAAAGAATCCCTCAAGAAATTGTTAACATATTAGCGCATAGCACTTTAGCTTCATTAACAAAAATAAAGAGGTATTCACCTTAAACTTATACTACAAATGAATCAGTTTCAACAATAATGCTAAGAATTTTGAATGCTTGCTTTAAATTTCACTTTTTTTTTTCTAAAATGTGCAAAATCATATTGTAAATTTAGTGGCTAAAACAAAGCATTAAACAAGAAAAAGCCTTTCATTTACAAAACCACATTACCACTTGGATATAGCCATCAGAAGTGTCTTCCAGGAATATCAGAAAAAGCACAGACTTCCTAGAAAATGCATACTATATTAGAAAACATGACTTGATATTGGGACTTGGAGCTGAAGAGTGGAGAAACTCACTTCTTTCCAGAAAGCAAATTTCTCATAGCAATTTTTACTCCATTTTCAGATTGGGTCTTTGTTGAGAAAGCTTTGATCTTTACCTATGTGCAAAAGGATACATGCTGCAGCTAAAGAGCTGCAACTGAAAACAGGAAAATTGCAGTAACATAGCGATACTCAATAGGTAGAATAATACATCTCCCGATTATCCATTTAAAATACATTGATGCTTGTCTGCCTTTTATTTATGCGGGTTTAAAACATTAACAGTCTTGTTAACTGAAATACATTCTAATCGTGGGTATTTGCTTCATTTCTGGGAAGGCAGCAGCAAAACAGTCACTTTACACAAAATAAAATGCAACTCTTGTGTGTTGACCTTTGCACGCAGTGTGTTTTAAATGACAGTCTGCCTTAGATCCAACAAATTATTTCTATCCATGTTCAGTTATGAAGGATATAGCACATCTACACAACATATTAAAAATTTTAATGTATCTTTATATCCTTACTCTTAAATGATACTGAGAAAAAGTAAACTTTTCTTTCTCCTCCTATTCTTTAATATCCTGCTCAAATCTGTATTTAACACCTATCCAAGTGCAATGTACTGAATAATTTTAAAGTTTCAACATTTAACATGTAGTCACTTCTTGATGGGGAGTTTACATGTTATGCAAGTACAGGTAGCAGCATCAAAGGTCACATCAGTGCATCTCCTGGACACCATGCCTCTTCATATTTTGTGGTATTTTCTTTTGTGCAAGTGCAATTACAAATTTTGTAATTCTTTAGACTGCAGAGAAAGGGGGAAGTAATTCCACCAACTACTGTATTAATTTTCTTGCTTTTAATTGTATTATCACTTTTGGAGACTTTGGCAAATTCCACTTAACTAGCAGCAATGGATAAAATTGGTGTTTTTCAAGTACTGCTTCTATTACTGACGTTGGCATTTAAATTTTAATTTCAGACTGAGGTTTACAGTAAACATGAAACAAGGGATTTTCTTTGAATGAACAATCTCAAACCAAAATTTTAAATGAAGGAATCCTAGCACAGTATGTTTTTAGGTGCAGTGATTATATCCTTTTAAAGATTTAATATTCCCTAACTGACAGAAGTTAAAGATTTAAACGTGACAATTTATAATTCTCTACATTAAAAAGGCATTTAAACGTTAACCACATTTTTATATGAGTCAAGTCAAAGTAATGATAATTACAGTATGATACAAAAGAACCTGAAATAAACTTCTAGCAAACTATATTGAACATTGATGGTGTATTAAGCCCTGAAAAGCTGGGTTAGTAAACTCTGGAGTTTAGATTATATGCAACTTAAATGTAATGCGGGGTTTTTCTTCAAAGAATAATACTTCATTTCAAAGTTTGGACTTTTATGAGGTATGTATTAATTAATTGGATTTTTATTAAATACGTTTCCATAGCATCACTCCAAAACCAAGCCTCAGATTAATTTTCTTCTGTAGGCCTATCTCTATGTAGGATTTTGCTGAATTAACATTCCATACAAATTAATAGCTTTTTTTTCATGTTTGTTGTGTTACGATCAGCAGTGTGATACTGCGTTGTGTCACAGGTCACATTTATTTGATTTCGATTTAGGAATGGTATCTGTACTACCTATTAAATACGAGAAATGACATGCAGAATTTCCCATCAAATATCTTAAATACAGACCTATTTTATATGGATTTGTATAAACAAAACACATATATGTAATATAGGCGTGGGAAAGGAAAAGCTTGTTTGTTATATGCTAAAGCAAATTGGAGTAAATCAACCGCATCCGTGGGCTGTATAAGCAATACTACTCTGCTTTTCCCAGTACTATTTGGACAAAACAATGTTACTTTTTTATTTAAAGTGTTTTCTTCTCAACAAGGGGCCACCACTTCCCAATCTCAAAAACACGCCCCAGAATATGTTAATTAATTGTATTGTGTCTCTGAAAGAAAGACGTTGCCAAATGCAATAAAAAAAAAAAAAAGTCTTTCCATCAGTGAGCTCCGTTCCCACTGCTAGTTACCATCTAATTTCAATTCCACATATATATATATATACATAGATACATTTCCTCTAGGTACGACTTTGACCATTAAAAACTGTCTAAGAGCAAAAGTCTAACTTGACCACATAGGGTGTATCTGGGAAGCTTAACATTCCTGGCGAATTAAGCGCGCAAGCCTGGGATCACTTTTTGTCAATCTTACTATGGTACTTCAGAGTCGGGAATGTGGGTAATTTTTATATCATGGTACTTCCCAATTAAAATTAACAACAATGCTCCTTTTTGAAAAAAACCTTAATATATGAAATATGTCAACACAGTCCGCACAAATGCAAAATAAAGAGCAATGAAGAACGGCAACAAACGGTCTCACCCTATTTTTTTTTAATCTTCCCTTTCAATAAGACAGTTTTCAAATAGCAATATATTGTTTTAGTAAATACAAGAGCATTAAATGTCCTTTTGAATGACGCTTTCTATATTTGTAGATACCTTTTGAAAATTGCCAGGCAGCAATTAAGAGTAAATGCATCTCCAGAATACTCAAGTAGGAGAAGCAAAACAAAACAAAACAAAAATCTTTCTTTCCTCGATCTTAAAGTTCATACCTTTCGATATTACTAGGGTGGTGTTTTCCTATTAAATATTACTTGCATCTTCAGCTTTCAAATAACATGGATGCTTTTTACCATCCAAACTGAATTGAGCTTTTATTTAAAGGAGTCACACAAAAGCTTCGAAGTTTACAAAGACTGAAAGAGAAGTCCCAAACTGTATTATCTTAAACAATGACTGCAAGCATGCAACTTCCCAAGGGTGCGTTGGGGTATTTTCAGCTAGGTGATATCCATAAACATCATCCTTTAACTTCTTTTATGTGCAGCTCACGATCTACACAAAACATGAATTTCCTGGCGATATATTTAATAAAATCTAGACATCACTTCTAATATTTTGAAATAAATTCTCATGCACTCGGAGATAACTTGCTAAAAATAATCACAGTTCTCCTAGAAAGGATTTTCTTAAAATAACTAGTTCTCTAGAAATTTTCCTCATCATAAATACAAGCCCCTACCCGTTTTAATTTAATCTTTCAGAAACAACGTGCAGAGACATATTTTTTTCCCTTAAAAGACGAAGGGCACTTGTTGGAAATTTTCTTGAACATCAAATTAGTAAATTCTTCCTCTGTGTAATACACGAGAAAGTTCAGGTCTGAAATGGCGTACCAAAACACTTTAATTTCTAATTATTTTCGGGGGGGGGGGGGGAGGTACAACAAACGCTTTTCCCATCAAATAGATCTTTAAAAATCTAAAACCAATATAAAACAATCACGGGGGGGGGGGGGGGGGAATATCCAGGCATCATGGTGCTTATATGAAAAACAGGGTAAGATTAATCTTCATTTTTATAAACAGACCATTAAGACGAGTTCCTTCCGAAATTCTCTTTGGCTACATTTATTATTCCAAATCCTGTGGTTCGGAGCAGCTTCTCCCGATTTCTTTAAGAAGTCCTGTTCTAAAATCCACCCAGAAACGGATGCTACTTTTATGTACAAATCCACTGCGGTAGTGGGGGGGGTTCTTTACCTTTCAAGTAACACGTGAGCTACAGCCTCACAGGAGCTCCCTCAGTGGATGGCACTTCTAAAGTCTCCTCTCTACTTACTGACCCGTTTTCTTGCCGGACCCCCCCGAGCTGCTGCCTGCCAGCACACCAGCTGGCGGGGGGCCCGGCGGCGGCGGTGGGGCGGGCAGAGCCCCTCGGCGGGAGCTTTTCTCTCTGTTCCTCGCTCCGGCCGGGCAAGCCCCGCCGGCGGAAAGCGGCGCGAAAAGAGGCGGCCGGGGAACAATGGGGAGCGCCTGGAAGAGAGGGAGCCCCGGCCGCGCTTCCTCCGGCCCCGCCGCCGCCGCCCGGCCCCGCTCCCGCCGCGTCCTGCGGCCTCGCCCGCCGCCCGCCCAGCCGGTCGGGGAGCGCGGGCCCCGCTTGCCCCGCCGTGTCACTTACGGCGGCCTGCCCGGACCCCGCCCCACTGACGGGAGACCCTCGCTCACCCTTGAAATCCCCCGGGCAGGCCGGCCGGTGCAGCGCCGCGCTGCCGAGGGCACCCGCGGGTTTCCTCGCTCAGCCGCTCACCCCCAAACTCTTCTCCCGCCCCCGGCGCGACAGCGTGCCGGAGGGCGAGTGGGGCTGCCCGGCTGGCCCGCCGCCAGCCCCGCGCTCCCGAGCCTATCCCGGGGTCGGCGGAACGGGCAGGCCGGCCTATGGGAGCCTTCACCCTTCCGCCGGCTGCCCCCGGCCTCCCGCCACCGGCCCCGCGCCCGCCGGCCCCTCGCAGGCCATGAGCACTACCCGCAGGAGAGGAGGCAGCACTACAGACGCGCCCCGACCCGGGCGCTGCAGTGCTCGCTTCTTCCCTTCAGGGGACGGTGCTGCACACAAAAGGCGGCTCAGCATTGTTCTCCTCCCTGACCCCCAGATCCCCTTTTCCCCGTCGCAGAACCCGCCGCCGGGAGCGGGCAACGGGAAGGACCGGGATGGAGGGCGAAGGCGGGGGAGAGTCCCGCCGCCCGCAGGAACCGCTCGCCGTTCCCTAACCTCGCCCTCTTGGCGGACCTGCCGCCTTGCCCTCGAAGCTCACCTGCCCGCGGCAGCCCTCCCAGCCTGCCCAGAGCCACGCGTGTGTGAGCCCCCTGCCCCACTCCCGAGCCCCTTCCCTCCGTGCTGAGCCTCGCTCAGCCGGCCCGGGGCCCTCAGTCCCGGCGGGCACGGCGCTCCCGCCTTCCCGCTCTCCCCTCCTCGCCAGCAATGGGGCTTCCATGCGCTCCCTCGCCTAAAAATCCCACGCAGGCTGCAAAGGCCCCTTCTGTGTCTCAGTCACCAGAGCCTCCTTCTCAAGGGAGCTTCACCCACTTCACATCCCCCCGGGGAAACAAAAACCGACAACCCAGTACCAATGCAAGGTACTATTTGGGGGTTTCGTCTTCAAATTTACGCAAAGCTATACTACGTTTTAATCTCTTGGTTTGGGGACCGAGCAGTGTTTAAATTGCAGCACTGCCCACTCTGCTGCCTGCGATCACAAGCCCGGCAGAACGGCGTGTTTCTGGCTGCCACGTTAAAAACACCAGGCAGGGGACAGACAGCAAGACACGGGGATCCAGCAGAAAACTCAAACGCACGTGAGGAAGAGAGCGAGAGCTACAACACGACACTGAGGAAGAACCACGGCTTGATTTAAATAACTGCATAATATTAGGATTTAACTTATAAATGTTTACATTTGTGATTTGATTAATGTCACGTTTGAATTCCTTAAAGCTACTGACAATGTACTTTAAACCACGAGATTAACGTCTACCAGTAATATTCAACAGGCAAACCCTCTTCCCAGCGCCCCGTTGTCCCCCCAAGCCCGGGCAGGTAGGAACCCCAGGCACCCCAGCCCACGAGGGCTCCCCCTGCCCCCCCGCCAGCCCTCAGCCCGCCCCTCCCTCCTCCCCGCTCCCACCCGCGCCTTGTGGGTCCCGGCCGCCCGCCCCCCCCGCAGGTGACGGTCACGGAGGGGATTCCCCCGCAGGCGCCCTCCCCCTGGCACCCCGCCACCCCGCCCGGGGCGAAGCCAGCGTTTCAACGCGCCTCGCGGGCTCTCCCGGACCCCTCACGCCCGTTCAAACGCGGCCGGGCCCGCCTCAGCCCCTCCCCCGCCCCCACCCGGCCGTTACCGCCGCCACAGGGACACCCCAACTCCTGCGCTCAGCCCCCCCCTCCCGCCCCGGCGCTCGGCGCCCCCCGAAGAGCCGCCGCTCCCGGGTTTTCCCGGGCCGGCGCGAAGCTGGGGGGGCGGGGGGGAGGGGGGGTGGCGGGAGGCTCGAGCGCGGCACGAGCGCGGCCGGCGCGGGGAATTGTGGGTAGGAAAGTGGTCGGGCGGCAAAGGAAGCGGCGGGCAGGGGGGAGGGGTGAAAGGTCAGCGGCCGCGAGCCCCCGCGCCCGCGCCAATGGCGGGCGGCGCCTCGGCGGGAGGGCGGACGGGCGGGCTCCGCCGCCGCCACACGGCCCGGCCCCGCAGCGCCCCGCGCTTCCCTCACAGCAAGTTGGGGCTGCCGCCCTCCCCGGCTGTAAACACGGAGCGTGTGTACCGGACGGGCGGCGGGGCCGGGTGGCCCGGCGCTCCCGGGGGACGGGACGAGGCTCCCGGACCTGCCCGCCGCCCGCTGTAACGGTTCGCGGCGCGGCCGCCGGCCCGAGCTCTCGGCGGAGCCGAGCGCCGGCGATGTTTGTTTGCACACAACCCCCACCCGCTCTTTGCTCTTTGATGCGATTTATTTGATTTGCAAATAATTGCAGATTTTCTCCCCCCCTCCCGCCCCCCGTCTCCTAACCTCCGCTTCCTCTCTCTCCACCTCGCCAGTTGCCAGGGAGATCCGTCCTTCCCGGCAGCGCGGGTCGAGGCGCCCGCCGTGCTTCGGGGGAGACCCCGCACACAAAGGTCCCGGCTCGGGGGCGCCCGGGGCGGCCCCGCTCCCGCTCCCACCGGCCGCGGCTCGCCGTCGCGGGGACTCTCCGGTGAGTTCAGAGCCATGAAATCGGCAACTTCTGCTCGCAGCGGGCACCGCTGCTCCGGCGGTCTCCGGCGCTAAACGGGGGGGTACTGAAATCGCTCCGCAACTTTCTCACCGTCCCCTGCACCCCCGCCGCCACTGCACAGCCTCCACGGGGAAAGTTGAAGCGAGTCCCCCCGCCAGCCCTTCGCAACGAGACTCAAACGGAGGAGGAAAATGTGAAATGTTCACACGGAGAAGTGGTTCCCTTTGTTCTTTCATTGTTTCTACCCGAACTGGCGGATGCAAGGACAAACACTTACCTTCTCTCCTTTTTCCTCCAAAACACACACGTTCCCATCAGCTTTAAAATGCACGGTTCACCTTGGAAGCGACTACAAATGTCGGGAGAGTTTGTATTCCATTCTTTTTCGCTCTCTGCTCTTTTTAGCGTAAGATTAAGTTGCCGAGCACGTTGTTGCAAGCTGTAGCCCCCCGCCTTAGTGAATGGTCACGTTTAGGACCCTCCAAGTCCATCCTAATTCTGCCAGTAGAATTGAGGGTATTGGAGGTCTAAACTTTCAAAAGGAAAAGGGCCTGCGTCTATCTAGCAGACCTGAAAACGCACGCGGTTCCTCACTCACTTCCACAAAATGGATATAAACATTTCACCCCAGACAACTCAATGCAATACACATTTTAAACCCTGAATGTAGAAAAGCTGTTCCTTCAGCTGAGATAAGCTAAAAGCAAACTGGCATGGAGAAAATCTACCTCAGTGTATTTTTCAGTGGGAATCCTTTCTGTCTGGAGTTTAAAACAAACAATAAATAAGAGCATCATATAGAAATATTAAGCGTAAAGTTTAAAGGGAAACAACCTCCGAGAGGAACGTGCTACCCAGAGTGAAATGGAGAATCACAGCTTTTTCAAGTGGCCCTTTCTGGCAAAAATTACTGCTTTTCATTTTTTCCCCCGTGTGATCAAGACGGGAGAGGAACCCGTTTTCCGCTTGCATTGTAGTCCAGTCGGTGTTTCGCGCCCAGCCACACAGGCAATTCCCCCCCAAACCTTGCTTTAATCTGATTACGATGAGATTTGCTGATACAATGAATATTTGAAATGATCCTTGTGTCTTAGTGAGCGGGATGCATTTTCAGGCTCCCGTTTCCAAGGCTCCCCGCCGCAGAGGGAAGAGGAGCGGTGGGGAGACCCCGGGGCCCCGGCGGGGTGCCAGCTGGGGGGGGGGGGGGGGGGGGGGCAGCCTCCTCCCCCGGCGCCCTTGGGCGCCGGATTCATCTAGCCCAACTCCCTCGACCGGTGGTTGGAGCAGGATCCTTAAGTGCCCCCCCCCCCCCCCCCCCGCATCATCACGCCTTTGCCAATTGAAAAATAAACAAATAAATCTAAAAAAAAAAAAAAAAAAAAGAAGAAGAAGAAGAAGAAAGGAGGATGCAGGCGATCCAAGTAATTGTGGGACCAGGAGTGTGTGTTGTGTCACACCCCCCCTCTCCTCCCCCTCCCCCCTATGTGGCCTTAATAGCAAACTGGAAGGCCGGTTTATTTCATAGGGCCATATTACAACCAACAAGGTAAATAGGGAGTCGTGGGGGGAGAGGGAGGGAGGGAAGGGGGGGGGGGAAGAGAGGGAGGGGGGAAGAGAGAGAGAGAGAGAGAGAGAGAGGCTTTTCTTTGATAGCGTTTAATTGGAATTGAAACATTCTGGGGCTGTAAACATTCTTTATTTATTCAGCACACATAAGCGGGCATTGTTTTATCACCATCATAATTACGGTGTCCTTTAAACTGACTGATAGCAGAGGAGATAAGGGAATGCGCCTGTAGCTCCAGATCAAATCGCTGGCTCTCCCCTCTCCCCGGGTCACCAGGATCCACACGGTCCTTGGAGATGAGGAGCGCCGGAAGATTGTGGCCTGGCCATCCCTTACGTCATGAAAGTGATTTGTACCACATTGCTAATTTGGTGCAATTCATAACCTCCCGATCTCCTACGTTTGCAACTGCTTTCCAGTTTGCAGGGTGTGTTTTTTAAAATGTAGTTCCACAGTGTAGAAATTAAGAACGATCACCTATGTGCAAGAGAGGATCTTATTTCCCAATGTTTGTTGCTTTACCTTTGTCTAATTAAAAATGCAAACTTTTAGGATCCTTTCAGAACAAAGCCTCACCAAATCCCCTTTACGTCCAAGGATTTGCAAATTTATAAAGGCTGCATTGAATTCAGCATGGGTCAAGGGGCAAAAAAAGGGTAGAAGGTCACTGCATTTTGATTATGGGTCAGTAAACAACATGGCATGTAGTATGTGTCCAGAAACTCCTGCTAAAAAGTATTTTAAAACTACCAGAAGTATCAAACTCAAGAAATAGTCTTAGCTCGTGGTGATTATAAATTGCACAAAATTCTAGTGTGCAAGTGACACCCTAGCCCCCACAAAAAAAAAAAAAAAAACACAACTTAAAAAGCACTTAGCAGAACTCTGCATTGCTTTGTTTACCAAAAAAAAAAAAAAAAAAAAAAAAGATAAGAAAAGGGGGAAGAAAAAGGAAGAAAAAAACCCCAAACCAACCCCGAAACTCCTAGGCATAAGAGTGTTAGCCAGATTATGATTTTTTTTTTTTTTTTTTTTTCAGACCATTGGTTGGCATTTCTTTGTCCTACACATTTAGGAGGTTTAGTTATACATTCTGATTTGTTTTCATACTAGAATTCATGGCAAATTTTAGGTACTACAGTCACATTTGGCTGACTTTAAAATAGCAGAAGGATCCTATTATACTGTTCTTTGACCCTATTATATTTACGTTACTGGACTCTTTGTGATAGCCTCTAGCTGCTTTCTATCTGTGTCTTCCTTGAGCAAACTATGCTCAGCAATATCTAAAAGCAGAGTGTAGGGTTAGAAAACAAATTCTTATTTGAAATATATATTTCTGCCCGGCGTCACGAAAGCAAAAGGTTTATTTAATGCTTGTCAATACCTGAGAACATGGTCCAGCACTTAACAAATAATAATAAATAATAATAATACTCTAATAATGTGGCAATCCTAGTGTGAAAATGCACATGACCTCTTAGGTTTTCCCGAAGATTTTCAAAAGAACTCTCCCCATTAGTACAACCGCCAGTGGACATCGCTGTTGCATTTCCCAACGAAACGTTTAAAAGACTGTAAATGGTGTGTGCATTACTTCATTGCAGAAGGAAGAGGTCAGGCTGAATTGCACTGGTATTTAAACATAATCATACTATGAAAATAAATCAAAACGTAACGTAAAAGGAGTATTTTAAATGTTGCACACGTTTTCTTTCTGGAGCGACGCGGTTAAGCACTTCCCCGCGAGCATATATATTTTAGCGCAAGTTTACAAAAATGAAAGTATACGATTTCCAATAAATGGGAATAGGTCTACAGCGAGGTATGATGAATATTATTTTGCTCTTTCTTTTCTAATGAGGTTTATCCCTCGGCCAGACAGCCTCAAGACCGAAACACTACTGGCTATAGAGTGCAGATTGCAGATTGCACGCTACTCAACGTGAAAAGGAGCAGGGTTGATTGATAGTCTGTGTGTGTGTGTGCGCCTATACACACAACTCTCTGTAGTTGCATGTATATGTATTTGGCAAAACCGGGCATCTCAGGGCGTCCTTATCTTAAGAAATGTGAGACAAACATCCATCCCTTTAATCATGTTCATCTTTGATCACCAGCGAGGGTGACACAGTCCACAAAATTAACAAAGAAACTCCCTCGCTTTTGAGAACGAGCTACACATTCACATCTGGGGCTGCACACACACGCGCGACGTACACACGGACACATGAACACGCAGGCATACACCCCGGCTCCCCGTAAGTAAATTACTGCATAACTTTTCACGTCACTGATGCCAGACACCTCTAATTTTGCATTTTCATTCTTTTGGCCAGCTTTCACGTTAACAATCTAAGCCGTAAATGTTGGTGGCTATTGATCGCAATCCCCTGTGTGCGTGCAAATCCATTTTCAAGTCCCCTGCATTTAATGTGCGTGTGCGTGTGCAAGGGGCCTCCGCCGGCTCTTTAGCAGGATCTGCCCCCCCAGCCTGCTCGAAGACGACCCCGGATACACAACGTGTGCCGGTGGCCAAGGGAAAGCACACGCACACGCGCAAAATCGAACCCACCAAACAAACGACGGAGAAGTGGAGAGATAGAGGTCTCCGTGTGAGATGCGGAGAAAGATTTGCAACCGAAAGTGTGTGGAAGGACACGGTGGGGGTGTGCAGGCTGGGCGTCTGACATTTCCCAAGACTTCTGGTGGGTTTTTCCCTGCCGACATTTGGCTCTGCCTCGCCCCCGGGGCTCATGGCCGCACCTTTCGGGAAACCGAGGTTCGCCGGAGAGCCGCCACCAGTGTCAAACGTTTGGCAGCGCCGGAATTGAAAGCGACAAAAATGATGCATTTTTCACACAGTTGCCGAATCCCCCTGCCAGGCTGTCACCGGCAGTACGTGGGTGCGGGTGCCCGTAGCGCCCTGCGTGCGAACGCACGCGTGGATTTACACGGGAATCCAACCCAGCTGAACTACCTGGCAAATAAAGGACTTTTCAGCCCATCGGGGGTTTTGGTAGCGTCTTCGGAGCAGCTTTCTCCGAGTTTACTGTTCCTTTAGTGTTTACTCCATAGCCTTAACCTTAAAGCAGGGGGAGGAGAGCAGCGGGGAGGGGGTGGGGGTGTTGGCAGCATATAAGTACATCAGGAGGAATTTTTAAACGACCTTATTGTCTCTAGCTCTAGAAAGACTACGATGATTTCTGGTTAGCGCCAGCAGCTGTTTTCTCTCGAAACTTTGCTTGCAGCCTCAGCGTAGACCAGGGTGCCTCTCCCAGGAGCGAGGCAGAGAAAGGCGAGGCTGGGGGATCCAGATGCAAGGCGAAGGGAGGCGAACTCCGCGGATGGTCTGAGCTGTGCCGAGGCATTGTTCACTGCTGCCTCTCGGTTACGTTTAAAGGCTGAAATATCACGAGATCCACTCAATGATCCTTTTCTAATTCGAGGGACAAAATGTAATTTGCCGTAGCTCTGCTTCCTCGGATGGGAACGCTACCCCCGGGTTCCAAAGGGGAGAACTAGGCATCGCGGTTCGCACACACACGGATTAAGTTGAACAGCGGCGATTGCATCTGCGCTGGGAGAGCAACAGTAGTCCAGGGCTGACTTTTCAAACCTCAGCCCTCCGAGTTAGAGGCTCCCTTGAATAGACTTCCTCCATTCCCGGATGCACTGCTCCAAATTCCCACTCCTCTCTAGAATTCCTGCGAAATTGGGGGCTCGCCGGCATTTCGCCTTGGCACGCAAAGCTGCGCCTTCGCAGAGCGATTATGCGCTTTATTTTAGCTCTACCTGACGGGGTAACACGAACTCCACGCACCATATTGCCAATACGAGGAGTGGATATGGACGTTTGGGACTGAAGATTTTTTTTTTAATTTTTTTTTTTTTTTTTCCCTCGGCCGATTTTTTGCCAAGTCCCAGAAATATGAGATGTCTCATTAATCTCGCGGATATGTCTAATTCGGGCTGTGCAGTGATACAGAAAAGTGCTCGTGTTTGTATCCAGCGGAACACTGGATGCACGGCAGAGATTGGTGATTTTTTTTTTTTGCAGCGCCTAACGTGCAAACCGCAAGCATCACTTTAACGTGACAAGGGAGAGGCATGCAGCTATCGCAACATTTGCGAGATCCTCGTTCCTGACGCTCGAATAATTGAACGTTCCTAAGAAGAGGTTAAACCTTCGTGCTGCTTCTTCAAATTGATTTTAAGGGGCTGCTATAAATGGAACATCAAAAAGCTGCGGCAGGGCTACTCCGAGCGGAATATGCAAACTGCGAGCCAGAAGCATCCTAGCCCGTTGCAATACCGTACATTGTGTGTGCCAGCACTTTTTTGTTATTACGTAAAGGCTCTTGGAAGCACCTTGGATATTTTACATTCTCCTTTCTCTGCTGGAAGCAATCAGCAGGCAGGAATCCTGACGTGGGCTCTGGGACTATAGGACATTCCAGCTCGTGATCCAGCACGGTTAATCGTGAAAAGTGTATACATTACTGGCTTATCTATGCTTTGTTATGGGTCTGACGTGAGCCCGCGTCCTCCTCCCCCCCTCCCGCAATATTACAGGCAGAATTTCAGTTAAAAGTCTTACAGTATCACGGTGCGGGAACCCGTGGTATTCAGAAAGCAAAATAACCTTAGTCCCCGGCTGTAAAAAGCTAATTAAGCAGAAGAGGAAAATCAAGAGAAACTCGAAAATGTAAGTATTCCCTCTCGTTAACAACCGAGCATTTAACTTTGGAGCCTCAGAAAGGGAAATACCAGGCTGTTCTGCACGTTTTCGCTAAGCTTCATTTTCCACACAATGCAGAATAAAATGCCAGTTTAAAGCGGCTACGTTACCGAAGGATTTTCCATCGCTACGATCAGACTTATGTCCTTTAAATTCACGGCATGCACAAAAGAGCAACGTTTGTCCAAAACAGGCTAAAAATATACGGAACGATAGGGGGGAAAAAGCATACAAATCCTTCCTCGGAAGCTAGCGACGAGGAAGTCTGAGAGGTCTGAGTGTGTTTGAGCTCGGATTGTTTAATAGAAAGATTTATATACTAACTGTATTATTTACTTTGGGAGGGGAGGTGGCAGTATAAGGGTATGCTAATTAGTGGGAGATTTTTTGGGGGAAGGGGTGGAATATCAATTTTTATTGCATCACCTGTCAGGAGTGTCCAATCAGCGTTGGCTTTAGGGGAATTAATTGATGAAGGTGTCTCCGGACGAGCTCACTTCACTCTGTCATTTTATTTGTAGCTAAAGCAGCGGCGGGAATAGCAGCTGCATTTCTTTTCTCTTCCTCCCTTCACATTCCATTATCATAGTTTCCAATGGAAAAGCAGGGAATGAAAGGGAACAGGTACTGATCTTCAGCAGCAACTTAGAGAAACACTTTGGCAAACCTGATTTTTAAGATTATATATTGATTGTAGCCTCACGGTATTTTTTTAATTTATTTTTTTTTAATTTTGTCTAAAGTTTGGCACTTCATTCACCAGGAATAACAGCCTTTGTTATATTTTATTAGCAGGATGCCTTGAGACAAATACAGCATCTGGCTGAGGATTGTGTGTGTGTGGCTTTTTATTTTTTTTCTTTTTTCTTTTTTTTTTTTTTTTCCCATCTCTCTCTCTCTCTCTGCAAATGCTGGGAATAATTTAATTCACGAAATGGGAGACCTGAAGTCGGGTTTTGAAGAGGTGGATGGCGTGAGGCTCGGCTACCTCATCATTAAAGGAAAGCAAATGTTTGCACTCTCCCAGGTTTTTACAGACCTGCTCAAAAACATCCCGCGAACTACCGTGCACAAGCGAATGGATCATTTAAAAGTAAAAAAGCATCACTGCGACCTGGAGGAGTTGAGGAAACTCAAAGCCATCAACTCCATCGCTTTCCATGCCGCCAAATGCACCCTGATCTCCAGAGAGGACGTGGAAGCCCTTTACACATCCTGCAAAACCGAACGGGTCCTTAAGACGAAACGGAGGAAAATAAGCCGGGCACTGTCAGCCACCGACCTCCGGCCGGAGCTCGCACCCACCGACCCCTTCACCGGCTTCTGGAAGGAGAACAAACTTTGGCTGGGCTTGAATGACTCTCCCCGGCCCCTGCTGCCCATCAGGAGGAAAGCTCTGCGTCCGGGGGACACAGCCTTGCTACCGGCCTCTCATCTACCTCACATTTTTAGTAAATACACTGGCCACAGCTACCCAGAAATCGCTCGGGCGCCTTGCAAACCCCCCGTAAACTATGAAACGGCGCCGGCGGCGGGCGGCTGCGCGCCCCTCCGCGCCCGCCGCCCGCCCGCCGCCCGCCCCCCGCCCGCCGCCGCGGCGGCGCGGCCGCGGCTCCCGGCCGCTGGCCCCCCGCCCCTGCCCGCCCGCTGCCGCCGCCGCCGCCACGGGGCGGCCGCCGCCGCCGCCGCTGCCGGCGCGCTGGGCCCCCCCGGCGGCGCCCGCCGGCCCCTGGCCGTGCCGCGGCCCTGCCGGCCCCGCGGCGCCCCGCGGCTGCCGCTGCCGCTGCCCCGCGGCTTCGGGCCGCCGCCGCCCGCCTTCCCCGAGAGCGGCAGCAGCGACTCGGAGTCCAGCTGCTGCTCCGGCCGCGCCGCCCACGACTCGGACTGCGGCTCCAGCCTCTCCAGCTCCAGCGAGGGCAGCTCGGAGGAGGAGGAGGAGGAGGAGGACGAGGAGGAGGAGGACGAGGAGGAGGAGGACAGCGGCGCCTCAGACTCCAGCGAGGGCAGCTCGGAGGAGGAGGAGGAGGAGGAAGAGGAGGAGGAGGAGGAGGAAGAGGAGGAGGAGGAGGAGGAGGACAGCACCTCGGACTCCGACTCCAGCTCCGTCTCCAGCCAGGTCTCGGTGCAGAGCATCCGCTTCAGGCGCACCAGCTTCTGCAGCCCGCCCGGCGTGGTCCACGCCAACTTCTTGTACCATCTGGCGGCCGCCGCCGCTCCCCGGCCCCCGGCCCCGGCCCCGGCCCCGGCCCCGGCCCCGGCCCCAGCCTCGGCCCCAGCCCCGGCCTCGGTCCCGGCGGAGCCCGGCGGGCTGCCCGCCCTCCGCGGCCCTCCCGGCGGAGTCAAGCCGGAGCTGCCGGAGGAG
This sequence comes from Athene noctua, assembly GCF_965140245.1. Lineage (NCBI taxonomy): Eukaryota > Metazoa > Chordata > Aves > Strigiformes > Strigidae > Athene > Athene noctua. The sequence goes on from NC_134038.1 coordinate 123,468,260, forward strand.
TGGGGCCGCCCCGGCTGGGCTCCCGCCGCCCCGGCGCTGCGCTGCTCCGGCGGCCTGGGGAGCTGCTTCGCGGAGATAAGAGAGGATAGGGTATCCGAGATCACATTCCCACACTCTGAATTTTCCAGTAATGCCAAGAGTACTGACCTAACAATTAACTGTGTTGCAAAGGGGGCCTCTTCACCTAGCCCAAAGACAAACAATGCATTTCCACAACAAAGAATACTCAGAGAGGCAAGGAAATGCCTTCAAGCAACTACTACACACCGTGCAGATAACAATACAATAGCTGCTAGGTTCTTAAATAATGATTCTTCATCAGCGGCAGCAAATTCAGAGAAAGATTCCAAAATCCCTCATTGTATTGAATTTGCCACGGATTTGCCCTCTTTACAAACTGATCCTGAGGAGGATGCTGCTTCTCCAGGGGCAGCAGCAGCAGCTGAGCTCCAGTGCACTGATACAGGCAATAAGGCATTGCCATTCCTGCACAGCATTAAAATCAAAATAGAGGACAGCAGTGCGAACGACGAGTATGAGCCCGATCTTACAACACATAAGCTAAAGTGTGAGTGCAATGATACTAAGGATGAGTTTTACGGTGTGACTGAGAGTAATAACCAGGACGCTTTATTAACAGCCAAGGAAGATTCTGCATGCACTGAGAAAGAAACCACTTCCTTAAACCCGCTGACTCAGAGTCAGGTCCTCTCATGCACTTTAGGTACTCCAAAACCTGAGGATGGGGAGTATAAATTTGGAGCAAGGGTGAGAAAAAATTACAGGACACTGGTTTTGGGAAAGCGACCTGTACTGCAGACTCCTCCAGTCAAACCAAATTTGAAATCAGCTCGAAGCCCACGTCCTACAGGTAAAATCGAGACACATGAAGGAACACTGGATGATTTTACAGTTAACAATAGACGCAAAAGGGTAGCCAGCAATGTAGCATCAGCAGTGAAAAGGCCATTTAATTTCATGGCAAATTTTCCCTGTCCACCATCACTAATTATTGGCAATGATGGGGATTTGTTGCCAGCTTATTCCTTAAACACCACTAAGGATTCCCAACCACCTCACAAGGCCCATCCTGTATGGAAATGGCAGCTGGGCGGTTCTGCAATACCTCTTCCACCTAGCCACAAATTCAGGAAATTTAATTAATAAAATAGTTTGGAAAATATTTTCTTGAACCACCTTTAACTTTCTTACGTTTTTTAAACTCTGCAGGATGGTTTGTACAAGCCCATTAATGCTATACACACTTTTGGAATCCTGTTTTATCACGTTGTGAAGACAGAAACCGGATTACTATTTTCTTTACAACAGTGGGTTTTTTGTTTGTTTGTTTGTTGGTTTGTTTTTGTTTTGTTTTTGGTTTTTTTTTTGGTTCTGTTGCATTTGGGGTTTTTTTTGTTACATTCCACAGAGTACTTCAGGCTAAAGACTCAAGTTTAACTCAGTTATTATGGTAGAGCTGGAACACTTTACTGTTTAAATGCTAATAATGCACCAGTACCTCAATTCAACTGCTGCAAATAAATGTCAAAAGGTTGAATAATAAATATTAGAATGAGCCATTAAATTTATGCACTAGATTTCGAAAATGGAAGTCTAACTGTTAATTCAGTTAAAGTTTGTTAAGTTACATGGTTGCACAGTAAGGGTTCACTATAATTCAATGTGGCAGCAGCCTACTTTTCGGGAGCTTTGTTTTTGGGTGCAGGGGTGTCTTTTTCGAAGAGCAGTTGCACTTACTCCTTTTTCTCTGGTTTGGAAAGTCTGGGGTCCGCCTGCGACCCCAGCGCTGGGAAAAGCTGCCTCATCTGAAACCAGTAAATAAATGTGGAATTCTATTTTTGGTAAAAGGGTGTCTTTTTACTTGTACAGCCACTCTTTGCAATTGGGAAGCCTTTTTGTTTCACCCAGAGGTCTTAAATAAGGTTACTGTTACCCACTAATGTCATACTTAAGTTGTGGTCTGAACATGCCCCTTACAAACTTGCAAAGCAACTAAAATATTTGCCCGGCTAGCAGTACAATTTATGGTCCAGCCCCTCACGCTGGCTGGAGGAAATAGCAAAGCAGTAAATACAACACAGAAAGTGAAACGAGAGGCCGTAAGTGGAAAGAATACACAAAATGAGAAGACCATGTTATTCATAGCTTTTTGGCACCAAAACTCAGGCGTTTTGACCGTGTTACACTTCCCGGTTCTACCCTCATCTCTTTAAATTTGTTGTCGTGGGGTTTTTTTGCCATGCCATCCTCTCTATGTAGCAGAAACATTTCTACTGCACGTGACAATCAGAGGCAATTATCTATATTTGCACTTAATATCGAAATAGTCGAACAGGCAGACTTCTAGAGTCTAGCCCTCGGTAAGACATGCTGGTATAATATATTGTGATGATGGAAGCAGTAAATCAAAATTATGGAAATTTGCACTGTTGAAAAGCATGCTTTAGCTTTATTTTCAATTAAAAACACTGTTTAAAAAAAATCCTGATTCCATACACTTTGAATTATTGCAGAGTTATCCATGGTTTCCTCTCCGTTTGTAAGTTCACTGTTTTTATTTGGAGGAAATACGCTTCAAGAGGTTAACTGTTTCCCTCCCTCCCCCCCCAACCCCTCGAAAAGAAAGGGAAGGGGAAAAAAAAAAAAAAAAAAAACAACAGAGAAAGGCTGGAGGCCGAGGTGGAGGCAGAGCTGAGGACGGGGGAAGGTCTCTCTTGTGGGGGGAGGACGGGTACAGCAACTCGGAAAACAGCCTGAAAAGTTTGCAGCTTGAGAAAGGCAGTTATAATTGAGTTGCTGAATCAGCAGAGTTTAGGATGAATAATTGCTGGTTTCTTTCTTTGGATTAGCATTTTATTTATACTAGATCATTCCCAAATTAAATTTTAAGGATTCCACTCATCGATCAATCCCGGGAGAATAATTTATCGTAAATCAAAAAAGGAAAACAAAGCAACAATGTAATGTTTACTGTGTGACTCAAAGTCAACATTTCTGCTGGCAATCCACTGCCTGGGTTTCAATTTTTTTAATTCCTGCCTTTTGTGATGCCCTCTTCCAACCCCTCGTGTCTCTAAATATTCCAAGCAGTTGCTAACTGATTTCAGTTGTTTACTATATCCACGCCGTAGTTTTCCTCTCATTGTAAAAGGCCTAGTCTAAGAATACCTGCAGCCAAATATATTTAGAAAGAGTAAACAATTGCCTTTCAGTGGAGTTACCCTTCCCCCCCATGCATGCACACACACGCACACTCACACACGCACACACATCACTTTAAACTGCCAATTGCAAAAGGTGCATTGCATACTTAACCGCTCTGCTGAAATTACGATGGTCATGAAAAATCTGCTTACTGAAGTTGTTCTGAGATGAATGTTTACATTCGTATGTTTAGAGCTGCACAGATTACAGTCTTATTTCAGAGAACTGTAAATATGTACAAAATGTACTGCTCAGGAAAGCTCCCCCGCTCTGTTAGAAAGCCGTGTCTGCTTGACAAAGGTCTTCCCTTGACCCCAAAAAAAAAAAAAAAAAAAAAAAAAAAAGAGCGCCAAACCCAAATGCTAAAAGGTGCAATATGCAAACTTGAAGCCTAAAATTTTGCCTTGTCAGTTAAACAACATATCACTTTCAAAGTAACTCCATCCCCTTACCCTGTTTACTTCCAATTAGAGATATACTGATTTGGCCAGGAATTGTAAATTACAGAGGTGCCTTTTCAGGTCCCCAAAATAATCCTGGGAGGGGGGGAGGAGGGAGGAATAAGCATAAATTTATACCAAATAGGCTCTGCAGAGTTGAGGACGTGAAATATGGCGCCCAGGCCTGCCAGCGGCCCAGGAGCTGCAGGCCTGGAAGTGGGAGCAGGGCAGGGAGCACCCCAGGCCCAGCACCCACCGGTCATCCCCAGCAGGCTGCTCCACCAGGCTCCCTGCCACACAGGCCACATGAAAAGGCAAGAAGTTAAACAGCCAAATAATTTTCACACGTGTACACCTTAGTTTAGTGCAAGCCACTAACAAGGACATTCGTGTTTTTACTACCGTTGGAGAAATTAGCCAGGTATAATAACTCACTGGGGACAAAAAAAAAAAAAAAAGTTTTAAAAAAAAGGTATTCTTTCCAATTCTGGTAGTTTGGTAACTGTTTCTGATGGCATTGTAATTATTACTGTGAGCAGAGTTCATTATCTTTTCAGACTTAATCATATAAAGTCAAACCATTGAGTTATGTAAAAATAACCCATTTTCTCCCATAAAGGTAAGTTCTAGTAATGAGGAAAAACAAAGCCAGGTTACCATTTTGTTGCAATGTTTACAGGAGATAAAATGTATTAGTAATTAATCGCCACCATTTTCCAATTCCTGGTGTACACAAAAATCAACAGAATTTTCTAGAGGAAAAAGCAATTGAGGGAAGCGCCTGTACTTTGTGGACTATACTCCATAGGTATTTGTCACAAGTCGAGTTCACTGGTAAATTTATTGGGAAGATTTCTGCTGCCAGATGGAAGACAAAAGAAAGTTTTGGACTATTTTTAATTCTCTAGAGCATTAAAAAGGGAACACGTGTAATGCCTTCAGCAACGAGGTATACTGCCTTAAAAGATGTAACTTGCTGTTTACAATAATTTACTTTAAGAAGTGATTGTTCTATAACCTACATTTACTTGAGCACAGTGGGATAATCTCTCTACCGGTTGTTTATTTAAAAAGCCACTACTAGCAATAATGCAAAATAGTGGCAGTTGTTGTATGAAGATTGTTGTTCAATCAGTTCACTTGGTGATTTTTTTTACATGGTCTCTGATCCTTTTTCCTCTAACAGATTTAGTTGCCAATAAATTAAAGTTTCTGCAGAATGAGAGCAATGCTATCAGTTTGTGTTTGTCACTGTTCACACGTGCGAGTGGTTGAGACAGAGAGGGGTAAAAAAGTGGCATTTTTGACACACGGCAGTAATCTGCAGGAAAATATTCCACATATGCAGTATGTTAGAGAACATGAAACATGGATAACGTTGTTAATTGTGGTTTTTATGGTTAAAAGGATTGCTGGAAAAAATATGTAATTGCTCATCCTGGGATCTATTTGGTCAGCTCGGAAGTACAAAAGGAGGGTGAGCGCATGAAAATTTAAAGCCTTGGCTAGCAAAATAAGGAGGGAGACATTGAGATCTACCTTGCTAAAGTCATGCTTGCAGACATTACCCATTCCCCTGGTATTTAGCCCTGCAACTGCGCTTAAAGAAAGCGTGGTCTAACAGTGCCTGGGCCCAGTGCGGGGTTCCTGGCTGCGGGGCGGCCGGGGCTCGCGGTGAGTGCTGCTGCCTGCCCGAAAACCTTTCAGGAAGGGACAGCTAACCGGTTTTAGGCCTTCTACGTTGCATTTTTTCACTGCGTTGATATAATTATTTGCTGTGCCCTAGGCCCCTCTCTCTCCCCCTCTCCCTTTCACTCCGAGGCGGCCTCACAAGCCCCCGCTTTAAAAGGCCCGAGATGTTTTGCATGAAGCGCTCACAATAGGGGTTGAGAGAATTGACAGTTTCAAAAACAAGGCGCCCTGTCCTTTCCAGATGCCGAGGACCCCTCTCCCGGACCATCTCTCGTTTGCTTCTCGCTGCTGGTGGCTTTATCCTTAGCATTGCAAATATACGGCAACAGCTGTGTTTGTAAACAGGGGGGAGGCCGGCAGGAGCCCCGCCGCCACGGCCGGCCCTGCTCTGCGCGGCGCGCTGCCTCCGCTGGCCGCCGCTTCGCTGCCTCATCAGCCACCGCCTGGAAATTTAAAAAAAAAAATAATCTAAAAACAAACAAACAAAAAAACCGGAGAGAGAGATTAAAAAACTGAAGGGAGCGGGCCCGGGGTGCGGAGGTCCTCGACCGGCAGGCCTGCTCGGCAGTGGCGTGGCCCCTCCGCGGCGGGCCCGGGGCACAGCGCGCCTCGGGCCGCCATCTTGCCCGGCGCCACACAGCCTCCCCCTGGCACCCTGGCCCGGCTCCGCCGCTCCGGGAGCGGCTCCCCGCGGCCGGGCGGGGGCGGCGCGGCAGCCTGCGGGGCCCCCGGGGGCTCCCGCACTTCAAAGGGGCCTCTCGGCGGGGCCGTGGCTCCCACCCCGCTCCCCCCTCCGGCTCCTCCGCTGGGGCGTCCATCTTCCCCGGCTCTCCTGTGGCGCGGCCACGGCCCCGCCGCCTCCCGCCCTGCCCTCTTCCTGCGCGGGGGGCCGCGGCCGGCGAAAAGCCGCGGGGGGAAGCCCGCGGTGGTTCCGCGGGGCCCTCGGGGCAGCTGCCGGGCGAGGGGCGGCGCGGGCGGTCCCGGGCCGCGGCAGGGAGGAGGCCAGCGAGCCGCCGGCGGGGCCCGGCGCCGGGGGAGGCCTCGCGGAGCCGGGGGAGGCCTTGGGGGCTCCGGGGGAGGCCTGGGGGCTCGGCGGAGGCCGTGCGCCCTCCACCCCCGCGGAGCCGCCCGGGGAGGGGACGAGGAGCGGGGTCAGCGCGGAAAGTGCAACAGGGCTGTTTGCTCTTGCGTCTAAAATGCAGTCGGGGCTGTAAAGCGTGTGAAATTACGCACTGGTCTCTTAAAGAGTGGCTAATTTATAGTAAATAGCGAGGGCTTTGTAAATGGCTTTATTATGTTGTTTCTTGTTAATTGTTGAGAAAATCCCCATTGTTGAGTGTGAATGGCTTTATGGGCTAACCCGGTCTCCGGTGCAATCCAGGGGCAGTAAATGGCCGCTCCGCTAATGTGGCCCGTAGCGAAAAGCCGGCACCAGCCGCGGTGACCTTTGGGCGGCGGTGCCGGGCTGCGCGGAGGGGCCGGGCCGGGCCGGGCCCGGCTGGAGTGCGAGGCGGCGCGGGGGCCGGGGCCGGGGCGAGCGGCGGCCGCGCTAAAATGGACGCCCCACGGGCAGCCCCTGCGCCGGGCGCGGCAGCCTCGGCGCCCTCTCGGAGCGGGGAAGCGCCGGGACTCCGGCGCGGGGGCGACCCCCCTTCTCTCCCGGCCTGGCAGCCCGGGCAGCAGCGTTGCGGCGCAGCCCCGCGGCGGGCCGGGCCGGCTCTCCCGGCACAGGGCCGAGCCCGCCGGGGCAGCTCACACGTGCAAGGGCCCGCTCCCGGCCTTTGTTAGCGGCCGCGCTGCCCGCCTGCCCCGCAGCGTCCCGGCCGGCAGCCCGGGGTGCCCCCCGCGCCGCCGAGGGGCACGGCAGCCCGGCGAGGGGGGGCGGGGGGCGCCCCGGCAGCGCCGCGCTCCGACGCGGCCCGCGGCCTCCCTCTGCGCCGTCCCCCTCAAGCAGATAAACGGGAACCGGCCCCGCCAGGCCCTGCTCCCCCTGTGCCCGAGGGGCGGGGGGCCAGGGGGGTGCCGCCGTGAACCTCCCCAGGCTCCACATGGCAGGCACGCCGCTGCTCCCGGCCGTCAGAGGAACTGGGGCGCGGGGAGCCCCCCGCCGCTGGGAACATAAACGCTGTTTCGCCGGAACGCCTCCCGGGTGCACGTGCCTGCATATTATAAAATACAAATCGCGATGAAATGTAAATTCCACTCTAGAAACTTATATTGGGCTATTCTCTTTCCCGAAATCTCTCCCCCTCTGATTTCGCTATTAGGAGAAATCCCCCTGGGTTTAGAGCACTTGTTTCACGGATTTCTGCACAGCCCACATCTGTTGGCTTCCCCGCCGCGGCTCGCCCTGCTGCAGGCAGAGGACGTCGCGGGTCTCCCGGCGGGGCCGAGCCGCGGAGGGGCCGCCGCAGCCCCCGCCCTGCCCATCGGAGCGCCAGCGATTTTCCAAACCGCCTTTCAGGATCGGGATTGAATTGCAAACGTGTGAGACGCCCGGCTCCCTCTTCCCGGGGCTTGCGCTCGCAGTGCTTTGCCAGGCTGAATAGTAGTGTCGGAGCAGCCAGATCGGGCTGTGCAGTCGATTTCCCTCAAAACAGGATGTTTCCATCAACCCGCATTTGGTTTTCCCCGAAGAGCGGTGGAGAGTTTAGCTGGGAAAGACGTCCCGGCTAAACCCTCTCCTTCAGCTGCCACTCGGGTCACTTCACATCTTTGTATTATATTTCATCCTGTCATTCCCCTTTCTCTACCTTCCTGGGCTAAATAAATAAATAAATAAATAAATAAATTCAACCAATCAATCAATCAATCCATCAATAACAAAAAACTATGCCTTGGAAGAGCCGTTGCTGATGGCGAAGCGCGGGGCTGCCGCGCCGGCAGCGCCCGGCGGGGCCGGCGAGCCGCCCCCTCGGCGGCCGGGGCACGGCTCGGCCCGGGAACACCCGCCCCGGCCTCCTGGGTTAGCTGCTCCTTTGCTGTTCCCCGAGCAAAGCTCCCCTGCTCCCCGGGATCACCGAGCAGCGCCTGCCGCCCCGGGAATCAGCCCGTTTGCCGGGATTTCCAGAGGCTTTTGTGCGATCGTGGGGATGCGGGTGAATGGGGCTGCGAGTGTTAAAACTGCCACATAACCTGTGTGAACATATGTTTTATATTTACCCGCGATGCTTTTGTATTCCCGGGATTCGGGGGTAAACTGCCCGAGACAAGAGCAAACCCGGAAATATTGTCTAGCAAACTGCATGAAAAAGAACATCAACAACAACAAAACACCCAAAAAACCCGGGGGCTTTGCTCGCTTTATGAAATGATCATTTCCATTTTCGTGGACGCGACAGTTTGCGTAAGGGTAAATAGCGATAACGTGCTATTCCGTGTACAGTTTTCCAGACCATTTGAAAAACTTTACTGTATCTGCCGCGGATGTTTGAAGTAGCACATTATAAGCAGAAGAAGGATTTTCAAGTTGTTTCCCCGCTATGACATAATCGTCCCCGTCAAAATCTGGCTAAGTTCGCCGGAGGGAAAAAGATGTTCATGCTAAATGATGTGGGAGAAGAAAAGAGAGAACGGCGTTTAATACGTGCTATAAAATAATGTCAGATCTCCCCGGCTGTGATCTCGCAGTCTCTCTTGCATTTTAGGGGAAGTTTATAAATGGTTACCTGGGGTTTACAAATTTTGCTAGTAAAATCTCATTAATTCCATTATGATTTCTGTATCCTTCTCCCGTAAAGGGGCCTGTAAAGTGTATTAATTCTACACAAGCCCTGCCATTCATCAAGTCCCTGAACATTTGTATTGCCCTATCTAACTGCGTAGAGGCCGATAAATAGAAAGGCTCTCCAGATAATCGCTGATATCTCTTGTCCTCCACGCAGAGCACTTGGTGGTATTTGTTCCGTCCCGGAAAAGCGAGCTTCTTGGAGAGGCTTGAAAGCAGATGAACTTTTCAAAACACACCTGAAAGTGGGAATCTTTTGATAAGTGTTGGCGTCGCTGCTGGGGCAGTACGTTTGCGTTGCTGGTGGGGCAGGAAGGAGGATACCCGGCAGCAGTTTCCTCGTCAGCGGACTTAAAAGAGGCTCCTGCCTTTCCCGAGGCCTCCCCGCCTGCCCTTAGCCCCCCGCGCACAGATGCGGCCAGGCTCCTCGGGAGAACCCCAGCCCGGAGCCCGGCTCCTCGGCCGGCGCCTGCGGTCCTGCGTTTGTTTTCCGCAGGAGACGGGTGACATCGGGTTTAGGGAAAAGCTCCGGAGGGTAACTGGGAGTTCGGCGGCTCCCAGCCCCAACGCCGGCACAAACGGCAAGATCGTTTCGCTGCGGCTTCGTGCGAGCTGCCTCTGGCTTCACAAAACCTGCAAATCCGAGCCGCCTTCCAGACAAAATTTACTGCTTGGGTTTAGTTTAGCAACGTCGACGGCGTCTGATCATTTAGAAAGACGAACTACATAAACATCTGATAGTTTGCATTAGAATCAAGCACAGTGACAATTGCACAGAGCTGGTTTTAATTTTATTCCGAAGTGTTTACACATCGACATATGGTAAATTTGTCTTCGCTGAGAAAGTTAAGAATCAATAGCGTTAATAGCTTTGCATAGACATGATAGCGATTAACATTTCTGCATCTCTACCAGCCCAAGGTTCCTGAAGATAAATGCTTGGGTGCTGAAAGAAAAAGGGTTTTCCACTGAAGATAAACTGTCTCTGCCCGCAAAGGTGCTTAGAGGTTCCTCGTAGGCACCGCCGAGTTCAGCAGGACTCGCTCTCTCTCTGCTGACGGGTATGAAGAAGTAGCAGCGCCCTTGCTCCGACTTCATCTTTATTTTCCTGTGCCTTTGCTCACCGGTACCTGCAAAGCTCACGCCTGTAAAAAACAACCGGCTTCTTCCCGGCGGGGAGAGCTGGTCTACGATCAAAGGCTGGAGCCTGGTTCCCCCTCACTCTGGCTGGGATTGACAGCGCTTTCCAGGAGCCTCTCTCGCTCCCAGGGAAGGGGGAAAAGCAAAGCCCCCGAGCCCGCTCCCTAACTCCCACTTTCTGCCGAGGTGCCGCAGATCCTTTAGCGTACTCCCTGGTTTTCCAAGGGGATGTCCAGCGACCACCCCACTTGTAGTAAGATGGGGTGGCAAAAACTCGCTTGTGCCGGGACATTTTCTAGAATCGGGGATGTGCTCTCAAAGAGATCATAAACTTCTATATTTATGTATATTAAAAATCCCCCACCCTCATACACAGGAGTCATCGACATTTGCAAACGCTGGTAATGCAGCAATTTCCCCCAACATTGAAGATATATTATTTTTAATTTTCAGGTGTTACTTTAGGAAGATCATGAAATCACATAGACACTCTAAGCCAAACCCAATCCACAGATGTCTATGCACGTCTCTAAGTCAAACAGGTCAAATATTTTTTAAACACGCATTTACCAAGAGAAAAAAAAAAAAAAAGAAAAAGAAGAAGAAGAAGAAAAAAAAGGCATCTAAGCTGGAAACCTGTGGGGGCATAACAAAAGGAAAGAGGCCAGAAAGAAATATCCCACAGTGGATTACAAGGTTATGGGACAGGTCACTATAGGAAAGTTAAACAAAAAATGAAGGGTACATTATATAAACCTCACATAATTAAAAAATAGTTAGTTCCAATGTTGTAGTCATACCCTCAGATATTTGTTGAGTTTGTTGATCAAGTGCCTGTGAATGCATTGGGAGTTTATTCTGCTAATATACCTTTATTTACCCGGCGTTTGATTTTTCACATAATTAGAAAACTGAACGCAGCCTTTAATGACTGTGTATTTAATGAAGACTATCATTATTTTACACCTCAGACAAATGTACAGAATGAGCTGTTATAGGAGGGGACGTAGTCAGACAAGAAATAAACCCAGCCTTACAGAGAGAAGATTCTAAGACAGTAATATATTAAATATTGCAGCGATCGATTTCAATACCCTGAATGGACACGGGAATAAAAATTCACCCCCAAGATGAAATGGTTAGGAATTCTTTGTTGGGAGGGGAAAAAAAAAAAAAAAAAAAGCGGTGTGTCGTCCGTGTCCCCCCCCCGCCCCCGATCTTTTTTGTTCAGGTTAGAAGAGGGCCGGGCAAGCATCTTTCAAGCTCGCGGGGTCCCGGTTTGGGATATAACCCTAAAGGTTAGCCGCATCTCAATGGCGTTTCTCCGCGGTAAAAAGATGGGTCTTTGTCCGAAGGGAGCCGGATTAAATATCAAGCCCGGCTCCGGTGCGCGGGACGGGGCAGCCCCCCCGGCCGCGGCCCCGCGGAGCGGCTGCCCCCCGCGGCAGGGCTGCG